>NC_052149.1:44729489-45454248 GCF_902713615.1 Scyliorhinus canicula
GTCCTCTTGGTATGAATATTGCACTTTATGTTGCTGTGGTTCAATCCTGGCTCTGGGTCACTGTCCAGGACATGGAGCGTTAGGTTTAATCAAGGTCAAGGAGGCCCTCTACAGGAACAAGGTGCTGTACCCGGCTCATCTGTGGGTCACACATGGGGGACAGGAGCTTTATTTCGACAAGCCAGAGGAATCTAGCAGCTTTTTGAGGGATCATAATTGGGGGATGCTTGAGGACATTAGATTTTGGTTAGGTTCATCTGTTTAATGGACTGGAGGTGTTGGACTCCGGGAAGAGAATTGGATGTTTTTGCGTGGGGTTGTTTGATTGGTTTTGGTTTTTGCTATCATGCTGTAAAATTAATTGCATTCATGTAGAGTTTTGTTTAAACCTTTTTTGCCTCCCCGTTTTGGGGGCACTGCGGTTTGTAATATAAAATGTGTGGATTTGGTGGGCAACGTGGGAGCGAAGGGGAGGGGGGCAGAGCTTGGTTCGGCACAGGGATTGAGTGGGGCAAGGGGGGGGTAGAGGTCACTTTGAAATGGGGGGTCGGTTGCCTCGGATGGGGGCCATCTTGTTAGCAGGGAAGCTAGTTAACGGAAGTGAGGTGGGGGGGAAAGTTATGGAAGAAGGAGAAGTGGGGGGGGGTTGGTGGTGCTAGTTTTCTTTGTTAGTGGCTTGGAGGAGGTGGAATTTTGTGTTGGGGATGCGGAGGCCTGGGATGTGGGCTGGACTGGGGTCTGGGGAAGTCCATTGAAAAGTGAACATAGCTGATCAGGGTGGGGTAGGGGCATGGAGCCCTCCAACCAGACTGGTCTGGAATGTTTGGGGACTGAATGGGCGGATCAAGTGGTCTCATGTTTTCGTCACTTAAAAAGTTTAAAGGCAGATGTGGTGTTTATGCAAGTGACAGAACTGAGGGTTGCGAGACTAAACGGAGGAAAAGGTGGGTGAGGTAGGTATTTCATTCGGGGTTAGATATGAAGAAGAGGGGTATTGCGGTGGTGATTAGTAAAAATGTGGCTTTTTCAGCTAGCAGTATAGTGGAGGATCCAGAGGGTATGTGTGTGAAGGTTAGTGGGAAGTTGGAGGGGTGCCTGTGATGTTGGTGAAATGTCTATGCCCTCAATTGGGTTGATGTAGATTTCATGAAAAGGGTTGATTATGGGGGGTGGATTTCAATACAGTCTCTGACCTTGGGAAGGATGTATCGGTCGTGTCCCATGTCCTTGAGGCTGTCAGTGATGGCAAAAGAACTGTTGGGGTTGATGGAATGGATTGAGGCTGTGGATCTGTGGTGGTTTGGTAGGCTGAGGGTAAAGGAATTTTTGTTTTCGCGCATGTTAAGCAGGTGCATTCCCGGATCTTTTTCTTTTGTCATGCACAAGATGTTGTTGGCGGGGGTCTTTGGAATGGAGTATTCAGTGATTGTGGTGTCGGACCACGTGCTGCATCTTATCCTGTGTATGGAGAAGGGGGTTTGTCAGCGGCTGCAGTGGAGATTGGATGTGGGTTGTTGGCCAATAAGGCGATTAGGGGGAGGATTAAAGTACCCAATTATTTTTTTTTCCCCAATTAAGGGGCAATTTAGTGTGGCCAAGCCACCTATCCTGCACATCTTTGGGTTGTGGGGGTGAAACACTGAGACACTGGGAGAATAGCACAGTGCCAGGGTCCCAGGTTCAAATAACACAGTGCCAGGGTCCCAGGTTCAATTCCCGGCTTGGGTCACTGTCCGTGGGGAGTTTGCACATTCTCCCGTGGGTTTTGCCCCCATAACCCAAAGGTGTGCAGGGTAAGTGAATTGGCCATGCTAAATTGCCCCTTAATTGGAAAAAATTAATTGGGTACTCTAAATTTTAAAAAAAATAAAAATGAAACTAGAATCAAATTTCACCTTTCTGAATACCCAAGTTCAAGTATAAATTAAGCTTAGTTACATATTGTTTCCTAACATTCCTATTAGATGGGAGTCAGTTGGTCCCAAAGGGAGGACACCCCTGCCAGAATTTTTTTTTTTGTAGGTATAGCAGCATTATTTTTGCTTTAAAAGTGAAGATGCCAAGTAGTTTTGAAACATTTTCGTTTAAGTACGGCATTATCTGATTTTTCTCATCATTTCAGATACGAGGAAACAATACCGAAAGAAACAACCCAAGACCCAGTCACTCAGTGAAGATTCTGACTCCAATCTAAGTTCCACTCTCAGTCTTGTAGACATAAGCTCAGATGACGACTTTTCTTCGTTGCAGGATCTGGATTTTGATCCACCAAATAAAAAAGGTAAAGTCTGGAAATCGGATAGTTGTAAATGCTGGTTGAACAAACCAGTTGCTGCAATGGCAGACCATGATTTGCTTAAATCCCATTCTCCTTAATTGACATTCTATACCTATCTGAAAGGCTTGGGCGAGAGGGGGTGATCTTCTAGAGATCTTTAAGATTATGAAACGGTTTGAAAAGGTCCATGAAGAAAAGCTGTTTCAACTTGCGGGCAAGACCGATATTGGTCCATAAAGTTACTAACAAAACCAATTGGGAATTCGGGAGAAACTCCGTATTTCGAACGTGGAACTCTTCACCACAAGGAGTAATTGAGGTGATTAACTTAGATGCAGTTAGGACCTCCGGTGGCGGCCATGGAGTGAGCGGTCGCGTATTTGGCAGCTCCCATTCTTGGTTTTTTTTGTGGCCTTTACACTGGTTTATAGCAGGAATTGTGGAGTAAAAGGTGTAGGAGTGAGAGCAGAAGAGAGTGACCTCTAATTTATGGAGCTGCGGACCAGAAGTGCCCGGAAAAAAGCAAAACAGTTGGTTGAGGCGAGTGAGGAGCGGGAAACACACGCGGAGATGGCGCAGGGGCAGGAAGCGACCCTACCGGCCCAGTGGTCGATGGAGCAGTTGGTGAGCTTCTTGAATGAGCGGTTCACCCATCAGTGGAAGGCAAATTTGGAGGACCCGGCCCAGGCGGTGGACTCGATCAAGGCGGTGGTTGACCGTGTGGAGACGAGACTGGCAGCCCAGGGACAGGTGATGCAGAAGTTGGAGTAACTAGTGGGGGAAATGAGGAACAGTCCACCTCGATGGCAGCAGAGATGGGACTGATGCGAGACGAGCAGAAGTGGCTGCTGGAGGACTTGGAGAACTGTTCTCGTAGGCAGAACATCCGGATCGTGGATTTGCCGGAGGGGAGCGAAGGAACGAATGCGGGTGCTTATGTTGGGAAGATGCTGGAGAAACTGCTCGGGGAAGGTGCCTTTGAAGGTGGATCAAGCCCACAGGGCGTTGATGCACAAGCCCCAGTGGGGCGAGCCGGTGAAGGCGATGGTGGTACGATTTCATCAGTTCCTGGATACGGTTGGCCAGGCAGACGAAGCGATACACCTAGGAAGGCGTCGAGATTAGAGTGTGCCAGGACCTGGAGGTAGAGCTGGCGAAGAGAGGGCGAACTTTAGTAATGTCAAGTCGGCCCTGTACAAGAAGGGTGTTAAGTTTGGTCTGCTGTATCCAGCTCGCCTATGGGTGACCTTTGGCTCGGCAGAGGAGGCAGTGGACTTTGTGAAGGAGAATAGACTGGCATGAGAAGGAGGACCTTGAACTTTGGAGGAGAACTGGAGTGCATATATTCTACTGTGAAAAACTTTGGGTTTTTGATGTTCAGGTTTCTTTCATTTGTTTCATTTTTCTGTTTCTTTTGGGGTTAGGTTGGTTTACAGTTCTCTGTTAAGGGATGATGGGTGGGTTTTGGTGTTCGGACCTTGGGAGGGATGTTTTGTTTGTTTTTACATCTTGCCTTTGTTTTGACTGTTTTCACTAAGAGCGGAGGGGGACGGGAATCAGTGGGGGGTAGGATGCTAGGTGCCATGGGCGGGGGCTGCCAGGCTAGCTGGCGGGCTAGTTCACGGAAGCAAAGCGGGTGGGTGAATTGAAGATCAATGTTTGGTGGGGGGGGGGGGGGGGGGGGGGGAAGATATACTGCTGAAGGGGAGGGAACTTTCAAAGTGTAGGAGGGTTGATGATGGTGGTTCATCGAGGGCGGGCCAGGGGAGGTGCGGGACATGGGCTGAAGACTGGCCTAGGAGAGACTATGGTTGATCATCAGGGTAATGGGGAGGAGTGCCCCTGAGCAGGCTGGTCACATGGAATGTACGGGTCTGAATGGGCCAGTCAAAAGTGCCCATGTGTTTGTGCACGTGAGGCAACTGAAGGCAGGCGTGGCCATGTTGCAGGAGACTCATCTGAAGGTGAAGGATCAGATTAAATTAAGAAAGGGATGGGTTGGACACGTGTTCCATTCGGGGTAGCACAATGGTTAACACAGTGGCTTCGCAGCTTCAGGATCCTAGGTTCAATTCCCAGCTTGGGTCACTGTCTGTGCGGAGTCAGCACGTTCTCCCCATGCCTGCATGGATTTCCATCGGGTGCTCCGGTTTCTTCCCACAGTCCAAAGATGTGCAGGTTAGATCCTGAATTGCCCTTCATGTCCCAAAAGGTTAGGTGGGGTTACTGGGATGGAGTGGAGGTGTGGGCTTAAATAGGGTTGTCTTTCCAAGGGCCGGTGCAGACTCGATGGCCGAATGGCCTCCTTCTGCACTGTAAATCTATGTCTATGTCTAGACTTTAAAACGAGGGGTTGGCGATCTTGGTTAATAAGCGGGTGGCATTAGAGGTGGGGAATATAGAAGCAGACACTGGGTGTAGGTAGGTTATGGTTAGTGGGAAGCTGGAGGGAATGGCTGTGGTTTTTGAAAATATATATGCCCCGAACTGGGATGACGTTGAATTTGTGAGATGGGTACTGGGGAAGATCCTGGACATAGATTCACATCGACTGATTATTGGGAGAGATTTCAATGGTTGGATCAGTTGAGTTCTAGGTCTGGGAAGGTATTAGCTATGGCAAAGGAGCTCTTGGGATTCATGGAGCACATGGTGGGGAGTCGATCCATAGAGATTTGAGAGGCAGAAGAATAAGGAATACTCGTTCTACTCCCATGTGCATAAGGTACATGGACAATAGGCTGCTGGCTGAGGTGGTAGATGCTGAATATTCCACAATAGTGGTGTCAGAACGCATCCTGCATTGAGTGGACTTGCAAGTTAGCAAAGGAAAGGCCCAGAGCCCTCAATGGAGGTTGGGTGTGGAGCTGCTAGCGGAGGAGGCGGCGTGTGAGCGGGTAAGGTAGGCCATTTGGGGATATATACGGATCAATGATACATGTGAGGTTTCGGCGGGGGTAGTTTGTTAGGCTCTGAAGGAGGTTATCAGGGGGAATTCATCTCAATTCGGGTCCATCAGGCGAAGGCTGAGCAGACCGGGTTGGACAGACTGGTAGGCAAAATTTTACAGGTGGACAGGAGATGAGGAGTCTCCAGATAGAACATAGAACATAGAACAGTACAGCACAGAACAGGCCCTTTGGCCCTCAATGTTGTGCCGAGCCAAGATCACCCTACTCAAACCCACGTATCCACATAACCCAACAACCCCCCCCAACCTTACTTTTATTAGGACACTACGGGCAATTTAGCATGGCCAATCCACCTAACCCGCACATCTTTGGACTGTGGGAGGAAACCGGAGCACCCGGAGGAAACCCACGCACACAGGGGGAGGACGTGCAGACTCCACACAGACAGTGACCCAGCCGGGAATCGAACCTGGGACCCTGGAGCTGTGAAGCATTTATGCTAACCACCATGCTACCCTGCTGCCCAGATGACGGGCTTTTGAAAGAGCATCACAGACTGCAGCTGGAATTTGGGCTCCTGTCCACAGGTAAGGTAGTGGGGCAGCTGAGGAGGGTAAGGAGGGTGCTTTATAAGTATGGGGATAATGCTAGCAGGATGCTGGTGCACCAGTTGAGGAAACAGGAGGCGGCGAGAGAGATAGGGAAAGTGAGGGATTCATGGGGGAAGGTGATTCTGGATCGAGGAGGGGTGAATGATGTGTTTTGGGAGTTTTACAGTAAATTGTATAAATCTGAACCCCCAGCTGGGGATTGCTGGGGGGGGGGGGGGGGGGGGGGGGGGGAGAGCTGGAGTTCCCGAGCATAGATGAGGAGATGGTGGACGGTTTGGGAGCCAAATCAGGCTTGGGGAGATTATAGACAGGTTGGGGGCGATGCAATCAGGCAAAGCCCCAGGACCAGACGGATGCCCGGTTGAGTTCGATAAAAGGTTTTCCAGGCTGTTGGGGCGGCTTCTGGTAAAGGCTTTTAATGAGTCAAGGAGCTCAATGAATGACGGAGCAGACTCAAAGGGCTGAGTGGCCTCCCTCGGCTCTCATTTTGAAATGAGATAAGGATCTGGAGAGCTGTGGGTCATATCGGCCAATCTCCCTGCTAAACGTGGATGCAAAATTGCTGGAAAAGATCTTGGCCACACGTATAGAGGATTGTGTTCCGGGGGTAATAGTGGAGGACGAGATGGGATTTGTTGAGGGACGACACGTGGCGTCCAAATTAGGCGGCTCCTTAACGCAATAATGATGCCTGCGGAGGGGCGCAAGGTCGACGTGGTCGTGGCCATGGATGCAGAAAAGGCTTTTGATTGAATGGAGTGGAAATATCTGTGGGAGGTCCTGGGAAGGTTTGGGTTTGGGCAGGGATTGGGTCCGGTTGCTATAACAGGCACCAGTGGCAAATGTTAGGACAAACCAGGTTTGATCGGAATATTAGAATATTTCATTTCATTTCATTTCAATATTCTGCTTGTGGCGGGTGGCGAGATAAGGGTGTCCACTCTCCCCACTTCAAATTTTCATCCCTACGGCATTTTTTAGGATGATGAATGCGGTGATCTCGCGTTTTATATGGGCCGGTAAAGCCCCGCAGGTGAAGAGGCTCATATGGAACATAAACCTGTTGGGCCAAATTGCCTGTTTCTATGCTGTAAATTCAGTGCAACTGTTTTACCAGCTTGCAGCATAGAAGAGGGGCAGAAAGGAAAAGACAAAATAATACCAGCAGAGGCTGTGGAGAATTTCACAAACATGAGACACCACGCAGACGTAACAATAGCAAACGGTATTTAAATGTAGTAACATTAAAAATAACAAATCCTACAAATCATAGAAATGTACAGAGAAGGAGGCCATTTGGTCTATAAGGTCTATCAATATCATAACACCACTATTAACATCCTGGAGGTTACCATTGACCAGAAAATGAACTGGACTAGCCATATAAATACTATAGCTACAAGAGCAGGTCAGAGGCTAGGAATCCTGCGACGTGTAAGACCCAGAAATAGGAACAGGGGTAGGCCATTCAGCCCTTTGAGCCTGCTCACCATTTAATAAGATCACGGCTGATCTAACACTCACTAAGTGCACTTTCCTGCCTTATCTCCGTAACGTTTAATTCCCCAACGGATTGAAAATCTATCAATTACAGCCTCGAAAATGTTCAAGGACTTGGCAAGAGACACTAACTTCACTGGCTTGACAATTTCACTGGATCTTTAAATTTACCTGGTTTACAGCAGCTAGTACAATAGTGTGCGGCCTCTTAAACTCCAACTCTCTTCAATTAGGGGGAATAATGGGTTTGAGCCAGGGAGGATGGATGCCAGGTTCCAGGGATGGGAAGAAAGGGGATATCAAGGAAATGAAGTGGGAGGACGATTTACGAGTCTGGAGGAGCTGGTCGAGAAGTTTGGGCTGGCACAGGGCAATGTTTCAGGTGTATGCAGGTACTGGACATTGCGGGGAAGGTCTTCCTGATAGCGCCTGCCTTGTAGCTGGAGGCGGTGCTGTGGGAGCGGGGGTTAGTTGGAGAGATCGTCTCAGCTTTTGGAGGAGGATAGGGTGTCCGTGGAGGGGGTTAAGGCGAAGTGGGAGGAAGAGTTGGGGGTGGTGCTGGAGGAGGGATGATGGTGTGAGGTGCTGCGGAGGGTAAATGCCTCGACTTTGTGTGGGAGGCTGGGGCTGATACAGCTGAAGGTAGTGTCTAGGATGCACCTCAAGTCTATGGATGAGGCAACTGTTCAAAGGGGTGGAGGATTTTTGTGAGCAATGTGGGAGAGGCCCTGTGGACTATGTGCATGTTTCCTGCCCAAAGCTGAAAATGTTTTGGAGGACCAGGTCCGGTATTTCAGGGGTTCTACATGTGGATGTGGAGCACAATCCCCTCGAAGCCATATTCGGGATGTCAGGCCAGCTAGAGTTGCAGGCGGGTGCGGAGGCCGATATGTTAGCTTTCACCTCACTGCTTGTAGGTGAGTCTTGTTGGGGTGGAGGTCTGCCTCTCCACATTGTGCCTCTGAGTGGTAGGGGGACCTGTTAGGAGTTTTTGACCTTGAGTTTATTTTGCATTTTGGAGTGTTGGTTACCATTGATTGCTGACACCGATTGCAATTCCAAGGAGGTTCAGGCCCAAACTTGTGTGAAGGCACTGATGCAAACTGTAATCAAACATCCTAAAGTACTTTGGAAGTGAAAGCAATCCAACATTGAATAATTGCGAGGAAAGTGTGATGACCTGAGGCACGATCAAAAGGGTAAATTTTGAGGAATGTTTTGAAAGAGGGAGAGAACAGTCAGGTTGCAGAAGTTCAAAGGAAAAATACTTTCTAAATGCAAAGTTGTGACATCTGAAGCGATTTGTGAAGGGAAGAGCAGAATTGGAAAGAGTACACAGGAGTGTGTGCAAATATAGGGTTCAGGGAGATTGTAGAAGAGAAGAACAAGGCTATGAAAATGAGGACCTGGATTTTGAAATTGATGTGTTGGGGAAGAAGCCAATGAAGGGTGGTAGCGGAGAGTGGATTCTGCTATATTCAAATTAATTGGATGAGTCAAATAACCAATGGCAAAGGCAGAAAATGATAATTACTTCCTACATCATCACATGTAAATGGGCAGAATGGTTTAGGAGATAGGGAAGGATAATTACAACCATCAGCAATTTCCTGTTTCAAAGAATGCATGGACCAAATATTGTTCATGCAGTGGGACAGATGATGCTTTTAGAGTTCTCTCAGTAAATAGTTCAGTTCAAATCTTACATTGATTAGGAATTATGGTTGATGATCACATTGATTAGGAATTATGGTTAATGATCACATTGATTAGGAATTATGGTTATTGATCACTCTTGAATTAATTAACATTCAACAGCATTATGATTGTGGAACTCTTGCTTGAACATCCTGGATAACCACTGTGCTAACGACTGTACTACCATGATGCCCCATCACAGCCCATGATGGAAGCATCTCATGAATATAGTTTTTTATAAATACCAGCAGTGTAATTGTGATTTAATTGTTTCATTTAGTTTATTTCCCTTTCCTTTATTAATTCAATTCAAGTTATTTGTCATTACACTATGATAAACTTGAAAAGCAATAAATGGTCCATGATTTCTCAGCTGTTTATATTTCATGTAACCAATAGGATTATGATAATTTTATAAACTGGATGAGATTGGGTCCATCTAGGGTGGCAGATGGAGGAATCAGTGAAAACCTGTCACCTGCAGACTAATGAATTGCTGAGTTTTTTTATTTGCCTGAAGCTGGAATGGAATTTTCTCCGTTTAAGTTGCCAAGTGGGATGCTGCAACACGAACTTATTCAAACTGCCCCTTCAAATAGTATTCCATCTTAAAGTAATGATGGGTAACTCAAAAAGTAATATTTTGTTCCATTGCAGGTTGCAGGTCCAGCTCTGCCTTATGCATAGAGGACAGTAAGAGAATACCAAGAATAAATTATTCTGATGAAGATGTCAGCGTGGACTTGGAAGGGCTATCTGACAATCCGCCTGAACTAAATCTCAGTGATCTTTCCTGAGTGGTGGAGTCTTCGGAAACTGGAGATGGATATTTCCGAATTGTTTCTCATAAAGGCCCATTTAACATTTTCAAAATTATGCTTCTTATTAATATTTAAATCAAAACTATTCATGCCAAAGGCAAGCATTTCTGTCAAGTGTAAGATATCCATATACTTTGTATGTGTGTTTTTATAGGTTGCTTATGGATCCAGACCAATGTTAATTAACATTTTTACATTTCAAGTTCTGGTCCCTCTCCGATCTTTTTAAAGACACTTGATGATACTCCTTTATCAACTGATAACTACTATTAAAACCAACAATCATATTTATAAAGCTACAGCAGAATTTATGAAATTGAGAAATTGTGGATGAAGATTGTGGTGCTGTGCCAATACAATGTGATTCCTGACCTCATGGTATCTCAATCTTAGCTGTGCTTTTGCAAAAGATGCTGGAAGAAACATGGGGTTCAAACTTCACATAAGTTTGGATGAACATGGCAGAGTTGTTTAGCACCTCCCCGTGTCTGCGTGGGTTTCGCCCCCACAACCCAAAGATGTGCAGGTTAGGTGAATTGGCCACGCTAAATTGCCCCTTAATTGGAAAAAATAATTGGGTACTCTTTTTTTTAAAAAAAAATTTTAAAAATTTTTTAATAAAAAAAAGAGTTGTTTAGCACCAGGCGACCATTCAGCCTTTCTTTCAGCAATTAAGAAATAGATTAATCATGATAAATTATTCATTGAAAGGCAAAAACTCATATTAATCTCAATATTTACGTTAAATACTGCTGTGTGCAGCAGAGGTCTAATATCTGAAAGAGTGGGCTAAGTTTCTTAACTATTGAAAAGTTTGGAGAGAAATAGAAGCTTCATCGTGCTAGCTGATTTCTTGTGGCGTTGCACAGTAGTGTACTCTGAATTTTATTAACAGCATTTATGCCAGTGTGCAAGTGACCAAAAAAGAATGGTCACTGGCAGGCTGCCAGCTGAAGATGGGGCTAGTAAGGCCTTAAACAAATGAGCAGCCAATGTCCCTGGGCAAAGAACCAAAGAGCATTGAGTGGATGAGAAGGGATCGTCAATGAGTAGTAAAACCTTGAATGAGCTACTGGGTTAATTCCCAATTATCAGATCCAGTCGAGAGTCTTCCCGTTGGCCTTAATTAGAAAAAAAGAGTCTCATGCACATCATAGTAGCTACACTCTCATCACTTTCATCGATGTCTTCAGTCAACTAATTCTGGGGTAATAAAATCCCACGGTGGTTATTCATTTTCAAATTACTTTGCATATTTCTTCTATCTCTCCAGCCGATAGCTAGTATTATTTATGTTTAAGAAGGGTAGAAGATCTTGTCCAGAGAACTGCAGAGCAGCTTAACATAGATGACAGTGGAGATTCTAGTATTCTTCCTATTAAAATCTAGAAACAAAAAATCTGATAATAAATTGTCAATATAGATTTCAAAAGGAAAATTTTGCTTGATCAATCTCATTGAATTCTTTGAAGAGTTAGCAGAGTGAGCATACTAAGGTTATGCTGTAGATACATGTCGAAGATTTCCATAAAGATAAGGTGTTATGTAATAGACTACTGAATAAGGTTAGAGCATGGGGTGAATGGTAGCTGGCTGGCTGGCTGAAAGAAGAAAGCAGAGTAGGGGTAAAGAGTAACTAAAAGATTCAACTAAACAAAAAACCCACAACATTATTAAATTACAAATTGTCTTGCTTACCTGACAGCAAAAAGTAGAAACATATCCTTCATTAAATAGCAGCCAGAATTGTAACTTTTAACATTGCAAACAGGACTCACAGTATCACCTCTAGGTGCAACAGTTATTGCAGGTATGTGTGAACACATAACTTGCAATATAGAATTTACCGAAGGAGGCCATTTGACCCATCGAGTCTGCACCAGCCCTTAGGAAAGAGCACCCCACCCAAGTCCACACTCCACCCTATCCCAGTAACCCCACCTAAACTTTTTGACACTAAGGGCAATTTAGCATAGCCAATCCAACTAACCTGCACATCTTTGGACTGTGGGAGGAAACCGGAGCACCCAGAGGAAACCCACGCACACACAGAGAAAACATGCAGACTCCGCACCGACAATGACCCATTATGTAGGACATCCCAAGACACAAACATAATCAGCCAAAAATTGATAACACATAAAGACTGAATTTCAGTGAATTTTCATAACTTCAACTTAACCAAGTCTACCTCAAGGTCAGTTAGAGTTGGGAAATAAATGCTGGCCTTGTCGGCAGTGCTCGCATCCCATGAATTAATTTTTAAAATGAATTTTCCAAAACAGCTTTAAAATCTGAGAGTTGTCTGTCCTTGTCCAAGTGCCACAACCTTTAATCTTTGTTGCTGACTTACCTACCAAAGTATGGAGTGGGTGGGGTGACATAGGGAGGATATCTTCATGTAGACAACATGGCACAGGGAGTGTACTTAGGCCAGAGGGTGTTCAGTCCAGGGAAGTGGTAGCTACCTTGCTCCATCAGAAAGATGGTGAAAATATATCCTGCAACCTTGTTTACACAGAGATCATTTAAAAAAAATGACAGGTTAGACTCACAGTTAGGACTATCAAGTGTCTGTTTTCCCTCTATACCAAGGTATAGGAGGTGCACCTACTCTAGAGACCGTTGCCCTCGCAACTTCCCCAGTTTTGTTGATGCCAACATTGCGTCTTGTGGGGCAAGCTAGAGAACAAGAAGTCATGGTTTTAAATCTACTACCCCTTATCCTAAAACTGAGATGGGGAGAAGTTATTTCTATCAAAGGGCAGTGGAATTTGTAATAATATATCCTCAAGTAATAATAATCGCTTATTGTCACAAGTACGCTTCAATTAAGTTACTGTGAAAAGCCCCTAGTCGTCACATTCCGGCACCTGTTCAGGGAAGCCAGTACAGGAATTGAACTGATGTTGCATTGCAAGCCAGCTGTTTAGCCCACTATGCTAAACCAGCCCCTGGTTGCAATGGATGCCAGGACATTGGGTAGATTTGAGAGAGACAGACAAATTTTTAATCAGTAATGGGTTGAAGGGTTATGGAGAATGTGCAGGAATGTGGAGTTGAGGTCGAGGAGGTCAGCCGTGATCATATTGAATGGCGAGGGCTGAATTGCCTACTCTTGCTCCCAGTTATTATGCTCCAATATGGTGTAATCATATGTACAATTAGTTGCAAACAATAAATAGGCAAAAAGCAGTAAAACATGTTGGGCGGGATTCTCCGACCCCCCGCCGGGTCAGTGAATCGCCAGGGGCCGCGTCAATCCCGCCCCCGCCGTGTCCCGAATTCTCCGCCACCAAAGATTCGGCGGGGGTGGGAATCGCTCCGCGCCGGTCGGCGAACCCCCCCCCCCCCCCCCCCCCCCCGGCGATTTTCCGGCCCGCGATGGGCCGAAGTCCCGCTGCTGTCAAGCCTCTCCTGCCGGCGTGGATCAAACCACCTACCTTACTGGCGGGAGCAGGCGGCGCAAGTGGGCTCTGGAGGAGGGGGGGGGGGGACGATCTGGCCCCGCTGGGTGCCCCCACGGTGGCTTGGCCCGCAATCGGGGCCCACCGATCGGCGGGCGGGCCTGTGCCGTGGGGGCACTCTTTTCCTTCCGCCTTCGCCATGGTCTTCACCATGGTGGAGGCGGAAGTGACCCCCTCCCCTGCGCATGCGCAGGGATGCCGTCAGCGGCCGCTGACGCTCCCGCGCATGCGTGGACTTACGCCGGCCGGCGAAGTCCTTTCGGCCCTGGCTGGCGTGGCGCCAAAGGCCGTCCACGCCAGCCGGAGGAGTGCCAACCACTCCGGCGCGGGCGTAGCCCCTCGAGGTGAGGGCTTGGCCCCTTAAAGTGCAGAGACTTCCGCACCTTTGGGGCAGCCCGACGCCGGAGTGGTTCATGCCACTCCATCACGCTGGGACCCCCCACACTGCCGGGTAGGGGAGTATCTCGGCCATTACCTGATACTTTGAGAGCAGATAAGTTTTTATATTAATTTATGTGATGTGGGTTTCGCTGGCTAGGCCAGCATTCATTGCCCATCCCTAATTGCCCTCGAGAAGGTGGTGGTGGGCAGCCTTCATGAACCGCTGCAATTATTCAAACTGTTTGGTTCCTCCGGTGTTCAACTTGCAGTAGCTCTGGCACCTTCCCCTTAGGGGATGTCAGTTATAATCACAGTGTGGTGAAACCAGGGCTATGACAACACCAGTGATTCAGCAGTCCATTTTCTTTTCCTTTTTAAATTTAGAGTACCCAATTCTTTTTTTTCCCAAAGTAAGAGGCAATTTAGCATGGCCAATCCACCTACCCTACACATCTTTGGGTCGTGGAGGTGAAACCCACGCATACACGGGGAGAATGTGCAAACTCCACACGAACAGTGACCCACGGCCAGGATCGAACCCGGGTCGTCAGCGCCGTAGGCAACATTGCTAACCACTGCGCCACTGTGCTGCCCACTTTTAGACATTCATGAGTAAACTTTACGAATGATTGAGTAACATTATGGTCATTAGAAACTTAACACAATCTATGTCTATAGTACATCTACGTTGCTTTGTTATTTAAAATCTTTACTCAACACTTTTCCATCTGGTAGGTAGCTATTAAACTGCTAATCATAGCTAGTGCTCACTGATGCGGTGGAGCAGATATCAAGTTGACTTCTATTTCTCACCAGCCTTTCAGTGGAGCAAGAAGTATATTAATAGTTACCCCTTTCTCAAAGCTAACTAGTGCAAGGGGAAATCCATATTTCAACGGTTGTGCCTTATTGCAGGCACTGTAAATATGCTGATGTGGAGTAAAATTCTCTTCGGTGTATAAAATCAAAATGATAAATTGTCTTCCACAAAACCCAGACCAACTGAACAGATCAGGAAGCTGGGGTGAAATCTGTTGAACCATTAGATGTTTAAGTATATTCAACAGGAAATAATAAACTTAAGCTGGTGAAACTCAAGTTTAGTGCCAATGTTAACAGTAGGCATTTTGGAAAATGCAATATAATGCTTGAATCTTTATCATGTTCTAAAAGTTTGATAGATCTTTGAAGCCATCTGCTACATGAAAGTATTTGAAAAACAAATAATTATTTGAACATTTTGTACATTAAATATTACTTAATCAAATGAATTATCTGGAGGCAGGATTAATTTACAACTTCAAAATAATTTTTAAAAATCAGCATTTTGGATATTTCTTTATCTTTGTTCAATAGAATTAACTTCTGTAGGATTTGAAACTCTTCAACTAGTTCTTTAATTGTGCTTAATTAATGAGGTTCCTTAATGAGGTTAGGGAAGTGGTATAACAATTTAGACATTGCCGCAACCCCAGTTCGTGAATGGGCATGTCTTCAGCTGGATCTTCATAGAAAGAACATTCGAACCACAGAACACCTACAATGGGTTGATGCAAGGGAGAAACTAGGAAAGACTTTGCATAAGAAAAGAAGCAGGAGTCATTCAGGCCTTGAAGCCCATTCTGTCATTCAATAAGATGGCTGATCCTTTAACACCATTTGCCCCACACTATCCCCATATTCCTAATGTTTTTAATATATAGAAATCCATCACTCTCAGTCTTGAACATACTCAATGAGTGAGCCTCCACAGCCCTCTGGAATAGAGAATTTAAGATTCACCACCTTCTTAAGTGAAAAAATTCCTCCCCGTCTCAGTCCTAAATAACCTGCCCCTTATTCTGAGACTGTGTTCCCTGGTTCTAGATACTCCCCCAGGAAGGAGAAATGTCCTTCCTGCATCTACCCTTTCGAGTCCTCTAAGAATTTTGTATGTTTGAATGAGGTCAACCGGAGAACAGCTTATATTAGGCTTGGCATTATACAATGTGACAGAATTTATTTATTTTATATTATAAATTTAGCGTACCCAATTCATTTTTCCAATTAAGGGGCAATTTAGCGTGGCCAATCTATCTAGCCTGCACATCTTTGGGTTGTGGGAGCGAAGCCCACGCAAACACGGGGAGAATGTGCAACCTCCACACGGACAGTGACCCAGAGCCGGGATCGAACCTGAGACCTCGGCGCCGTGAGGCAACAGGGGTAACCCACTGCGCCACCGTGCTGCCCTGTGACAGGATTTATTAATGTCCTCAGAATAAAGGCACTGCTAGGTAGCAGCAACCACAATATGATTGAATTTTACATCCAGTTTGAAAGGTAGAGTAGGTAGAAGACTGGCATTTTAAACTTAAATAAGAGCAAATATGTGGGCATGAATATTCAGCCAGCTGAAATTAACTGGGATTCGAGGCTATGGGATAGATTAATAGAGAAGCAGTGACAGACATTTAAGAGGGACATTTCAAAATATTCAGAGCAAGTATATTCAGACTATAAATAAAAACTCTTAAAGGGAGGACCCACCATCTTTGGTTAATTAAAGCCAGACAAAGCATCAAACTGAAAGAAAACACGTAACTGCATAAAGATGAGTGGCAGGTCAGATGATTGATCAGAATATAAAGAACAGCAGACAGTGACAAAAAGGTTAATCAGGAGAAAGAAATTAATGTATGAGAGGAAGCCAGCTAGAAATGTAAAAATGGATAGCAAGAATTGCTACAAGCATTTAAAAAGGTAAAGAGTGAGGGTTGGTCCTCTAATGGGGAGTTAATTGTAAATAATAAGGAAATGACAAATGAAATTAACAAATATTTGCATCTGTCTTCACTACAGAGAGTGCGTTCCAATATTAGCTCTAAATCATGAGGTGGAAGGGAAGGGAGAGAGGAACTTGAAATTACAATCACTAGCGAAGCAGTACAAACTGATGGAACCGTGGCCTGAAAACATTCTGGGTCCAGATGAATTTTAGGGTCTTAAAAGAGGTGGCTGAAGTAGTGGATGTATTGATGTTAATTTTTCAAAATTGGCGAGACCTGGAAAGGTTCTAGCAGACTGGGAAAATAGCAAATCCCTCTATTCAAGACTTGAGGGAAGCATAAAACAGAAGGGGGATGTGTTAGAATCGATCATTAATGGGGTTATAGCTTAGCAATCGCTCAAAGTAATCGGGAAGAATCAGCATGGTCTTGTGAAAGAGAAATCATGTTTAACCAATTTATTAGAATTCATCAAAGGAGTAACTTGCACTGTGGATAAAGGGGAACCTGCAGACATGCTGTATTTGGATTTCCAGAAGGAATTTGATAAGTTGTCACAAAGGTTACTGCTGAAAGCAAAAGATCATGGTATGTGGGTAACGTATTAGCATGGATAGAAGATTGACTGGCTGGCAGAAAACAGTGAGTATGCTTAAAAAGGTCCTTGTCTTGATTGACGGGGTGTGATGAGTGGAGACCCGCAATGGTCTATATTAACATTTGCATCATTGGCTTCGATGAGGGGAGTGAAGGTGTTGTAGCTAAATTTGCAGGTGACAGAAAGAATCAGACATAAGTGGCAGAATTCTCCATTCCTGAGACTGTGTTGACGCTGGGGCAGGATTCGTGGATTTCTAAGACAGCAAAACGCGTTGCGCTGCACCTGGACTGATTCAGCGACCGTTGAGGGGTTAGCACCGACACCACGTGGAACACACTTGATTCCGATGAGAAACTGTGCTGGATTCACAATCGACACTCAGGAGGCTGACAAGCAGCAGCCGCATATGCACATTTCACTCCCCACACATACCATCCCAGTCAACAAGATGGTAGCGAGGAAAGCGGCATCAAGGTTCACGGATGTTGAACTTGAGACGCTGTTGGACGCCATGGACAAGAGACAGGCGACCCTGTCCCCGGCCCAGGAAGCAGGCTGCCAGCAGCCACTGTTTACCATGCTTGGGCACAGGTGGCAGAGGCAGTCAGGAAAACCATCCAGACCGGCCAGCAGTGCCGGAAAATACTGTATGACCTCCTCAGGCCGGTCAGGGTTAGTAGGCAGCACTGTGCCCCTCACACCAACCCCAGTCCTACACAAAAAGATAGGTAGGAAAGTATGTTGTCAAGCAGGCATAAGTGCCCCCCACCCGGAGGGCAGCCAAACCCCTCACCCTGCACCACATGCCAGCACCCATATCGGCTGCCATGACCAGGTGTCCTGGCCACTGAGGCCACCAACTACCACCCTCTGGGCTGCATGCGTCAGGCGATCTAACCCTGTGCGTTTTCCATTCCCCTCCCCCAACCCCTGGAGAAGGCTGGCCATAACCACCCGGAGCGGGAAAGGATGAGGCGGATCCGCGGTCCCTCACCGCGGCAGAGCAGTGGGCCCTGGCTGTGGTCAGTGGGCCAGAGGAAAGGGTGGTCTGCAGGGTGGAGATTGGTGTTGGGCAAAGAAGTGAGACCCCGTTGAGTGGCGGTTCCCCATGACACACGTGTTCCTCCCCCCCCCCCCCCCAACACTACCCTCACCACCTTCTCACCCCCCACACCACATTCTCACCCCCGCTCCACACACTCACTACCCCCCGGCCCGTGGTCTAATCATGTGCCTTGTCTTGTGTCTTGCAGGAGCAGCAGCTGGGCCCATCCAGGCCCAGTTGCCACAGAAGACACCTGCCAAAGGGGGTCCAGGTAGTAGGGTGGGAATCACAGCAGGCCACCTTCATTCCTTTTTTTTAATAAATTTAGATTACCGAATTATTTTTTCCAATTAAGGGGCAATTTAGTGTGGCCAATCCACCTACATTTTTGGGTTGTGGGGGCGAAACCCACGCAGACACAGGGAGAATGTGCAAACTCCGCACGGACAGTGACCCAGAGCCGGGATCGAACCTGGGACCTCAGCGCCGTGAGGCGGGTGTGCTAACCACTAGGCCACCATGCTGCCCTGGCCACCTTCATTCCTGATGTACCATCTAGGGATCCACCTAGCCATAGCGTTAGGGCCCAAATAGCCAGACAATTAGGCACCATTTAGTTGGCACTGTGCAGGGCACAGTTTAGCGATCGGTACGTATGTTTTCACATAAAATACCTGTGTACAATGTTACAACAGAGTGTCTTTAAGACACGGATAAGTTCTTGATTAATAATGGGATCGGGGCTGTGGGGAGAAGGCAGGAGAATGGCAGATGAGAAAAATATCAGCCATGATATTTGGGTAGCAGGGTAGCATGGTGGTTAGCATAAATGCTTCACAGCTCCAGGATCCCAGGTTCGATTCCCGGCTGGATCACTGTCTGTGTGGAGTCTGCACGTCTTCCCTCTGTGTGCGCGGGTTTCCTCCGGGTGCTCCAGTTTCCTCCCATAGTCCAAAGATGTGCGGGTTAGGTGGATTGGCCATGATAAATTGCCCGTAGTGTCCTAATAAAAGTAAGGTTAAGGGGGGGTTGTTGGGTTACGGGTATAGGGTGGATACGTGGGTTTGAGTAGGGTGATCATGGCTCGGCACAACATTGAGGGCCGAAGGGCCTGTTCTGTGCTGTAATGTTCTATGATTGAATTGCGGAGCAGACTTGATGGTCCGAGTGGCCTAATTCTGCTCTTAAGGTCTCATGTCTTATGGCGCTCTTTAGAAGAGTGTGAGGGGTGGGCTGGTCTGGGCTGCGCGTAGAGGGGGTTGGGCAGACATTGAGGGTGGGTTTGGCTCAGGTATTGCAGTTCAGCCAGCCGCTCTGACGTCCACCCCATCCCAGGTGATTCGATGGGACTGTGGAATGGAATGGCCAGCTCACATGCAGGGATCACCCAGGCAAAACGGTGGAAAGTGCTACTGTGGGAAGGAGTCAGACATTGTTGAATGATGCAGAGCACCAGAGCTCATTGCAGAGCGGTTATCATCATTCTCCATCCCATCGAGCAGGCCTACCATTACTGCCAACGCAGGGCCCACACCCCGTAGTGCGGCAGGTATGTCTCATGGGGGGTTGCAGGCAGGCTGATGGAGGGGAAGGAGAGGGTGGTTTCGATGTTCATGCCCCTGGCCAGTCCCCCATACCCAGTCAGTGAATCTGGAGGCAATCAAAGTGTCCGGTGCATGTTGGCCCTGGCGCACGCATTGTGCGGCCTCACGTGCCTGTCCGGCTCATGTCCTATTCATTCTCCCCCTCCCCCACATCCTCCTCATCGGATGAGACCTGCCGTTCATCCTCCTCCTCTGCTGTGTGATGCGGATGGCGCAGCAGGCCACCACGATGTGGATGACCCAGCGCCATACTGGAGGGCCCCTCCAGAGCGGTCAAGGCACCTAATTTTACATGCTAATCCCTGTGCGGGACTTTGCCAAGAGCCTCTGAAAGCCCAAATAAACCACATCCACTAGCTCCCCCCTCATCAACTTTACTAGTTACATCCTCAAAGAATTCCAGTAGATTTATCAAGCATGATTTCCTTTTCATATATTCATGCTGTCACTGTTCAATCCTGCCACGGTTTCCCAAGTGCTCTGCTATGAAATATTTTATAATGGACTCTAGCATTTTCCCTACTGCCAATGTCAGGCTGACTGGTCGATAATTCCCTGTTTCCTCTCTACCTCCCTTTTTAAATAGTGGGGTTACATTAACTAGATTCCAATCTGCTCCAGAGTCTATAGAATCTTGGGAAATGACCACCAATGTAACCATTATTTCTAGGGCCATTTCCTTACGTATTTTGGGATCAATCAGCCTACAATCCAATCAATTTCCTCAATACAAATTCCTTCTAATACGACTTGCTTTCAGGTCCTCCGTCTCAATAAATCCTGTATTTCCCAACATTGGTGTTACATTATTTGTGTCCTCCTTTGTGAAAGTAGAACGAAGTATGCATTGAGTTGGTCAGCCTTTTCTATTACAAATTCCTGTCACTTTCTGTAAAGGACCTACATTTGTCTTCTCTAATCATTTTCTCTAGGTGTTCCCCGCAAAATTACTCTTATATTTCATTTCCCCCATCTTGCATCAATCCCATTGTCCCCCTTTGCTGAATTCTAAACTGTTCCCACTCCTCAGGTCTGCTGATTTTTTTTCTGGCCAATTTATATGCCTCTTCCTTGGACCTAATACTATCTATAATTTCCTGTGTAAGCAATGATTTGACCATCTTTCCAGTTTTATTTGTGCACCAGAGAAGAATGAACAATTGTTGCAGTTCACCCACACGCTCTTTGAATGTTTGTCATTGCCTACCCTACCCACAATCATCCCTTTAAGTAAGGTTCCCCATTCCATCATAACCACAAACAGGACAGCCATGATTTCATTGAATGGCTGAGCAGGCTCAGGTCAAATTACCTACTTTTGCTCCCATTTCATCTGTTCATATCACCTCAGTCTCCTAAATGCCAGAGAATAAAGGCCCAGTCTGTTTAATCTTTCCTCATAGGACAATCTCTCCATGCCGGGAATTAGTTTGGTGAACCTTCATCACAATTATAGCTTTCCTTAGATAAGGAGACCAAAACTGCACACAATACTCCAGGTGCAGTCTCACAAGGTTCTATAAAATTGCAGTAAGACATCTTTATTCTGGCACTCAAATCCTCTTGTAAAAAAGCCAACTTAATTGCCTGCTGTAGCTGCATGTTAGTTTTCAGTGACTAAGTCCCTTTGAAATTCAACACTACCCTGTCCCTCCCCATTTTAGAAATACCCTGAATTTCTGCTTTTCCCTCCTAACATCACATTTCACCACATTGTATTCCATCTGCCAATTTCTTTGCCCACTCGTTTAGCCTCTCCAAATCCCTTGAAGCAACTTTGCATCCTCAGCTCTCACTTGTCTCATGTTATCTCCCAACATCTCAACGTCCAAATCATTAATAATAATAATAGCTTATTGTCACAAGTAGGCTTCAATGAAGTTACTACAAAAAGCCCCTCGTCGCCACATTGACACCTATTCGGAGAGGCCAGTACGGGAATTGAACCCGTGCTGCTGGCCTTGTTCTGCATTACAAGCCAGCTGTTTAGCCCACTGTGCTAAACCAGCCCCTGGTATAGATTGTGACTAGCTGAGCTCTACAAGATCCCCTTCATTCTTTGAAACTCCAGCAAATAAAATCCTAACCGACTCAATCTCTCCTCATATGTCAGTTCCACAATCCCAGGAATCAGTCTGATAAACCTTTGATGCACTCCCTCTTGTTGTATCTGACTAGTCACAACCTGCGAACCTGAAAATGACACATTTATTCCTGTCGTTTTCTTTCCGCTAACCAGTTTTCCGTCTGAGTCAGTATATTCCCCCGCATCCCAGGTGCTCTATTTTTGTTTACTAACATAGCAGGAACTTCTCAAAAGCTTTCTGAAAATCTAAATATACCACTGTCACTGGTTCCCCCGATCTATTCTGCTAAATAAATCTTTTGACAAACATGATTTCCCTTTCATAAATCTATGTTGACACTGCTCAATTCTTACCATTCACACCCTTTATTACAGATTGCAATTTATTTCTTACTACTGATGTTCGACTAACAGGTTTGTAGTTCACAGTTTTCTCTCTTCTTCACTGCTACCTCACAGCTCCAGGGACCTGGGTTCAATTCCGGCTTCAGGTGACTTTTTCCCAGTGTCCATGTGGGTTTCATCCAGGTGCTCCTGTTTCCTCCCATAGTCCAAAAATATTAGGTGAATTAGCTATGCTAATTTGCCCTTGGCATCCAAGAGGTTGGGGGGGGGGGGGGGGGTGGTGGTTTACTGGGTGTATGGGGGGGGGGGGTGGTTTACTGGGTGTATGGGGATAGGGTGGAGGTGTGGACTTAATTTAGAATTTAGAACAGTACAGCACAGAACACGCCCTTCAGCCCTCGATGTTGTGCCGAGCAATGATCACCCTACTGAAGCCAACGTATCCACCCTATACCAGTAAACCCCCCCCCCCCCCCCCCATTAACCTTATTTTTTTTAGGACACTAAGGGCAATTTAGCATGGCCAATCCACCTAACCCGCACATCTTTGGACTGTGGGAGGAAACCGGAGCACCCGGAGGAAACCCACGCACACACGGGGAGGACGTGCAGACTCCGCACAGACAGTGACCCAGCCAGGAACTGAACCTGGGACCCTGGAGCTGTGAAGCATTTATGCTAACCACCATGCTACCGTGCTGCCCTGTCCCTGTTAAGAGTGCTCTTTCTAAGGACTGGTGCAGGCTTGATGGGCTGAATAGCCTCCTTCTGCATTGTAAATTCTAAGAATCCTTTCTTAAATAGTGGGAGCGAATTCGCCACCTTCCAATCTGCAGAAACCATTCCAAATCTATAGGATTCTGAAAAATGGCCACCACTGCACCTACTTATCTCTACAGTCACCACTTTCCACACTCTGGGATGTAGGTCATCAGGCCAAGGACACTCATCTACTATGCCCCAGTAATGCCTCTGGTAACTTTTTAAAAAACTGATATTAATATCTTACAGTTGCTCATGGTCATTGATACTAGTCCCTTCATTCACCATTATTTCTGGGTGGTTTTCAGTATTTTCCTCGTGAAGACATGCACAAAAGAATTTGTAGTTTCTCTGCCCTCGCCTTATTGCCCATTATAAATTCTCCTGACGCACATTTGTTTTTGCAAGTTTTTCCATACGTATAAAAACTTTCACTGTCTGCTTTTGTGTTTCTCTCTAATTTACTCTTGTATTCTATTTTCCCTTTCTCAATCCTTTCCTTTGCAAAATCCTAAAATGCTCCCAATCCTCAAGCTTATCATTTTTTGGGCAAGTTCGTAAGCCTTCCTTTGAATGAATACAATCCTGGATTGCTAGCACGGCACGGCGGCGCAGTGGTTAACACTGCTGCCTATGGTGCTGAGGACCCGGGTTCAATCCCGGCTCCGGGTCACTGACTGCGTGGAGTTTTTACATTTTTCCCATGTCTGCGTGGGCTTCACCCCCACAACCCAAAGATGTTCAGATTATGATCACACTAAATTGCCCCTTAATTGGATACTCTAAATTTATAAAAAATTAAAAACCAATCCTGGATTGCTTTCGTTAACCATAGTTCGGTTTTTGTGTATTAATGTATTGTTGTAAACTAGGTATTATTTCTTTAAATTTAAGCCATTACTGGTCTATTTTCATACCATTCATCGTAGCTTTCCAATCCCCATCACCTATTTGCCCATTCGTTTAGATTTCTGATTTAAGTTGAAAGTGAAAAATTATTTAATATTATGTTCACTCTTTCTGACAAGCTTCTATACAATAAAATGAACTAACCTTATACAGTATAGTTTCTAAAATAGCCTGTTCCCTAGTAGGTTCCTAAGCATACTGCTCTAGAATACATCTCACACATATTCCAAGAATTTGTCCTTCACAATACGGTTAATCCAGTAATCATGGAGATTTCAACCCACATATAGATTGGGTAAACTACTCTTTACAGACCCCTCAATTTCCTTTCTGCCTTCTTTTCCTTAAGAAAAATTGCCCAAATTTTTCCAATTTATCTTCATAACTCAAGTTCCTCACCCCAGCAACCATGAATATTTCCTGCACTTTCTCGGAAGAATGTGAAAACATTGGAAAGTGCAGCACCCAGAACTGAACGCAATGCTCCAATGGAAGCTGAATTGGTGACTCAAAGTTCAACATAACCAGGATACTGTACGCTACATTAACCGCTCTCTCAACCTGACCTGTGACATACGCACAAAGACACACAGGTCCCTCTGCTTATACACACTGTTTAAAGTTGTATCCCTATTTTATACTGTCTCTCCATGTTCTTTCTAACAAAACGTGAGCAGCTTGCAGTCAGCTAATTGTAAGTCAGAATAAGCAATGCTAGTGCACAATTATGCGTACAATTTTGGGTTGTTTTAACTTTAACGGGCAGGCAGAAACCTCAGAAGAGTCAAACAAGTGCTTACAATCACTAAAGTAAGTTAGAACTAAGAAACCAACTATTCTCTCACTTTTGACATTGATTCAATTCCACACAAACATGAATGAGCTCCCTGAACTCGGGCCCAAATATATCTCAATTCAGATTACAGGAGAAAATACATTTGAGCATTCCACCAGTAGCAGTTTTTATACTGTACTTTTCATTTCCATTCCCGGAGCCCAGCATCAGTGAACCAGGTCTTGGCACTTTTTGTGTTATGTCAGTCCCCCCCAAGCTAAGTAGCAGATGAATTTACAGGTGGATTTTCCTGGTCAGAAAAATGTGGTCTACAAGTCTGCTGCTGGACTATAGAGAAGTGATTTTTCTTTTTTTTTAAATTACTTTTTCTGAGTTACAAAGCCAGGGCTCAGAGTGTGGACAGGGGCGGAGCCCTAATCCAGCTCCAAAATCCAATTCAAATTCAAATTGAATCCAATTCATGGTCCCCACAAGAGAGACATACCAGATCTGAGCCAAAAGGCAGAGCAGATACTACATTTGATCTGAGCCAAAGGTCGAGAAGCGATATAGAGAAATGATTTAACAGCACAACTGCAAGGAGCTGGCCGAATTAAAATAGCTTTAAATATATGAGCATTGGAATTGCTCAAAGCATGGTAGGGGAAGAAAATGCTTTGATTCATGGGCCACTGGCATTAGTACTCAGGGAAGGGTGAGCTTTTCTGTTGGGATTGCTTCCACATGAACCAGTTGGGACTAGTGTCCTAGCCAATCATATAACTAGGGCTATGGACAGGTCTTTAAATTAATGGGTTGGGGAGTTTAGTTAATCTGATAGAAATGAGGCTATGACAGGTGAGGACCTTGAGAGGATTGTTATCACTAAGGAGGGAGTGATGGGCAAGCTAATGGGGCTAAAGGTAGACAAGTCTCCTGGCCCTGATGGAATGCATCCCAGAGTGCTAAAAGAGATGGCTAGGGAAATTGCAGATGCACTAGTGATAATTTACCGAAATCCACTAGACTCTGGGGTGGTCCCGGTGAATTGGAAATTAGCAAACGTGACGCCACTGTTTAAAAAAGGAGGTAGGCAGAAAGCAGGAAATTATAGGCCAGTGAGCTTAACTTCGGTAATAGGGAAGATGCTGGAATCTATCATCAAGGAAGAAATAGCGAGGCATCTGGATAGAAATTGTCCCATTGGGCAGACGCAGCATGGGTTCGTAAAAGGCAGGTCATGCCTAACTAATTTAGTGGAATTTTTTGAGGACATTACCAGTGCAGTAGATAACGGGGAGCCGATGGATGTGGTATATCTGGATTTCCAGAAAGCCTTTGACAAGGTGCCACACAAAAGGTTGCTGCATAAGATAAAGATGCATGGCATTAAGGGTAAAGTAGTAGCATGGATAGAGGATTGGTTAATTAATAGAAAGCAAAGAGTTGGGATAAATGGGTGTTTCTCTGGTTGGCAATCAGTAGCTAGTGGTGTCCCTCAGGGATCCGTGTTGGGCCCACAATTGTTCACAATTTACATAGATGATTTGGAGTTGGGGACCAAGGGCAATGTGTCCAAGTTTGCAGATGACACTAAGATGAGTGGTAAAGCAAAAAGTGCAGAGGATACTGGAAGTCTGCAGAGGGATTTGGATAGGTTAAGTGAATGGGCTCGGGTCTGGCAGATGGAATACAATGTTGACAAATGTGAGGTTATCCATTTTGGTAGGAATAACAGCAAACGGGATTATTATTTAAACAATAAAATATTAAAGCATGCTGCTGTTCAGAGAGACTTGGGTGTGCTAGTGCACGAGTCACAGAAGGTTGGTTTACAAGTGCAACAGGTGATTAAGAAGGCAAATGGAATTTTGTCCTTCATTGCTAGAGGGATGGAGTTTAAGACTAGGGAGGTTATGTTGCAATTGTATAAGGTGTTAGTGCGGCCACACCTGGAGTATTGTGTTCAGTTTTGGTCTCCTTACTTGAGAAAGGACGTACTGGCGCTGGAGGGTGTGCAGAGGAGATTCACTAGGTTAATCCCAGAGCTGAAGGGATTGGATTATGAGGAGAGGTTGAGTAGACTGGGACTGTACTCGTTGGAATTTAGAAGGATGAGGGGGGATCTTATAGAAACATTTAAAATTATGAAGGGAATAGATAGGATAGATGCGGGCAGGTTGTTTCCACTGGCGGGTGACAGCAGAACTAGGGGGCATAGCCTCAAAATAAGGGGAAGTAGATTTAGAACTGAGTTTAGGAGGAACTTCTTCACCCAAAGGGTTGTGAATCTATGGAATTCCTTGCCCAGTGAAGCAGTTGAGGCTCCTTCATTACATGTTTTTAAGGTAAAGATAGATAGTTTTTTGAAGAATAAAGGGATTAAGGGTTATGGTGTTCGGGCCGGAAAGTGGAGCTGAGTCCACAAAAGATCAGCCATGATCTAATTGAATGGCGGAGCAGGCTCGAGGGGCCAGATGGCCTACTCCTGCTCCTAGTTCTTATGTTCTTATGAAGGGAAATCGTGTTTGACAAATTTCTTTCGAGGAAGTAACTAATAAGGCAGACAAAAGGGGAGCCAGTAAATATAGGGCACGGTTCTCCAGAAAAACGCCTCCGTGTTTGAGGGAGCAGGAATTGCCAGAGTTTCCCGGCACCCGGCCCATCGAGGCCGCCAACGCTATTCAATGTTAATTGGTCCACTTAACAAGGCCTCACCAGGCTTCTTGCCCCCAAATAATGGCTCGCCAGCTGATTTGCCGGGACTGCGCCAACCAGCTCCCTCCGGTAACAATGTTGAGTGGCACTTGCTCAGCCAACCCCAGCCAGCTCACGGCAATTACGCCGAGGAGACCGGCCCCAAGGTTCGTGGATGCTGGCCTGGGGAGGCTCAAGGGCGCAGTGGAGGCCAGGAGGGGATGACCCCCCGAGGGGATGACCCCCCGAGGGGATGACCCCCCCCCCCCCCCCCCCTCCCGGAGCCCAGGAGGGTGAACCACAAGGACGAGGTGGAGACAGCTGTCAGCTCGGGCAGTGTGACCAGGACTGGCCTCCAGTGCCAGTGTCAATACCTAGACCGGGTAGCACAAGGGATTAGACACCAACATCCCCCCAAGGGAGCATCCCCAGGCGACCCCCAGCCCTCCCTCCATCCCCCTCCCCCTTGGGCCCTCCCTCCACCCACCCCACCACTTCAACCCCCCCCCCCCCCCCCCAGCAACTGTGAACCACGCGTGTGACAAACGGTGCCTTCTGTGTCTCCTCAGGAAAAGCTCTCCCATAATCGGCGGGAGGGGGCCCGGACTGGTGGTGGGGTGCCGGACTTGAGAATCCTCACCTCCTTCGAGGAGTGGGCCCTGGAGGTGACCGGTGTGGCGGAGGACAGGGGGGTCACCCAAGCGGAGGCTGGCAGAGTCCGTAGAGGTGAGGAACCACCGGGCAGCACAGCGGTCATTCCCACCCTCCACCAGCGGAGCTTGTCCCAGCCACAGGTTGGCTTGCCAAGGCACTGCAGAGCGTGTCCCAGTCACTGAAGAGCATCACCGACGGCGTTGACACGATGATGCAGACATCGGGGAGTCGCCAGGTCTGGCAGAGAACCCAGACCCATCCCATGGGACAGCAATGGTGGCCGCTATCTCTTCCGAATTCTACCCCTCTGATGAGGCTGCATCTCGGGGTCAGCACACTGGACAGGGCAGCACAGTTGTGCATGTGCCGTCAACTGGTGAGCCGGGCCCTCCGGCCCCAGAGGACTGCCGGCAGGGGCATCATAGGACTGGGGTCAAGGTAAGAAGCTGGCTGCCTCCACCTCAGATGTGCATCTTTGGGAGACACCTAAACGTAATGGTAGAGCTAGGAGGACCAAGCATATGGAGGATTACGGAGGGCACCGGGTAAGGGAAGCGGGCTACACCATCTGGAGAGTGGGACCTGTATTAAATAATAAACACCCGTATGCACAACCAGTAGGAAGCCTCCATCACTTTCTCCCACAATGCATCACAGCAGGCAGGTGGTGATGGGTGTGAGCGAGCACTCAGCAGACAGGCAGGGGTCAGACTATGGTATAGATTGTGGAGCACCAGCGCCCAGCTCTCTGCGGGTTATCATCACCCCCTGCATGCAACAGTGATCTGCTGACAGTGCTGGCACAGTACCAGCATCCTGGAGTAACCCGACATATACCCTGGGAGGGAGGGGTGGGAAATGGGGTGGTGGGTGGGTAAGGATGCGACGATGAACCAGGCCACGTCCTAGGTGAATCTGGCCAGGATGAGACTTGCCGGACCCTCACCGCTCCCGCCTCCAGCTGGGCTTCCGGTTCCTCCACAGCCTCATCCTCCAGCCCCTGCTAATATGGCACCTCATCTTCCTCGTCCTCATCTTCTCAGAGGTAGCCACATATTCCTTGTCACCAACCTCCAGCTCGTCGCACTGCTGCCGTGAGAGTTTGTGGAGGACACAGATCACAAAAAAAGCGGGCGACCCTCCGGTGGGTGTACTGGAGTGCACCTCCGGAGCAGTCAAGGCATCAGAACCGCATCTTGGAGTCCGATGCACCGCTCAATCACAGCCTGGGTGGCCGCATGGGCCTCGTTATATCGGGTCTCTCCTTCGGTCCCCGGCCTCCGTACTGGCGGCATGAGCCAGGGCCTCAGCGGGTATTCCTTATCCCCCAAGAGCCAGCCGCCCATCTGGGGATACTCCTCGAAGAGGGCAGGGTTGACCGACTGCCCCAGGATGTAGCTAACATGGACGCTCCCCGGAAAGTGGGCACACATGTGCATTATCTTCATCTGGTGGTTGCAGATGAGTTGAATGATGAGGGAGTGGAACCCCTTTCGGTTAACATAGGGCACCCCCCAGATGGCCCGTTGAGAGCAGGGCAGCAGGAGTGGCATCTATGACCTGGACCATCCCGGCGAAGGCAGAGAAGCCTGCTGCCCGGGCATCCTGTTGGGCCTGGTCCATGTCAAACACGATGTAGTCTTCCGCCTGGGCATATAGGGACAGATGCCTGGAATGATCCGGAGGTGTAAAAGTTAAGAGCTACGGTGACCTTGACAGCCTCCTCATCCACGTGGTGCCAGGTTTGTGAGGAAATGCCAGGTGCCGCACTGTCTCTTAGTTGAGGCGGAGCCTCTGCGACATGCGCTGTCCGTCATTTGTTCAAAGGACCAGTGGCGCCTGTACACCCTGAGCCACGGCGGGACTCCCCCTCTGGCTCCCACCTAGCCAGGTGGGTCCTCAGGGTGTGGGACAGGGTACGGCACATGGGCTGCCGCCGCGAGCATCTGCAGATGCTGCTGCCCCTTCTCCAGCAGGTGACCGCATCGCGTAGCACCAGCACCACTCGGGGAACCTCCGAGTCTAACATCCCTGTCATAGCATTCAATATCTGTAAAGTGGGAGAAGGTGTTAGACTGAAACAGCGGTGGCTTCCAACATGGGACCCTCCAATCCCCCACTGATTTCCCCCACCACCCCCAAGTGCTGCCGGCTGCAGCGGGCCTCGCTCACCAGGCCCCCAATCCCAGACACCGGCTCACAACGTCAATCGGACTGGGCGCTGGCTCCCTCCCTGTGGCACTCACCCACTCTCCAGCCGTGGACATATCCCCCGGAGCCGTGTCCCATTCTGAGTTCGGACGTTGGCTGCTGCCTGTGTGGTGTTCAAGGTGTGTTTGGGATGCTAGGCAATGACTCCCACATGCTACATGGTCCGCCCACTCAAGGGGATTCACTGGGTTGTGTGAAGTGCTCACCTACCAAGATTGGCAATTCTCTAAAGGCGATAGCCAGAGGCCGTGCAGCCAGAAGCCTTGGCAGTCGGTGATAGTTATGGGGGGGTTGGTGGGGCAGACGGGCAGGCAGGGTTGCCCCAGTAAAGGGTACACAATCCAGGGGTTATCATGGTGTAGCGAGCGGTTGCTCACCCCCAACCTCCCATGGCGGCCCACCACTGTGGTGGGTCCCCATCCTCCGCCAAGCACAGGGTCAGGAAGCCCAGTGTCCCCAGGCACTTTGCCTGCGAGCAGGGACAACTACCCACCTCCTCAACTCCCCACAGAAACTCTTCCGCCAGGGTCACGGTTTTAAAAAGGAGTACTAATCAGACCATTTGCTGGGGATGCCGCTGAATGATGGAAGGCCTTTTGATAACAGGTAGGTCTTGTTAATAGTATGGAAATGGGGCTTAAGTGTTGATAATTGCTTTCTCGCTACACTACGGCAAGATTCCGATTTCGCCCATGGGAGCGGGCCGGTGGCATCGAGTTGTTTGGCGCCTGGCACGGGTCTCGTTTTTAGCCTCTCCCCCTATTCACCGGCCTCGTTTTGCTTGAGCGAGAGTGTAGCGAGGCCAGAAGATCGCACCCGTAGTATACCTGGATTTTGATAAAGTGTCACACAAAAGGTTAAATCGGCAAGATAAGGACTTATGGCGGTGGGAGTAATATTTTAGCATGGATAGAGGATTGATTAAACGGGGCTGTTTCAAGCCAACAGGTGGATGTCACAAACATTAGTGCTGAGGCCCCAGCTATTTACAATCTATATAATGACTTAGATCAAGAGACAGCGAGCAATGAATCTAATTTCGCTGATGATACCAAGCTAGGTGGGCAGGTAATGGGAGTGGGGGGGGGGGGGGGGGGGGGAAAGAGGACACAGCGGCTGCAAGATAGACAGATTGAATGAATGGGCAACAAGGTGGCAGATAGAATAAAAAATGTAGGGAGTGTGAAGTTATTTGCTTTGGTTGCAAGAATAGTAAAGCACACTTTAAAAAATTTATAAATGTTAACATCCAAAGAGATTTGGGGTGTGCTTATACAAGGAATGCAGAAAGTTAGCATGCAAGTGCAGTAAACAATTAGGAATTATTGCAAGGGGGTTGGCACATAAGAATTAAGACATGTTGCTGGGATTGCACAGGTTTATGGAGTGACCACATCTGGAATGTTGTGCTCAGTTTTGGGTCTCCACATTTAAGAAAGGATATGCGGTACAGCGAAGTTTGACGAAGTTGGTCCATGGGAAGCAGTAGTCCTATTATGAGAGGCCAAGTAAATTGGGTCTATATTCGCCAGTGTTTAGAAGAATAAGAGCAATTTAATTGAAACATACAAAGTTCTGAAGTGAGGGTTGTGGATGCTCCATCATTGAATTGGTTTAAGGGCAGGGATAGACAGGTTTTTGGTCTCAGGGAATGAAGGGATACGAGTGGGCGGGAAAGTGTAACTGAATCCAAAGATCAGCCATGATCATATTGAATGGTGGAACAGGTTTGATGGGCCATATGGTCTGCTCCTATTTAGTGTTCTTGTGAAATTGTTGAATGAGCTTTGGACCACTTATGCCAATTTTATTCAGTGGAGTCATCCGTTTTAGGGAATCTCTTTGAAACTTCTCATAACAGGGGAGAAAAAAAAAAGAGGAGGAAAAGAGATGGAAGGATTGTTTGATAACCCACCACCTCCTTCGCCAATTGTTAGCATATGAATGAATTCACAACTTGGGTTCAAGGGAAAACCAATTTTTAATAAATCAAAAACACACAGCAATTGTATAAAATTAACATTCTTCAATTCTAACACTCAAATTTCCCATTTCCTGCCCAAGAATACACATTCCATAGGAAATCAACATCACACGGACGTTTGCAGCAAGTTCTCGCATACAGCATGGTTTTCTTGAAGAAAAAAAAAGTTCAAATAGTGCAAACTAGGTATCCCCCTCATGTTGACAATTCACAACAGTATTTTATTGCATTAAATGCAAATCACAAAAAGATTGGGAACAATCAACTTTCCAAACAAAGTCCGACCTGGAAAAAAAATGTTGCACCAAAATGGCAAATTGGCAATACCTGCAGGCTGGTAATAGTATTCAAAAGGTAAGGAAGGAAAGGATAGCAACGCAATGGGGGTCTACCAGTGAGATTATTGATGTCTTAATTCCACAGGTTCTAATTCTTGGTACTATTTTGGAATTTTCCCCGTGGCATAGCTAAACAGAATTTGAAAATGATAATATTTGGGCCACACTTCGGTAGTTGCAAATGGTCATTTGACCCTTCGAACATAAATTTTCAAATGAACAGGTATAATGTTGAAATCTCTTATTTGCACAGCATTTGTGCACAAGACAAAAGTGGTAATAATGGCTTTCATCCTTATAAAAATATAGAGTTCTTCCCAACAACTCATTCTGTTTAAAATAAAAGCTTATTAAATGCTCGCTCACGGGACTGCAAGACTGCCTCCACATCTGGTGTGGTTAATTTGTACTGTCGTCAAATAAAAAACCATCCATAACTATCAAGACTCTTCTTCGACCCCAGCCCCGGGTCACTGTCTGTATGGAGTTTGCACATTCTCCCCGTGTATGCGTGGGTCTTACCCCCACAACCTAAAAAGATGTGCAGGGCAAGTGAATTGGAAAGGCTAAATTGCCCCTCAATTGGAAAAAAGAGAGAATTGGGTACTCTAAATTTAAAAAATTAAAAAATAATTGAAAAAAGATTCAAGAAAGCCTGTTCTGCAATACGTAGCTCGAAAACCTGAAACCGCAGTATCATAACTATACAAGCATGCAACCAGTTATTTGAAAGTTATGATTGCAAATTTCTGGTGTCCAAACCTTCCCCTGTTGGTTGGGAGAGTAAAGAAAAACTGTTAGCCATGAGCAAGCAGGTTGCAGCTTCCTTACAGGCAGTGACCAAATACTCAAGTCTACTGGCATCCTGACTATATGGAAGCTCCTTCTCCAAGCACTGAAATGAACTATCACACTAAAAGGATTGCAGCACTTATGGAACCAGCAGCTGTGCATTATTTGAACTCAAAAGCTTTGCCAAAATCAGGAATGGTAGCATGAAGTGCAGGGCCCATCTGATTTACTGGTTGACAAGACCAGGTCATGGGATGTTTTGCAAAAGAAAAATAAATCCGAACTTCAGCTCACTTTGTTTTCAGCTCCAATGTAAAGAGGAAACCAGCATCACATTAAAGACACACATAATGGCACTGAAGGGCATACCAAAATCTCCACTCACATTTATACGTGCTAATAGACACTCACATCATATATTTTTGATCTATCTTTCACTCTGGAAATTTCACACAAATAGTGACTTGTGCCGAGGGGCAAGGGAAAGATTAAAAGGAAAATTGACAACCTGGGTCAAACAAACTGGTAGAATATATAAAATGACAAACATCCTGAGGAACACCACAACTTGAAAAAGTAATCAATGCCCAGAGCTTTTCTTTTATACAGTGGATTTCCAATTGAAGCGTTATTTGTTTTGGGCCCTTGGCAGTTTCTGCTGAATAACCTCAACATATTAGAATCAAAGAGTCAGCTGACCCAGCAGTTATTCAATATCTCAATTTAAACTAAATTTGTGTCAGTGGAGTCATTAGAATAATTGGATGCCCATTGTACTTTACATCAATTTCATCAAAGGTACTCGAGAACTGTTCATGACGAAAGACTTTCAGAAATTAGAAAAAAGGGAACTTTGTTAATCGTCATCCAGAATCAAAATAATGCAGATTCAATCTCAGGTGATTAAGAAAAACAACCTTTGTTCCACTTAATAATCTTCTATGCAATGCCAACAGAACAAAAATCCATTTCTAACAGATTAGAAACATTCAAATACAAAAATTATGAACTTTTATTTTAAAACACATTTTGTTCATGTTCACAGAGAATTACAAAAATTGCAAGATAATTGACTGCAGAAGCTATTTGATCGCTGTTCCAGAATTCCACCTAGCCATTTCACGAACAGGGCGCTGAAGATCCCAAAAGACATCAGTCATTACACAAAACCTTTTCTTTTGATGGCAGGGATCAACTGTCCTCAAATGTGCTTGTTCTAGGACCGAATGTCCCCTTCCCCCATGGGCATTGTAGTACTCTTGACTTGGCCTCAAATAGCACTCCCATGACAGGCACTGATTTGCACAGCTTTTTGCAGTATAACTTCAAACTGTTACAGTCACTTGAACAGTTATTTCTCTTCGGTTTCTTGCCTCCCAACCCCCGGCAACATCTATAACTTTGTTGCACTTCCCAATTTGGGAACCTCTGCTCTAGGATATTTCCTGGTGACCTGTACATTTATAGTCAGCTAGTTGGAAAGTTATACAGTTTGGCCGGGTTTGGTGGGGGGGGGGGGGGGAAAGAGAGAGGGGGCACAAATATAGTCCATTAAAAATCCAAGAAGAGTGTGTTCCTAACTAAATTGTGACTTCACAGACTGCTCGTTTGAGATAGAAAATATATGGAGTGACATGGTGGCGCAGTGGTTAGCACTACTACAGAGAACCCGGGTTCGATCCCGGGTACTGTCGGCTGGAGTTTGCACATTCGCCCACTGTCTGCATGGGTCTCGCCCTCACAACCCAAAGAGCAGGGTAGGTGAATTGGCTACACTAAATTGCCCCTTAATTGGAAAAATTAAAAGTAGAAAATATGCTTCCGAAAATTCAATTTCCCCAACATCAGCAAAACTGACCTCCTTTGCAACGTTTGATTTGAAGCTTGGCCTAGTCAATGACTCGGGGATAGAGGAACATCAACAGAAACATGTTACACTTTTTTTTAAATCCAGTTTTACATATTTAAAGAGACAGAAAGAGATTAAAACCTGTTTAATCTACTTCAGTTATATGTGAATCTGATCTTTATTTAAATTGTGAGGATTAAAAGGACCTCGTGTAAAACAAATTCCATTCTTTCTGTTCTGCTGTTATATGTCTGGAATCCACCAGGGGGCACTTGTTCAGCGTCTTTTCTGATCTTTCACTGCTCAATGTGGTACATGCCAGTTAATAGGAATTCTCTATTTGTGTTGCTCAAGCCTAGATTTATTGCTTTCGGTTTAAGGGAATGACTGGATAATAGGAAATTTGTGTTCATCAGGAGTTCCCAAAAAAGACTTTCTGCCCATTTTAAATATTTCACCAATTCCACAGTCTCAGTAGAAATTAACAATATTGCACGAAGGAGTTACGACTTTTAAACAAAGAATACCAATATTATACACAATAACCATTGCCAAAAAGCTTTTGTACAGCTGACTTTCTGAAATGCACGATTCTCAATCATCCAGCATTAAACTGCAGTCAATTGTTTTCTCAACTTCCACCACAAGTAGTTCAGATTTCAGTCCTGTGCAAACATATCCAATGCCCCCAGCACTGAAGTTCAGGGTTTTTTGTACAGAAAAGCAGAAAACTAACTAAACCTTCATCCGATGATTGCAATTGCCCAATGGTAGTTGGGACATCTCTCACTAGTTCTGGACAGAGCTGCGGAAGAGCAATGTGATCTGGGTGTTCAGGTACCAATAAAAATAAAGGCAAATGGAATGTTAGCCATTATCGCAACAGGATTGTAATACAGATGGGGCTGAAGTTATGTTTCAGTGGTAGAGAGCCTTCTGAAGTCTTGGAAAATGATAGGGTAGATAAACAGAGAAACTATTTTCTCTGGTGAGAAAAAAAAATACAGAACAAGTAGGTACAATCTTAAAATTAGATCTCAATGACCTAGGAGCGAAAATCAAGAAGTAATTTCACAACATGTGCTTACACGCACACACAGAACTGTTGAGATCTTAATTCGCTCTGCCCAAAAGGTTACGGGTGTATGATTAATTAACATTTTGAGCCAGGAATTGTCGGTAAGCATATCAAGGGTATGGAGTGAAGTACCGATCTGCCACAATCTCACCAAACGATGGAATGGGCTGAGGGGCTGTTTGGCTTACGGCCGGAGCTCAGAAGGTCTGTATAATAACCGCAGCTCACATTTCTGTGCACGTGGCAACTATGAAAAAGCACCATCAATTGTCGATCAAGATGAGGGCGGAAAGGTGTGGAATGATTTCATTGTTTGTATATTATTCAGAATCAAATACAGGAATTGTGGCAGTACATCAAAAAAAAATGAAATGCAGAGACTAAAAGTCCTAAAACACAGCACATCATCATCTCTGTAACAACCGCTTAGCAGTTTATACGCACCATCAGTGTGGAATCTCTCGCGTACGCGTTGTGTCAATATTAGACAGAAATTAAGAGAAAAGAACATCTATACCAGAAAATATGAAACCTACAATAAACCAGTCTAACCACAGATGCCCTAAATTGAATCCGAGGCATGGAACAGTCAAGAATGCTTTAATATTTTGTAGGCTAAGCCAAGTTCAATTTGAGTTAATCCCATGCAAGTGTCTTAAATTGCCGTAATGATGTAACATCTCAAACAGAAATTGATGTTTAAGCTGGAACCAAAGGTTTCCACAACCAGGCTTTGGAGAGGATTAGATGGTACAGAATCACTGAAATTTATAAATGAGGAAGAAAATAACTTAAGCTCCAAACTTGATTTTCAGTGTGCATTGGCCAGTTTTCTATTTGAAAGGGAACCATCTCTTGGTGGCTATCCAGGAACCAGCCAAAACCGCCTCCACAATTTGTTTTTTAAGCTTAGAAATCAATTCTGACAGCAGGTATCAGAGTCAAGTGGAATTAACACATTTAGGTTCCAAAACAATTAAAAAGTGTCTCTAGGATCGCACCTCAGAAACGTTTCTACAAAGAATTGCTGCAAGAGATGTGCATCCTCATTCTCTGAAACAATGATAGATCTGTGGAACTTGAAGCCAAGACCAAATCCCTTAATATACCGTTTTTAGTTACACAGAAAAGAACTTTGAGTTGGACATATATAAGTTAATTGTTCACGTGGCTGGACATGGACAAGGATTTAAGCCTAACCACCAAGGGTTTGAAAAAGAGGCAGTACACTGGTGCAAGAACTGATCTAGATTTATAGAGGGAGGAGAATCCAGGAGAACATTGGCTTCCAAGTACAATTCAGACCTTTCTCTCTATTTTTCAGTTCATTGTATTAGTGGTCTGATTTGATGAATCCTGGTGCAAAGTAACTCCCAATGTGGTACATTAGTGGGGCTGCAGGGGGATTGTACGACATCCTCCAAAGTGTTTAAAACCAGATCAGGATCTTCCTATCATTCCATTCAACTCATGAAATTGAACCAGTTTTTTCCCTTCCAAGGTTCTTGCTCATGACACCAATACTTTCAATGATCAACTAAAAGCGTTTCAACATGGCTTGCAAGTGATGGAACAATATCGGTAGAATAAAAAAGTCCAAATCAACCCAAAATGCATTACCTAAAAGTACCAATTCCATAATTTGATACATGCAACTGACTTCTTCAGACCCAAGACACTTGTAGTAAATGCCCTGGACCTCTGAATTGAATATTAACAGGACTCCCGGTTAGCAGGAAACCCAAATCCTAGCTCCTTTGGCACATGGTTGGATATCCACAACCTCCAACATAAGATTGGACATTCAGGATAGGTCACCAATGGCTTCCCTCCAATTGTTAAAAGAAAATGTTGCAAACTTACAAGTTTGCCTGAATAAACAAGGTGTACGTTAAAAGCTCCAGGGACACACCATATTTTGGGGCATAAATATTAATTTTGACCAATTTTCAACCCGAGCATTCCCCCAAATGGAGTAGAAAGAAAACAAAAAGACAAGTTTTGGCTCACACTAAAGAGAAACAAAGTCCTTAACATGCCAACTAACAATACTTCAAAACACTGTAGGTTGTTGTGCAAGTTGATGTGTTTTTTTTGGCAGCAGAAGATTTCTAGTAGCTGTAGAGAGATAAAGGGGTATCCTCTTCCATCATATCATCCTAGAAATTAAAACAAAAATTAGTTCGGACACTTCAAATAGAAGGCCCACTCCCCATCATTAAAAGTAGCGACATTCAATGTGTCATTCTATCTATGCAGAGTTCTCTTACCGATTGCTCCCTCCCATGAGTTTCATTCCCATAGCACAGCAACACCCATCAGTATCATTCCCAAAGCACAGCAACTCCCACCAGTGTCATTCCCATAGCACAGCAACACCCATCAGTATCATTCCCAAAAGCACAGCAACACCCATCAGTATCATTCCATAGCACAGCAACACCCATCAGTATCATTCCCAAAGCACAGCAACTCCCATCAATATCATTCCCATAGCAGAACAACTCCCATCAGTATCATTCCCATAGCACAGCAACACCCATCAGTGTCATTCCCAAAGTACAGCAACACCCATCAGTATCATTCCCAAAGCACAGCAACACCCATCAGTATCATTCCCATAGCACAGCAACTCCCATCAGTGTCATTCCCATAGCACAGCAACACCCATCAGTATCATTCCCAAAAGCACAGCAACAACCATCAGTATCATTCCCATAGCACAGCAACTCCCATCAATATCATTCCCATAGCAGAACAACTCCCATCAGTATCATTCCCAAAGCACAACAACACCCATCAGTGTCATTCCCAAAGCACAGCAACTCCCACCAGTGTCATTCCCATAGCACAGCAACTCCAATCAGTGTCATTCCCATAGCACAGCAACTCCAATCAGTGTCATTCCCATAGCACAGCAACTCCCATCAGTGTCATTCCATAGCACAGCAACACCCATCAGTGTCATTCCCAAAGTACAGCAACACCCATCAGTATCATTCCCATAGAACAGCAACTCCCATCAGTGTCATTCCCATAGCACAGCAACACCCATCAGAATCATTCCCAAAGCACAGCAACTCCCACCAGTGTCATTCCCATAGCACAGCAACACCCATCAGTGTCATTCCCATAGCACAGCAACTCCCATCAGTGTCATTCCATAGCACAGCAACACCCATCAGTGTCATTCCCAAAGTACAGCAACACCCATCAGTGTCATTCCCATAGCACAGCACCTCCTATCAGTATCATTCCCAAAGCACAGCAACACCCATCAGTATCATTCCCATAGCACAGCAACTCCTATCAGTATCATTCCCAAAGCACAGCAACACCCATCAGTATCATTCCATAGCACAGCAACACCCATCAGTGTCATTCCCAAAGCACAGCAACTCCCATCAGTGTCATTCCCATAGCACAGCAACTCCCATCAGTATCATTCCCAAAGCACAGCAACTCCCACCAGTATCATTCCCATAGCACAGCAACTCCCATCAGTGTCATTCCCATAGCACAGCAACTCCCCATCAGTATCATTCCATAGCACAGCAACTCCCATCAGTATCATTCCATAGCACAGCAACACCCATCAGTATCATTCCCATAGCACAGCAACACCCATCAGTATCATTCCCAAAGTACAGCAACACCCATCAGTGTCATTCCCAAAGCACAGCAACTCCCATCAGTATCATTCCCAAAGCACAGCAACTCCCACCAGTATCATTCCCATAGCACAGCAACTCCCATCAGTATCATTCCCATAGCACAGCAACACCCATCAGTATCATTCCCAAAGTACAGCAACACCCATCAGTATCATTCCCATAGCACAGCAACACCCATCAGTATCATTCCCATAGCACAGCAACTCCCATCAGTGTCATTCCATAGCACAGCAACTCCCATCAGTGTCATTCCCATAGCACAGCAACACCCATCAGTATCATTCCCAAAAGCACAGCAACACCCATCAGTATCATTCCCGTAGCACAGCAACTCCCATCAATATCATTCCCATAGCAGAACAACTCCCATCAGTATCATTCCCAAAGCACAACAACACCCATCAGTGTCATTCCCAAAGCACAGCAACTCCCATCAGTATCATTCCCAAAGCACAGCAACACCCATCAGTGTCATTCCCATAGCACAGCAACACCCATCAGTATCATTCCCAAAAGCACAGCAACACCCATCAGTATCATTCCATAGCACAGCAACACCCATCAGTATCATTCCCAAAAGCACAGCAACTTCCATCAGTATCATTCCCATAGCACAGCAACTCCCATCAATATCATTCCCATAGCAGAACAACTCCCATCAGTATCATTCCCAAAGCACAACACCCATCAGTATCATTCCCAAAGCACAACACCCATCAGTATCATTCCCAAAGCACAACAACACCCATCAGTATCATTCCCAAAGCACAACAACACCCATCAGTATCATTCCCAAAGCACAACAACACCCATCAGTATCATTCCCAAAGCACAACAACACCCATCAGTATCATTCCCAAAGCACAGCAACACCCATCAGCATCATTCCTAAAGCACAGCAACTCCCATCAGTATCATTCCATAGCACAGCAGAGACTGTAAATGTCCCATTTGGAGAGATCACTGGCATACAACACCAAATCATTCTGTCCCATAATGAACTACGGCACCTAAACACCAAATACCCACATTTCAGCTCAAGGGCAATATTTGTGCCATAAGACACCAGGACAGTCTTCTGGTAAGACCCACCAATGGTTTCCAGACACATAGGGAAGATGGGCATTGAATCATTCAGCTCCAAGTGGCACTTCCATTCCCCAGCCTCATTCAAACAAGGTGCCCTTCCACTGCCTTGGAAAACTCCGGAATGCAAGAGCATTTGTGTGCACCAACTGACACAAACCTAACCAACTCGCTGCCACAGACTTTGTGGCACTTCACTAGCAGAAATTAATCCAGACTTATAGGAATTCATAATTACAAATCAGGCCAAAACGGTTCTGGAGTCAGTTTACCACGGCACCGACTCTGCAAATATTTCACGCCAATTGTTGGACTGCTACAAACTTTATATGGCTAAAGGGCTGATGTGTAAGAGAGGGGTTCCTTTTCATGGGGACACTGGCACCTGTTCTGGGATAGGAAGGAGCTGTAACAATGGGATGGGATCCTTGTCCAAATGGAAAGGGCAAATAGGGAAGCGGGAAGGTCTTTAATTGAGTATGGTGGTGAGGGATCAACAAGAAAAGCAAGCATCCCAAATGTTAACAGAACACAACAGGAGAACATAGGAAAGACTAAAGTAAGGGACGGCATTGATGGCAAGGGAATAAATAGAGTTAGAGAACGAGGGTCTAAAAAGATGGATAGGAGCAGCACAGTGGTGCATTGGTTAACATTGCTGCCTCACAGCGCCAAGGACCCAGGTTCGATCCTGGCCCTGGGACACTATGTAGAGTTTGCACATTCTCCATATGTCTGTGTGGGTCTCACCTCCACAACCCAAAGATGTGTAGGGTAGGTGGATTGGCTATGGCAAATTGCCCGTTAATTGGGAAAACAAATAAAAAGATGGATAAACAAAGTGAAAGCAAAATCATTAAAAATGCGGTAAAATGTCTGCACAGCAACGCACAAGGTGTTTATAATAAAACAGGGGTGCTGGTAGTAATTGTGTGTTGAGAGGACCCAGACATAGTAGGGATTACTGAGACAGGGGGCTGAATTCTCCGCCGTCGGGATTCTCTGTTTTGCCGGCAGCCCAGGGGTTTTCTGACGACGTGGGGCTGCCCCACAATGGGAAACCCCATTGACGAGCCGGCGAAACGGAGAATCCCGACGGCGTGCCAAACCAGAAATCTGAGAATTATACCAGGACTGAGAATTAAATACAAATGGTCAATGAGAGAAATATGACCTCCAAGAGAGTCACGACTTCGGAGCATTTGTGACAATGGGACAGTGATTGATTGGTGCTTGCCCTAAGAGTAAATCACTGGAAGCATAAAGAAGATCTGTATAAGGAAAGACAAAGGAACGTCTGGAGCAAAAACCTGCAGGAATAGCCATCGTAAGAAGCTGTGTACTGGGTCCAGGAATTATCCAAGGGGGAATCTGATCACCTCGCTCTTAACAGGTGGTATTTAGGTCCAAGCCCTGATACTTCATGTAATAGAGCTGTCGATACCTTTAATAGTGGAGTTTTGATACTTCTATGGTAACTTGGTATGGTACAATAGAGGAAATTGTACGATAATTTGAGAGTTTTGTCTGGAACACTAGTTAGCCCAAGTTTGAGGAATGGAGAATAACAATGATGGAATTAGGTGAGGAAAAATGGGAGGAGCTGGAGTGGAACATTAACACTATATGAACTGGTTTGGCAGAAAGGCCTGACTGCGCTGTAATCCAATGTAAATAAATCAATATATCTTTTTACAATTCTATTGCTGTGTTCCCATCCCACTAATAGCAACATAAGAAAATAAAAGCAGGAGGCCATTCGGCCTTTCGAGCCTGCTGCGCCATTCATGACAATCATGGCTGATCATCAAGTTCAAAACCCTGATCCTGCCTTTCCCCCCTTATATAACTTGAGCCCCCGGATTTATAGAAACATAATAATTTTGAACGTAAAACATGATTTTCAGGCTTACTCATGAATCATTCATTTTGGATAACCTGAAGTAAAAATACACAAATCCAGAAAATAACTCCCAGCACAATGGAATCCACTTCAGATTACCTTTGATCAAATGATCAGTTCACCATCACACAAGAATACCACAATTAACAGCATCAATAAACATAGCAGAGTGAAAAGTGGCAAAATGGCATACAGGTGCACAACTGAAAAGGACACATTTCTTTGGGAAATTAAATTGCATGTTAAAGCTTCCACTCTATTTTCAGGACAGTAACTTTCCATCCCATCTTACCATTGGAAGCTCGTGAAGGCGCCTGAACTCTGGTTGGTTGTTTCGCTGACGGTACTTCAGAAATCCGAGAATGGAAACAATTCCAATAATTATAAAGAAAATGGTGATCATTCCTATAACAAGCGGGTCCACTTTGGTTCCATTTGGACTAGAAACCGGCTTCCCTGTTCAAAAAGGAAAAAGTACTTTCACTGGTACGGTTTGTATATCTAAGTCAGATTTCTTCACATTGTCTCATTGTTAGCTTGCAGCAACAAACTTCCCCATTTCCTTGGACTACCAGGGTAAGCAAAACTATCTGTGGTTTGAAAGTTCCAAGAATATTACAAAAGTTCCTCTGCTTTCTCGCTCTATTCTTGCAATTTCACAAATTCTGCTCCCAAAGTTTCTGAAAATCTCCCCCCAATTTGCCTGGGTTTTGTCCGGGTGCTCCGTTTTCCTCCCACAAAGATGTGCAGGTTAGGTGGATTGGCTATGCTAAATTGCCCTTAGGTTAGGTGGGGTTGCTGGGATACAGGGATAGGGTGGAGGTGTGGGCTTTTCCAGAGCCAGTGCAGACTCGGGCCGAATGGCCTCCTTCTGCACTCTAAACTCTATGATTCTATGAAATTAATCTCACTTTACAAGGCAATCTGCATCAAAAATTTTAGAAAGTTGAAGGGCAATTTAATCGTGATTTTTATGATAAAGAAACAAAGATTACAAGCTCGTAAGAAATAGGAGTAGGCCATTCTGCCCCTCGAACCTGGGCCACATTCAATAAAATCATGGATGATCAGATTGTGGTCTTAACTCCACATTTGTCTGACCCCTCGAATCCTCAACTCCCTTGTCAAAAATCTAATGCAGCCTTCCAGACTTGAATATATTCAATGACCCAGCCTCCAGCGCTCTGTGGGGAAGAGAATTTCAAAAATTAATGACCTTCAGAGATGAAGTTCCTCTTCCTGCCCATCCTAAATGGAAGACCCCTGATTTTTAAAACTGTGTCCCCCAGTTCTGAAATCCCCCACAAGAGGAAATATTCTCTCATCATCTACCCTGTCAAGCCCCCTCAGAATCTTTCCCCCACCCCCAATAAAATTGCCTCTCATTCTTCTAAACGCCAATGAATATGGGCCCAAAATGCTCATCGTTTCCTCATACGACAACCCCTTTATCCTGGAAATCAGCATGGTTAACCTTCTTTGCTTCCAATGCAAGTATAACCCTCAAGTGAAGATAGCAAAACTATTCACTATACTCCAATTGTGATTAAACAATGCCCTGTAAGACCTCCCTACTTTATGGTCCACCCCCCCTTGCATATATCCTTAATTGAGAATAGGAAATGGGTTGCACTAAATCCACACTTTTTCCTTTAGTGGTGGATCCAGAACAAAGGAGCATCATCTTAATTAGAGATTGGCTATTTCGACCACCTCCTGCTCCAATCCCCCACCCACAACTAAGGGTAGTGGAAATCTGGAATCCTCTCCCAAAAAGGCCATGGAACGCTGGGCCAGGTGAGATTTAAGACTGGGGTCAAAAAGTTTTTGTTAGACAAATGCAAGGGATAGGGAGGGAAAGTAATAGAATGAAGGTATATATCAGCTATATTCTAACAAAATATTGGTACATGACTCGAGAGGCTAACAAGGACTTAAGATCAGGTCTAGACTACTGCAGTACAAGTATAGGACAAGGAAGCAGAGGATGGTCAGATGTGAACAAAGAATAAACAAAGAAAATTACAGCACAAGAACAGGCCCTTCGGCCCTCCCAGACTGCGCCGATCCAGATCCTTTATCTAAACCTGTCCCCTATTTTCCAAGGTCTACTTCCTTCTGTTCCCTGCCCGTTCATATATCTGTCTAGATGCATCTTAAATGTTGCTATCTCTACCACCTCCGCTGGCAAAGCGTTCCAGGCACCCACCACCCTCTGCGTATAAAACTTTCCACGCACATCTCCCATGTGGTATGTCACTAGCTCAGATAGAATAGGTTAGAAGGTTAGCCTGATTCCCTATCGTGTCACTAAGTTTGCCCATAATAGTTTGGTCTTCTTAAGTCACCCAGTTTCGGCAGGAGACTATATACATTTAGATTTCACAGTGTAAATTATAGAATGAGCAAGAACAGAATCAATTAGCCAAATTCTCATCATTCCAAACTTTATGTTGCTGGATCATTTAAAAACTGTAGGTTGCTCAGTTCTCTCTCCAATGTCCCATGTCCATTAAAAGGAATGGGAGAATCTCAGAAATATGGGTTGCTTAACTCGTTCCCAAAATAAATGCTTTTTGTGGATATAGTCACTTCTTTGGGACTTAATTATCGAACTCTATATTTAATTATTTCACAAAATTGTAAACAGCAAGTGACTCAAAGCATGCTTTAACCACCTGTGAGCTTGCTTGCCACAATTCCACTATTTCCAAAAGCACACCAAATAATCAGTAAATGTAGAAACTTAACAAAACGAAGATCACAGGGAATACACAGGACCAAACAGGCCATTTGCTGCAGCTAGTCTTTGCTGGTAATTAGACTCGTTGTGGGTCTCCTCACAGGATATAAATAGGTTGCCAAAATCACCCACCATCCACCATTTCTTTGGTATTGGCCGAATTCTCCTCGCTATGCTGCACAGAAAATGATGTGGTTACTTTGCCGATTGTTGTGCTACTTGTGGCAGCTGCTTTCACTGTGGTGGTGGCTCTGGTATGAATGGTGGGCAGGGCCACTGTAATGCTTGACGTCACTCCAGAGCCACTGGATGTCACCGTAGTTGGTATGGTCTTAGAATTTTGAGAGGTTGGTCGTATTGGCATTGTTTCAGACACTGGAGACTGCGTAGAGGCCGTGGCATTAGCTGAATCTAAAAAAAAAACACAAGAGATGCTCATTTGTAATAAGACCATGCAGCAATCCTGATGACACAGTTGATTCAAGGAGTGACTTATCTCCTCCCCCTTCTCTCAGCTTAAGACTTGATGAAAACATTGCAGTAACTCAATAACTGCAGTAACTATAGAAAGCATCCTCTCGGGCTGCATCACAGCCTGGTATGGCAACTGCTTGGCCCAGGACCGCAAGGAACTTCAGAGAGTCGTGAATATCGCCCAGTCCATCACACAAACCTGCCTCCCATCCATGGACTCCATCTATACCTCCCGCTGCCGGGGGAAAGCAGGCAGCATAATCAAGGATCCCTCCCACCCGGCTTACTCACTTTTCCAATTTGTTCCATCGGGCAGGAGATTCAGAAGTCTGAGAACATACACGAACAGACTCAAAAACAGCTTCTTCCCCACAGTCACCAGACTTCTAAATTACCCTCTTATTGACTGACCTCATTAACACTACACCCTGTATGCTTCAACCCATGCCAGTGCTTATGTAGTTACATTGTATATCTTGTGTTGCCCTATTATGTATTCTCATGTATTTTTTTGAATTATGTTTAATTCCCTTTTCTTCCATGTACTGAATGATCTGTTGAGTGAAAAATACTTTTCACTGTACCTCGGTACACGTGACAATAAACAGATCCAATCCAATGTGCTTGGTACGACCAATGTTTATAAATAACCGTTGAGGGTCACTGTCGAGGAGAGTGCCAGGTACGTAGCGGAGTTTCAAGTATTAGCTGAAAATATTTTGCATCAGTACAAAGGATGTCATTATATAAAAACTTCAGAGGCAGGACTTTTTGGACTGCCCTCTCTGCCACCTGAAAGTCCAGATTCGAATTTCAGGACAGGGCAGGTGAGGCCCACATAGGGGGGGGTTCTTGACGGAGAGGCCGTGGTGGTAGTGGTGGGACAAGCACACAGAGGCGGATGTGGTAAAAGAGCCCTCTGAATGAGGAGTCCCATCTTCTCCACCTGAGCTCCAGCAGGGCGACCTGCTGGGCTACCCGCTGCCCTGGAACTCCTAATGTCAGTCTCAAAACGAAGGCAGAGCGGAAGTGGCTTTGCCCATCCCATGCAAGAAAAAAAAACAACAAAAATCGCAGATGGGCCTGGGCAGACGGGACCGCTGCAGGGGAACTTGGCTTGCAAAGCCACCCATGTCAGGGGGCTGTAAAATTCTGCCCCACAAATAGATCATTGGGATTGTATTTTGGGAGGTTCTCGGGTCATCCCAAATCATTTTGGCTTCCTGATATTGGCATTATAATTCACAGGATCCTGGGAAAATGCTTAAACGTCATCTTTAAATACATTCATTTGAGTAAGTAGACAATTATCTCATCACAGCAATAAGGAAGCAGTAGGAATCTGGAGCTACAACTCAGCAATATACCGTCAATATATAAAAGAGGCAAAAATAGACATTGAACCACTGGAAAATGTGGTTGGAGAAGTAATAATAGGAAACAAAGAAGAAGTGGCAGAGGAACTGAATAGTTACTTTGCATCAGTCTTCACGGTGGAAGACACCAGTGGGATGCCAGAGCTCCAGGAGAATCAGGAGGCACTGGTGACTGCAGTGGCCATCACAAAGGAGAAGGTTCCAGGGAAACTGAAAGGTCTGAAGGTGGATAAATCACCTGGACCGGATGGACTACACCCCAGGGGTACACAGATAGCTGTGGAGACATTGGTGGTGATCTTTCAGGAATCACTAGAGGCAGGAAGGGTCCCAGAGGACTGGAAAGTGGCTAATGTAACACCGCTGTTTAAGAAAAGAGGAAGAAGACAGGAAATTATAGGCTGGTTAGCCTGACTTCGGTCATTGGTGAGATTTTAGAGTCCATTATTAAAGATGAGATCGCGGAGTACTTGGAAGTGCATGGTAAAATAGGAATGGGTCGGCATGGCTTTGTCAAGGGGAAGTCATGTCTGACAAATCTTTTAGGCAACAAGGAAGTTAGACAAAGGAGAACCAGTGGACATGATTTATTTAGATTTCCAGAAGGCCTTTGGCAAGGTGCTGCATAGGATACTGGGCTGGGGGCGATCTAAACTTACAGGATACTGCGAGGCCTGGATAGAGTGGACGTGGAGAGGATGTTTCCACTTGTTGGAAAAACTAGAACCAGAGGACACAATCGCAGACTAACGGGATGATCCTTTAAAACAGAGATGAGGAGGAATTTCTTCAGCAAGAGGGTGGTGTATCTGTGGAACTCTTTGCCGCAGAAGGCTATGGAGGCCAAATCACAGAGTGTCTTTAAGACAGAGATAGATAGGTTCTTGATTAATAAGGGGATCAGGGGTTATGGGCAGAAGGCATGAGAATGGGGTTGAGAAAAATATCAGCCATGATTGAATGGTGGAGCAGACTCAATGGGCTGAGTGGCCTAATTCTGCTCCTACATCCTATGGTCTAAGCAGATAGAGGTCAGAAGCTAAAATAAAAACAGAAAATGCTGGAAACACAGACCAGGCAGCACCCGAGAGAGAAATTACATTTCAGGTCCACTGCTTTCATCCGAATTGTGATGGTCTGAAGCTGGATCGTACCTACACCTGCCCAGACTGACAACCTACACCTGCGCAGACTGACAACCTACACCTGCCCAGACGGATAACCTACACCTGCCCAGACTGACAACCTACACCTGCCCAGACTGACAACCTACACCTGCCCAGACTGACAACCTACACCTGCCCAGACGGATAACCTACACCTGCCCAGACTGACAACCTACACCTGCCCAGACTGACAACCTACACCTGCCCAGACGGATAACCTACACCTGCCCAGACTGACAACCTACACCTGCCCAGACTGACAACCTACACCTGCCCAGACTGACAACCTACACCTGCCCAGACTGACAACCTACACCTGCCCAGACTGACAACCTACACCTGCCCAGACTGACAACCTACACCTGCCCAGACGGACAACCTACACCTGCCCAGACGGACAACCTACACCTGCCCAGACTGACAACCTACACCTGCCCAGACTGACAACCTACACCTGCCCAGACGGATAACCTACACCTTCCCAGATTGACAACCTACACCTGCCCAGACGGATAACCTACACCTTCCCAGATTGACAACCTACACCTGCCCAGACTGACAACCTACACTTGCCCAGACGGACAACCTACACCTGCGCAGACTGACAACCTACACCTGCCCAGACGGATAACCTACACCTGCCCAGACTGACAACCTACACCTGCCCAGACTGACAACCTACACTTGCCCAGACGGATAACCTACACCTTCCCAGATTGACAACCTACACCTGCCCAGATTGACAACCTACACCTGCCCAGACGGATAACCTACACCTGCCCAGACGGACAACCTACACCTGCCCAGACGGACAACCTACACCTGCCCAGACGGATAACCTACACCTGCCCAGACGGACAACCTACACCTGCCCAGACTGACAACCTACACCTGCCCAGACGGACAACCTCCACCTGCCCAGACGGACAACCTACACCTGCCCAGACGGACAACCTACACCTGCCCAGACTGACAACCTACACCTGCCCAGACGGACAACCTACACCTGCCCAGACGGATAACCTACACCTGCCCAGACGGATAACCTACACCTGCCCAGACGGACAACCTACACCTGCCCAGACGGATAACCTACACCTGCCCAGACGGACAACCTACACCTGCCCAGACGGATAACCTACACCTGCCCAGACGGATAACCTACACCTGCCCAGACGGATAACCTACACCTGCCCGGACGGATAACCTACACCTGCCCGGACGGATAACCTACACCTGCCCGGACGGATAACACTGGTATCCTAGAAACCCCATTTAGGAAAACTGCTAACTTGCACAGAACTCTCAAACAGCCAATGCTACAGAGTAGGAGTTAAAGAGTTTTCAATCGTGGGCAGCACGCTGGCACTGTGGTTAGTACTGCTGCCTCACGGCACTGAGGACGCAGGTTCGATCCCGGCTCTGGGTCACTGTCCGTGTGGAGTTTGCAACTCCTCCCTGTGTCTGCGTGGGTCTCACCCCCACAATCCAAAGATGTGCTGGGCAGGTGGATTGGCCATGCTAAATTACCCCTTAATTGGAAAACAAATAATTGGGTACACCAAAATTTCTTTAAAGTAAAGTCAAGGCCTTAAATAATAGCAATTTTTAAAAATGAATTTTCAATCCCTACAGTGCTCCAAAACCTCTCACACCCCCCAAATACCATTTCCAAAATCAATCTTTTTGAACAGAACAATGACATTCGATGTTCTCCTCAAATTGCTCAAATAGGAGAAGAGAAATATTGAGGTTTAGGAGGAATGATGTGCAGGGAGGAAGAGTAGAAAATAATTCCTTCGAACAGCATTACTTGCGCTCAGTACATTTTGGAAATCACAATACTCAAATGTAAGGGGAGCAGAGTAGGGTAAATGGAGACCTCGGGAGATGGTTGTACCAGCGAGTCACCTCAGGCCCATGTATGGATCCTATTCTCAGCTGTTACGAGCCATGGCCAATGTGGAACTTTCGCTTTTTCAGTGGAGGAGCTAGAATATCGAGGGACAGACAGAGGACCATTCGGAAGACTTATATTTCCTTTAAGCTTACATGAAGGTGCCAACAGGAAACCACCTCATATTCTTTATCCTAATCCTATTTTTCATTGAAAATGGGAGACTCTGACAAGCAACTGAAGAGGGAAGCACCATACCATGAGGTGTGAAGAAATGAGCAGAGCAACTTATGCTTCGACATCGCACGCCTACAACAAATATTCAATGTGCCAACACATCATTTTCAAAAATTAATGGAAATATTTCATAGCATCTTACTGCCTCATCTCCTCAGCATGCGTGCTATGCTAAGCTGGCCTTCAAAACAAATAAATTGAGGTGACTTTTGTTTTTAAAAACATCATACAGAACCTATCACAATGTGCTTCTATTCTACAACTTGAGCTCAAATACTACCCGAAAAGGGTGAAGAACTAGGGGCTTTAATCCATTTCTCCAGGAACCTATAGCACAACACTGGCGTCCAGGATAGCTTTCGTGAGTAATTTTTGTTCAAATTAGTGTAAAAGCCTTACCTTTTGATACCTTCTGACCAGCAGATGTCGTAAGTGTTGGTTCAACTGTGGTTTCATGTGGAGAGTTGCTAGCAGATGAGTCCATTTTTCCAGGTGTCAACGTTTGCTGGGAGACTGTTGTGACAGTATGGCCAACTTCAGTAGCGTTTCCATTTCTCTCAGTCATGACAGGACCAACACTGGCATTCACTGAAATTGTACTGGGACCACTTGTAGGACTCGGTATGCTAACATGGATTTTGGTTTCATTTCCTTTTTGAAGGTCATTGCTTGTATCATTATTAGTCATCCTGTCGGTTATGTCACCCACATCTGGAGCATCAGTCAAGGTGCTGACAGTTGAGTTCACTGATGAATAACTAAAGCCAGTTCCATTTTTCAAGCTTGGAGTTGTGGTGATGTCTATGGTGCTTCCATTGCCAATGTGAGGAAGAGTGTAATCACTGGCTACTGTAGAGAAGTTATTGGATCCCATTATAGTTGTTGACAAATTGAATGCAGGTGATGTTGCATTAGTGGGCATCGTTACTACGATTGTAGTTGTAGAATTTCCTAAATTAGAATAGAAAACAAAAAGAAAATCATCAGTGGGCTGGCTCAATGGATCATACGAGTCTATTGCTCTGGTCATCAGCATCAACATCAATATCAAAATCTGCTCATTCAACTGCTGGAGTCACAGAAGACTGCAACAAAATGTATCCCTCAGACTTCATCGACAGCAAGAACCGATGGTTTTGTTTTACAATACAAGAAAGGCAGTGCTGCTTTATTCTGAAGAATACAGCTGTTGCCAAAAATAAAAGGGATGGAGGACAGGGAGGGTCAGGAGAAAACTCAACCCTGCACGATTCCATGGCTACAAGGGTAAGATTCTCGCTTCGGGGTTTGTGCTGCACCAAAATGGGAGAGGTCGTGGGTTCAAATCCCGGACAAGCCCTTTGATGTTGTTTCTATAGGGGCTGGTTTAGAAACAGTGGACTAAACAGCTGGCTTGTAAAGCAGAACAATGCCAGCAGTGCAGGTTCAATTCCCATACCGTCCTCCCCGAACAGGCGCCGGAATATGGCGACTAGGGGCTTTTCACAGTAACTTCATTGAAGCCTACTTGTGACAATAAGTGATTATCATTATTATATAAATCTAATTAGTTAAGAGCTTGCCTATCCCATTGCACATCATTCACTAATATACTGTTAGGTTCCCCAGCACTTTAACCAGAAGAGGTGAGGCAGATTGGTCATCGTGACTCACCCTTTCTGCAGGGATGTACCTTGCCTTAAATTTAGTCCAACTGATCATCATTGATCAGCAGTTGACAAGCGAAAACTCACATCCTACTTCAACATCATCATTTTCCAGAGTCAGCTCCCACCCCACTTCCTCCTCCCAACACCACCCCCCCCCCCCCCCGCCCACCCCCCGCAATGTGTCAATGGGTGATGAGCCAATTGCATCCGCGACAGACAAGTGATCTGCTCCCAAGTCTTTGCAGTAATACTCTGAGCTCATGACACAAAAGGTGTGTTTTAAAGGAGGATCTGGAAATGTGTCTCCTTCCAAACTTTTTGTGCGACTGAATTGGAATGTCAGGAGTCTCTTGGAGGTACAGAGCTGAATGTTGCTCAAAGGGAGGCATGTCACTGCAGCCTTTCCTCTTGCACTGATCAGGCAAACACAAGAATGCCAAATTTCAAACCATCATAATTTGTACTGTAGATTATTGGCTCAGGCATCGCCATGGAGAAAACAACATTTGCTCCCCATTCGCCCAAGTAATTCAAAAGGCATAGGGCTTGAATGTTTCTTTTGTTTGTAGAGAACAGGTCTCTTCATATGAATGTTATGTCACTTCTAGCCAGCGTAAACTGAGCCACGTTAGGAGCATGATTGATCATTTTAATTTGGTCATTAATGTCCTTCCACATTTGCCCCCCCCATACAAAAAGAAAGTGGTCTGTTGATTACACATCCAATGTTGTTGGTTGGCACCTTAAAATTCATCCAATCTAATTTGGATGAGAGACCATCATTATACAGTGGAAGGTCGATGGGACCATTCCCGTTCATTTAACATGTTTTTGTCCATGGTGAAACAAAAAGACGGGCCAGCTGAAATCATAGAATTGACAGTACAGAAGGAGGCCATTTGGCCCATCGAGTCGGCACCGGCCCTTGAAAAGAGCACCCTACTTAAGCCCACATCTCCACCCTATCCCCATAACCCCTTCTAAACTGTTTTTGGACACCAAGGGCAATGGTCTATCCACCTAATCTGCACATCTTTTGGGACTTGTGGGAGGAAACCAGAGCACCCGGAGGAAACTCACGCAGACACGGGGAGAACGTGCAGACAGTGACCCATGCCGGGAATTGAACCTGGGATCCTGGAGCTGTGAATCAACAGTGCTAACCACTGTGCTACCGTGCCGCTCCTCTGTAGGTATGTTATTGTTGATCTATCCTTAAACAAAGGGAGGTGAAAATTCCCCAGGTGGCTCTGAATGTCCATATATATGGAGGTATTTGAAGGATCAGAACGTCAAAAGTCACAATGGTTTGTAGTCGCAATTTTGTCAGTGTTAAAACATTTTTTTTAAAATATTTTTATTCTCCTCCTTTTTCACATTTTCTACCAAGTTTGGTGTAAACTTGGTAGAAAATGTGAAAAAGGAGGAGAATAAAAATATTTTTTGTTAAATGTTTTAACACTGACACAATTGCGACTACAAACCATTGTGACTTTTGACGTTCTGATCCTTCAGATGAGGATTGCGACTGATTATTGTTTATTGTTGGTGGCTGTCCAACCCACCAGGATCCGCCTTCGGACAATCAACGAGGCGAAGGCTACAACATCTGCCTCCGCACCCGTTTCCAACCCTGGCTGGTCCGACACCCCGAATATGGCCTCTCAGGGCCCAGGTCCAGTTTCACGTGCACCACTTTAGAAATTACCCTAAAAACTTCCTTCCAGTAATCCTCCAGCTTTGGACAGGACCAAAACATATGAACGTGATTAGCGCCCCCCCCCCCCCCCCCCCCCCCCCCCCCCCCTATTCGCACACATCTTCTACCCCTTCAAAGAATCGGCTCATCCTTGCCCTCGTGAGGTGTGCTCTGTATACCACCTTCAGCTGTATCAGCCCCAACCTCACACACGAGGTGCAGGCGTTCACTCTCCGGTGCACCTCACACCAGAACCCCTCCTCCATATCCTCTCCCAATTCTTCCTCCCACTTCACTTTGATCCCTTCCAGTGGTGCCTTCTCCTCTTCCAAAATAGCTCTGTAAACCGCTGACACTACCCCTTCTCCAGTCTCCCTGTCGTCAGCACCTCCTCCAGCAATGTGGGGGCCGGCTTCATCGGGAAGGTCTGTATCTCCTTTCTGGCAAAATCGCGAACCTGCATGTATCTAAACATTTCCCCCTGCTCCAGCCCATATTTCGCTTCCAGCTCCTTCAATCCGGCAAACCAACCCCTAAAAAACAAATCTTTTAGTGTCTTAATCCCCTTCTCCTCCCGTTTCCAAAAATTTCCATCCCACTTCCCTGGCTCAAATCTGCGGTTCCCCCGAATCGGCATTTCCCTTGACCCTGCCCCCAACCCGAAGTGTTGGCGAAACGGTCTCCAAATTCTCAATGAAGCTATTATTACCGGTCTCCCCGAGTATTTCCCCGGGGGGCCATCGGGAGTGACGCTGTTGCTAGTGCTTTCAATCCCGACCTCCTGCACAAACTCTCCTCCATCCTGACCCACTGGGAATCAACCCCTCTGACCCAGCTCTGCACCTCCTCCACATTCGCCGCCCAGTAGTAATACATCAGGTTCGGAAGACCCAAAATCCCTTGCCTGCCTTCCTCTCTGTAGTAGCACCTTTCTAACTCTGGTCACATTCCCTCGCCATATGAACGAAGTAATCCTTCCCTCAATCTCTCTGAAAAAAGCCTTTGGCAGGAAAATCGGCAGGTATTGGAAAATGAAAAAATATCGCGGCAACACATTTATTTTAACCACCTGCATCCGACCCTCCAGTGACAGAAGGAGACCGTCTCACCTTGCCAGATCAGCTTTCACTCTCCCCACCAAACTAGAAATGTTGTACCTGCGGAGCCCTCCTTACTCAAGCGTTAAAAATTTTAACGCATTGAATGCAAGCTAATTATTTATTCGAATTTGACAATGGATGTCATGTTTAGCATCAAATGGTGAATAAAGTGTTTGAAGTTCTACTTTCATAGCACCATAAGCTGCCTACCGTATCTGTTTAACAATAATGCTTTGGGGGCTTCTTTGTTGAGAAAAGCATCCCATGATTGATTGGCAAATCTCTCAAGCTATTTGCTTTACTATCTGATGTAATTTTTTAAAAAGTTATAGGAATAAACTTGACAGCACAAGGTCCCCGTAGCTCAATTTGAACTGCTACTTGGGAACTTTTCCAGTGTAATTTGCTACATGGTACTGATGGATTGAAACCTTATCCTTGAGTTGTCATCTGAAAAACAGACACCATGTCTGAAATTCTATATATCAGCTGGCTTCCCAACTAAGTTATGCTCCCGAAACAACTTTGAAGATGAGCTGCTTAAGGTGTATACTTCCTCCGCACTCCTAACTAGCTCTAGTTCCAAACTTTGCAACCCTCACCCCTCCGAACACCCCAATATCCACACCTGATAGAACAGGGATTCCCAAACTGGGGTCCGCGAAGCTAGTGGCCACCATGTGACTGGTAAACGCCAGTTCGAATGTGCAACATTTAAAGAGGATTAGAGAAATCAAATGGGCCAGAGCAATACCTCTGGAGCACTGGATGCAAATAGGCGCCCAACAGCATCCAGTGCTCTAAGTGGCCTTCCTCTGAATAACCCATTTGATTTTTTTTCCATCTCGCTGTTTCTGGGAAGAATAGCCCATGACCAACAGCAAGGCCAAGGTGAGGCAGGAGGGCTTTCAGCGACAGTGCGATCGAGGGGGCAAGCGCGTGATCGAGAGGGCAAGAGACAGATGTGCCTGTCTGATGTTAGAATCAGCTTTCCTCATTAAAAATGATAAAGGGTAGGACTTATATATTTTAAACAGAGAACATTTGAATTATCAGATTAATATATGCATAGATAGAGCTAAAAAAGACAACACATTTATTGAAAATAGTTGTGTTCAGTTTTTAACATTGCTTACATAAAAACTACACAAACAAAAAGAAAACAAAGAACAAAAGAATAAAACTCTACCAACTATTTATTGAAAATATTTGTATTCTATTTTTTAAATTTCAAACATAAAAACAACACAAAACAAAAAGAACAAAAGGATAACACTACCTACCAAACCACCTATGTTTTGAAAAATAACCCCCCTCACCATCTTTAATTGCATTAACCCCAGTCTCGCACATGAGGTTGAGGCATTCGCCCTCCGCAACACCTCACATCGCTTCCTCGAGTGACACTCCCAGCTCCTCCTCCCACTTGGCCTCTATAGCTCTCCAACAACACTGTATCCTCCTCCAGAATCCTCCCATAAATCACCGGGATTTCCCCCCCCCCCCTCCCTCCAACCCAATCATCGACAACACTTCCTCCAACAACGAGGGAGGAATCACCGGAAATGTCGGGACAATCCCACACCTGCATAAACCTTAACAGCCAAACCCTAACGGCCAAACCCCAACAGCCAAAACTAAACTTCTCCACCAACTCCTCCAAACTCACGAACTGCCCTTCCAGAAATATGTCCTTCATTTTCACGGCCACCCTCTCCCGAAGCCGAACATCCAATCTCGCCGACTCAAACCCATGATTCTCTTGGATCGGCATAAGCCTTAACCTACCCCCCAACGTAAAATGTTGCTGAAATTGCCTCCATATCTTCAGCGTGGCACCACCACCGGACTACCCGAATATTTCCCTGGGGCAAACAGAAGCCGTGCCATTGCCAGTACCCACAATGCTCGAAACGAACCAGCCTCCATCCTCTGGCTCCCTACCCCAACCCCACTCGTCTCGGCATTCGCCGCCACTTCGCCATGTAATATTAACACATCAAATTCGGAAAGCCAAACCCTGGACTGTCTCCCTCTCTGAAGTACCATCTTCCGAATTCTCGCGACCGTACCTGCCCAGAAAACTACGAAATCAATCATTCCACCCCCATAACAAAACCTTTCACAGGAAGACCTATAAACACTGGAATAAAAAAAAACTGCAGCAAAACATGAATCTTTGCCGCCTGCACCCAGCCTGTCAATGACAGGGGGAGACGATTCCACCTCAACAGCTCCACCTTGATCCTGCTCGCCAGGCTCGTAAAATTCAATTTACGGAGCCGGGCCCAATACCGAGTCACCTGCACCCCCAGATACCAGAGATTTGTAGTCGCTACACGAAGCAGCATTCCTCCCAAACCTGCTCCAACCCCTGGAGGGGAGACCAGAGGCACTCTCTCTTTTCCACATTCAATTTGGATCCCAAAAAGCTCCTCAGCACAATGGCCAAGGACTCTATCACTCGCGCAAATGGAAGAGGGGACATGGGGCACACTTGCCTCGTTCCCCATAGCAGCTGAAAATATCCCGAGTTCACCTCATTCGTACAAACATTCACCTTCGATACCTTTTACAACAATCTGACCGACTCAACAAACATAGGCCCAATCCGAGAGCCAAACCCAAACCACTCCAACACTGCAAACAAATAATTCCACACTACTCAATCAAACATCTTCTCCGCATCCAGCACCATCACCACCTCCTGCTCCCCCATGTGTGGCAGGGAGACACCATGGTGCACATTCGAGGACAACTGCCTACACAACCTTTACAAACCCCGTCTGATCTTCCCCAACCACCTGTGGAAGGCACTCCTCCAATCGAAGCTCCAACACGTCAGCAAGAACCTTGGCATCCACATTCAACAGGGATATTGGCCGACGCGACCCACACTCCACCAGGTCCTTATCCTTTTTTAAACAGCAACTAGATGCCTGTTTCATAGTCTCTGGAAGCACCTCCCTAGTTACCGTGCCCGTAAACATCTTCCGCCCCCCCCCCCCCCCCCCCTCCCCCCCTCAACAGCAGCACCAGCCTATCCAAAAACCTCATAAATTTCCACTGAGAACCCATCTAGCAACAGTGTTGCACCTTCCCTCCCGCTGTCCAAATTGCCTCAAACCCCAGCGGCTCCTCCAATCCTTCCCTATCCTCCTCCTCCTCCACTGTGGGACAGTCCAGCCCCTCCAAAAACTTCCTCACATCGGACTCATTCCCCAGAGGCTCCAACCTGCACAATTAGTTACGAAACCCCACAAATACCTATCCACCTGCTCCGGCACAATCACCAGCTCCCTCATTCCATTCCGGACCTGAACAATCTCACAGGAAGCCACCTGTCGGCGGAGCTGTCGTGCCAGCATGCGACTGGTGTCTCTCCATTATCATACACCGCCCTTTTGCCGCCTCACCTGCATATCATTTCCTCTTGACAAAAGGTCAAACTGCATCCGTAGTCCGTTTCTACTGGCCAACAGTTGCGGAGTGGGCTCCTCCACATACTTCCCGTCCACTTCCAAAATTTGGTCTACCAACCACTGTCGCTCCTCTCTTGCCTCCCTATCCACCTGCGCCTTAAACAAAATTATCTCACCCCTTACCATCACCTTCAGCGCCTCCCATCCCCCGACAGTGAGACCTCCCCATTTTTATTGAGCCCCACATGATCATCAACTTTGCCATCCTGGAACAAAAAAAACTGATCCCCGCAAACAGCCCCACATCCAACCCCCACCCTGGCCTCTGTGCTGGCCCCTTCGCCAAGACCACATCCACCAGGTATGGAACATGATCCGAAATAACTACCGCCGAGTATTCCGCTTTCCTCACCTCCCCACAATAAAGGAACCAATCCTCGAATATACATTAGGCATTCGCTAGAAAAAGGAACACATTCTACCCCCTGGATGCAAGAACTGCCACAGATCCGCTCCTCCCATCTCCTTCCTAAATGCTGCCAACACAACCAGCCAACACCCCCTCCCCCCAACAAGGGGTTAACGAATGTGGTTTAGAACAATCCATCTTCAGATGCAACTTTGTTCAAATCCCCCCGATGATGCGTGTCCAGGCTCAGGATGGCTGCCAACATTCTCTTCATCCCAATTCTGGGCACACATGATAACCAACGACTCCTCCAAAGCACCCATTACCATAACGTATCTGCCCCCCTGATTTGCCACCTCCTTCTCTATCTGAAATCTAGCTCTTACCCACTGATACCACTATCCCCTGGGCCCTGCTATCTAAAGCCCGAGTGAAACACCTGACCCACCCAACCAATCCAAAGCCTAACCTGGTCCTTCAGCTTCAGATTGGTCTCCTGCAACAGGACCACATCGGCTCGCAGGCTCTTCAAATGTGAAAGACTCCTGTCCACTTCACCAGTCCAAACCCCCCCCCCCCCCAACCAACATAACTCTCCGGGGGCAGCCCTACTCCCTCGGCAACTTCTTAGGCCCGTCCATCCAAAATGACCCACAACCCCATCCCACGATTTTGACCAAGCCCTGCCCCTAGTCACCGTCAACCAACTACCTGTGCTCCCATCCCATCCCGCTCAGCAAGCTCCACATTACCTCCCTCCCCCCCTCTCCTCTCTCCCCACCATTCATACCTCCTAGACCAGTCAAAACCTGTCCACACAGGTTTGACCAGTTATGGCCCCTCCTACCACCTCACTCACTAGCAAACTTCAGGTTGCTTACTAGGTGGCCCTGACCAGAGCCTCCTCCCCCACATACCTAACGCAGCAACCAACAGAAAAGTCCCCTCCCCCCATCCTTCTAAACAACCACACATATCAAACCCCAAACAAAGGGAGTAAACCCTGGCACAGTTTAGCTCACAAGGCTAAATCGCTGGCTTTTAAAGCAGACCAAGCAGGCCAGCAGCACGGTTCGATTCCCGTACCAGCCTCCCCGGACAGGCGCCGGAATGTGGCAACTACAGTAACTTCATTGAAGCCTACTTGTGACAATAAGCGATTTTCATTTTCATTTCATATCATCCACAAACCATCCTCTCACAACCGCACATAATAAATCAATGTCCAAACTCCACTCAGTCACAGTCCTTTAGCCCTCGCGAACGCCTCCGCCACCATCTCAAAGAAACGGTCCTCGGAGTTATATGTAACCTGCAGCTTCGCCAGGACGACAACCGGACCACACATCACTCTTGCAAAGCACTGCTTTCGACCTATTAAAGGCCGCCTGCCTTCTTGCCAACTCCATTGTGACGTCCTGGTATATACAAACACCACTGCCATCCCACTTCATAGAACATAGAACAGTACAGCACAGAACAGGCCCTTCGGCCCTCGATGTTGTGCCGAGCAATGATCACCCTACTCAAACCCACGTATCCACCCTATACCCGTAACCCAACAACCCCCCCCCCCCCTTAACCTTACTTATTAGGACACTATGGGCAATTTAGCATGGCCAATCCACCTAACCCGCACATCTTTGGACTGTGGGAGGAAATCGGAGCACCCGGAGGAAACCCACGCACACACGGGGAGGACGTGCAGACTCCGCACAGACAGTGACCCAGTCGGGAATCGAAGCTGGGACCCTGGAGCTGTGAAGCATTTACGCTAACCACCATGCTACCCTGAATATACGTGGCATTCTGCAGCACGAACTCCACCGCCATCACCTCAGCCGGCGTGACCACCGTAATGGGCACAGCCCCAACCGGCAAGCTTTCCCCCGCCATCTTTTCTCCCAAAGAACATTACACCAATCACAGGCCCACGGCTAGATTAGTACTCGTTCCTCTTTGTGCCGTATTCTTCCATTGGGATTTTGACATCCTCGAATTTGCACAACTTTACTGAGGGCAGCTCATAATAAAAATTCCCCCTAAAACTGGGTGAAAAGAGCCAAAAACCGAGAACTCGCAGGAACCACCCAACATGCAACCTCCACCTAGATGTCGCCACTTGAAGTCTGAAAAAGACTCATTTACATTTCATTTCTATGTTTTCACCTACTTCACGACCAATAATAATAATAATCATCATTTAGTGCCACAAGTAGGCTTACATTAACACTGCAATGAAATGAAAATCCCCTAATCACCACACCGGCGCCTGCTTGAGTTCACGGAGGGAGAATTCAGAATGACCATATTATCTAACAGCACGTCTTTCGGGACTTGTGGGATGAAATCAGCACACCCGGAGAAACCCACCCAGACATGGGGAGAACGGGCAGACTCCGCACAGACAGTGATCCAAGGTCATGTTACCATGGTGGTTAGCATAAATGCTTCACAGCTCCAGGGTCCCAGGTTCGATTCCCGGCTGGGTCACTGTCTGTGTGGAGTCTGCACGTCCTCCCCGTGTGTGCGTGGGTTTCCTCCGGGTGCTCCGGTTTCCTCCCACAGTCCAAAGATGTGCGGGTTAGGTGGATTGGCCATGCTAAATTGCCCGTAGTGTCCTAAAAGTAAGGTTAAGTGGGGGGGGGGGGGGGTTGTTGGGTTACGGGTATAGGGTGGATACGTGGGTTTGAGTAGGGTGATCATTGCTCGGCACAGCATTGAGGGCCGAAGGGCCTGTTCTGTGCTGTACTGTTCTATGTTCTATGTCCCTGGCGTTGTGAAGTAACTGTGCTAACCACCGTGCTACCATGCCACCCATCAAATAAAAGGGGTACCGGCTTTATGGGAATGCTTGGGGTTCCCAATACTCTTAGTAGATCACCAGGTGTTCCACGGTTCGAAACGTTTGAGAAACCCATAGTAGAACACTGGTTGGAAGTTAACCTTGCTACCAAAACACAAGGAGGCATCAGCATGCATGACAAACATGAAACACAAGCACCAAAAAAAGGTGCAGGGGCTGGTCACATACAGCAGCGAATACCTCAACCTTCACTGGACAGCAAGCTCAGGTCAGTACCAGAATGAAGATGTTTATCATTGAATACTGGGCTGGATCAAATTGCCTTACACAATCAGCAAAGTGCTGAAGTGAAGGAGTGTGATACTGCTGGATGTGCAGCCTTACCAGATGAGATATTAAACCAAGGTCAGGTCTACCCCCAGGCAAACACAAAAATTCCATCAGGCTTCAAGCAAAATCATTTTTAAAAGGACAGACGGTTATCTGGTCATTATCACATTGACGTTAGTGGAACCTTGTGGTGAGCAAACTGGCCGTCATTTCCCACATCGCAACAGTGACTGTGTTGCAAAAAGTACCAACTGACTGCAAAGGACAAGTATTTTTCCTTTTAATTGAGAATTCCAAACCGTTTCACAGCTTCACACTGCTTAGTCACCATTATGTAAGCAAACGTGGCAGACCATGAACTCTCTCCTCTATTTTTATTGCCAGCTCCCCACCCCCACAAGGCCATCTGTAACTTGTTTTAGAGAGCGCTGACCCTTGTTTTGCTACCTTACATTTATACAATTATTCACACCTTCTTCAGTCTTTAACACCACCAACACTCCTTTGACTTGCGTCCGTGACATCTTTGTCAATCTGCAATGAGCTCCCATCTATTCCCCCATTTTATGTTCTGCCCCACCTTCCGCACCAACCCACTCCACCCAACTATATAAACTATCGCAGTTCTACCCCATTCAGTTTTGAGGAAGAGTCAAACGGACTTGAATCGTTAACCCTTTCTCTCTCTCTCTGCAGATGCTGCCAGAACTGGTGAGTCTTTCTGGCATTTTGTGTTTCTATTCTAGTTTTCCAGAATCCACATCATTTTGCTTTTATTTATGACAGACAATTTGGAGGTTTTACAAGGAGTAAAGTAAGGTGAATGACCAGAAAATCTGTTTTAGTGGGGATGAAAGCTAAATATTGGCCAGAATAGTCCAAGAACCTTTTTTGGAAAAAGCACCACAGTACTTTTTATACCTATCTGGACAGGTTAACATCGCATCCAACAATGTAGCACACCCTCATTACTGCTCTGGCTTATCACCTTACACCATGTACTCAGTTCCTGAAGTGGAGTTTTAACCCATAAATATTTGGACTTCTAAGAGCCAAGAGTGCCTTTACTGAGCCAAGCTCAACAACTTTGTTTTGAATGGTGCTCCTAGTCTTAAGAACTTCCTGCTCAGAGTGCCCATCTATTACTCAACCCAGAAGGATTCTTACCAACTTTTACAGATGACCATAGAAAGCATCCTATCTGGCTACATCACAGCCTGGTATGGCAACTGCTCGGCCCAAGACCGTAAGAAACTTCAGAGAGTCGTGTACACCACCCAGTCCATCACACAAACACGCCTCCCATCCATTGACACCGTCAACACCTCCCACTGCCTTGGGAAAGCAGGCAGTATAATCAAAGACCCCTCCCACTTGGCTTATTCACTCTTCCAACTTCTTCCATCGGGCAGGAGATACAGAAATCTGAGAACATGCACGGATTCAAAAACAGCTTCAACCCCGCTGTTACCAGTCTCCTAAATGAACCTTTTATGGACTAATCTGATCACTTCATACATTTTCTCTATGCTTCACCGATGCCTGTGTCTACGTATTGACATTCTCTATTTAATGTCCATTGCTTATTTTGTTTGCTGCTATGTATTTTATTTTCATGTACGGACTGATCTGCCTGAGCTGTACGCAGAACAATACTTTGCACTGTACCTCGGTATAAGTGACAATAAACAAATCCAATCCAACAGATTTTACATTTCCTTGCCAGCGGAAAGTTATCCCATTAGGTGGGCAGAAACGACAAGCATCGCTACATTCCCATTCTCCACCGATTACTATATAAACAGGATACACAACTAATTGTAGATTTTGATAAATTGTCACCAATACCAAAACTGACAGTCATGCTTTATTTCCCCAATTTTCATGTTCCAAGGACAAATGGTCTCTCAGTTGACCCCTGCTGACATCAAAATGGATGAAACGGAGATTAATTGTTCATGTTAGACACCAAGTAGCAGTTTCAAGGTTGTAAAATCATTTGCAACAAACAGCTCTAGTTCTGCAAAACTCATCTGGGCCCTGAAGATAAATTCTCACAACCAAGTGTTCAATACATGGCTTATTTGTCTTTAATCACAGAAACCTGGCAATTATACAACAGTGGGAGTTACATGAAGCAATTTGCTTTCATGTATCTGCCACAAACTTCCAACGCCCTTTCATCTAACTGGTAACTAACTTATAGACTATATTTAATTAGGATTACCCAATAGTTCACAATGCATTGCAAGGCCGCAATTCAATATGGCAGTTTATAAATTATTCAAGCTCTGCTCACCTGGTTTAAAGCATCATCAGAACTGCTCAATTGAATTAAATGAATCATTTAATTGAGCACCTGTAAATTATGTTTAATTAAACCAACTTTTACTGCATTACCACATTGGTTAGCATTGCTGCCTTACAGCACCAGGGACCCGGGTTCAATTCCAGCCTTGGGTGACTGTGAACTTTGCACGTTCTCCGTGGCGTTCCTTCGGGTGCCCCTGTTTCCTTCCATGGTCCTAGGATGTGCAGGTTGAGTGGATTAGCCATTCTAAATTGCCCTTAGTGCCCAGGGCTGTGCAGGTTGGGTGGGGTTGTGGGCCGCAGAGCGGGGCAGTGGGCCTAGATAGAGTGCTCTTTTGGAGGGTTGGTGCAGACTTGGTGGGCCGAATGGTCTCCGCCTGCACTGTGGGAATTCTATGGTCCTGTGGGGAATATTTATGACTATGATTGAGTGTAGCTATGGCTGTTGTTCAGTACAGCTGTATTCAAACATGCAACTGCTTTTGAACTGCTTTCATGTGCAATTAACACCCACGAATAAAGTTAGAAGCATAACATTCAGGAAATTTACCACCAATAGGGTAATTATATCCATTCCACTTCGATTGAGGGATCAACAACTATCACTCACTATCTGTGCTCTTCCACTATGGCCCTGTGCCTGAATTCAAAATAAATGTCAACACAAAAGCGAAGTATTTTGTTGTACCCCGTCCAATCCCCGCCCTCGTTCCTTCTTGAAGGCATCAACTCTTGCTGCTAATGATGCCACGGAATCTGGGTGCCCTTCAGTACCATGCCCAAGCAGCCAAATTTACTCTGCCTCAATAGCAAATATCAACCGTTTCACCTTCACAGGCATCACAGACACAGAGTCAACACGTATACTTCCAGTGGAAATTATTAAAAGAACTTGCCAGAGGTCTGGTGACCCTCAGGTTAAATTACCACCAGTCAGCTCGCAAAGGGTCCCTTGGGACTGTGGCGATATTTACATATTAAACGGAGAAAAGAAAAGGAGATCAGGATTAAAACACCAGCTTGTTCTCTTCTGCTAAACTCTAAGAGGCATGGAGGCCAATTGGAGGATCTCCCTAGCACAAAATCAGTTAACTCTGCAAGACTGGCATCAAGTCAGGGACCCTCCAGATATTGCTCACATGTTTACTGGGTAAATGATCAGTCCGTATATTTTAAAGAGGAGGGTAACAACAATCTCTAATATTTTTTCAGTTGAGATAGTGGGCAGTTTGGGAAACAATGTTCTCCCGGAGATAAATCGTCACCGATTTAATGGGCTGCAGGGGTAAAAAGGGAATAGAGTGGAGGTGTGGGACTTAAGTGGGGTGCTCTTTCCAAGGGCCGGTGCAGATACGATGGGCTGAATGGCCTCCTTCTGCACTATAAATTCTATGATCTATCCCTATAAATTCTATGATCTATGATCTCCCCCTCCCCCCACTCCACAGTACACACACGTGGGTAGCGACCCCTCTCCCCTCCTCCCACTAAAGAGGCCCCCCAGGTAGTTAAAAAGCAGTCCAGGCAGAAGCAGTGAAAAAAAAAATCACTGCTGTAAAACTTACCTGTCCTCTATACTCATGGCTCAGGCAGAGAAAGCAGCAGCTGCAAATACTTAGAAAATGAAATCCATATCACCAGTGTTTAAATCTCCTCAGATTCTTTAATCTGCAAGGCTTTTATTCACATCAATGAAGTTGTTTTTATGAGGCGGTGATTGAATGGCTTGTTCAATTTCATTTCCCTTCAAACTTGAATGGAGGTTAAGTATACTTCTGACAAAATAACAGCGGTGTTTATAAATATCAAGCTATGACCGACAGTTCTTGACCACATCAAAAGCAAGAAAATGCTTTCTGCTGGAAAACGAGAAAGTGAAAGCACCAAATCCGATGTTTATAAGCTGTTTTACAGCAGCTAGGGGCTGGTTTAACTAGGGGCTGGTTTAGCGCAGAGGGTTAAATAGATGGCTTGTATTGCAGAACAATACCAGCAGCGGAGGTTCAATTCCCGTACCGGCCTCTCCGAACAGGCGCCGGAATGTGGCGACTCGGAGCTTTTCACAGTAACTTCATTGAAGCCTACTTGTGACAATAAGCGATTATTATTATTAGGTTACTTGAGCTCCATTCAAGCACAAACAGAAATGAAATTAAACAATCCAGTCATCAAAGTGTTTGGAAGCGGTCAATCACCGCCCAGTTAAAAACAATTTCTCATTGATGTAAATAAAAGCCTTGCACAAAGGATCTGAGGAGGTTTAAACCCTGGTGATGTGGTTTTCGCTTTCAAGGATTGTACAGCTGCCACATTCTTTGCCTGCGGCAGCAGCTGTAGGGGACAAGCGAGTTTCAAAGCAGTGATGTTCTTTTCACTGTTTCTGTCTGGACTGCCCTTTAGCTTCCAGGCAGGGGTCTATTATAGGGAGGGAGACCCTTCGATGGACTTTGGGGCACCTACATTTTTTTTTTTTTTTTTTTACTTTATCTGAGTTACAAAGCCAGGGCTCAGAGTGTGGACAGAGGCGAACCCCTAATCCAGCTCCTTGCCTGCTCCAAAAAACAATTCAAATTGGATCCAATTCATGGTCCCCATAAAGGAGACATACCAGATCTGAGCCAAAAGGCTCAATCTACGCTCGATCTTAGCCAAAAGGCCGAGAAGCGATTTGGGGCACCTACATTAAACACTTACTCTCTTGGCCGCCACACGGTCCACCGTGCCAGAGCTAGGCCAACAAATACCTGCCACAATTGACAGCCACATGAATCCCGGCCCAGAAGACCGGCAGATCACGGAAGCGTGGATAATCCAGTGTCCAGACCCTTAATAGGATGCAAGTAGATTAATTTGACCTATTTGCATCCTCCTGCTAGCGCGGGGGCATCTAGCATCAGAAATGGATCAGCACCCGTTTATTTGACAACGCTGTATTCTCGGCCCGATCGCGAATCACTCTGCCAGTGTCAGGCAGCAGAGAATCCAGCCCCGTATCGCTGATGCACATTGTTTAGAGAGCCAAATTAGCACTGAGGAGGTTGCCTGTCTGATTTAGGTGGTTGGGGCTCACCATCTGGGCTAGTCAATCATTACTGCTAAAGTACGTGTGTTGACTTTGTAGGAGGACAGAAGTTGGCAGTAATGCGTCCAGAGGTAAATGACCTGGTGATACTTGACGTCATAGCTCATTCGCAATCATAAGCAGGGAAATGCCTTTCAATTCAAACAAATCACATGGGAAACCGACTGTACATTATCCACCTAGCTTATAACTTCATAGCAAAATGATCTAATTTACTATAATAAAAACAGAACATTTTCAGTGGGTCTCGCAGAGTTAACCTTGCAGGTCAATGGCTTTCTGTCAGTTCTGACAGAAAGCTAGAGGTGTAACAAGTTTTGAGCAAACAAAAACACAGAGGGTGGGAATAGAACAAAGCAGGAAGGTATGTGATAAGGTGGAAGGCTGGTGAGAATAATGGGTTAGGGCGGTTTACAGCAGGTGTGAATGGCAGATACCGTTCAAAGAAAATAAGAGAAGAAAAAGGAAATCTTAAAGCAGTAAATTGGGGGCAGGCAGGCAATTACAAACTCAAACTCATAAATTGAAAAACTTTGTTCCTCAACAAAGGATTCCCACAACCTCAGTCCACGACCAACTAGCTGATCAATCATATCCTTGCAATTTGATACACGTCTTCTCTCATCTCCCAGAACCATTGTCTCAACTTCCACTCCACCATGCTCCACAGTTAATGAATTATTCTCTGGCATTGCCCACATCTCCAGCATTAGAACATAGAACATTAAAAAATACAGCACAGAACAGGTCCATCGGCCCACGATGTTGTGCCAAATGTTTGTCCTAGATTAAGAACAAATTAATCTACACCCCATCATTGTACCGTAATCCATGTACCTATCCAATAGCCGCTTGAAAGTTCCTAATGTTTCCGACGACTCAACTACTTCCACATGCAGTGCATTCCATGCCCCCACTACTCTCTGGGTAAAGAACCTACCTCTGACATCCCCGTATATCTTCCACCATTCACCTTAAATTTATGTCCCCTTGTAATGGTTTGTTCCACCTGGGAAAAAATCTCTCTGTCTACTCTATCTATTCCCCTGATCATCTTATAAACCTCTATCAAGTCGCCCCTCATCCTTCTCCGTTCTAATGAGAAATGGCCAAGCACCCTCAACCTTTCCTCGTAAGACCTACTCTCCTTTCCAGGCAACATCCTGGTAAATCTCCTTTGAACCTTTCCAAAGCTTCCACATCCTTCCTAAAATGAGGCGACCAGAACTGCACACAGTACTCCAAATGTGGCCTGACCAAGGTTTTGTACAGCTGCATCATCACCTCACGGCTCTTAAATTCAATCCCTCTGCTAATAAATGCTAGCACACCATAGGCCTTCTTCACAGCTCTATCCACTGGAGTGGCAACTTTCAAAGATCTATGAACATAGACCCCAAGATCTCTCTGCTCCTCCACATTGCCAAGAACCCTACTGTTAACCCTGTATTTCACATTCATATGTGTCCTTCCAAAATGGACAACCTCACACTTATCAGGGTTAAACTCTTTCACTTCTCAGCCCAGCTCTACATCCTATATATGTCTCTTTGCAGCCGACAACACCCCTCCTCACTATCCACAACTCCACCAATCTTCGTATCGTCTGCAAATTTACTGACCCACCCTTCAACTCCCTCATCCAAGTCATTAATGAAAATCACAAACAGCAGCGGACCCAGAACTGATCCCTGCGGTACGCCACTGGTAACTGGGCTCCAAGCTGAATATTTGCCATCTACCACCACTCTCTGACTTCTATCGGTTAGCCAGCTCGTTATCCAACTGGCCAAATTTCCCTCTATCCCATGCCTCCTTACTTTCTGCATAAGCCTACCATGGGGAACCTTATCAAATGCCTCACTAAAATCCATGTACACCACATCCACTGCTTTACCTTCATCCACATGCTTGGTCACCTCCTCAAAGAATTCAATAAGAATAGTGAGGCAAGACCTATCCCTCACAAATCCGTGCTGACTATCCCCAATCAAGCAGCGTCTTTCCAGATGCTCAGAAATCCTATCCCTCGGTACCCTTTCCATTACTTTGCCTACCACCAAAGTAAGACTAACTGGCCTGTAATTCCCAGGGTTATCCCTATTCCCTTTTTTGAACAGGGGCACGACATTTGCCACTGTCCAATCCCCTGGTACCACCCCTGTTGACAGTGAGGATGAAAAGATAATTGCCAACGGCTCTGCAATTTCATCTCTTGCTTCCCATAGAATCCTTGGATATATCCCGTCAGGTCCGGGAGACTTGTCTATCCTCAAGTTTTTGAGCTGGCTAACCAATAGAAGACAGAGTGGTGGTGGATGGCAAATATTCAGCCTGGAGCCCAGTTACCAGTGGCGTACCGCAGGGATCAGTTCCGGGTCCTCTCCAACAATATGGCCCCTCACATTTGTAAATACTGAAGAAAAGTACTCGTTCAAGACCTCTCCTATCTCTTCTGAATCAATACACAATCTCCCATTACTGTCCTTGATCGGACCCACCCTCGCTCTAGTCATTCTCATATTTCTCACATATGTGTAAAAGGCCTTGGGGTTTTCCTTGATTCTAAACGACAAAAGATTTTTCATGCCCTCTCTTAGCTCTCCTAATCCCTTTCTTCAGTTCCCTCCTGGCTATCTTGTATCCCTCAAGCGCCCTGTCTGAACGTTGCTCCCTCAGCCTTACACAAGTATCATTCTTCCTCTTAACAAGACCTTCAACCTCTCTTGTCAACCATCTCTTCCCTGCCTGACAGGGACATACATATCAAGGACACGTAGTATCTGTTCCTTGAACAAGTTCCACATTTCAATTGTGTCCTTCCCTGACAGCCTATTTTCCCAACTTATGCACTTCAGTTCTTGTCTGACAGCATCGTATTTACCCTTCCCCCAATTGTAAACCTTGCCCTGTTGCACGCACATATCCCTCTCCATTACTAAAGTGAAAGTCACAGAATTGTGGTCACGATCTCCAAACATTTCCCCCACTAACAAATCTATCACTTGCCCTGGTTCATTACCAAGTACCAAATCCAATATGGCCTCCCCTCTGGTCGGACAATCTACATACTGTGTTAGAAAAGCTTCCTGGACACACTGCACAAACACCACCCCACCATTAATGTTAGCAAACACAAATTCCCCTCCCCTTTCAGTTTTCCCTTCCCTGATCCAGACCCATGCCAGTGTGGTGGAGGAAGATGGTGATAATATCACTGGATGAGTAATCTAGAGGCCCAGGTGAAAGCCCTGGGTACATGGGTTCAATTCCCACTACAGCAGCTGGTGGAATTTGAACTCAAATTTAAAAGTCTGGAATATAAATCTAGTCTTCTTTCACCATGGCAAGCATTACTGATTTCTGGAAAAACCAATCTGGTTCATTAATGCCCATTTAGGGAAGAACATCTTCCGTTTTTACCCTGTCTGGCCGACATACGTCGCCAGACCCAAATTAATGTGGGCTGCTCTTAACTGCCCTCCGAAATGACCTAGCAAGCTATTCAGTTCAAGGGCAATTAGGGATGGGCAACAAATGCTGACCTTGCCAGTGATGTCCACATGTGATCTCCTTTACTTCCGGGGGGGGGGGGGGGGGGGGGGGGGGGGGGAGATTGCTTTATTGCACACACCCGTTCAGCCCGCAAGTGTGACTCCGAGCTTCCAGTTGGCTGCCATTTGAATTCTCGACTTTTCTCTCCTGCTTAAATCTCGGTCCTCACCTTCTGCAAGACCTGTGTAGATCTATCACTTCACATTCCATTAAATTAGAGCAACAGTCAGCTCAATTTTTCTAATACTGATTTCCCATTGTCAAACATTTTAAATCATCAATTTTCACAAAAAAAAAGGAAAGTAAACTCTCTTCAACATACCTGGAAAAGCAGATCAGAATTCAGACAAAGAACCGAAATAGCCATGGTTAAAAGAATTAGCGTTGACCATTGACACAGATGCAAGTTGATGCCACATAGTCTCAATCTTTTTTGTACATGTTGATAAAAACAGATACTACAAACTAGGGCAGCTTGGTTCTGTACACTAATCTGCTTTATCACGGAATGCTAGACCTCGAGTGGAATTCCTACAGTCAAAACATTTGGGGGAGGAGGGGTGGTGCAGAGTTCAGGGGAAAACTAAACAAGAACGACCCTCCTCCTCCCTCTCCCATCGATTGGCAGTTGTAGAATGGCACTGGAACACAACCAAAAGATTTTAAAATTCCATAGGTGTTTTGACAGACGCTAGGTTTAAGCACGGCCAGATTACTGCAATGCAAACAAAAAAGGAAAAGCAATGCAAGAAGGAACTTTTAATTTACACAGGAGGGGTGGAAAGGAATCAACATGGGGCAAGATAGAAACCAGTAATGATGACAAACAGGGCAATCCTGTTTTTACGAAATGGGTGGGGGCAGAGTTCATTCCATGAAAAAGTATTTTCCTTCAAACCAGTATTGTATTTCGGCGAGGCAACACTTCAGCCAAATCGACTCTATCAGCAATGTGACCTTGTGTGGAGGCTGTGCTAAGGACTGACCAGCCACAAGATATTTCAATAGAGGATGCCTATTAGTTTAGAACGGGTGAAGTTGAAGGAAAGAGCAGACGGTGGGGGATTAAGAGGCCAAGATTTTGCTTAATGCAGTCAGAAAACAGCTCTGGCCAAGGATTTCAATGGTAAACAATTACGATTTAAATTAAGAGATGGGAGGGGGGGTGGGGGGTGTGTGAAAAAAGGCGAGATGTTTGAGGGAGCAAAAAAAGGTGCCACAGTAGTTGGGGGACAATCAGATGCGATGGGAGCAGTACTGCGTGTGGACAGGATGGATGGGGAAAAGAATGGCTGAGTGGGATGGCTTTGGTGAGGGGCAGGAGATCCTGCGATGCAAGGGCTGGAATATTAATACATTTATCCTTCAAGGAAACAGGCATCGGAGGTACGACCTCCGCAAAGCCATCCGAGATGCCAAGAGAGAATATCAAACCAAGCTAGAATCACAGACAGACTATCGGCGATTGTGGCAAGGACTAAACAACATAACGGGCTACAAAGCGAAGCCGAGCAGTATCTCTGGCAGCAGCGCACCCCTCACCGATGAACTTAATGCATTCTATGCTCGGTTTGAGCAGGTAACCAACAATCCGCTGTCGAGTGCCCGAGCAGCCCATAATTCACCCATACCCACCATCACAGTTTCCGAAGTCAGATCGGCCTTCCTGAAAGTGAACCCACGGAAGGCGATGGGCCCGGACGGGATCCCTGGTCGTGCACTCAGAGCCTGCGCATACCAGCTGGCAGAGGTATTCACAGACATCTTTAACCTTCCCTACTCCACTCCGAGGTCCCCACCTGCTTCAAGAAGACCACCATCATACCGGTACCAAAGAAGAACCAGGCAACATGCCTCAATGACTACCGTCCGGTGGCCCTGACGTCAGTTGTAATGAAGTGCTTCGAGAGGCTGATCATGAAGCGCATCACCTCCATACTCCAGGAACGCCTTCACCCACTTCAATTCGCATACTGTCGCAACCTGTCCACATCAGACGACATTTCCCTGGCCCTACACTCATCCCTAGAGCATCTCGAAAACAAGGACTCCTACATCAGACTCCTATTTATTGACTACAGCTCTGCCTTCAACACCATAATCCCAGCCAAGCTCATATCAAAGCTCCAAAACCTAGGACTTGGCTCTCCACTCTGAAACTGGATCCTTGACTTTCTGACCAACAGACCACAATCAGTAAGAATGAACACCAACACCTCCTCCACAATAGTCCTCAATACCGGTGCCCCGCAAGGCTGTGTACTTAGCCCCCTACTCTACTCCATGTACACACACGACTGCGTGGCAAAACTTGGTTCCAACTCCATCTACATGTTTGCTGACGATACGACCATAGTGGGCCGGATCTCGAATAACGACAAGTCCGAATACAGGAGGGAGATAGAGAACCTAGTGGAGTGGTGTAACGACAACAATCTCTCCCTCAATGCCAGCAAAATTAAAGAGCTGGTCATCGACTTGAGGAAGCAAAGTACTGTACACACCCCTGTCAGCATCAACGGGGCCAAGGTGGAGATGGTTAGCAGTTTCAAATTCCATGGGGTGCACATCACCAAAAATCTGTCCTGGTCCACTCACGTCGACGCTATCACCAAGAAAGCACAACAGCGCCTATACTTCCTCAGGAAACTAAGGAAATTCGGCATGTCCACGTTAACCCTTACCAACTTTTACAGATGCACTATAGAAATCATCCTATCGGGCTGCATCACAGCCTGGTATGGCAACTGCTCGGCCCAGGACCGCAAGGAACTTCAGAAAGTCGTGAATACCGCCCAGTCCATCACACAAACCTGCCTCCCATCCATGGACTCCATCTACACCTCCCGCTGCCGGGGGAAAGCGGGCAGCATAATCAAGGATCCCTCCCACCCGACTTACTCACTTTTCCAACTTCTTCCATCGGGCAGGAGATTCAGAAGTCTGAGAACACGCACGAACAGACTCAAAAACAGCTTCTTCCCCACAGTCACTAGACTCCTAAATGACCCTCTTATTGACGGACCTCATTAACACTACACCCTGTATGCTTCAACCGATGCTAATGCTTATGTATATCTGGTGTTGCCCTATTATGTATTTTCTTGAATTTTGTTTAATTCCCTTTTCTTCCATGTACTGAATGATCTGTTGAGCTGCTTGCAGAAAAATACTTTTCACTGTACCTCGGTACACGTGACAATAAACAAATCCATTCCAATCCAATCCAATCTTCGAGTGGGGCAGTAGTTGGTGATTTAGTGGGTTAGAAAGGAGTTCGCGGAAGAGGTATAGTTTTAGCAAGGCGAGTGCTCCTGAGCTCTCTGCAGTAAGTTCAACAGCGAAGCTCACAGCCGCGGAGTTATTTTTAAAATACATTTTAGCCTGTGACTTGAACTCTTCAGCCGATATAAATCAAAAAGGGGGAACAGCAATAATCCAGCACAGGCCCACAAGCCGGTCCACAAAACCCGGTAAATCGGTGTGGTGTTTGTCCCCTTTATGGCATGATCTGCAGAGGGGATCATGTGACCCAGGTAACCAAGGGGCCAGGGTGGGGGATCACCCTGTTTGATCCTAATAATAATCTTTATATTGTCACAAGTAGGCTTACATTAACACTGCACTGAAGTTACTGTGAAAATCCCCCAGTCGCCACATACCGGCGCCTGTTTGGATACACAGAGGGAGAATTCAGAATGTCTAATTCACCTAACAGCACGTCTTTCAGGACTTGTGTGAGGAAACCGGAGCACCCGGAGGAAACCCACGCAGACACAGGGAGAACGTGCAGACAGTGACCAAGCCGTGAATCGAACCTTGAACCCTGGCACTGTGGAACAAACAGTGCTGACCACTGTGCTACCGTGGCGCCAATGGAAATGGACTCGCAGCCACAAGGCCGAAAGCTTTTGTATTGTAGCTATATGTAACTAAATGCTGGGTCCCTCCTGTTTGTTCCCTGTTTACCCTGTTTATCCCCTTATTTTCCCTTTCTTTTATTTGGCCGTTACAGTTTTGATCCATAGATAGTTCATAGAATTTACAGGACAGGAGGCCATTCGGCCCTTCGAGTCTGCACCGGCTCTTGGAAAGAGCACCCCACCCAAGTCCACCCCATCCCCATAACCCAGTAACCCCACCCAACACTAAGGGCAATTTTGGACACCCAAGGGCAATCCACTTAACCTGCACATCTTTGGACTGTGGGAGGAAACCGGAGCACCCGGAGGAAACCCACGCACACACTGGGAGAACGTGCAGACTCCGCACAGACAGTGACCCAGTGGGGAATCGAACATGGTACCCTGGAGCTGTGAAGAAATTGTGCTAACCACTATGCTACCGTATTGCCTATCATGGATAATTGTGACTTTTGAGGCAAAGCAGCTTGTAAGTGGTCTGTGCCTTTAAAGTTGGGCCTGGGGCGGAGAAACTACGACATCTTCTTCGCAGCCTTCAACACATCATCAATGAAGATGAACATCTTGCCAAGGTCATCCCCACACCCCCACTACTTGCCTTCAAACAACCGCGCAACCTCAAACAAACCATTGTTTGCAGCAAATTACCCAGCCTTCAGAACAGCGGCCACGACACCACACAACCCTGCCAAGGCAGTCTCTGCAAGACATGCCAGATCATCGACTTGGGCACCACCATTACACGTGGAAACACCACCCACCAGGTACGTGGCACATACTCGGCGACTCGACCAATGTAGTCTACCTCATACGCTGTAGGAAAAGATATCCCGAAGCGTGGTACATTGTCGAGACCTTGCAGACACTGCGACAACGAATGAACGGGCATCGTGCGACAATCACCAGGTAGGAATGTTCCCTTCCAGTCGGGGAACACTTCAGCAGTCAAGGGCATTCAGCCTCTGATCTCCGGGTAAGCGTTCTCCAAGGCGGTCTTCAGGACACGCGACAACGCAGAATTGCCGAGCAAAAACTTCTAGTTAAGTTCCGCACACATGAGTGCAGCCTCAACCGGGATCTTGGATTCATGTCGCACTACATCCACCCCCCACCATCTGGCCTGGACTTGCAAAATCCTACCAACTGTTCTGGATTGAGACAATTCACACCTCATTAACCTGGGATCACCCCCTAACTCTGGATCTGCAAATGCTCGCATTCCAAGCATTGTCCAGCATCTCTGACTTTGTCTATATAAATGTTCCTGGAACATACCTCGCCATTCACCCGAGGAAGGAGCAGCGCTCCGAAAGCTCGTGTTTGAAACAAACCTGTTGGACTTTAACCTGGTGTTGTAGGACTTCTTACTGTGCCTTTAAATACAAGCAGAGTTGGGGCAGGCATCGATTTCCCTGTTGCTAAAAAAAGATAAGGATTGGAGGGAGTGTGGGTGGTATAGGACCATATCACTTCTGAATGTGGATGCAAAAGTATTGGCGAAGGTACTGGCGGATAGGCTGGAGGAGTGCCTGCTGAAGGTGACAGGTGAAGATCAGACAGGGTTCGTGAGAGGGAGGCAGCTTTTTTCAAATGTCAGAAGGGTATTGGATGTCCTTTTGCGACCGGCAGAGGGGAAGGAAACAGAGGCGGTTGTGGAATTGAACACTGAGAAGGCGTTTGAGCGGGTAGAATGGGTGTACTTGATGGCAGTTCTGGAGCGGTTTGGGATTGGACCAAGATTTGTGAATTGGGTAAGGCTACTATATAGGAGGTGCCGAGGGCGGGTGTCCACACAAACAACATCAGCTCGAGATACTTCTCTCCCCACCGTGGGACTAGGCAGGGATGTCCTATGTCCCCCCTGCTGTTTGAACTCGCGATTGAGCCATTGGTCATCGCATTAAGAAGTTCGGGGGTATGGAAAGGAATAGTGCGGGAGGGATAGAGCATAGGGTGTCCTTATATGCCGATGATTTGCTGTTATACGTGTCGGAACCGAGTGTGTCGATAGAGGGAATATTGGAGCTGCTGCGAGTGTTTGGGTCTTTCTCGGGGTACAAACTAAATCTAGACAAGAGTGAGTATTCTGTGGTCTCGGCCGGGGGGGGGGGGGGGGGGGGGGGGGGGTCTGCCATTCCGGAGGGCATGGACTCACTTTAGGTACCTGGGGGTGCAGGTTGCCCGGGATTGGGAGGGGGCTCTGCAGGTACAACATTTCTAGTTTGGTGGGGAGAGTGAAAGCTGATCTGGCAAGGTGGGATGGTCTCCCTCGGTCACTGGCGGGTCAGGTACAGGCGGTTAAAATGAATATGTTGCCGCGATTTCTGTTCATTTTTCAATGCCTGCCGATTTTCCTGCCGAAGGCTTTTTCAGAGAGATTGGTGGAATGATTACTTTGTTCATATGGAGAGGGAAGGTGGCCAGAGTTAGAAAGGTGCTGCTACAGAGGGGAAGGCAGGCAGGGCGTTTGGGTCTTCCGAACCCGATGTATTACTACTGGGCGGCGAATGTGGAGGAGGTGCAGAGCTGGGTCAGAAGGGTTGATTCCCAGTGAGTCAGAATGAAGGACAGTTTGTTCAGGGGGTCGGGATTGAAAGCACTAGCAACAGCGTCACTCCCGATGGCCCCGGGGAAATACTCAGGGAGACCGGTAATAATAGCTTCATTGAGAATTTGGAGACAGTTTCGCCAACACGTCGGGTTGGGGGCAGGGCCAAGGGAAATGCCGGGGAAGCACAGATTTAAGCCAGGGAAATTGGATGGAAATTTTTGGAAATGGGAGGAGAAGGGGATTAAGACACTAAAAGATTTGTTTCTTAGGGGTCGGTTTGCCGGATTGAAGGAGCTGGAAGCGAAGTATGGGCTGGAGCAGGGGGAAATGTTTAGATACATGCAGGTTTGAGATTTTGCCAGAAAGGAGATACAGAGCTTCCCGATGGAGCCGGCCCCCACATTGCTGGAGGAGGTGCTGACGACAAGGGGACTGGAGAAGGGGATAGTGTTGGTGGTTTACGGAGCTATTTTGGAAGGGGAGAAGGCACCACTGGAAGGGATCAAAGTAAAGTGGGAGGAAGAGTTGGGAGAGGATATGGAGGAGGGGTTCTGGTGTGAGGTGCTCCGGAGGTTGGATACAGAGCACAACTCACGAGGGCAAGGATGAGCTTGAATGTTGTGGGTGGGGAGGGGAGCTAATCACGTTCATATGTTTTGGTCCTGTCCAAAGCTGGAGGATTACTGGAAGGAAGTTTTTAGGGAAATTTCTAAAGTGGTGCACGAGAAACTGGACCCGGGCCCCCAGGAAGCCATATTCGGGGTGTCAGACCAGCCAGGGTTGGAAATGGGTGTGGTGGCAGATGTTGTAGCCTCCGCCTCGTTGATCGTCCAAAGGCGGATCCTGATAGGTTGGAAGCAACCTCTCCACCCTGTGCCCTGGCGTGGTGGGGGGGACCTGTTGGAATTCTTGACTCTTGAGAAGGTTAAGTTTGAACTGAGGGGAGGGATGGAGGGGTTCTCCAATTCATGGGCATTACTCATTATGCACTTTCAAGAACTGGATAACATTGAACATTAGTTGGGACGGGTGGGGTGTGTTAATGGTGACTATGGGTGATCCCCAATTCCTTTTTGTCATTTGTTTATTTGAACATGCGGGCTAATGTTTTGGAGCTTATTGGTAGGATGGGATCGTTGTTATTGATATGGGGATTGACATATTTGTTACTGATTATTGTTTATTGCTAGTGGGTGTACATTTGGGAGAAAATGTGAAAAAGGAGAAAAAAATATTTTTTTTAAATTCAAGCAGAGGATTGCAGCAGCGACAGAGATCAGTGGTGACACGATTTAATTGATTTGGCTGATGGTCAAGGAGGCCAAAAGGGGCAGTGCTTTGCCCAGTGGAAGGTGCTGATTGTGTCTGGTTACACGGCTGTGCTTTCCGGAGTCACAAGACTTTTGTTTTCATTTCAATTTTGATTCAGCAGGCTGGTTGGAGGAATCTAACCAACTCACTCCAAGAATATACACAGTTAATTCTCACCAAAAGGCCACAGAGAATCTGATAACTTTCACTTTCTCTCTCTCTCTCCAGAAAAGGCTGTGCAAGCAGAATCCAGAACATGATAACACGGTCTGCAAAAATAAGGCTGATGTGAAGCCAGAGGCCTCTCCTGTAAAAGCTGGGAGTAAGATATACTGCTGAACTGCAAAGACCATTACAAGCTCTGGACCAGTGACTCATACTGTGAAGAGCGTGCACTGAAGACCTCACCACCTGAAGCACACATTTTGACCTGATCCTCATTATTTTTCACCCTTTCCCTTCCCTTCTGTATTTGTGGGTAGAGGGTGGGGCAGTTAAAGGGGGTCAAGTGTTAAAGGACATTTAACCAACTGTTTTCACTGCATATTTCTTATTTGTTCTAGTTTTATAAACAGCAAGTGTGTTTGAACTTACAAACCTGGTGACTGTAATGGGTGGTGGGGGCGTTTAATAAGAATGATTGGTTAATTCATTTGTGTTGCGACTCCGGGGCACATGGGGCTAGAATCGACTAGGCACTAGCCAGGATGTCAGAACAGTTGTTATTTACCTAACTGGTGAACGTAAATTGATGTTACATAAAACAGAATTTACCTGTAATAGGATGCAGGTGGTATTCCTGCCCACTCATTAGAGTCAAGCGTTCGAGTTAAATAAATCAGCAAGAGCAACAATCACAATGTGAAAAATTACCACTTGCTTGTAGAGTTTTTCTAATTATGCAGTCATTTTTAAACCTTGCACCATTGAAGGTTTTCTTTTTAAAAACGTAACTCTATTGATTCTTTCAAGTGACATTCGGGGTCTATCTCAACATACTTTTTGGGCTGCAGGCGACGCTGTTTCGGCTGTCATTTATTACCCTGCCTAGTTGACCTTGAGAGAACGGTGGTGAGCAGCTGCCTTCTTGAACCACAGCAATTCCACAGTATATTCTGCAAGGACACTCCTGGATTTTGACCCAGTGTCAGTGGTGGAACGGCGATATGTTTCCAAGTCAGGGTGGTGAGTAACTTGGAGGGGAACCTCCAGCTGGTGGGGTCCCCAGGTATTTGTTGCTCATCCTCCTAGATGGAAGTAGCCATGAGTTTCGGAGGTGCTGCTTAAGGTGCCTTGGTGACTTCCTGCAGTGCATCTTATGGATAGTACACAAGCCTCCATGTTGCTCACCGCCCTGTCCTCCGCCACACCAGTCACCTCCAGGGCCCATTCCTTGATGGTGGTGAGGATTCTTATGGACCGACATACCACCGACAGTAGGACCCTCTCCCGACGATTGTAGGAGAGCTTTTCCTGAGGAGACACAGCGAGGGCATCGTTCACATGCATAGTTCACAGTGGTGGTGATTTTGAAGGGGGGGGGGGGTCTACTCACTCGTGCTGCCCGGTATAGGTCGTTGACGTTTTTCCGGCACTGGATGCCAGGCCTCCTGGTCACTCGCGGTGCTCACAGCCGCCGTCACCTCATTCCAGGCAGCACTGGCTGACACTCCAGGAAACAGGACATCCCTTCTGGCCTCCACTGTGTCTAGCAGCCTCCCCAAATCTGCATCCCCGAATCTTGTTGAGAGCTGGCTGGGGTTGGCTGAGCAAGTGGCAAGTGCTCTTGACCTCGTTAGCAGGAGGCAGGTGAGTACGGTGCCTGCGAATCAGCTCCCGAGCCTTTGTTTGCACCGAGAAGCCCATGAGGTCTCGTTAAGTGGACCAGTTAACGTTGAATAGCATTGCCGGCCTCACTGGGCCAAGCATCGGGAAGCTCATGGCAGTTCCCGCTCGCTGCAGCACTTAGAAATCTTTCCAGGGAATCGGGCCCGTGGTCTCCCCTGTACCCTTTCTTAAAAGGCAACCAGTTTATGGCTTGCTCCAAAATGCAAGAAATTGGAAGAGCGGGCCATTCGGCCCCTCGAACCTGGATCCACGTGTGTTGTAACAACGAAAGAACAGCAAAATTCCTCAACAGTTTTCAGCTCATTGGAGTGCTCTCAGCTGTGGCTAGTTAATACTTTACTTCAAAACAAAACTATTCACCAGCTTAAGGAGCTGGCTCCAGGCACCTTTCTCCAAAGGACACGGCACTCTTTCAATCTCACCAAAAGTAAAAGTTCCGATACCTGAAGGGCAGCACAGTGGCTAGCACTGCTGCCTCACGGCGCTGAAGTCCCAGGTTCAATCCCGCCTCTGGGTCGCTGTCCGTGTGGAGTATGCACATTCTCCCCGTGTCTGCGTGGGTTTCACCCCCACAACGCAAAAAGATGTGCAGGGTAGGTGGATTGGCCACATTAAATTGCCTCTTAATTGGAAAAAATTAATTGGGCTTTAAAAAAAAAGTTCTGATACCTGGTCCCACAGGTGCAGAAAAGCTTTCTGCAGTTTGTCTGCAGCAAGCTCAGGGGAACAAGCTGGTCTTTTGAAATCCTGCACGGCTTTTGGGAAATTAATGCTGACACAAAACAAAAAAAGGGCCATCTGTCATTTGAAAAGCTGCTGGCTAACCACGTACAAATGAAACCACAGAGGAAAAATGGAATAAATTCAGGTACAGGATTCCCAAACTTTGACATTGTTCCAAATGTGATAATATCAGCAAAGCATGCCTCGAGGCAATACAGTTGAGCCTCAACCTTCTCAAAGAACACTTTGCTCTCTTGTTCCTTAGCTGTCCTCCTTTTGAAAATCAAGCACTAATTGCTGGACTTCTGGGCCCACAACTCGCTTAGCAAAAGAACAGCTTTAGATCTGAGAGTGTTTACAAAAAGATAAAACTTGTTGAAGCAAGTCAGTCTTCAAATGGACGCACAAACGGTTTCCTTTTAAACTGTGTCTGCCAACCTCAAGTAGAAAACTTGGAACATGTCCAAAGAGCAAGTGGGTAATTTGGCAAAGGATGTTTCCAACTATAGACGCAATGGGAGCAGTTCAGACCAGGAGCTGGTCATTTTGGCCTTTTTAAAAAAAACAAAATTACAATAGATACCCACATAACAAAAGCTCCCCAATTTTTTTTTAAAATGAGACCAAGACTCAGGAACATACTCTCCTTAGATTCTGCCGAGTTGTAGTCACAGGGAAACACTTGGAAACAAGAGAGCACTGAAGACTTTGCCCATTCCAGATACTATCCGATACGGCAGTGTTTCCCGAACCTTGAGCTGTGGATATCCTAGCGACCTGCCAAGAGCATCAGGGAACCCCAAAACAGTCTCACAATTCTTTGCCACAAAATTAGTGTGAACACAGAAATCAAATGTAAGCGAGCCTTTTCTAGCTATATCTATGCAATAAGAATGAGGAAGCGAGACACACAGTCACTAATACATTCGCCAGCTACATGATCGCCTCACCTTAACCCCTAGCCAAGCCACCCTCCCCTGGACCCTTAACATTAATACCCTGGAATTAGTACCCACTTTAGGAGTGGGTAATCTGCTAATAATTAAATATTCTTCTAATAAAAAATGAAGTCTAGGCTTTTGGAATTTTTAAGGGGAGGAGGTCAAGAGATCACACACACACTTCTGAGGCCTGAATGACACCGCGCCCCCCCTCCTTTCCAGAGGCCTGCTGCCTGCGCCTTGTAGGCCGTGTAGCCGTCTCTGCCTCGATCTTTCACTGTTGTCTGCGGCCTGTTGTCACCTGTAGGCCGTGTTGCCGTCTCTGCCTCGATTTTTCACTGTTTGGCTGCAGCCTGTTGCCGCCTGTAGATCATGCTGCCGCCTCTTATCTCGATATTTCACAGTTGGCTGCGGCCTGTTGCCGCCTGTAGGCTGTGGTGAGTCATGTATGGCTATTGTAGATATTCACTGTTGATCTATTGCTGTTATTATTGTTGTCACTATTATTGTATTACTCACTGTTACTGTTGTTCCGTTGCTAGTTGTTGTTGTTGTTGTTGTTGTTGTGTTGATACTGCTGTTTGCTCCGCCTGTGGCTCTACCCCTCGGAGGTATATAACTGGCCGATCTGGGACCGGCTCCCAATGCAGGAGGAGCTACTGGTTTGGCACATTTCTATTTGATTAAAACCACTGTTCTTCGATAACAACCAATTCGACTGAATTGATGGTTATCAATTTAATCAAAGAGTTTTTTTTTTTCAATGGATGCCGGTCTAAAACCAGACGACTCGAACTACAGCCATCTTCGAGCATTGGCTCAGTTGCTTTGAGTCCTACCTCAGCTCCTTCGCTGCCGAGGTCACCCCGGAAATCAAACAGCGTCTCCTCAATGGCCGGGTGAGCCATGGGATTTTTCAGCTGATCAGGGATGCGGCCTCATACACAGAGGCAGTGGAGCTGCTCAAAAGGCAGTTTGTGAGGCCAGTAAACGAGGTACGGGCTCGACACCTCCTGACCACGCGGCGTCAGCGCCAGGGTGAGTCGCTGGCAGAATATCTGCGCGAGCTGAGGGTACTCGTCCACAGTTGTAACTGCAGGTCGGTCACGGCAGTGTAGCACGCAGAGCTGATGATCCGAGACACCTATGGGGCAGGTGTCCGGTCCAGCTACATCCAGCAACAGCTGCTCGAGAAAGGGGCCCTCGACCTCGAGACGATGGTGAAACTGACTACCTCGGTGCATTTTCCAGAGCCTGGATGCCTTCCCATCTGACCACGCGACATCCTCGAGGACGTCGGAGGCGCCGCCATCACCCGACCTGCAGTGCCTCATACCTGCGCCGCGCGGTAGCCTGCCAGGTCTGGAGGGCCGTGCTGTTACTTCTGCGGGCAGGGCCAGCACCCCCGGCAGCACTGCCTGGCTCGCAACGCCACGTGGCGTCGTGCCTGCCGGGACCGCCCCCTGCTGACGCGTCACTCGCCTCGTGTGACCAGTGGGGACAGCCATCTTGGCCGATGTCGTCGACTCCGCCCGCCACGTGCAACCTGTGGGGGCCGTCATCTTGTCTGACGTCATCACCATTGATCGCCGCGTGCGATCCATGGGCGCTGCCATCTTGGCCGACTTCATCGACGCCGCCATTTCATAACCAGCACGACAATGCCGAGGCTCATTGTCATCAACTCAGCACGACCCAACTCGACCAGTCCAGGCCGTTACGCCTTCAAAACTCTATGATGGTCGTCAGACTCAACGGGCAGGAGACGCCCTGCCTCATCGACTCCGGGAGCACGGATAGTTTCATCCACCCGGACATGGTAAGACGCTGTTCCCTCCGGGTCCTCCCAGTCTCACAAACCATATCCCTTGCTTCCGGATCACTCTCTACAAATCCGGGGGTGTTGCACCATCAACTTAGTGGTACAGGGCATCGAGTACGCCAATTTCAACCTCTACGTCCTCCCCTATCTCTGCGCCCCTCTCCTACTAGGACATAGAACATACAGTGCAGAAGGAGGCCATTCAGCCCATTGAGTCTGCACCGATCCACTTAAGCCCTCACTTCCTCCCTATCACTGTAACCCAATAACCCCTCCTAACCTTTTTAAACTAACTTCCTAACTAAGGGCAATTTAGCATGGCCAATTCACCTAAACTGCACATCTTTGGACTGCACATCTTTGGACTGTGGGAGGAAACCAGAGCACCCGGATAAGACCAGGTTAGACTTTCAATGTCATCTCCGTAGCCTAACCCTAAAGTTTGGGGAGCCCCTGCCCCCTCTCACTTTTGGCAGCCTTGCGACCCTGAAAGTTGCCCCTCCCTCGCTCTTCGCGAACGTCACCCCACACTGTAAACCTGTTGCCACCCGGAGCAGACGGTACAGAACTCAAGACAGGGCCTTCATCATCAGGTCAGAGGTCAGAGGCCACGCGGCTCCTGAGGGAAGGGATCATTGAGACTAGTAATAGTCCCTGGAGAGCACAAGTGGTGGTCAGGACCGGGGAGAAGAACCGGATGGTAGTCGACTACAGTCAGACGATCAACCGGTACACGCTGCTTGATGCGTACCCCCTCCTGCGCATATCTGACATGGTCAATCAGATTGCGCAGTATGGTGTCTTCTCTACGGTAGACTTGAAGTCCGCATACTACCAGCTTCCTATCCGCCCGGAGGACTGCCAATACACTGCCTTTTGAGGCAGATGGCCGTCACTTCCATTTCCTCAGGGTTCCCTTCGGCGTCACCAACGGATTTCGGACTTCCAATGAACGATGGATCAAATGGTCGACCAGTGCAGGCTGCGGGCCACGTTCCCGTACTTGGATAATGTTACCATCTGTGGCCATGACCTGCAGGACCACGACGCCAATCTTCAAAAATTCCTCCGCATCACCCGACTCCTTAATTTGCCATACAATAAGGAAAAATGTGTTTTCCGCACACCATGACTAGCCATCCTCGGCTATGTCATGGAAAACGACCCCAACCACATGCACCCTCTCCTGCAACTCCCCCTTCCCCACTGCCCCAAGGCCCTGAGAAGATGCTTGGGGTTCTTCTCTTACTATGCCCAGCGGGTCCCCAACTATGCGGACAAAGCCCGCCCACTCATTAAGTCCACCACTTTTCCCCTGACGGGGGAGGCCCGTCTGGCCTTCAACCGCATCAGAACCGTGATTGCCAAGGCCACGATGCACGCTGTGGACGAATCCATCCCGTTCCAGGTAGAAAGCGATGAGTGTGACTTTGCCCTGGCAGCCACTCTTAACCAGGCAGGGAGGCTTGTTGCATTTTTTTCCTGTATCCTCCATGCCTCCGAAATTCGACACTCCTCTGTTGAAAAGGAGGCGCAAGCCATTGTGGAAGCTGTGTGGCACTGGAGGCATTACCTGGCTGGCAGGAGATTCACTCTCCTCACTGACCAACAGTCGGTTGCCTTCATGTTTAATAACACGGAGCGGGGCAAAATTAAGAACGACAAGATTTTGCAGTGAAGGATCGCGCTCTCCACCTATAACTACGACATCTTGTATTGCCCTGGGAAGCTCAATGAGCCCCCAGATGCCCTGTCCCTGGCACCTGTGGCAACGCACAGGTAGACCAGTTACAGGTTATCCACAATGACCTCTGTCACCCGGGGGTCACCCGGTTTCTTCACTTTGTCAAGGCCCGCAACCTGCCCTACTCCACAGAGGGGGTCAGGGCCATGACCAGGGACTGCCAGGTCTGTGCGGAGTGCAAGCCGTGCTTCTATTGGCCAGACAAGGCCCACCTGGTGAAGGCTTCCCGCCCTTTTGGGCGCCTCAGCATGGATTTCAAAGGGCCCCTCCCCTCCATTGATCGTAACATGTACGTTCTCAACGTTGTTGATGAGTAGTCACGTTTTCCCTTTGCAATCCCATGCCCTGACATGTCTTCTGCCACTGTCATCAAGGCCCTGTGCAGCATCTTCACCCTGTTCGGTTTCCCTACTTGTATACATAGCGATCAGGGCTCCTCTTATACGAGTGACGAGCTGAGTCAGTACCTGCTCAGTAAGGGCATCGCCTCGAGCAGGACTACTAGCTACAACCCCCGGGGAAACGGGCAGGTGGAGAGGGAGAATGCTATGGTCTGGAAGGTCATCCTTCTGGTCCTACGCTCTAGAAGTCTCCCAGCCGCCCGCTGGCAGGAGGTCCTCCCTGACGCACTCCACTCGATGTGTACTGCCACTAACAAGACCCCTCATGATCGTCTATTTGTCTTTCCCAGGACATCAATCTTCGGGATCTCGCTTCCGTCCTGGCTCACGACACCTGGGCCAGTACTCCTCCGGAAACTCGCAAGGAGCCATGAGGCCGAGCCCTTGGTCGAGAGGGTTGAGCTTCTCCACGCAAACCCTCAGTATGCCTACGTGGCACATCGCGATGGACCTCAGGACACAGTCTCCGTCAGGGACCTGGCTCCCGCAGGTATACCCGTGCCCACCATCACCTCATCCTTTCCTTCTACCTCCCCATCTACCCCATCATCCTTGGGTATCCCCACGCCCGCCATCACCTCATCCCTTCCTTTTACCTCCCCATCTACCCCATCATTCTTTCCCGGATGCATTAGCACCGCCCCTGCGTAGTCACCCTGCCCAGGGCCCTGTCTCGACGCCAGCACCTACACTGCAGCCGGGGCCGAGGCGTTCACAGCAGACGATACACCCTCCTACAGCCTCCTGTGAGACTGAACCTATGAGTCCACTTCACCCCCGCAGGACTTTTTTTTTATATAAACAGGAGGTGAATGTGGTGAGACACGTATGACTATTATATATATTCACTGTTGATCTATTGCTATTAATATCGTTGTCACTACTATTGTATATACTCAGTTACTGTTGTTCCGTTGCTAGTTGTTGCGTTGATGCTGCTATTGGCTCCGCCTGTGGTTCCGCCTCTCTGAGGGGGTATATAACCGGCCAATCTGGGACGGCTCTCCGTGTGGGAGGAGCTACTGGTTTGGCACGTTTCTATTTGATTTCTATTCGATAACAACCGACTCGACTGAATTGATGGTTATCATAGGCCATGCTGCCGCCTCTGCCTCGATCTTTCACAGTTGGCGGACGGCTTTTCTGCCCAGTCAGAGATGGAGGAAATGAAAATGGGCCAGAGCTCTACCTGTCTGAGCACTGGCTGCTGAAGTGCTGGAGAGCGTTGCTCCAGAGTTCCAACGCATTTGCTGGTCTCATGGCAACCGGCATCTCTGCAGAACCCCTGGACACCTCTCGCTGAAATCCGGGTTTCACTGAAATCCATGCTCATGATCCCAAACTTCATTAAAACTACTGAAAGAGGACGTGTGCTGTGCTTTATTATTGTATTTCATCAAGCTATTCCAGGCTTGTTACTGAGTGGACATTAAGGCTGTTGGTGTTACTTTTCTACTGTCGATTCCCCCTAAATCACAAGTCAATATTGGGGCTACAGATCACAAAGCAGTAAGTGCATGCATAGAACTTAATGGAGCATCAGGGATGAGGCAGTTATTATTCATATTGGTTTTTTTTAAACATCAGCAAAAAATGAAGGTCAGACAATACGAAAAAATACTGACATTCTACTTATTTGCAGAAAAACAAAGTGTTGGAAATACACAGCAGTTCTGGCAGCATCTGTGGAAGGAGAAACAGAGTGAATGTTTCAGGCATGTTGTAGCCACTGAAGTTGGCCATTCCCTCAATACAAAATAGAGGAACGCAAAGCTTGCAGGTTAAAATGGACAATGTTTGCAGCTCAAGCAGGCTGCACCAAGCCAATGTGTATTCTGTCTGCTAAGAGAGCAGACAGCACCGAAACAAATATTCCGCATACTAATGAGGCAATCTCCGGGATAGTTAACATAGCAATGGAACGATCCCAGGGACAATGGACACAAATAGAGAAGTGACTGCAACAGTGTATGGGAAACCAGACACCCCGGCACCAGCGGGGTTCGAAAACAAAGCACCTGAAGGCCCGCCCAGTAGCCGAGAGATAGCCTCAGTATTGGGGGGGATTCAAACAAATCGATTGGGAAGAGACCCAATCGATTCCGAGCAGGTAAAGGGATCGGCCAAAAGGGCGCGAAGCCCTAGGACCTATAAAAGACAGGTCCCACACTTAGTTCTTTCTTCTTGTCCAGCCCTACTCTCTTGACCAGCCCTCTCGACCAGCCTTTTACCGAAGAAGACTTTGACCGAGAGAGAGGAGAGGTTTGGGACAGCAGCCGCCAGCAAGTAAGTGTCTCACAACGATCGCTACCAGAGATGGACACTCCTGACCCCATTTTAACCCGTACCAACCTGAAGTCTGCAGACCAGTGCAGAGCAAGAGGCCTTGTCCCCTGTTCCGGCAGTTCCCTTTAAGACAAGTATTGGTTTATTTAGTGGTAGGAATAGTTTAATCATCTTAGCGTGTGCATGGGTAGTATTATAATAAACTCAGTTGTTTGAACTTACTAATTGGTGTATGGTTTTATTGCTTTGAACTTGACCTTGAAACTTGTGGCGGTATCTTAACGGTACCTGGCGACTCCAGAGCTAAGTAACGAAACAGAGCCAAATCGAGTGTTAAGCACACTCACCCAGAACGAGCAACATTTAGTGGCGACTCCTAGACGGGACTCGATTAGAAGTGCCCCCCCCCCACCCCCACCCCGAGAGAACCCAGAAATTAGAATTTCAAATCCAATTTGGAAAAGGAAAAACCACAAGTGTTCAAGGAGTTCAAATCAATAGTCATAATTCGGAAGTGTGTTTTTGCATGCGTAACTAACAGGGTTGTAAGGTTAAACCGAGAGATTTTTGTTGCGACAAACTGTCGGGAGTTTTATAATCGGAACATAGCGAAAGCCGTACCCGTATTTTAAGCATTGCCTTATTACCCCTCGTTCCAAATTAAAGGGAGCATAAAGAAAGAGAAAATGGCCATGCAGGCAATGGAACGCCTCATGAACCCAGAGCAGTTCGTGGTCGCAGCGACCAACAGTAGCAGAGTAGGCCAGTGACCCTTGTGGGAGCTGGAACTCAGGAAATACATCAAAGGGAAAGGATGGCCCCTTTGGAGTGATTTTGCGTGAATGAGGAGACAGGTCCCGGGAGTATAGGACATACCTGGTGGGAGAACCTTTCTCAAATTCATAAAAAGAGTTTAGGAAAAGCACGCAAGCCGATGGCAATTGTGTCCTGCTTGGCACAATTGCGAGGCACAGAGGAGGTCGTTCGGATGCTCCGCAAAGAATTAGAAGAGAGGAATAGGATGAGCAAAGTGGATGTCAGGGACATCGAAAAGGAGAATCTAGAATTAAGAAGGAAATTGGCAGAGAAGGATAGAGAGGTGGATGATGCCAAGAGGGCACATCAGTCTTGTCTAGCCCATCTGAGCAGTTCCCAAGCCCAGTATGAGAAAGCCTATCAGGATGTGCAGCGCGCAGTTCTGATCAAGGAAAATTCAGAGAAGCAGGTAGAGGCACTGCAAAGGCAATGCTCTGACCTAAAGGCAGCTTTAAGGGCACTCCATGCTGCCACCACTGAGCAAAGGCAAAGCACAGTGGATCATGCTAAATGTAGGAAGCAGATTGCGCAGCTGCAATCTCTGCTTTCTGTACAGAATGGGTTCCAAGAAACATTTGGGACCCAGTTAGATGAAGTAAATGCCCCAGATTGGCAGGAATTGAGCAAAACCGCGCAGCGCTATGTTCAGGGAACATGTGCGCCAGCAGCGCAACAGAAAAGGAAAGCGCCCCAACTCCCCCACAGATCAGATAGCACCCGCACCAATGAACCCAGTCACCACCCAAAGAAAAGCAACCGCAGAAGGCGCACCAGAGGTCACATACACCACCCCCTTAACTGTAACACAACTAAGGGACGTGCGTGAGAAAATCACCCCGTTCCTCCCCACTGAAGACCCCCACCAATTTTCCGTAAGAGTGAAACAGCAGGCGACCATGTACGGCCTGGATGAGCGAGAGCAGGTGACGCTCACGGTTTTGAGTTTAGACTCATCAGTTGTAGCAGCCCTCCCCGACCCACAGAACGTTGGAGCAGGCACCCTCGAAGAGATGCATACAGCTATTTTAGACGCGATAAGGTACAATAGAGGAGACCCAGTCGAAGGCCTAAATAAGTGTAGGCAGAAGAGGACAGAGCACCCCACAGCCTTCGCAGGAAGGCTGTGGATTCATTTCACTGCCGTTTTTGGTGATTTAGACCGTGCACATTTAACCAGAGATAATATGGTTAAATGGACCCACACCATAATCTCCCACGCCACAGATGCAGGACAGAAGCAAGCACGGTAGCATTGTGGATAGCACAATCGCTTCACAGCTCCAGAGTCCCAGGTTCAATTCCGCTTGGGTCACTGTCTGTGCGGAGTCTGCACATCCTCCCCGTGTGTGCGTGGGTTTCCTCCGGGTGCTCCGGTTTCCTCCCACAGTCCAAAGATGTGCAGGTTAAGTGGATTGGCAATGATAAATTGCCCTTAGTGTCCAAAATTGCCCTTAGTGTTGGGTTGGGTTATGGGGATAGGGTGGACGTGTTAACCTTGGGTAGGGTGCTCTTTCCAGGAGCCGGTGCAGACTCGGTGGGCCGAATGGCCTCCTTCTGCACTGTAAATTCTATGCAAAAGTATGTAAAGAATGTCTGCTCCAATTATGACCACTCAGAAGAGGCCCATGATGAAAAATGGGTCTTGAAAAGATTGTCCCGCGCTTGGCAGCAATCCGTCCACAATAAAACAGCATTTATAAATCCCGAGGAAGAGCAGGCAGATGCAGACATGCATCCAGTTAAAACACATCAAAACCCCGCATGTGTGAATGAGGGAAGGAACAGCCCACAGCAGACCAAGTCACAAGAATGTTTTAACTGTGGACAGTTAGGACATTACGCTCGAGAATGTCAAGCCCCCCCCGAAACAGCAACAGAATCAGCCCACCAATGCCCCCCGAAGCAGCAATGAAACCAACAGCCCAGACCCCCCACTCAGGGAACAATACACCAGAGTGCCTGCTCCGCCTTATGTGCCTCAGGGGTCATGTAACAACTGTAGGCAGCCAGGACACTTCACCCGAGATTGCAAGAGACCCCCACCACCAGCTAGACCCGCCCCCAGATATGAAAGAGAACACCACCCACAGCAGTTACAAGGTCCCAGCTGCCCCATGCAAACTATCAGCGCTTACCCACCACTTCTCATGGCAGGGATACCTCAGCAATGCCAATTCATTTTTGTTTCTCTCCTTCCTCTCTTCTTCGGTCACACTACACTGACTCCATATGCTAGTTACACCCCAAGCCAAATGTCATTTACGGTATCCTTTGTTCTGATGGAACCTGTACGATATTCATTGCATGCTTGTTTGTATGTGTTTGTTAAATGTTCCCCACGCCACCACTGATGGAACCTGCACCAATGTTGGTGATGTTTGTATGTTAAATGTTTGCTTTGGAGATTGGCCACTCGGTTTTCAGCTGAAAAGCTTGTGACCACCTCACATGCAGGTTAGTTTGTCCGCCGATATTTCTGAGAACTTGACTCAGCTGAAAGATCTGGAGCCCAGCTCAACGCTTCACCCTTCACCCCACTAGGAGCATCTTGGCTCCTCCCCGTTTTTTGTTTTTTTTAAGGTGCCCCTCTATTCTGGGAATAGAGGCTGCAATTCAACAATGACTACATTCTTGCCCGTTCGTTTCAGGTCGCTCAGGCAGTGGAGAAACGGCATTGAGGACCCGGCCTGCCTGAGGACACCCCTTTTGGTCAGCTAATCTCGGGTACAGCACAGCACGCCCTACCCGGGGATCCCATTCAACTCTTACCTGTCGCGGCCCATACGCAACTCATTCGACCGTTCATTTATAAAGCTTGGTTTCATTTTGTTTAAGGTAGTCCTTCGGCCACCACTCCATATGCTATTTACATCCAGGAACATTTTGGGATGGTAAATTGCAACACTCTGCGAGACGGCTCGCACTGGTTTAATAGATAAGTATATGTCTGGTCCTAAATCCGCTTTTGAAAAAAAAATGAGGGAGTCACATGGAGGTGACCATCATAAAGGGAAATTTGGAACAAGAGGACAGATATACTTAAAGTCAAGATATTAAGCTGAACACCAACAGATAATATGCTCGATTCCATAGCTTTCGGACGTTCGCGAGAGGAACCGAAGCAACAGCACAGCAAGATCCCAAGAAGGAAAGAGAAGAGAAGAGACAGAGAAGATGAAGAGCACTCCAATTGCTATGTTTTTAGCTATTGTGGCATCTGTGTGGTTGCGCGTGGACGCGGACCACCTTTCCCACAGTACAACGTTTGCTAACTTCTCCCAAACCCAGACCACCCCCAGCCCAGTCAACGGTAACAGTACCCCGACCTGGTGTACCAGATTTCTGACATGGTACTCCTTGTCGTATGTCATAGAAATCACTTTTGGTGATTGCAGTTCTCTGTATTATAGTCCAAACCCTCAGGATGAGGAAATGGAGAAGGAGAGCCCACCACTCTCGTGCCTCAACAGTGTACAGAGTACAATCCACTATTTTCGGATTCCACCAATCCCCCCAACCCCTTGATGTGTAATAAAGGATTTAATTTTGATGTGATCTGTAAATAAAGACTTTTGTGGATGTATTATAATGTTCTGAGCTCGACTGCCGAGTCAGAGAATGAAATGTAATGATGCTGTGGTGTGAATGATTAAGGGTTTAGAATGTTTAAATACGAGATGAGAGTAGTTTATTGAGGATAGTTAGAGGTTCCCGATTCCAATTGGTAATGCATGTCCCCTTTGACATAGCGCCAATCAGAAATTGTTAGTTAAAATTTTTTGCCATAGTTGAGGAAAGGATAGAAGCCATGGAACTCGCTGAGGTCGGGGGACCCAAAGACACCGTAATTGGGTGATCCTTCATGATTTCTCATGAGGATCACAAGGAGGGCGTGTAGCCACCGAAGTTGGCCATTCCCTCAATACAAAATGGAGGAACGCAAAGCTTGCAGGTTAAAATGGACAATGTTTGCAGCACAAGCAGGCTGCACCAAGCCAATGTGTATTCTGTCTGCTAAGAGAGCAGACAGCACCAAAACAAACATTCCGCATACTAATGAGGCAATCTCCGGGATAGTTAACAGAGCAATGGAACGATCCCAGGGACAATGGACACAAATAGAGAAGTGATTGCAACAGTGTATGGGAAACCAGACACCCCGGCACCAGCGGGGTTCGAAAACAAAGCACCTGAAGGCCCGCCCAGTAGCCGAGAGATAGCCTCAGTATTGGGGGGGATTCAAACAAATCGATTGGGAAGAGACCCAATCGATTCCGAGCAGGTAAAGGGATCGGCCAAAAGGGCGCGAAGCCCTAGGACCTATAAAAGACAGGTCCCACACTTAGTTCATTCTTCTTGTCCAGCCCTCCTCTCTTGACCAGCCCTCTCGATCAGCCTTTTACCGAAGAAGACTTTGACAGAGAGAGGAGAGGTTTGGGACAGCAGCCGCCAGCAAGTAAGTGTCTCACAACGATCGCTACCAGAGATAGACACTCCTGACCCCATTTTAACCCATACCAACCTGAAGTCTGTGGACCAGAGCAGAGCAAGAGGCCTTGTCCCCTGATCCGGCAGTTCCCTTTAAGATAAGTATTGGTTTATTTAGTGGTAGGAATAGTTTAATCATCTTAGCGTGTGCATGGGTAGTATTATAATTGTATTATAATAAACTCAGTTGTTTGAACTTACTAATTGGTGTATGGTTTTATTGCTTTGAACTTGACCTTGAAACTTGTGGCGGTATCTTAACAGTACCTGGCGACTCCAGAGCTAAGTAACGAAACAGAGCCAAATTGAGTGTTAAGCACACTCACCCAGAACGAGCAACAATGTAAACCTGACATCAGGACAGGACTGAAGCATTGAGTCTTGCTCTCACCCAGATGCTGCCAGACCAGAGTATTTCCAACACTTTGTTTTAAATAATAGGTTTCTGGCATCCAGCCATAGTTTGCTTTGGTATGTATTTGCATTATATGAGAGACAAGAGGCATTGGTAATTCAAACAAAATTGCACCTTGCATTTTGGTTACCCCATTTTGAATGGAATTCATCAATGTCTCACAGACTGCTCCCATAAAAAGACCTTGCTCCCCCTCATTTTGGAGCAGCCTCCTCTATTTCCTTGCACTGAAGAGAGTGGTAACCGGAGCACAGAGTCTGTGATTCTGTCTACAACAAAGAAAAGTACAGCACAGGAACAGGCCCTTCGGCCTTCCAAGCCTGCACCGACCGTGCTGCCCGTCTAAACCAAAATCTTTTACACTTCCTGGGTTTGTATCCCTCTATTCCCATCCTATTCACGTATTTGTCAAAATGCCCCTTAAATGTCACTATCGTCCCTGCTTCCACCACCTCCTCTGACAGCGAGTTCCAGGCACCCATTACTCGGTGTTAAAAAAAAACTTGCCTCGTACATCGCCTCTAAACCTTGCCCCTCGCACCTTAAACCTGTGCCCCCTAGTAATTGACCCCTCTACCCTGGGAAAAAGCCTCTGACTATCCACTCTGTCTGTGCCCCTCGTAATTTGTAGACCTCTATACGAGGTCACCCCTCAACCTCCATCGTTCCAGTGAGAACAAACAGAGATTATTCAACCGCTCCTCATAGCTAATGCCCTCCATACCAGGCAAGGTATGGAGGGCATTAGCCATTAGAAACAGGGTTTCTTCCCTAAAAGGCATCAGTAAAAGTCATTTCTTTTTGTACAACAGTCGACAATCTTACACAAGTTTGATCAATGAAATGCAGATGGTAGAAAATAATGCAGATTTCTTAGTCATGCTTTTACATCATTCTATTTTATGCAACTGCCAGAGATACCAGAAAACTATTGCTGGCCTTGGAATCTTTATGTAGTCAACTCAGTAACGGTTGGACTGGTCTTGGTATAAGATGTGTGCAAGCAGCCCGACTCTCACCAATAAGATGTGGCATTCCTCCCCGCGCCCCATGATAAACAGATGAGGAAAGCATTAAAAGGATGCACCCAGTGGAATAAATACATGGACTAAAACACACTCGCACACCAGATACAAGCTTTGGTTCTCAATCAAATCTGTTACTCAAGCAAAAAGTGGCAGTACTGGTGGAGAACCATAAAATCATACACCTTGCTTGACATATAATATATAATCCCGGTCTAAAAACGGAGGGAAAGTTACAACGTGCTTTGTTACGATCTGGTTAGGAACCACTTTTAAAAATAAATCAGAGTGTTGTAACCTACACTAGTCCCACGGGGCTCGGCCGATTAGGCTCCCAGTGAGTCTCGTGGAATACGAGCTTCACTGCTGAGGAGGAAGAACTCCCTCATCAGGATCTAAAAACCCCAGCCCGAGAGTGGTGCAGTCCCTTCTGGGACCAGTAGAGTCTTCGTTATTGTTACTAACTTACGCTTCCCCGTGTGGCCTCTCCTTAAACTCAACACCAGCGACGACAGCTAAGTGGAGTTGCAGATGGCGCCATTTTTGCAATACCTGGCCACCCCTCTGAAGGTCTATAGAGGTCATTTCGCCTGCCGCAGCGATATCGCTTTTTGGGAAGGTGGAGGCGTTTGGTGCAAGTCTCAGACACTGGTCACAGTATGTAGAGCGTATGCGTTTTCTTTCCAGGCCAACGCCATTATCAGCGATGAACACCAGACCATGATTCTCTTAATGACTTGTGGTGAGCCCACCTTCAGTGTGATAAAGAACTTGAAGTACCCTTCCACGCTGAAGTCTTGAAGTACCCCTCCACGCTGAAGTCATTTGCAGACCACTTTAACCCCAAACCGTGTCTCATCGTCCAGCGCTCCTGTTTCGATGCAGCCAAACAGACCCCCAGGGAGTCTACAATGGAATTTCTGGTGCATCTCAGGAAATTGCCACCCTCTCCGAAACATAGCAAAACTGCCCCCTCAGAAATGTTGCGAGACAGGTTGGTCTGCGGCGTCCATAACGCATTGGCCCAGCTGAAATTGGTTGCTGGACCTCAAGAGGGCTGTGGAAATTGTCCTGTCGTTATAAAGTGCAGAATACGGTGTACAAGTCCTAAGCTTAAGCCACACCTCTCCTCGGAGAGCAGCACTCCCTTGCTCGAGTAACCCCAGTTCTCCATCCTAGGCAGAAACCCGCTAGGGGTTGGCCCAGTGGCCCAGGACCTCGGTGACCAGGCGGGGCCCATCTCAGCTCCAGACAAGGGCAACCTCAAGCGTTGTGGGATGAGTGGTCAGTGTGGTCACAGCACAGCGTCCATGGGATGGCCAGACCACCCGTCGCCCCGCTCTGCCTAGCAGCTTCCTCCAGTCCCACACCTTTTTTTGCGTTTCGGCACCCAAAGTCATAAAGGTCATGGTTCATGTCAATGGCCATCCATTGCTAATGGAGTTGGACACAGGTGCTGCCATCTCCGTTGTCGGAACTCCAGACAGGAGTGCAGCTCCTGCTGTTGCTGCGACCACCCTGGCCCCAGTGGTCTAAGCGTAACAGTCCGCTTGGTTGTATGAGGGGCAAGGGCCCCAGTATGCTCGGCCGCAACTGGTTACAATTACAGCTCCTCCACAGACTGATAGCAGGTATTCCAGATGGGCTCAGGCGGCCTCAACATGGTATTGGCAAAGTACCCAAAGTTTTTAGGACAGGACTGGGGACAATCTGCAGGGCCTTGGCAAAGATCCATATCGGCCCTGCGATACAACAGAGATATTTTTGTGCTCTCCCAATTCCTGGCATACTGTTTCCTAAGGTGAAAATCAGCTCGAAGGTTTGGGGATCATCCGATTGCTTTCTTTCGTAATAAGACACTGAGGCCCATTGGAGATTCTCCCACTTCCAGCTTCACAAAATCAAACAGAGAATAAGCCTAACCAGCCTTCCACATGGTCAATGAAAAACATTTTATACTCTGCTTACAGTGCAGGTCTGTCAAACTATAATTTATTTTGGCTAACTTCTTGCACTGTGCAGCAAACCACACGAGGTCCAAATTGCAATCAAAAATATCTCCCAGCAAATGCCCAGATAAATTTAAACCAGAGAGCCTAAATTCCACTGTGGCCTACTCTGTGCTACCCCCAAATCAACCAATCCAATTACCCCTCATTTACAATTTCTCCAGCTAAGCAAGCCCATCTGTTTTATAGCTCTATCAGACAAACATGGTTAATCTTCTGAACTGCCATTTCTTTAGGTGTTCCAGCAATCACAAAGCCCAGCATTTTATTTTACCTTCACAACGATAATCTTTCCAGAATAAACATTACCTACAAAATATTAATATGAGCTAGACATTTGTAACAGTTTATAATACACAGAAGATTTGCACCTGCCGGAAGTCTGGGCAGGTATGAACATGACTATTTCCTGGGTCAGCTCGCTCTATTGCAGTAATAGTTCTGTGCAAAGTAGGTGCAATCGACTGAGGTACAGGTAGCCTTTTTTAACTAAACAGTCTGGTGGGGGGGGGGGGGGGGGGGGTGGAGAGAGAAGAAAGAGGGGGAAAACAGGTCAGTAAGGAATTGCACCACTCGATGCATGTCTCCCAAATCCTTACCTAACACCAAAGATATCCATTAGGAGCAACTGCACACACAACCAATCTAGGCATGACAACATGGCACACAGACAGCGATGGCACAATTTCAGACTTGAACCCAAAAGTCCTGAAGGAAAATGGAGCTTTGCAGGCACCAACTGGTGTTTCCAGACAGGAAATGTCACTTATGCTGTGTAGAGGGAGGTTGTTTTGCATACCCAGGCTGCAGGCCAGTGCTCCAACAAGTTCAATGTTAGGACTAATGCAGGCAAGATAAGACACCAGCAGTCGGAGCAGGAGCACAACTCATCACCCGAAAGATATACATCTACACGCTCCCAATACGCTAATTATTCATTCACAATACTCGCTCCAAATACGCTAATTATTCACTCACTTAAATTGGGGTCAGTAATTTGGGATTTAGTACGATGGTCATTCAGCTCCCTTAAAATGAACTATAGGTGTGATTCTCTGGTCCCCCAACTGCGTGTTACTCAGCACGGCGTTCGCTAGTGGTGGGATTCTCTGGTCTTGCCGCTGTCAATGGTAAGAAGCCAGTGGGCACGGGTGCACTGCCAATGGGACCAGAGAAACCCGCTGGCGTGAACATTCGGAGAATTCTGGGCTCTACCCCCTCGAGCCTGCTCTGCTATTCAGTGTGATGCGTCTCAACTCAAATTTTTCCACCTGCTCCCCAAGTCCTTCGATTCCACAAGAGACCTAAAGTCTCTCCATCACAGCCTTAGACATACTAACGACGGAGTAGCTGGAACTTTGTTGGGTAGGGAATTCCTAGGATTAACAACCCTTTGAGTGAATATTTCTCCTCCTTCTCAGTCCCAAATGATCACCCACTCACCCTGCGACTGTGCTCCCATGTTCTAGGTTTCCCTGGTCAGGGGAAAATGACCTCTTTGTCTGTCCTGTTAACCCCCTTCAGCGCCTTGTATCTTTCAATGAGATCACCCCTCATTCTCCAAACCCCAGACAGTATAGGGCCAATGTACTCAGTCTCTTATTACTCGGACAGCCCTGGTCATTCCATGAATCAACCAAATGAATTGTTGCTGCACCGCCTTCAAAGGGAAGGATATCCTTCCTTGGAGCCCAAACTAATAAGGTCTCACCAAAACCCTGTGCAATTATAGCAAGGCTTCTTTTTTTTTGTGCCACTCACCTTCCTAATTGCTTGCCATACTAGCACGCCAATTTTGTGTTCATTGTACAAGTACACCCAACATTTACGAGGCCTGCCTTAAAATATTCCGCTTTTCTATTCCTACTAGGAAAAGTGAATAACTTCATATTTCCCCATCTCATTATGCCAAACTCTCAAAAGCCTCTAGCTTGGTTGGTAACACTGCTCTTCTACAGCAATAGTTTCTTTATTTTTAAAATTAATTTTACGGGATGTGGGTGTTGCAGGCTAGGCCAGCATTTATTGCCCATCACTAGTTGCCCTTCAGAAGATGGTGGTGAGTTGCCTTCTTGAATGCCTGCAGTGTTTGAGGTGTAGGTACACCAACAGTGCTGTTAGGGAGCAGGTTCCAGGATTTTGACCCAGCAACAATGAAGGAATGGCGATATATTTCAAAGTCAAGTTGCTGAGTAACTTGGAGAGGAACCTTCAGGTGGTGGAGTTCCCAGGTATCTGCTGCTCTCGTCTTTCTAGATGGTAGCGGTCAGGAATTTGGAAGGTTCTGCTTTAGGAACCATGGGGAGTTACAGCGGTGCCTCTTGTAAATGGCACACACAGCTGCCACCGTTCGTTGGTGGTGGAGAGATTGAATGTTTGTGGAAGGGAGAGTAACCAAATGGGCTGCTTTGTACTGGATGGCGTTGAGCTTCTTTAGTGTTGTTGGAGCTGCACTCATTCAGGCAAGTGTGAGAGTATTCCATACACTTCTGACTTGTGCCTTGTAGATGATGGACAGGCTTGTTGCGGGGGGGACACACAGATCCAGTTACTTTTTAAAATGAATTTCGGGTCTCTGCATCCTCCACCTACAACTTTGGCAACAAATTCTAGACTCCCATTACCCCATGTCCTTTCTACACCTTCTGCCACTTGTGTCCCCTGGATTAGGGGTTGTGGGGAGAAGGCAGGAGAATGGGGATGTGAAACTTTTCAGCCATGGCAATGAGACTCGATGGGCCGAATGGCCTAAGTCTGCTCCTAGGTTTTCTCATTCTAGAATTCTCCGCCAAGGAAACAATTTTATCCTGTCCACTCTATCTATCTCTTCCCTTCATAATTTTGTACACCTCAACTAAGTCATCCCTCAGCCTTCTTTGTCCCAAGGAAAATATCCAATCTCTCCTCATAGTCACATCCACAAATAAAATAATAAATTTCCCAAACACTGGACGGGATTCTCTGATCCTGAGGCTAAGTGTTGACACCGTCGTAAATGCCATCGCGTTTTACGACGGTGTCAACAGGCCTCTAGAAGCAGCGATCCTGCGCCTCATAGGGGGCCAGCACGACACTGGAGCGACTCACGCAGCTCCAGCTGCTAATACCGGTGTCAGAACCGGCGCCGCAGGTCTGCGCATGCGCGCTATGGCCGGCGCAAATTCGCGCATGCGTGCTAGTTGCCTCCTCCGCACTGTCCCCGATGCAACATGATAGAGAGTTACTGGAGCCCAGTGCTTAGGAACATAGCCCCCCACCAGGAGAAGCCGGTCCTCCGATCGGTAGGCACCAATAGCGGGCCAGGCCATGGTTGAGGCCCCCTCCCCCTGGGGTCAGATCCCCTCTTTGCCCCACCAGGCTGCTCCCCGCAGGATGAACGCCGAGGTTCTGCCAGGTAAGACCATATGTGAAAGGCGCCGGCGGGACTCGGCCTATCTTGGCGGCCACTCAACCCATCACAAGCGGAGAATTGCCGGGGGGTTGGGGAGAGAAGGCAGGCAGAGCGGCTACAACCACCGCCAATTCTCCAGTGACCAGAGAATCAGCGTCAGAGCGGCGTTGCCAGGTGAATCGTGCCCCCCCCCCCAGAGATCTGGAGACTCTCCATCCTGGCCCGGGGTCGAAGAATCCCACCCACTATTTTCCTTTTGCAAAACCATGCTGACTTTGATCATGGTCAGAGTGAAGATGTCCATATTAATAGCTTCCAGCATTTTCCGATGAACGATTTCAGATTAACTGGCCTCCAGTTGCCCATTTTCTCTCCCCCCCCCCCCCCCTTCTCGAATAATGGATTTACATTTGCTGGCTTCGAATTCCTTAAGACCACTACAGAAATCTAGAGAACGTCGGAAAATCATAACCGGCACCTCCACAATCTCTGTCGCTTCAGAGCCCAGAGGCAAGACAGTTCTCCAGACTTAAGTATCTCATATCCAACCAGAAGATCGTGGAGCTGGTGGGAAGGCACACAGCTTTTGCCACAACAGATGGAGAGATTGGTGGGATGTTGCTGGTGTCGGGTTAGTGACTGAACACTAACACTGTTCTTTTTTTTTTTTAAACGCATTCTATTTAAACTTGTATCAAAGTAGGTTACAGCAAATAACACCCCGGGAAACATTCTTCCCAACAATCAACTGTACAGTTTGTACAGATTTTTCTCTTTTTTCACCCCCCCCTCCCCATCACCCAGCCCCCCCACAACGAACAGCGCCTCAAACATCCCCCACCTTTTCTCAAACTCCCCTGCGGAGCCCCTTAACTCATACTTTATCTTCAGGCGGTCATACAGGTCACCCAACCAAGCTGCTACCCCCGGTGGCGATGCCAACCGCCACTCCAGCAAAATTTGTCGCCGTGCAATCAGAGAGGCAAAGGCCAAGACATCGGCCTTCCTCCTCTCCATGAACTCCAGCTTCTCTGAAATCCCAAATATCGCCACTAAAGGGTCCGGGTCCACCCCCTCCTCCACTATCCTGGCTAAAACCACAAACACTCACGCCCAGACGCTTCCCAATTTTTCACAACTCCAAAACATGTGCGCATGATTCGCTGGCCCCGCCCACACCTCTCATACTCATCTGCCACCCCCTGAAACAACTCACTCATTCTCGCCTGAGTCATATGCATCCTGTGCACCACCTTGAACTGTATTAGGCTCATCCTTGCACAAGAGGAGGTCCCGTTTACCCTTCGCAGTGCCTCACTCCATACTCCCCAATTGATCTCCATACCCAACTCCACTTCCCATTTCTCCTTTATCTTCACCACCCGCTCGCCTCCCTGCTCCCCCAGCCACTTACCAACACTGTTTTCACCATTACCATCATCCTCCCCCTCTGCATTCCTGTGAAAATACAGTTTCAACCTTTCATCTGTTTTCGGTCTCTTTCATGCAAAGGGAGCAACGTCAGTTTCATTTTTACTTGCTACCCTTCAGATCAGGACGAGGAAGAGAAGCACAAGTGCCAACTTGTGAACCATGATAATGCAGACCAGGATGATTATAAATAGAGATCTGCAATCAGAATCAAGCCCACCCAGGAGTTCCTGCATGGACCTTTTGACTTGTTATTTACAACTCCTCCAGATAATGAAAACTGAAGATTGGAAACATCAGCAAATAGCACCAATCCTGACTTTACAATACATTTTGCAGAAAGAAACAAAGTCACAAGTGCAAACCTATAATCACAGAATCCCTACAGCGCAGAAGGAGGCCATTCGGCCCATCACTGCACCGACCCTTCAAATGATACTCGACTCATTTGCACTTCCCCCACCAACCTCGCCCTATCCCCGTAACCTGGATATTAAGCAGTAATTTAGTGTGGCCAATCCACTTACCCTGCCCATCTTTGAACTGTGGGAAGAAACCGGAGCACCGGAGGAAACCTACACAGACACGGGGCGAACATATAAACCCCACACAAAGGCTCTGAATTGAACCCAGGTCTCTGGCGCTGTGACGTAGCAGTGCTAACCACTGTGCACCCCTACCCGTTTGTCATACAGATCAATCTGAGCAATATCCCTCAAGAAAAACTGACGAAGACAGAAGCCTTCAACAAAACGTCAGCAATAAGCAATGTCTTAATGGATTAGTCATGCTTCCATAAACAGAAGATTCTTGCACACAAGCCCTCAATTTGAGGCTGTTAAATAATTCAGATCTTTATTATGGCTGGATATCTTTACTGAACAGCTTAACCAAAACATCAAATCAAAATTAGGCAAGAGGAAACTCAATTTGTGTCTGAGGCAAAACAAAGTAGGCTTGAAATTATGTTTAATTACATGGTGCTTGCAACACCAAAACAAAACCTTTAATTGATGTAAATTGCTATAATCCACTTGCATGGTGTGCAGTAGTAACGATTCTCAGTGCGGCTGACTGGAGAACTTAAATGATCAAACTGACTGCCAAGCCTGCATAAATTTAAAAGCTTCTTTTCCCAGGGGTCTTCCAATGAAAGCCTCCAAACTGCACATTTTTAAAAATGAGTGTGTGTGTGTGTGTGATTTGCAAGATAAAAACACTTCCCTTGGGCAGCAAGCAGCACAGTGGTTAGCACTGTTGCTTCACAGCACCAGGGTCCCAGATTAGATTCCCGGCTTGGGTCACTGTTTGTGCAGAGTCTGCATGGGTTTCCTCCGGGTGCTCCGGTTTCCTCCCACAAGTCCCAAAAGACGTGCTGTTATGTAATTTGGACATTCTGAATTCTCCCTCAGTGTACCCGAACAGGCGCCGGAATGTGGCGACTAGGGGCTTTTCACAGTAACTTCATTGCATTGTTAATGTAAGCCAACTTGTGACAATAAAGATTATGATTATTAAAAAGTGGACAGTATGATGTATGCTGCGGCATGGTTAGAACTTAGCACCCCTGTTCTGAAGGCCTGGTGTATTTAAAACCTACTTCAAGAAGTGTTCCTCAGGACACAAAGAGAAAAATATCCAAATTTGTTGATGGCAAGCTAGGAGGAGAAATGTAGGAGAATGCACAAGGGATGCTAGATAAAAAGGGAGGAGTGGCTGGCTATTTAACAAAGCCTGCCAAATGTAAACAAATGGGAACAAGTACAAACAAAGATAGTATGCCATAATTGGCAAAACTCTCAATGGAGGAAAGAAGTGTAGTTGCACAAGGACAGGGATACTTAAAAGCAAGTGGAAAACTTAACTGGACCAGACATATAAATACAGCAGCAGGTCAGTGGTGGGGTTTTCTGCAACAATGATTCACCTTCCGACTTCCAAAAGTATTTCCATCCAACCACAGGGCACAGGCCCAAGAGTGTGATGGCATACTCCTCGTCACTCCCCTGGATAAGTGCAGCTCCAACTCTAGAGAGGCTCGACATCATTCAGGGCAAAGCAGCCCACCATCCCCTTACAGATTCACTCCCTCCTCCCATTGGCACACTATGGCTGTACGGAGTGCCATCTCTTCGATGTTTAGCTGTTGTTGTATAAAGAGTCAAAGGTTCTGCTCCTTTTCCACAAACACCTTTAATTTACTTCAACAGACTCTGCACAAAACTCGAACATCACATCACCTGACACAAAGGCCACCTGAAGCCCCTATACATAATCAGTGTCAATTATTGGATACTGAACATAAATGAGACAACTAATTGGAATGTCTCTTAACCCATTACTTAACAGTCTCCCCTTCCTTGGGAGAAAAAAATAATCAGGAGAAAACAAAATTAGAAGAAACTCAAAACGCACACGCAATTTCCCCCTTTTATTTTCATTCTTGGAAGAAAAAACAGTCACAGAAACAGGCACCCTTCATTAACAATACCCAAAAGCCCCACTTTTTGTAAAACAGTCTGACAATTGATAGCTACTGTCAACCCATTTAATTTTTGCTATTTCCCCTCTGTCTAACATCTGCTTCAGACTTGCGATGTCTATCCGTAACCTTTTTTTATTGACACTTTTTGTAGAGTGCACATTTTCCCCACAGGGATTTATTGTCAATGTGACATTCAATAGGTATATTACCCAAATCCCCTAATCCCAAAATTTCTGTCAATATCTGAGATATATAAAAGGCCATATCCACCACCTCTACAAGGCTCAACGTCTCAGCAGCCAAAGTGCTTTTGGCCACTCTCCTTATTTTCTTTGTTTCCCAGCACACGAGGGCAACAATAACCATTGTTCCCCAAAAGGAAAATTATAAAACCTCCTGCGCTTGAAACCCCATCACATAAATTTGCATTGGATGTATCACTATAAACCAGGAGTTTCAAGTGCCTACAGTCACCTATAACCAGAAACCTCAAAAAACACTCCTGCATTTTTAGTTTGACCAACGCTTTATTTGCTCTTATTATGTCTTCTACTTTGGGATCATTCATTTTTGTACTCAACTCTAAGACATCAAAACTCACGTCCGATCTAGTCTGTCTACCTAACCAATTCAGTTGCCCAATTAAACTTCACAGTTGCTCTTTTTCCATCTTTGAAACTATTGCGTCTTTTTGTGAAACCTGGCCATGGCTAATTGCTATTGGGCTGATGCTTTCCAAATAAGATTGCTGACGTAAAGTTTCCCCTAACTTAGTCTGTCCGATTTCCCGTCCAATATATTTAAATGCACCGGCAGCCTGACTTTCAACCCCAAATTCTTTCCCCAAACCAGAGATTACAATAGCTTCAAAATCACTAGTCCCACGCCACAAAAAATCATCGACATGCATCATAAAGATGCCAGAAAGATTTCCTTTATAGTGCCAGTAAAACATTGCCGAGCCTGCTTTCGACTGGCAACAACCCAACTTTAACATGGACGGAATTTTAGGATTTCTACCAAACACTAATTGATAGGGACTATAGCCCCCAACCTTCTTCAATGAATTCTTTGCATGTACCGCCCATGCTAAAATTGAATTTAGCTTGCAGTTTGGTCTATCTGCCAAAATTCTCCAGAGTATGTAATCTATTACCACATGGTTGCTTTCACACACACCATTACTAAATGGGCTTTCCACAGCTGTATTCATAACTGTGATAGTCACGTTTTTACACATATTCCCTAAACTCATCATTAGCAAATTATCTCCCATTGCCCGTAAGGAATTTTGCCGATGGTCCCATCCCTATCTATTTTTCCACGATTTGATCCAGAATTACTCTTTTCTTTACTTCGTACAATCGTTGATTGACTAAATCTGGTCGCTAAATGTACAAAATGCAAAATAAATATATTATTGGCTTTATCCCAGATCTTAACGTCCATGGCCACAATGTTGTTAAAATCCCTCGCCATAGGTAGGGTTACTATCGGTCGTGCTGGTGTCCTTCTGTACTTCCTACAAACTTCACAGTGATCACTAATCTGTTCTATTAGCTTAGTATAGTCTTCATCCCTTACCCCTGCATCCTTTAATAAATTTTTCAGCCTCCAAGGTGACGTATGCGCAAATTGTTTATGCTGTTTTAATACAGCACTCTTTATCAGCTAAAGTCCCATTTTCAACTGCCATTAACACATCATTAACAACTGTACTTGAAATATTATTTGTCAGTAATGGAATACAGTAGTGTCCCGACTGTGTAAGTCCACCGTCTTTCCAAAAACTGTTGCCTTATCCAGTTTCATGTGTGCTTTCTTCATCGGCGGTCTGCTCAGAAGCAAAGGTATCTCACTTGATACAACATCCGTGCTAATGAAATGATTCACTCTGGCAATGTTGCAAGGGATCACCACTTTTTTCAGCGACTTCAGAGTATTATCATCCCCACAGCAGAAACTTGTGGAACTTTCAAATTCCATAACCTTGTTACGATTTTCAGCATTCAAGGAGTCCAGGTAACATTTTAACCAGTCAATTCCTCACGCAGTACATATGCAGCCACTGTCCAATACAGCGCAATTGAAGGATTCTGCAACCAACACCCTCGTAAAACTGCTCGTTAATAGGACAATGCCTTCTTTCTGGTCACTATCTTTTTCCTCTTCTGACTCTTCCGTGTCAGGTGTCGCTTCAAACACTCTTTATCATAACGAGTTGGACAGTTGAAAGCATAATCGTATTGAGAGTCACATTGAAAAAATCAATTTTTTTTTCATAGAATTTACAGTGCAGAAGGAGGCCATTCGGCCCATTGAGTCTGCACCGGCTCTTGGAAAGAGCACCCTACCCAAGGTCAACACCTCCACCCTATCCCCATAACCCAGTAACCCCACCCAACACCAAGGGCAATTTTGGACACTAAGGGCAATTTATCATGGCCAATCCACCTAACCTGCACATCTTTGGACTGTGGGAGGAAACCGGAGCACCCGGAGGAAACCCACGCACACACTGGGAGGATGTGCAGATTCCGCACAGACAGTGACCCAAGCCGGAATCAAACCTGGGACCCTGGAGCTGTGAAGCGATTGTGCTATCCACAATGCTATCATGGCCCGTGCATTTCTATAATTCATCCTATTGTAGGTTCTAACTGGGTTTCTGTCTTCATACTTTCCAGGTCCCAATCTCCTTCTATAGTCTTGGAACCTGTTTTGTAGCCATACGATTTCGCCATCCTGTTAGTACTGTATCTTCCATGTTCTGCTTCCTATTGTAGGCTGACCTCTGTCATCTGATCGAATAAGGTATCCTTATTGGCAAACTGAACTCCTGTCAAAACCAGGAGCCTATCCACGTTGCTCACTCTAGCACAATCAAGTAATTTAAAAGCCAACACAGACTGTGGAAATTCCAGGTTGTGTTTCTGAAGCCTTTTATATAGTCTTCCATGGAGAATTCCTCTATTTTCCGGAACCTATCAAAAGCCGACCATGCTTCATACGCACTTAACAAGTCATCCTTTTCATAAATCTTATCCATATAACGTAATAGAGTCTCCACACCTTCTTCTGAGTCTAACTCGTCCAATTCCAGCTCAGAAAACACTTTGCTTCGGATTTTACAGTCATAAGGTAGAGAAAGAGCCAATGCCATACCTTGTTTCCTCTTTCCAAGGCAGTTACCTTAGTCCACATAACTACTGCACTTCTCCATTGATCGTACGATCCCCTTTCAGAAAATAAGGGGGGGGGGGGAAAGAGGGTGTAGTCATATTCGGCCATCTTTATCCTAGGTTCAGCCATATATCTTTTTTTTTCTTCTCATTCACTCCTTGGTTCGGTCTGGAAAAATTGTATCTTTCAACCCTTCACATTTCCACAGCAACGATCCTCTGCTACCATTTGTTAGACGTTTAGCTGCTGTTGTATAAAGAGTCAACGGTTCTGCTCCTTTTCCACAAACACCTTTAATTTACTTCAACAGACTCTGCACAAAACTCTAAAATCACATCACCCGACACAAAGGCCACCTGAAGCCCCTTTACATAATCAGTGTCAATTATTGGATACTTAACATAAATGTGACAACTAATTGGAATGTCTCTTAACCCATTACTTCACACCATCTACACCGCAGTAGCATGCCCACAGTTTCTTCAATTGCACATCCTGAACAATGACGGCTCCCTCCCTCCCCCATAAGGGCTGCAGACACATGGGAAAACCATGACCTCCCAAGATTTCCAAATCACAAACCATTCAGACTTCAAAATGGCTGTTCCCGATCATTGGGTCAAGATCCTCATACCCCACCCACGAACTGCAGCCGCTCAAGGAGGCGGCTGACCTTCAAGTACTCCTACGAGAGAGTGAGTAAAGTGTTGATTCTTTGAGAAGGTATAAGTTAGAAATCTGTCGCCAAGCCAAATGTTACTGTATTAAACTTTATGCTACTGTTTAACCTTTAGTAAAGCTTGATTCGTAATCCAGAGTGTGACTCAGCCTGACAAGTATTTATTTTTCCATTCTCCGAAGCAAAGGACAACCTGAGAAAGGGATTAGAAGGAAGGGTACAGAGGAGGACGACAAGATTAATTCGTTTATAAACACCCCTGTTATCCAGATAGGCTCTGATTTGATAAAGACTCACAAAATATTAAGATTAAATTCTGTTCAAGTGGCAAACTTATTTTGATTGAATAGTTTGCACGCGACCACCCACACACAGGAAAGAGCATTTCAAAATTCAACAAGCTTTCTTTCAAAGTGAATTACCCATCCAACCCCACATCAAACTGGAATCTCACTTTTATTGCCTTCATGCTACTTGTCATTCCAGAGAGATCCCCCCCCCCCCCAAAATCAAATAAGTCTCAATGTAAAAATCAAGTCAACAACTCAAGAAAGAATTGTGCCATGTGTAATTCTGTTGATCAGGCATTACAATATCAAATTTACATGAAACTGCAGGGACCGTTGTAAACAGAGCCAGTTTTGATTATGATGTCAATGGCTCGCACTCACATCAGTTGCCAAATTGCTAATTGTCACTCAAGGCTGACATTATGCAGATAAATACACTTGGAAGTTTCACCAAAACAACTGATAATTGGCTCTGCAATGTGGAGACTTCAAACCTTGTTCACTCCGCGTAAGCAGAAAAGAGAATCCAGTTTCTGGCTCAATGTTTCCAGCAAAACATCAGAAAAAAATCTTAAAAATGCATGGCTGGAATTTAATATCATTAAAATGCTAAACAAGTCAACATTAATTTCACTAATATCCCCAAACGCTTCACATATTCCTCCACATCATGTATCATCTTGCACGCAATGAGACCTCTCAACAGCAGAGTTGCAGTTTGCTAGTACTGTACTCAATAGAATTGGTACAGGCACATCCACAAGATGGAAGATGGTCACATATTTAAGGACTTTCTATATAGTGAGGTACCTGGAGCCAGACAATCTGTTGAATGTTCCACTTCAAGGATGCTCACGAGTGTGACATGGAGGCCTAGACATCGATAATCCCACCTGGAAATCATTAGCTGGTGACGAGGAAGGTGCTAACATCTCCTGTGGGCTGATAATGTGACTGGTCACAGCTTCAAACAAAGTTTGAGGAGTCGCATGCCAGCTTCAGGTCACAATTTGCGAATGAATGAACAGTGCATCACTGGTCAAGGAATCCTTACATGCATTATAAGCATAGTGTGCTTTAGACCATTACCATCTTTTCTTCAAAAACTCAGTGCAAACTCCGAGCAGAAATTTCTAAAATTATTGGACCTATAAAAGAATATTTTTGCTTTTGGGCATTGACAGTAACCACAATAGTCTCTTTTGCTTGCTGTTGTCCCATGTCACAGACTTTCAGGCCAAGGTATACCAGCACGAGTTGCGCAAAAGCACACTCGCACGTCATCCAACAGATTCCCTTCCTCAGTTGCAGCCACATTCAACATGCCCTGATTAATGTGGCACTCCTTGAAAAATCTTAACCATTGCAGCTTGGAAATGTTTGGAGAAGACTTCATATCATAGGTAGTTTCCTGCAAGAGTCCCTTTCCATATGTGTATGTTTTTAAACATCAGATACTGCAGGCTCTCTCAATCCATGTGGAACTGTGTGTAAATGTAGAAAAACCCAACTCGTTGGACCCTGCTAACTCAGCAAACAAAGTCAGTAATAAATACTGCTCATCTGCTGCCTCACAGCACCGAGGACCCAGGCTTGCACATTCTCCCCATATCTGCGTGGGTCTCAACCCCATAACCAATGTCCAGGGTAGGTGGATTGGCCACGTTAAATTGCCCCTCAACTGGAAAATTTTTCAAATCATAATAAAATAAATGCTACTCATCATCCACTGTTGTTTTTTTATTTTAAATTTAGAATACCCAATTCATTTTTTGCAATTAAGGGGCAATTTAGCTCACCTTTGGGTTGTGAGGGAAAAACCCACGCAAACACAGGGAGAACGTGCAAACTTCATACGGACAGCGACCCAGAGCCGGGATTGAACCTGGGACCTCGGTGCTGTGAGACAGCAGTGCTAACCACTGTGCCACCAAGCTGCCCTATCCACTGTTGGTTGATTGTGACTTTGGAGTCCCTGCATAGTTATATGCTTTTGGCTGACTTGGGCACTGCTACAATTTGGATTCTGCAGTCACTATTCACCTCTCACTCGCACCATTTCGCTCTAGCTTCTTTACCTCTTCATCAAGCTGGGTTGAGAACATAGGGAATCAGACTAGCCTTACACTATACTGATTTTACATTCGGAGATGCACTTACACCAATTATGCCTTCACAGTTGCTGCAACTATTCAACAGCTGATAGAGTTGGTCATCTCAACTTGGTAAACATGCTTCCGTATGCAAACATTTGTTTGGTTTGTTGACATATATTGATACAATAGCCAATTTCTGGAACTTGCCCTCGCAAGTCCACACCTTTCTAACAACTCAAGAGTAGGCATTCAACTGAACTGTGCTCACAGTTAAGTGCATCAATGAATTTGTGCTTGCACACGTCGTTACTCATAATAGAGCAATCTGCAGTCATATTGATGTACATGGCAATATACTGCTCATTTTCCAATTACAAAGCTCTTGTCATTTAAGTGATTGCTTATGTCATAAATACTATATATACAACCCTAGATACTTTTCAATTGAGCATTCTAAATTCACCTCAAAATTGTGAACTCTAACTTGTGTCAACACTATTTCCTGCTCCTTGTCATTCCAAAGAGAAATGAGTTACAATATCTTCCCTGTTTTGGCCCTCATTCAGCAAGCAGCTGCAATGTGGCCTTCCTTTGATAATTAAAGCATTTGGCACTTATGTACCAGCAGGCATGTGCTGTGTGTTTTCCAATAGAAATTAAACAAGCTACCAAATCATTTTCACCAGCACTCTTCTGACTAGGTCTTCCCACTTTAGGCTTAGCCAAAGTTTACCTTGTGGGAGGATACTCTAATCACTTGCTTAGGAAAAATTTGAGCATTCTCTGATACCATCACCATGGAAAGAGAGCAATCGTGTACACTAGTCTAAATGTAATATTGTGTTTTTAGTAACTTCGCCCACCAATTTGCACATAAATCTGTCTCCATGCAGTCTAGGAACGTACCAAAGTTTCAATCAAGTAATAAATCCTTCAGTGCCACAATAGGATCATTGACTTTTCGCTACTTTTTAAATTTCCGATTTGAAATTTGTAGCTTTCTGCAATCGCTTGTGGGTTCCTCCAACTTGGTAATGATTGTTTGGAATGGCACATCCTTTGCCTTATTGGGCACAAGGTGGTTTGAGAGAGTGCCACACGCTTCTGGGTTAATGTCCATTAGCAAAGCTTGTCCTTGCACTCAGGAATTGCCTTATTTTGAATCTTGGTCTCTTAACTTTCACAGTCCAAAATGTTATTAGCTCTGAAAAACATCTCCATTCTTTCAATATATGATCAGAATGATTCAAGGCCACAGGTTTCAAGCATTCTGATGTGTGCCATGCACCCTATCCAATTTCCAAATTCAAAACTAACAGAGAACACATCATTCCAGTTGGCCATAACAATGATCCAGAGTCTCATGCACGCATAGGGTGAGGCAGGTGAGAGTCAACACCAGTGTTTGCAAAACATTTCAATAAATCAATTTATGTAGAACAAATTCTTGTAAAACCACCTTAAATCGGTAATTAAAATGTCTTGCAACAACCCAAGGAAACAAATACCACTTTGATCCCATTCGAGTCACTAATTTTGTCATGTTACAAGCTCACGTGCCACGTTATGAGTTCATGCACAAGTTTTTTTGCATCATTGCTACTCCGCACACCCTGACATTTTAATAGTGGTGAATGCAGATATTGATGAATTATTTATCTGTTGCAGTAAGGTTTTTAAAAGCCTGGGTCACGGTATATATTTGTTGCAGTAATGTTATTAAAAGATCATAGGTCAAGATATCCAGATAGCGCCAGTTAAAGCTGTACAAGGTATGCAGACAGTGTCAGCTAAAGCTGTAATTAAGAAATTGTAAAGGGGAGGTCATGATTGTATCCAACCATTTATTGGTTTACATATTGAGGGCAAATGGAATTGTTTTTATGATTGCTGAGGATTTCCTGAACAGCAGGTAATTTATGAGGAATTGTATTTAGTCCTAGCTAAGATCATGTGACATCTTAGTGAGATACAGGCGATGTATTTTACTGGGAGGAGCCAGTCTATGTAGTTTTGCCATAGGATTTGAGCCTGACAAAACAGAAGGATTTTACGCTGAACAGCAGTTTTGCCAAACGTTGCTAGGCTGAGCAGCAGTGTACTATTTCTGCTCTTAAAATGGTCTCTCCCTCCAAAACTTTCTACACAGGTAAGCAAGTAATCGGTTTGTTAACTTAAGTGGCATTTGAACTGTATCAGGTTGCTTAATTGGCGTTGGTAGCAGGTATAGATCATCAGTTTAAGTTTTTCCTCGTGCAAGAATGGTTTACCTGATGGTTGTAAATCTATTGGTTTTTATGTTAATTTTGAAGTTTAATTTAAAGTTTGTTTTAATATAAAAGCTATCTACTGGTCAGAATCATTACTCTTGGGGTGAAGTATCCTTTCCTCACAAGTTTAAAAATTTCAAAAAATTGTTTGGGGGTTCTTGTCCAGTATCTTTACCAATTTCATTTTCCTAAAAAGAATACATTACAAGTCAAAATAGTAGGTTTCAGAGGATCATTTTAAGAGGAGGAAATTGTGAATTGTTTTAGAACATGATTCTCTCCTGGAAACCGATGTGGCCAACACGCTTACAAAATTTAGTTTGTCATTTTTAAAAGGTGGTGTAAATTTATTCTTGTTTCGTAACTCATTATTGCCAATCCTGGAGTGAATCCATTATGCTGCACAAATGACAGAGCACATGAATGTGCCTGCAAATCCCCACATTGTGAGCTTCTAATCTCAACAAAGATGCTTTGGGGAAGTCAAATACTTTCCACCTGGGAATGAAAAAAAAGAGGGAGTCTTATTGTGAGCTGTTCTCCCAAACTGAAGGGTGATACTAACACTGGCCGAGGTGTTAGGATCCTTCAGGGGAAGACAGTGGAACAGCAATGGCAGGAGTTTTGGGAGGTTATTCGGGAGGCACAACATAAATTCATCCCAAGGAGGAGGAAACATGCTAAGGGGAGGAAAAGGCATCCATGGTTGACAAGGGAGGTCAAGGACAGCATAAAAGAAAAATAAAAAGCATACAAAGTGGCGAGGGTTAGTGGGAAGCTAGAGGATTGGGAATCATTTAAAAGCCAGCAGAGAACAACTAAAAAAGCAATAAGGGGAGAGAAGATGAAATATGAGTGCAAGCTAGCTAGTAACATAAAAGATGACAAGAGGAGTTTTTTTTCAATATTTAAAAAGGTAAGCGAGACAAAAATAGACATTGGACCACTAGAAAACATGGCTGCAGAAGTAATAATAGGAAACAGAGAAATGGCAGAGGAACTGAGCAGAGGGGCAGCACGGTAATATTGCGGATAGCACAATCGCTTCACAGCTCCAGGGTCCCAGGTTCGATTCCGGCTTGGGTCACTGTCTGTGTGGAGTCTGCACATCCTCCCCGTGTGTGCGTGGGTTTCCTCCAGGTGCTCTGGTTTCCTCCCACAGTCCAAAGATGTGCAAGTTAGGTGGATTGGACATGATAAATTGCCCTTAAGTGTCCAAAATTGCCCTTAGTGTTGGGTGGGGTTACTGGGTTATGGGGATAGGGTGGAGGTGTTAACCTTGGGTAGGGTGCTCTTTCCAGGAGCCGGTGCAGACTCGATGGGCCGAATGGCCTCCTTCTGCACTGTAAATTTTATATGTATATCTAACTGAATAGTTACTTTGCATCAGTCTTCATGGTGGAAGACACCAGTGGGATGCCAGAGCGCCAGGAGAATCAGGGGGCAGAGGTGACTGCAGTGGCTATCACTAAGGAGAAGGTTCTAGGGAAACTGAAAGGTCTGAAGGTGGATAAATCATGGACTACACCCCATTATTATTATTAGTGTCCTAAAAGAGATAGCGGAGGAAATCGTGGAGGCAGGAAGGGTCCAGAGGACTGGAAAGTGGCTAACACTGCTGTTTAAGGAGGGAGGGAGGCAGAAGACGGGAAATTATAGGCCGGTAGCCTGACTTCAGTCATTGGTAAGATTTTAGAGTCCATTATTAAAAATGAGATCACAGAGTACTTGGAAGTGCATGATAAAATATAACTAAGTCAGCACGGCTTTGTCAAGGGGAAGTCATGTCTGATGAATATTTTAGGTAACAAGGAAGTTAAACAAAGGAGAACTTGTGAACGTGAGTCATTTAGATTTCCAGAAGGCCTTTGACAAGGTGCTGCATAGGATTCTGTTAAATAAGTTAAGAGCCCATGTCTAAAGGGTAAGATCCTGGCATGGCTAGAGGATTGGCTGACTGGCAGAAGGCAGAGAGTGGGAATAAAGGGGCCTTTTTCAGGATGGCAGCTGGTGACTAGTGGTGTGCCTCAGAGATCTGTGCTGGGCCCACAACTTTTCACAATATACATAAATGATCTGCAAGAAGGAACTGAAGGCACTGTTGCTATGTTTGCAGATGATGCAAAGATCTGTAGATGGAGAAGTAGTATTGAGGAAGCAGGGGGGCTGCAGAAGGATTTGGACAGGCTAGGAGAGTGGACAATGAAATGGCAGATGAAATACAATGTGGAAAAGTGCGAGGTTATGCACTTTGGAAGGAGGAATGGAGGTGCAGACTATTTTCTAAATGGGGAAATGCTTAGGAAATCAGAAGCACAAAGGGACTTGGGAATCCTTGTTCATGATTCTCTTCAGGTTAAAGTGCAGGTTCAGGCGGCAGTTAGGAAGGCAAATGCAAAGTTAGCATTCATGTCAAGAGGGCTAGAATACACCACCAGGGATGTACTTCTGAGGCTGTACAAGGCTCTGGTCAGATCCTATTTGGAGTATTGTGACCATTTTTGTGGCGTGTATCTAAGGAAGAATGTGCTGGCCTTGGAAAGGGACCAGAAGAGGTACCCAAGAATGATCCCTGGAATGAAGAGCTTGTCATATAAGGAACGGTTGAGGACTTTGGATCTGTACTCGTGGGAGTTTAGAAGGATGAGGGGGAGGTCTAGTTGAAACTTACAGGATACTGCGAGGCCTGGATAGAATGGATGTGGAGAGGATGTGTCCACTTGTAGGAAAAACTAGAACCGGAGGATTTCAGACTAAAGAAACAATCCTTTAAAACAGAGTTGAGGAGGAGTTTCTTCAGCCAGAGGGTGGTGAATCTGTGGAACTCTTTGCCACAGAAGGCTGTAGAGGCCAAATCACTGAGTGTCTTTGAGACAGAGATAAATAGGTTCTTGATTAATAAGGGGATCAGGGGTTATGGGGAGAAGGCGGGAGAATGGGGATGAGAAAAATATCAGCCATGATTGAATGGTGGAGCTGACTCGATGGGCCGAGTGGCCGAATTCTGCTGCCATTTCTTATGGTCTTATAAACATTTCTTGTCAAGAAAAAAAATACACAAGTTGAAATACTGTACTGCACATGTGCAGTACTTCACAACCCTAGCTGGAATAAAATTTTAAACAGAAATACTGTACAAATTCAAATTATATAAAACCAAATCACCCAAACAAGCTCAGCTTCTGTGACTAACCTACAGTACCCCGGAAACTCAGGTCCCCACTCTCTCCTTCAGAGGCTGAGGATCCCTTCCTCACAGTCTGCAGGAGCCAAGCCCCTGTTGCCGGGGTGCTGCAGCTGGAACTGGTGAGGTGGGGGCCACTGATGGAGCCTGGAGGGGGCCATGGAAAAAGCTGTGGATGAAGCACCTCCCCTGGCCCCTCCCAACGCAGATTTCCCACAGATCACCATCCTTTTCTAGTGCTCCTGGATCTCAACTCCTCACACCTTCCCCATATCCTGCGCCTCTGATGACGGAGACGGCAGCTCCGGCATCAGAACATGGCGGCAGCTGGCCCAGAATGCAAAGCAGAGGGGCAGGGCCAGAGTGCTGATGACATAAAACCAAACATGATGAAAAATCAGAAAGAATAAACAATGTTAAAGTGAAATGACTTTAAGCAGGGTATTTCCTTGCGGGGACTGTACAATCTTGTTAGTCTATGTTTTACATTTAAACCAATGTGCATGTGCCACCAAAATTGCCATATCTTTCTGTGCAATTATAAACTGATCCAAAAATCCGCATATAAATGGTTAAATTGTTCTTTGACCTTTTTATTTGAAATGTTAGCAGTGCGTTTATGGGAAAATAAAATCAGTGCCCAGTAAAACTGCAGAACATGCCCCTCAGGCTATGAAAACAGCTTCAGTACAAAATTGTGTTCACCAGAAGTTGCTCAATAGGCATAGGTGTGGCTATGGTGATGGAAATGGACATCATATGGATATTTTTTTCAACATCTACTGCCAGTGAGCAAGTAAATTACTCAATATATAAAAAACCCGTCTGCTACCTCTCTTACCAGCCGACATAAAATAAATTCAAAGGAGGATATTGAGGTTATGATTCCGGTGGAGACCAAACCAAAAGACGTCAATGAAAAAGCAATGGCAAATTTTTCAGATTTTAACATTCCTCCTTTAACATTCAAACCAAAAATCAACATAAACTCACCATAAATTAACAGATAATGTAAAAGTGACCATGGATTTACAAGTTACACATTAAATAGCATGTCTCAGATTTGCCAGGCAGTCCACTTAGAATATATGGAACCAATTTCAGCCACAACAAAGTCCTTTAAAACTCTGATCTCCCCAGGGAGAATTCTAGTTCCTTTTCTTGAAAAGATTAAACCACCAAATCTCACCCAACAGCAGTTCCCAATCAACCCACACTCCATGGGATGAAAATTTCAACAAAATGGTCCAATCCTCCACAACAACCTCAGCTCTGCTGAGTCTTGAACTCACCAGTATTACCTTTCTCTGAACCCTCAGTGACCCCTGTGCATTGTCCAGCTGAGTCTGATCAGTTATGAACTTCTTCAACCTGCCTGCAATGTACCACTGGGTGATGAGAGCTTGGATGGCTGCGTTGTTTTCTGATTTCAACCAGTTTCAGTTTCCCAAGAAACCTGAAGTTGCAGTTTTCCTTTCAGTTGGTCTGACTCAAAAATACAAACTTTGAAACTAGGGTCTGTTCAAACACATCATTTGACAAGTCTGTTCAACATGACGATTTAGAGTTTTTTTTTTGCCCTCAGTCTGGTCTCAGTGAACTCTGAGTCGGATTTGTAGGTATCAATTGTCGTTTATTTCAAACAGCTTGTAAGCTCCACTCACTCTGATAAAAAGGCAGGAGACTACATGTCTCTTGAAACTTCCAGAGCGAGTGAGGGCAAAGGGACAAAGCATCTAATTTCATATATATTCAGGTCGCTCAAATTTCACATACACACGACCAAGGCAGCGGTGGCAAATGCAAAGCTCCCATAGGCTTTTCCCACATTCTTTAACCTGGCCCGAGGCCCCTTTTCCCAATATCCCCTGCAACAAAGAAATGGTCCTAATGGCTGCCCATTCCTCTCTTCCTGCCTTGAATCCCAGTTACAGGCAATTAGACTTTTACCCATTATCTCCAGCCTAAGTTAGAGATGTTTAAAAGTCCACTAACCTAACTCCTTATTCTACTGTAGTAAGATTTTACTCCTAACTTGGCCTAACTACCCATTATGCCTTTCTGTTCATTTCCTCAAACACATCATTTGACAAGTTATCTGTTAAGACAACAGGTCATACGTGCACCCCTACTAGTTCTGCAAACCTGTCATTCCATCACAAGATCACATGCCGAAAGATGAGGTCTAAAGCTACATGTGATCACATGTCTAAAGCTGAGGTATTGGACACTGTCATTGTCCATCATGTATTGATTAATGTTGTGGGAAGTAGATATAGGAAGGGCAGGAATGGAAAATTATGAACACCCCCTGACCTTTTCTTTCACTTAGCATTTAAGTAATGATTCAAAGCAAGGAGTGCAATGTGCAGTTTTGCTGCAAACGAGGTAAAGTTCAATGAAAAATTTGTTTTAGAAAAGCGTGTCTGTTCACTTGATAGCTCAAGTGAGCAGCCAGTACATGCAGCCCAGGAAAACTATGGTGATCTGAACAATAAAAATGGGCATCCCTGAGCTATAAATAAGAGAAGGTCGATACTCTTGATCACGGTCAAATTGCCCCTATGGCAAGCCTAGGTTTGTGAAGGCCAAGTGAAAACAAAACTATTTGATGTCACGGCTCATGTGAATAGTGGACAAGATACAGGGGCAATTGATATTAAGTGAGACAGAAATCTTTACTCCACAATTGCATGATAATTTTGAATAATACATGTCAAATATTTGCCTAGATTTTTCCCTGGTCAATAAACTGCTCCAATCGGATCTTAGTTTTCCTCCCTCACTCAGAGGAATTCCAAATGCCAATACTTTGCTGGCTTTCTGTTGACTTCTATTGTGGAAGTTAATGCTCGGAAATAAAAGCTTCCCTTCCTGACAACTGTACACTGCAGTAGGCAATTGGAATTGTCTAACAATAGTATTTAATAAATAAATATTTTTGATTCAATATACATGGTATATCCTGATACAGATTCTTACAGCTGGTCAATGTGGAAGCACAACTTTTGTGGTCAACTCTACATTAAACTTTCAAATGCAGTTGGAATCCTGGAACCATGGTGTTGCTTCTGCAGACGCTGCCAAATACAAAAATAGGAAGCAAGTAATTAACACATTTCAATATTCTCAGATCACAAGCCAGAACTTCTGTTTTAGTGCAACATGAATGGTATACAAATTCCATTCCTGAAAACCTGATTAAAATGTGCAAATTAGATTAAAGAACAGACTTTACCATGTAATTCAAAAACTAAGCCTCATATTATAAGATTAAGGAAAGGCCAATTATGTAAAAACAGAGCCCAATTGAAAATAATTGCATGAATCAGCACCTCAAGAAGGGATAATGTATAGCAAGGATTGATTTAATGTGTAAATTCAGCTGGTTGCAAATAACCTCACACAATTCAAATGTTTTAAAGTATGCTGCACAGGTCACCATGGAATCACCCCAAACTCAAATGATGTCAACCCACCAAAGAATGAAATAACGCAACATTGTAGATGTCATGAACAGAAACAAATCTAAATTTAATTTTGGATTGAAATAAAAGGTACAAAAAGTTAATATTTGGGGCGGCGCAGTGGTTAGCACTGCTGCTTCACAGCACCGAGGACCCAGGTTCAATCTCAGCCCCAGGTCACTGTCCGTGTGGAGTTTGCACATTCCCCCGCCCCATGTCTGCATGGGTCTCACCCCCATAACCCAAAAATGTGGAGGGTAGGGTGGATTGGTCTCCCTAAATTGCAAAAATAATAATTGGGTACTCAATTTATAAAAAGAAAGGTTTTTTTTTGTCTTCATTTGAATTTTCTGAAGCATTGGGAAGTTACACGCTTGGCTATTGAGTCAGTGAATGCCATTATTCATGTCTCCAGATATGGAGGGATTCAAAATAAGTCTGCAGGTATTTTTTAAAAATAAAATGGATTGCAAGCTCCAAACCCGTTTGCCTTTGAGAATGGCAGTCCTCCACTGACCTAAAAGACCAACTAAATCAAAGTGTGCATTTGGCACTATCATTATGCTAAATGGGATAGATTCCAAATAGATCGATCATCTCAAAACAGGGCACCCATGAGGTGCTATGGAACATCAGCAGCAGAATAGAATTCCAACACAAACTGTAACCTCATGGCTTAGCATGTGCCTCACTCCACCATTACCATAAAGGCTGGGGACAAACCATGGACCAATGCGGAGTGTAGGTGCACGAGTACCTAAAAGATGAGGCAACCTGATAGAACTACACCACACAGTGGCATGCAAGTGAAAGAGAAGAAACAGCATTCTATTGATAGGACTAAATTCCACAGCCAAACAGATTAGATGAAAGCTCTGCAGTCCTGGTATATTCAGTTATGAATGGTGATGGACAATTTAACAACTAACTGGAGGAGAAGGATCACCATCCTCAAAGATGGCACTGTCCAGCACATCAAAGGCTAGGCTGAAGCATTTGCAACCATTTTCAGCCAGATGTGCCGAGTGAACAATCAATCTTGGCCTCCACCCAAGGTACCCGCCATCAGAAGCCAGACATGAGTCAATTTGATTAATTCCACATGATAAGCAAATGGCTGAGGGCCAGCAATGGGCCCAGCTGTACAGCCGAAGACTTCAGAAATAGCTGCACCACTAATCAAGCTGTTTAAATACAGCTGCAACACTGGCGTTGACTGGAGAACATTCAGCAGATATACCCTGTCCACAAAAAACAGGACAAATCCAATCTGGCCAAATAGCAGCACATCAGCCTATTCTCAAAGTGATGCAAGGTTCCTCCATAGTGCTCCCAAGCAACAATGACTTACCAATAATGTGCTCAATGATGCTCAGTTTGAGTTCCAAGAGCACTCAGCTGCAGACCTCTTACAGCCTCGGTCCAAACATGGACTAAAGAGTTGAATTCAAGAGGCGAGACGAGTCTGACTGTTAATGATATCAAAGCAAAATCTCACTGAGCAGGGCAATGAACCCTCGTATTCAGGAAACCAGGAGGAATCAGGAGGAAATTCTCCATTGGCTGAAGTCATTCCTCAACTAAAGAAAGATGATTGTGGCTGTTGGAGCCAATCATTCAGCTTCAGGACATTGATGCAGTGACTCCTCAAGAGTAGTGTTCTAAGCCCAGCCACCTTCAGCTGCTTTGTCACTGACCTTCCCCTCCATAAAAGGTTCACTGATACCTGCACAGCATTTGGTTAAATTCATAGCTCCTCAGTTAGTGAAGCAGCACATTCTGGTAGAAACCCTTGTTCGAATTCGTCCAGGTTAGGCCATACAAGTCTGAGAAAAAACAAGGACTGTGCCTCCTGCTTGCTGAGTACTCATTGAACTGCCCACCAGAAAACTCAGGTATCTTAACAATCCCACCAGATAATTCCTCTTGCTGGTCTTCTGATTTACAGGTAAGAAATGGTTGTAGAAAATCTTCCCCATTACCCCCAGGCATGCTTCAGGAACTTACTGCCAAGGAAAAGTGCTTTACAAGTGATGCATTGAAATCCAAAGACACTCATCCTAACACTTTTTATGATTTGGACCACTTTACTAGTTATGTATGAACGTCAACATGCATTACAACAGGGTGGCATGTTGGGACAATAGACTGCAATACTCATATTCTATGCATCTTGGGAGTGCCTGATCTCAATTATGTTGCTTTACAGAACAACTACACATATAGCTCCTTTAAGACAGCAAATTGTCCAAAACCATATCATAGTTGGGGTCGAATCAAACAGAAAAGGCATTAGCAGAGGTTGACAAATTCACCGCCCAAGTTAATGCTGAGAAGAAATGAAACAAAGTCGTGGGGAAGTGTTCCCCAGAAAGAATGTGGCACCATGGGTAGAGTTTATGGAAATAAGAAACATATTTGTAGACTAACATTTTATGAATAGATAAGGTGGTACAGAGGAAGGAATAAGGCTGTAGAGAGATTTGCAGCTAAGAGCAAGGATTGTGAAGTCTGCAACAGGTGACATATGACAAAGACAAAAAAAAACAGGATGTGGAGATGCCGGCGTTGGACTGGGGTGAGCACAGTAAGAAGTCTTACAACACCAGGTTAAAGTCCAACAGGTTTGTTTCAAACACGAGCTTTCGGAGCACGGCTCCTTCTTCAGGTGAATGGAAAGGCTTGTTCCAGAAATGTTTATATAGACACAGTCAGAGATGCCCCGGAATGCGAGCACCTGCTCGCAAAAAAAAACAGGCGAGTGGGGTTTTGTGCAAGTCAGAATATGGGAGGCAGCAAATCTCTGGATATTCTACAGTCACTTTAGAGCAGAACCTGGGAGTCTGGCATGGAAGGAATTGAAATTAGGACACCCAACTTTTCCCGATTCTGATGAAAGGTCACAGACCCGAAATTTTAATTCTGCTCCACTCCCCACAGAAGCTGCCTTGATCTGCTGTCTATTTCCAGCAGTTTGTTTTTACTTCAGATTTTGGGAATCCACAGTATTTTGCCTTTGGAAGATACTGGAGTCAGATATGGAAATGAAAAGGCATGAATGGTTGCCCCAGTAGTTGTCAAGTGAACCAGCAATGGAGATAGTAGGCAATATGTTGGAGGTAGAAGTAGACGGATTAGACTTATATAGAATTGACAAACATTGGGCGGGATTCTCCCAGCCCTGGGCCGGGCCGGAGAATCCCAGTGACCAGGCCATGCTGCCCCGACGCCGGCATTGGCGCTGGTGTGGTGCCGGTCGCTCTACGCGGCCAGCCCGCCGATTCTCCGGTCCGGATGGGCTGAGCGGCCATGGAAAAAAAAAACTGAGTCCCGCCGGCGCCGTTGTAATCTTCTCCCAGCCGGCGGGAACTCGGCATGGAAGGGTCAGGTGGGCGGCCTGTGTGTGTGTGTGTGTGTGTGTGTGTGTGTGTGTGGGGGGGGGGGGGGGGGGGGGGGGTGCGACCCAGGGGGGGCCTCCAATGTGGCCTGGCCCGTGATTGGGGCTCACCGATCGGCGGGCCGACCTCTCTGGCTGGCGGCCTCCTTTCCTACGCGGCGGCCCCTGTAGTCCTGCGCCATGTTGTGTCGGGGCCGGCGCGTTGAAGGAGGCCACTGCACATGCACGCATTGGCGCCAGCGCATGCACGCATTGGCGCCAGCGCCATTGCGCTTGTGCGGATCCCACGGCGCACAGTTCACACCAGCGCGAACCACTCCAGCGCCATGCTGGCCCCCTGTAGGGGCCATAATTAGTCCTGGCAGCAGCCCGTTCATGCCATCGTAAAACGCGATGGCATTTACGACGGCGTGGTCACTCTGCCGCGGGATTGGAGAATCCCACCCGTTATGCCTCATCTGCAATTGTGCTTAACCTTCACAGGACCAGTGATCTTAATCCCATGTGCCTACCCTGTTCCTAAACCCTTTATCTTCAACAACCAACATTCCGAATGTTGACGTGATCTCTGCTTCAATCACTGATCCTGGTAGTGCAAACCACAGCCTCAATTTTTGCAGAAAATTTCCCTTGCACTTTGTCAGAAATCTTTTACATTCATTTCCTTTTGGTTTAGACCACTTACCCAATCACTGGTCTGTTTCAATCTACTTTGCTAATTCATTCCTATGTTTAAAAAATATCAAATCACAATGGTCTTTTCTCTAACAAAACAGCTCCATACAAATATTTCTTCATATCTATATTTCCTCATGCTGGGTAACAATCAGAGTGAATCTTCTACACTGTAGGCTCAGAATTTCTTTAACATCCTTCCTGTGATGTGGAGCACAAAACCGTACACAGAACACAAACGGTGATCTTAAGGTTTTATAAAGATAACTATGACGCCTGGACTATATCTTATAGCCACAAAAATCTTTAATTCGTACTATATGCAACTCCAGTCAGTGGAGAGTTTTCACCCAATTTCCACTTTACTCAGGGTCCTTGATGCCAAACTCAATGCTACCATAGTGCAAAAGGCAGTTGCTCTTAATCACTTCTACAATTTTGTCCATGTTTGAGCCAAGGGCGAAATGAGACGAGAGCAAGTCAAGTGGTCTGGCAGAACGCAAACTGAGCATCAATGAGAAAGCTTTTGGTCCATATTCCTTGATAGCAATTGTCAATTACCTCTCCCATCACTTTACTGACGCGAGTAGGCTGATTGGGCAGTAATTGGCTGGATTGGAATTGTCCTTCTTCCAGAAGAGACATACTTGGGCAATTTTCTACCGTGTTTGGTAGATGTCAGCGTTGTAGCTGTACTGGAACACAGAGCTGCATCATTATTTAGAAAGCACTGTCCCAATATTAAAAGCACCATTATGGAATTGGATTGTTTATTCTTAAATGCACAGTTGCATATTGATGTCTGCATTAGCTGCTCCCCAGCCAATTCCCAAGCAAGAACCCTACAGTTCCAAGTACACAGATCACATACAAATAACCAGTTTAAAACTAATCCTTTTGGCTTGGATTGGTCATTAACAGTGCATTGTTGGGTTGGATTCTGTGTGTATTACTTCAGAATTCAACGGTAAAAGCTTTATTTAAATTTTTTAAAAGCTTGAAACACTACTATCTTGGGACACGGCAGTAAAATATCATCACTGACAAAAGTAGGAGGCACAATTTTCCCACTCCATTCCATTTTTACTCTGCTCATACAGGGAGAACCTGTCAGTAATGGAATGACATTCCCATGTGACTGATTGTATCACTGTACAAATACTGCAGTGCTTTCAAGGACACTGCACATAGGAAATCTTAAACAATCATTCCAGTAAACTTTTTTAAAAAATATTTACATCATTCTGTTATTTCTCACCATCCACGTGTACAAGTATTTTAGGATGTACTATTTAATAAACAAAAAAGTTACTCTGCTCAGTTCAGAAATTTAAGGCTGAAGTGTCAGGGGATGTTAGCCAATTCGCTTCCTTCAACAATTAACACTAAAAAAAAACCCAAGTTTACCCGGTCACAAGTCATTTACTACTTCTGATAGATACCTTGACTGGTAAATCGACTGCATCTGTATTTGCTCTGACAGTAAATGCTAAGGTGTCTGATCTGTGTTGCTCTTCAAAACTCCCTGCAGCAAGAAGTTAAGAGTTTAAATTGATTCCCCCCCCCCCCCCCCCCCCCCCCTTGCATGATAAAACCATTTTAAAATGTTACAGATTCTGTGCTGGGTACTCAATGAAATCACCAATTGTGCTTCTTTCGATTAAGAAAATTAAACGTTCAAGAGAATAAAGGCCACTGCAGCATGAAAGAAGCCAGACTCAGTATTTTAGACTGTTGCCCCAAACTTAAAAGCATTCTCAGTCTAGATAGATCATGATCCTGCCAAATCGAAAACAAAACTTGCCAAATATGCCCAATGATTGGGACATCAGCCCCCTCCCTCCCTCCAAAAAAGGGAAAAGTTTGCTTGTGCAAGGAGTTCTCATACCCAGCTATCTTGAAATAGAAACAACTGATTATAGAACAGTGCTAGTTACAGCGTTGCAAAGGGTCAGTTCTGGCCAATGGGAGGTCGCAATCACGTCCAACTTCCTCACCTACAACAAATTAAACGCAATGTGACCTTTAACGAAGTCAAATTTCCAAACGCCAAAGCAATTGAGACGTAAAGCTAAATGCTAAAAGGTTTCCGGAGTCCGACGAATGCCTGCACGTTACTGGGAATCTTTGCACCCGATCCCCGCACAACTCCTTGAAAGTGTTACAGTTGAACCCATTGCTTAAAGGTGTGTGCAAAGAAGTGTTATGCATTTTACTGGGCGAAAAAATATGTCGCTGGCAGATACAAGTATTGCTGAACCCTGCCAAAAACTGGGAAAAACGTTCCTTACAAAGTAGCAGCAAGAAACTGTTCTTTAATTACAAAGGAAAAGGCTCGTCCGCATTAATCTCGCGAAGATTGAACCACCGTGTGCTGAACGAACCGAAGTCGACATCTGAAGATAATTACATTGTGAAAAGGTTGGGGGGGGGGGGGGGTAAACCCCACAAATACTGTACACATGCAATATACAAATGACGAGTTTGCTCAAAACAAATGCACCGACAAACATTAATAGCGGCCGTTCCTACCAAGAGAAGAGCTGAGCACTGTAACAAAAAGATACAAACAGATCTTCCAGCGGTCTAGCGTCTCCATCCTCACTACTGTTCCCGAAAGCTCGAACTGAATCCCCGACCAGAAGGCTATAAATAACCTGCGAATGAGTCACGCAGTGGGAGAAAGAGAGAAGGCGCTTGTCTGCCTTAGTCTCAACAGCGCCACGTGTTTCCACAGTGGGACTGAAATCAACACGCTCTGGAACACAGAGACACATATAAACTCCACCCTAAAAATCAATTCATTGGTCAAACACTGGAACCCAGACCTAGAGGAGTCAAGGCTCTGGAGTTGTCCCCAACATTGGATTTCAGTGCTGGAAGTTCTGTTGGAGAGCTGTTGGCTCTTATTGGCTGTTATGTTCAAAGTGAACTCACCATAATGTGTGCAGGGAGGTTTGTTGCCGCTGATGCTTATATGTTACAGGAATATGAATACTGTGCCTACCAGTGTAGGTCAAAGGGGAAGAATCTTACAGCAAGTAACTCACCGCCCCCCCCCCCCCCCCCCAAAGCCTGACAAATCATCTACAAGGCACAGGTCAGGAGTGTGATTTAATACTCTCAGGTTGCCTGAATGAGTGCAGCTCCAACAACATTCAAGAAGCTTAACACCATGCTCCCCCTTTCACAAGCATTCAATCCCTCCACCATGGACGAACTGTGGCAGCCATGTGTGCCATCTACAAGGTGCACTGCAGGAACTGACCAAATTCCTTGGGCAGCACCTTCCAAACCCACAACCACTACCATCTGGAACAGTGATGTGGAGATGCTGGTGTTGGACTGGGGTGAGCACAGTAAGAAGCCTTACAACACCAGATTAAAGTCCAACAGGTGTGTTTCAAATCACTAGCTTTCGCAGCCCTGCCCCTTCCTCAGGTGAATGAAGAGGTAGATTCCAGAAACATACATATAGACAAAGTCAAAGATGCATGCCAATGCTTTGAATGCGAGCATTTGCAGGTAATTAAGTCTTTACAGATCCAGAGGGTGGGGTAATCCCAGGTTAAAGAGGTGTGAATTGTCTCAAGCCAGGACATTTGGTAGGATTTCGCAAGTCCAGGCCGGATGGTGGGGGGTGAATGTAATGCGACATGAATCCAAGGTCCCGATTGAGGCCGTACTGATGTGTGCGGAACTTGGCTATAAGTTTCTGTTCGGCGATTCTGCGTTGTCACACATCCTGAAGGCCTTGGAGAACGCTTACCCGGAGATCAGAGGCTGAATGCCCTTGATTTCTGAAGTGTTCTCCGACTGGAAGGGAACATTCCTTCCTGCCGATTGTCACGTGATGTTCGTTCATCCGTTGTTGCAGCGTCTGCATGGTCTCGTCAATGTACCACACTTCGGGACATCCTTTCATGCAGTATACGCTGGGACACAACCGATAGGAGGAGAGGGCAATGCACATATCAGGTGCAGAATTCAACCAGTTCTCTTGTGCCATCTTCATCTTTGTGAAAATGTAAAATCTAACCAAGCACATGTAGGTCATATTGAAGAGCAATAGCAACAAAATGTTTGTTTTACTCAACACTGGATAATCCTGGGATTGCCTCTCAGTGTCCAAAAGGTTAGGTAGGGTTATGGGGATAGGGTGGAGACGTGGGCTTAAGTAGGGTGCTCTTTCCAAGGACTGGTGCAGACTCGATGGGCCGAATGGTCTCCTTCTGCACTGCAGGGATTCTATGATTCTATGAATTGCTACTCCAGAATGCCAACAGCCTCGTGGGCTATTGGTGTTATTTAATGTGCTACCACAGGTCAGATGCAGCAGCGTAGACTTTTCATTTGGAATCAACTGTAAGTTAATAACTGATTCTGGGGTCTCAACCTCAAAAGGAATTTTTCACCACCACTTCTCTTTCAAAATCTGAAACTTCTCTCATTTATCAGTAAATGCATATAACACATGGGCTTTGCATCCTTATTTGCATTGGCACAACTGACAAAATCATACCTCAAGAAATCAACTTTATACTACTTTGTTCCCGAGTTCCGTTTCTTCTTTGTAGGCTGTTAACCAGAGGCCCTACAGCTCTGTATATAGATAAGACTAGCACTGCGCTGTCCTGCCCTGGACTCTCCAGATCAGCTCTCTCCAGGAGATTTCAGTTGTGAGATCCTGGCCAGTAGGTACACTGCCAATTTGAGCCTCTGGCTGTATCTTACTTGGAAGAAAATGGTTCATCTTGACTTGCTTGCTAGCAGCTAGAAAATGGAAGCTCTCCTCCATGATTTGGCATCAAGAGCATGTACACAGAGGGCTTGATGTCAAGAATAGATGCAGAACCCGTGAACTGCTCACTGCTGCCGCTTATGGCTGAAATACTGCTCACAGCCTAATTTCCTTCTTATTTAAAAGGCAGCAGCAGCTGCCATTCTCAATACAAATGCCAGTAGCGGCCATTGGGCATTTCTCCCGCGATAGGAACGCTGTGATTGATCGCTCCACGACTCTTCCGAGATTCATCCCCAACTCACCCGTGGGTCTTGACCCGCACTTGGATAAACCCTGATCTAGAAGGACAAGAGCAGCAGATACCTAGGAACACCCACCACCTGGACGTTCCCCTCTGAGTCATTCACCATCCTGGAAATATGTCACTGTCACTGGGTCAGAATTCTGGAATGCCCTCCCTAACCACACTATGGGTGTACCTACACCTCAGGAATTGAAAATGAAAAATGAAAATGAAAATCGTTTATTGTCACGAGTAGGCTTCAATGAAGTTGCTGTGAAAAGCCCCTAGTCGCCATATTCCGGCGCCTGTCCGGGGAGGCTGGTACGGGAATTGAACCGTGCTGCTGGCCTGCTTGGTCTGCTTTAAAAGCCAGCGATTTAGCTCAGTGAGCTAAACCAGCCCCTATTGCAACAGTTTAAGAAGGCAGTTCACCACCATCTTTTTTTTTAAGAGTACCCAATTTTTTTTTCCAATTAAGGGGCAATTTAGCGTGGCCAATCCACCTAACCTGCACATTTTTGGGTTGGGGTGAAACCCACGCAAACACAGGGTGAATGTGCAAACTCCACACGGACAGTGACCCAGGGCCAGGATCCGAACTCACCACCACCTTAAGGGCAACTCGGAAATGGCAATAAATGCTGACCTTGCCAGCGATGCCCACATCCCATAAATTGAATTTTAAAAACAAATCATGAAATGCCTACTCATTTCATAATTTTCCATGGATCTTCACATGACTGAAGAGTCCAATAGTGGAAGGGCTTGGATATCCACAGAACTGGCAGTTCATATTGTTGCTGGTGCTTGGGGGAATTTCCACACCACCTCTGGCCTTCCTCTGGGCACATTGACTGTTGCAAGTTAGGCATAGATCATGCAGAACCAAATTTCAGTGCTTGGCTCCATGTGGTCTACAATGCAGAAGTTTGTAAGGCACTTTTTTATTACAATTTGCAGGGAACCAGAAACTAGCCTCAACATTTCCTGGTTTTAAAGAAGGAAACTGTCTTTCTTGTTTATTCTGTTTTCTTTGATATTTAATTGTTTGAAATGTTAACATGCAATCTGACAATTAAATTCTAATTTTTCATTATAGACAGGTGTGCAGTCAAATGTGGGCATACAAAAAAAGGCAGCAATTTCTAACAATCACTTTATCCTGTGATGGAATCAGTGGTAAAAGCTTTATTTTTTTGAGAAAGACCCTCATTGAAAAGGGAAATTAAAATTAAAAGGGAAACTGAGAAAATCAGATTTTTAAGGAAAATAGGATTGAAACTGGGATTGGAAATAAAAATTTCTGGGGCATCTGGAATTGGTTAAAAGCATATAAAAAATCGCAGAACCATCAGAGCTCAGTTGATGATGAGTTCAGTGGTGCAGTACAGGCAGGCTTTAGAAGTTGAAATATCACCAATAAACTTTTAAAAGTAAATTTCATTATTTCACACAAAACTACAGAATTTTTATCATACTGGAAACATTTGAGTTTCATGAATTTAAGATTATTTTTTCAGGTCCAGTGTTTAACACAATTTCTGACCTTTTGTATTTATTGGATATGGACATCGCTGGTTAGGCCTTATCGACATCCAAGTGGCATTTCAGAGTCAGCCACATTGATGCGGGTCTGGAGTCACATATAGGACGGCAGATTCCCTTCCCGAAAGGACATTAGTGAACCAAATGTGTTTTTATGGTCACCGTTTTAGACTTTTATTTCTAGATTTTTATTGAATTCAAATTTAACCACCTGCTGAGGTGCGACCCATCCCAGGTCCCCAGAAAATTACGCTGAGTCTCTGGATTACTAGTTCAGTGACAATACCACTACGCCACAGTCTTCCCTTACTGTACCATTAAACCTCATTAACAAATGTAAAACTTTTTCAAGGTGTTTGACATTGTTATTAATAATAATAATCACTTATTGTCACAAGTAGGCATCAATGAAGTTAATGTGAAAAGCCCCTAGTCATCACATTCTGGCGCCTGTTTGGGAATTGGTACGGGAGGCTGGCACAGGACTTGAACCCGCGCTGCTGGCATTGTTTTGGATTACAAGCCAGCTGTTTAGTCCACTGTGCTAAACCAGCCCCCAGAGAAAGTTCTCAGCAGCTTTGTAATTTTTTTCACTTGTCTTCTGTGGGACTTTAACAGCACACCATGTGTAATGTTGGATTTCGAGGTTAAACTGTGCACATGCGCATGTCAGAAGTTTTGCAGAATCTGACATTTTCACCATAATTATTGCGACACATTCTGGGCCACACAATGCCACCATGTTGGTCCTGAAAGGGAGCCTGCTCAAGAACAGCACAGTTTTACTTTTTTGTTAGGTTTCTGTAGGATCACAAAAATCTCCAAGCCCACTGCTATTCTATCCTCACTTTTAACCATCACACAGTAATCTGCTTTCTCCCACCATCTGTTCCAATGGGGCCTACCTGTCAGCAGCCTCCATGCACCAACCAATACCAGCAAGCTGAGTGAATGATCCATTAGGCATCTGCAAATATCTGGCAAAGTTTAAATGAGCCCAAAATCTAGATATCTTGGACCACCTGATTGTATTCTTGGAAACTATGGGTGCACCATTGAAATGTATTGTCGCCCCTATCCACTGCTGTATTATTGGGCAACCCAAATCACCGTATTATCCGTAAATGACAGTGGATTGATTGCTGGAAATCTCGCGGATACCTGCAAAGAAACACACTAAAACAGCAAAGTGCAAGGTTACTTTATCAGATTTATTTATAGATAAGGGAGACCATCAAAGCAAAACCAACAGTTGAATGCTGAATGGCATAATGTTTATTCGGTGGAGCTGAAATTAGTTCAACAAAGCTGAAGCACCTTTTCCAGACACACGCCATAAATTCTCACCACAATTCCTTATTTTTTTTAATAAATGTTTTTATTCTCCATTTTCACATTTTCCTTCAAAATTTACACCCCACCCACAGACAGTAAACGGTAACAAATACAAAATCAATCCCCTTAACAATAACAACGATCCCATCCTCCCACCACTCCAAACAACGGCCCACCTGTCAATATATGCATCCAATAAAACAAACCCTCCCACGGTGGAAACAAAAAACAAAGGGGAAAAAGAAAAAAGGAGTCCGGGACTGCCCATGGTCACCATAGTCCACTCCTCCCCCCCCCCCCCCCCCCCACACTCAACGCTGTCCAACCTCTGAAAGAGTGCCGTACATGATACCCAAGAGTTGTAAACCACCCCCCACTGTCTCTTGTAAAACTCCTTCCCCCAACCTTGGTTCCTTCCACCCCAACTAGACCACTCGGACCCTGTTCTGCCAGGCTCACTCCCCTTCACTGGCCAGAATAAATCAGCCAGTGTGGAGGCCCCCGCCCGGGTCCCTTTCCCCCTTGCCCGGCCTAGGAAAGCCCAGAAATCCCCTTTTAACACACAAACCCCGCATATCCACCTACACCCCAAAGAGCCCTCATTTCGAGTGAAAGACCCATCACTTCCCTTGTCCAAATATATACACCATTGGCTCCTTTAACCCATACACCCGCACACAGTGAAACAAAAAAAAGAAGAAAATAGAGTCATGAGGTTACATCGGCACATGGCCATTTCTCAGTTTCTCAGTTCTGCCACAATCCTTCTGCCTTCGCAAACTCCTCTGCTGCTTCCGCCAAAATAAAATTCCTTGAGCTTGTAAGTCACCCTCAGCTTCACTGGATATACAATGCCGCACTGCACCTTGCTAATGTACAGTGCCCTCTTCACCCGGTTGAAAGCAACCCGCCTCCTCGCCAGCTCCACCGTAAAGTCCTGGTATAGCTCCAGCCCACTACACCACCCACTTCTGCTTGGCCCAGCACAGGACCTTCTCCTTTACACTGTACCTACGGAAGCACAGAGTCACTACCCTTGGCGGCTCACTCGCCTTTGGTACAGGCCTCCACGATCGATGAGCCCGATCCAGTTCATATCGAGAGGGATCCTCCCCCAATAGTTTCGCCAGCATCGCAGCAAAATATTCAGTCAGCCTCAGCCCTTCAACTCCTTTGGGCAGCCCCACAATCCTCAAATTCTGTCGCCTGGATCTGTTTTCCAGGTCTTCCATTTTTCCTCGCAGATCCTTGTTAATCTCCATCACCTTCCGCATCTCCTTCCCCATCGAGGTAAGTTGATCACTATGCTGCAATAATGTCTCCTCCACTTCCTTCAGCGCCTCCCCTTGCTTCCGCACCTCCGCCACTGCGCCGCCATCGTCACCGGGGAAATCGTCTCCTCCACCAGCACACTCAAAACCTCCCTCATCTCCTTTCTCATTGTCTCCATGTATTTTGTAAACTGCCTTTCGAATTCCGCAGCCATCACCTTAGTTATTTCTTCAGCCGTAAGCAATGCGGCCTCCCCTGGTGCTCCAGCCTCCATTTTCCTTGGTGCCCCACGGTGACCTTTCTACTCCCCGACGGACTTTCAGCTGTTTTTACAGACGTATTTTTACTGGTCCTTGACATATCCCTTCCCTGTGCTTTCTCCTGGCCTTCACCGCCTTCACTGCCCCTAGGACCGGGTGTCAATCCCCGACAATGCCGTTCCCAAACGGGAGCCCTCCAACGCGTGGCTGCCTCCCGCCCGCCGTCACCGGAAGTCCTCACCACAATCCCTTATGATGGTTGTTATAACCTGCACAAAACCCACGGGAATGGAGCAATTATCTTCTACACAAGCCTCGTAGAATATAAAGCTTCTCTGCTGGGGCTGGGTCCCATCAGCAGAGTAAATGGACTCCAGCATAAAAGCGAGCCCAGATAAGAGTCGACAAAGATAGTCCTGGCTGGGACCTGAAGTGTCCCACTGCGTATATGGTTTACTTTACACTAAAACAGTTTTCTTTCTGTCTCTCGTCTGGACTCCTCTGTGCCACTAAATTGGCAACGAGGGTCAAAGTGGAGTTACAGTCGCTGCTGCTAACTGTTGAAGGAATGCTCATCGCCTACTGCAGAATAAGGTATACACTGATTTCAAAATACTGCTCTTTGGAAGAATGGATGAGTTGGATGCTAGTGTAGAGGATTGGACACAATGCGCACCCTCACCCCCACCCCACCCCACTGATTGGCTCTCACAACTGTCTACAAAACCGTTCACCATCCCACTCAACTCGGTTGGGCACTTTAGTGAAAAGGCTCCTGGGCCACTCTCTGGTGTCCACCATACACATGCTCCAGTACAGCAGGTGGAAGTAGGAACTCCATGGGGTTGGCCGGTTGAACCAATTCAACGACCGTTAAGGTGTAACACCAGCGCCACATGGAACAGAATCGATTCCAAAGGGAAACGGTGCCGGATTCACCAGATTCACAATTGACACTCAGTCGGCTGACAAGCTGCAGCCGCATATACACACATCACTCCCCACACACACCATCCCAGCAAAGATGGTGGCAGCAAGAAGAACGGCACCCTGTTTTACAGATGCCGAGCTTGAGACCCTGTTGGACGCCCCAGGAAAAGGCTGCACATAACCACTGGGAGCAGAAGACGGGAGGGGGACTGCAGGATCTGCGGCCCCTCACCACAACAGTGCAGCGGGCCCTGGACGTGGTCGGTGGGCCCAAAGAAAGGGCAGTTGCCGTGGTAGAGGTCGGCATCGGGCGAGGAAGTGAGGCCCCACTGAGTTGTGGTTTCCACATGACACATGTGTACCCCCTGCACATCACCTTCACCATAACACCACCCTCACCCACCCCATCACCACCCCCACACCACCCTTAGAGCTAATGTTATAACTGGTGATGAGCGACAGATTGTAATACTCTTGACTGCCTGTGGAGCCCCGCATTCAGTGTGATAAAAAGCCTCACATTGCCCACAGCCCCGGACTCCAAGACCTTTGAAGATCTGGTAGCACTAGTGGCAAACCATTATGACCACAAGCCATGGGCGGCACGGTAGAGGGAGACTCCAGAAGATGTGGGCGTGTGGCCAGAGAAATCGCAGGAAGTGAAAGCCACAGGACAGTCAACAAACCTGCTGCTCCACCCGGGGTAGCTGTCAACACAGAGCCCGTACCCGTACTTTTCATTTCGATCAGCCCGATGACGACTGCATACACCTGAGCTACATTGCAGCACCCAAAGTTGCCCTCATTCGGATCACTATTCAGGTAAATAGTCACCCTCTCGTAATGGAATTGGACATGGGAGCTGCAGTTTCGGTCATAGGTAAACCAACGTTTCAAAATTTCAGTCAGAGATACAACAGTTGACTTTACGTGATACGGAGGCAAGATTGGCAACCTACATGGGGAACGTGCTTGCCATAACTGGGACCAGCACGATGACCCCAGTGATTTACAGGCAACAATCTGTAAGTCTGCCATTGATTGTGATAAAAGGACAAGGCTATAATGCCTTTGCCTAGATTGGCAGTGGATTTTTTAGATGAATAATGGAGGCGTCTATGAGGTGTTGGGGAAATATCCAAAAGTTTTCCAAACCGGGCTGGGGAAAATCAAGGGAACCATGGCAAAAATCCATGTTGGCCCTGGAGCGCAGCCTAAATATTTTCAGGCCCGCTTTGTCCCCTACACACTACTGACGAAGGTTGAGATGGAGCTAAACCAATTAGAGGGCCTTGAGATCATTTGACTGGTAAAATGTGCCAATTGGCCAGCTGCGATAGACCCCGTCCTTAAGCTGGGGAAAACTGTTCGGTTTTTCGGCGAGTATAAATTGACAGTAAATAGGACCTCCCGATTGGATAGGTATCCGATGCCATGCATTAAGGACTTGTATGCAAAACTGACTGGAAGTCATCCATTTACAAACCTTGACATGAGTTATGCCTATCTTCAGCTGAATTTGGACCCTGGGTCCAGAGAATATGTGACCATAAATACCCACAGGGGCCTTTATGAGTATACTAGATTGCCCTTTGGTGTATCTTCGGCCTGTGCCATTTTCCAGCGCGTGATGGAAAACAGTCTGAGGGGCCCGTCACATATGCTGGTTTATTTTGGTCATGGGAACGATGGAACGCAAACACTTGAGCAACTTAGACGAGGTAATCCGTCGCTTTTCAGAATCGGGAGTCCGTCTCAAGAGAGAGAAACATGTTTTCCTTGCCAGGGTGGTGATTTACTTAAGGTACTGCGTAGACCGGGATGGACAACACCGGGTGGAAGAGAAGGTGCAAGCAATCCAACAGGCCTCCATACCAGAGAACACAACTGAGCTGTGCTCGTTACTGGAGCTTGTGAACTATTTTGGAAAATTTAGCCCTGGACTGCAACCTTGCTGGCCCCCCTGACTGTCCTACAAAAGAAAAAACAGCCATAGGTGTGGGGAGCAGTTTAGGAAGAGGCGTTCACCTCAGTAAAGACAAAACTAATTTCACCTGGCCTGCTGACGCACTACGATTCCGCCAAACCACTGATAATCATATGCGATGCCTCGCTGAATGGATTGCCGCTGTATTGCCAGACCATATGGGCAACGGTAGAGAGTGGACGATCGCATTTACCTCTAGGACACTGGCCGCAGCAGACAGGAACCACACACAAAGTAAGAATGAAGGATTGGCCGCAGTTTTCGCAGTCAAAAAGTTCAATCAGACAGTGTGTGGGCGTTATTTTACAATATTGACGGACCACAAACCGTTGTTGGGACTCTTCAAGGAGGTCAACACCAGCAACTGCCCAATGAAGTAAAGGCTTTTTCGACAAAGGTGCATGTTTTTAGTTGTTGCGGATGCCTATTCGAAGTGGCTGGAGGTCCACAGGATGTTGTCTACAACTTTGAATGCAACGATTGAAAAACTGTGACTCTTGTTCAGTGCACACAGTGTCCCGGAGGTGTTGATCACTGACAATGGCATGCCTTTTACTAGCGAAGAGATCTGTGGTTTCATGAAGGAAAATGGGGTGCGCCACATCCACATGGTCCTGTACCACCCGGCTTCCAACAGGCTGGCCAAAAGGGCAGTGCAAACATTTAAAAGAGGCTTGAAGAAGACTCTTGAAACATGACTGGCCAGATTTTTATTTTGTTATCATACCACCCCACATGCGTGACCAACGTAGCATCGGCAGAACTCTTAAAGGGCCGAAGACTTCGAACCCACCTCAGCTTTGCGTTCCCAGATATTGGCAGGAATGTACGTCAGGAGCAGCAGGGGTGTTGCCCAGACAGTTTGGACCAGGTGACGCAGTTTATATTAGAAACTTCAGGGACTGCGCCAAGTGGATCCCTGGTACGATAGTTCGACAGAAAGGGCCAGTTTCATACCAGATTCGAGTTCAGGCCCAAGTGATGATGAAACACGTAGACCACCTCAGACGCAGGAGAGCAGCTAAACGCGAAGCTCCTCTGGTGATACCAGTTTAAAGTCAGATGGCCATAATACCAATGAATCCCAGGGTGGTGTCCCCCACAATGCAGATATGTGGGAAGTCAAGGATTCTAACTCCAAAATGGCGACCCAGGCATCGGAAGTTTCTGAGGGTGAACCAGCCGGAGAACAGCCCCCTCCCTCCCCTCTCCTACCCCAGCAATAGGCAAGGAAACGGCGTTGGCCATCCAGATATATGCCTCCTGATCCAGCCTCGCAGGCTTCATGGTCTTCCAATGGGACTTTGGACTTTGTGGGGGAGGTATGTTATAACCCGCATGAGACCTACAGACCTAGATGGACTAATTAGCCTCCCCTTAAGTCTCAGAGAATACGAGCTTCCCGGCTGAGGGGAGGAGGCCAATCAGCAAAGTAAATGGACTCTAACATGAAGCCAGCCCAGATGAAGCCGTGCAAGGATAGTCCCGGCTGGGACCTGAGGTTTACTGCCGTATATAGTTTACTTTACAATAAAAGTTTTCTTTATCCCTCGTGTTTGGATTCCTGTGTGGCCACTAAAGTGGCTTTTGTGAGGTGGTTGCTCATGAAGCTCCTTTTCTTTTTTTTTAATAAAGGTGAGGTATCAGAAGACTGAAAACCATAAGAAAGGTGAGACGGATTTATTTTCCTTTGAAGAACAATCAGGAAATGAAAGCATTGATAGTTTTTACATGTTTGAAGATGGTTACAATCTTGGTAGAAGCCAGTAACTTTCTTTTTAAGTAGAAAAAAAAACAAAATCCCAGTTATTTACCAAAAAAATGAAGCCACAAGATTCCATGGGTTTGAAACAAGAACTTTTATTATACATGAGTCAAACAAAACAAGCACTATACACAATCCTAGTTAATCACCTATGCCCTAAAACCCAAGGTAAACATTAGTTGAACATGAATAAACAGGCAAATTACGGTTGAGTACGAATTACAAATTACACAACAGATCTTGTGAATTGGTTCAGCAGTCTATTCAGCATAAATGTCATCAAACTCAGTTACAAAATCCTTCAAAACTCTATGGGCGGGATTCTCGCCAAAATCACGAACGAGGCAGAGAATAGGTTCCGACGCCAAATCGCGGCGGGTGCCAATTTGACGCCAAATCGCAATTCTTCATCATCTCGACAATGATTTCCGGAATGCACGTACTGTAAACACAATTTGCATGTCATTCACAGGCCCAAGCCGGCATTCTCCGGTGTCTCTGCGATTCTCCGCCTCCGATGGGCCGGGTTTCTGATGGTGCGTTCACTTGTGCTTTTAAAACTGGTGAAACCGGTGTCGTGGCTGATAAGGAAGTGAGAGAGGAGGTAAGACATGGAGAAGCATGACTGTGGGCTGCCAGGCCTGACACTGACTGGGCTGGTTATGGTGGTGGGGGCGCCCTGCCAGGGCCGGGGAGGAGGGGGATGATGGGGAAACAGGCCGAGTGACTGGGGTGAACCCCTGCGGGACTGAGGCGGTGTCCAGGCACGGACCGCCATTATCGCGACCTGCAAGAAAGCCATCTTGCTGCGCATCCCACTGACCACCCACATTAGCCCCTGGTTCTGCAGAGTGACACCGGCCATATGGGTGCCCCCACCCCTGCACCCAACCCTCCGTCATACAGCCCCCCCACCCGGCACCACCCAGGGCAACGCCCATTGTAGCCCCATGGAGGCGCCGGGCAGGGGCCGCCGAACGTACCCCAGGCAAGGGTAGTGCCAGCCCACGGTATCCCTGGCATCAGGGACAGGCAGAGGCTACATGGTGCTGGGCAACAATGGGGCCAGGGATGTGGAGATGGGGGGGGGGGACACGCGGAGGCAGAGCCCGCAGTGCCAACCGGAGCCACCATGTAGCCCATTGGACCTGGTTGGGCAGGGGGTGCATACACCATTATAACATGTCGGTCATTCACCCCTGCAGACAATGGATATTGGAATTTAACCAGCAATGGCGGCTTTCCTGCTAGTCGCCGCAGCCCTGGGGTATGCCCTGCAGCTGTACAAGCTGGTGCTGCTTGAAGAGGAGGAGGAAGCTGCAGCAGTGGAGCGTGCAGCAGAGGGACAGGAAGCAGCCGCCCGGGATGGAGAGCCAGCTGCCAACAGGCCGTGGAGCAGGAGGTGCCAAGGAGGTGCCGCATGGGCTCTCGTGTGTACAAGCAATGCCTGTCATTTGAGGACCTGCCGGACCGGGCATGCCGTCGAAGACTCCGGCTGAGCAGGGAGACAGTGCGACATATCTGCCGCCGGGGTGTGGTGAACGACCCCCACTCCTGGTGGCCATCAAGGTGGACTACACAAGGCCTCACCAAAGGCAGCCCCCAGTGAGTGTAGTGGCAGCCAACGATACCCCTGGCAGGAGGGACTGGCGCCAGGACCGGGGGCACCCACTATGGGGCAGGAGTGCGGGGGTGAGGGAGGACATGTGTGGGCTGAGACCGCAGTGCCAACCGGGGCCACCGTGCAGCCCATGGAACCTTTCTGGGAACGAGAGTATGCAGCATGCTAACATGTTGCCTCCCACCCCCTGCAGACAATGCCGTTTGGCGTTCAACCTGCAATGCTGGCCGCTGTGGTGATGATTGCAGCTCTGTGAGATGCCCTGTAGCTGCGTGAGCGGGGGCCGCTCGGAGAGGAGGGGGAAGCTGCAAAGGCGGAGTGGGAAACAGTGGAACAGCCAGCAGAGGACTGGGCTGCAGAAGACCGGGCTGTAGAGGGGCAGGTGGCGGCTGCACGGGCTGGCGGGCCGGCCGCCCAACAGGTTGAGGAGGAGGACCTGCCGGACCGGGCATGCCGTCGGAGACTCCAGCTGAGCAGAGAGACACTGCGACATATCTGCCAGGTGATAGCACACTGGCACCGCAGGGGTCTGGGGGAGGACACCCGCTCCCGGGACTGTCAAGGTGTCGGTCACCCGGAACCTCTACGCGACGGGGTCCTTCCAGTCGCCAAGTGAGGACCTGTCCGGGACCTCACAGACCTCGCCGCACAGGTGCATCCGTGCCATCATGGAGGCCCTATACGCACAGGCATCTCAATACATCCATTTCCATGTGGACTGAGCCCACCAGAATGCCCGGGTGGTGGGGTTCGCTGCCATTTACGGGGTGCCCGGGTCCAGAGGGCGATAGACGGGATGCGTGTCGCCCTACGGGGACATGCAGATAACAGGCCACTCTACACTAACTGAAGGGATTACCACTCAATGAACATCCAGCTGGTCTGTGACCATCAGCTGCGCATCGTGCACCTCTGCACCCAATACCCGGACAGTGTGCCCGATTCCTTTATCCACTCGGTGATTCCTGAATGTTCGAGGGGCACATCCCGGCTGAGGGGTTGGCTCCTGGGCAACTCGCTGGGGTTACCCACTGCGGCCATGGATGATGACACCTATCTGGAGGAAACAGACCGATACGGAAGCCACAGACTGATGCGGAAACAGGCTACAACAACGCCCATGTAGTGACCAGGAATGTAATTGGAATCCTGAAGATGCGCTTCAGGTGCCTGGACCACTTTGGAGGGGCCGTCCAGTATGATGCTGAATAGGTTACCCGTATCGTGGTGGCCTGTTGCATCCTCCAAGACATGGCGCAGCAGAGGGGCAATGTGCTGGAGGCGGAGGATGAGGATAAAGGGCAGGCCTCGTCCGACGAGGAGGATGCGGGGGAGGGGCCCGGGCAGGCACGGGAGGCCGCACGATGTTATCACCAGGGCCAACACGTACGGGACGCTCTGATCGCCTCCAGGTTCATCGACTAGGAGGGAGGGGTGGTGAGGAGGGGTGCGCTGGCCAGGGGCACGGCCACCACATCCGTGACCTGCACCCCCTCACTTCCCAGACCGCCTGCTTGCACACCCCTCCGTTATAGATATCTAAAGTGCTACAAACTGGGGGGCCTAGGTTGCCAGTGACAGTGGTTCTGGTCGATGGAATGGAGGATGATGACAACCCACTCTGCAATGAGCTCTGGTGCTCCACATCGTATGACAATACCTGACTCATGCACAGTAGCACCTTCCACCTGGGCGATCTCTTCATATGTGCTGGCCAGGGCGGGGGGTGGGGGTGGGGTGGGGGGGGGGGGGGGGGGTGGAGAGCATGGTCATCCCACAAGGCTTGCACAGGCAATGCCCAATCCAGCCCAGACCAGCCCACCCCCACATCCATGCTCGTGCATGGTGAGGGTCCGCGCTCTCAGTGGTTGTGTGCGGCCTTCTCCGGGGACGGGGACGGGGATGGGGGAGGGGGGGGGGGGGGGGGGGAGACACATACAATGACACCATTAGACAGTCCGACGCATCCAGCCCAGGGGGTTGGGTCGATGGTGGCCTCAGTGGCTAGGGCATGTAGGGTGCTGGCATATGGGGCAGGGTGGGTGTTCGGCCGCCCCGAACGGTAAGGGAGAGGGGTCGGGTTATGGGGGTGTGGGGGTGTTTTGTGTTGTAAGTCACCAGTCAACCTTTAACCCTCTTTTCTCTTGGTGGAATACCAGTAACAAGTTTAAAATTAAAAATTAAAGAAAATTCTTGTCTTTGCAGTGGAATATTACAGGAACGGTCAATAATAATGTAATTCACCTGCGATGCTTCCCATTCATGGAACAATGTCTATTCTCTTGGCTAGTTAATGGAGCTGCATAGAGAAAGATAAAAATGGCATTTGTATTAGATTTTAAAACAATAAATAAATAAAACAGAAGATGATAATGTGGCTGTGTGGCCCAGCTACTAAGTAAGGGAAAACAAGGAAGAAATTTGCAGTAAGACGTCGCAATTAGTTAAATATTTGGTGTTGCAATATATACCTGCAATTAATGTATGTTTTTTGAAGCTGCTGTACCCACTCTAGTTACAAAAGAGCAGCTGTTCTTGGTAGTCCAGACTATAATGCTTTCTCTGTATTTTCTCATCACTTTTAACCATTTCTCTTTTTTCCCAGCGGATTCCCGCCCTACACTTGCCAGCAGTAAGACTGGCTCGGCAATTTTACCACAGACAGTCGGCATAATTGGCTGGTAGTTCTGAAGCCTCAGTTGTACCACCTGAGAGGTGGTCACGACTGAGGGAGGCAGGAGACCTCAAGCCTCAGAGGGGTAAGTGAAAAATTATGAAAAATTTGGGGGTCAAAGGAGAAACCCCTCTGGGGAGATTTTTGGGACCTTGGGGCTGCATTCCTTCACCCAAGCTTTTCCTTGGGCCATCGCACCTCCAGCTTTGATGACCTCTCAGGCTGCTGTGGGGAGGTTGCCTCTATTAAGCTAAGAGCATCCCCACATGGTGGTGAGGGAGGGTGTGGGGGGGGGGGGGGGGGGGGGGGGGGGGGGGGGGGGGGGGGGGGGGGGGGGGGGATGTTGCCCTGCTATCAGAAAAATGCTGACACCATTTAATCCTTAATTGGGTCTTTAATTAGTCAAATTGGCTGCCTGCTTCCTTGGAATGGGCAACCGATCTGTGTCACAGACCACTGATGGGAAAATGTCTGGGTGGCAGGATGCCTCATAGAGTGGTCCCAAACCAGTTCCCCTCATTTTACTGGGCCTTCCCAACCCAGCCTCAAAGACCTGAACTGGACACCTGAACTATATATGTGTCCCATTGTCTAAAAAAAGGGAGAATTGGACAACATGTACATCATGCTGCACTTCTGCTCCATTTATTAATGTACTAATTGAGTCAAACAAGTAGTCACTGGATAATGTCATAACCTCTTATGTTTAGGCTGCAGACACGTTTTAACTGGATCAATGGTTTTAGGGCAGCACAGTAGCATGGTGGTTAGCATAAATGCTTCACAGCTCCAGGGTCCCAGGTTCGGTTCCCGGCTGGGTCACTGTCTGTGCGGAGTCTGCACGTCCTCCCCGTGTGTGCGTGGGTTTCCTCCGGGTGCTCCGGTTTCCTCCCACAGTCCAAAGATGTGCGGGTTAGGTGGATTGGCCATGCTAAATTGCCCGTAGTGTCCTAAAAAGTAAGGTTAAGGGGGCGTTGTTTGGGTTACGGGTATAGGGTGGATACGTGGGTTTGAGTAGGGTGATCATTGCTCGGCACAACATCGAGGGCCGAAGGGCCTGTTCTGTGCTGTACTGTTCTATAAATGGTCTTTTCTGTTCAGGAAAATAATTCAAACAAGAGAGATGCATGCGAAATAACTGCAATGGGTGGAGAATATTGGCTGAAGTGTTAACTTTGAACATTTCTATCCAAAGATATATTTGTATAGCGTATAACCTGGGACACTAATCTTTCAAAGAAAAAAAATCACGGATGGGGCATTCAAGTTCCATTGCCATCCATAGTTAATCAGCTGAGGCTAAAATCCATTCATGCATGGAGCAAATCTGGACTTTATTCAAGAAATAAACTGTGCAGTTGGGCAAAGTTCAATTCTAAGGAAGACCTGCTACTACTTAAATCTTAATTAAAAACGGATATTTGTTATTGTGCAGAAAGCAAAAAGTTTCTCCATCCAAGTTCTTAAAGGTGTTGCAAGAAACATTAGGGCTTGGATTAGTGCCTGGGAATATGATGTTATTGGTATTACTGAGACTTGGTTGAGGGATGGGCAAGACTGGCAACTAAATATCCCAGGGTATAGATGCTTCAGGAGGGATAGAGAGGGAGGTAAAAGGGGTGGAGGAGTTGCATTACTGGGGCAGCAGGGTAGCATGGTGGTTAGCATAAATGCTTCACAGCTCCAGGGTCCCAGGTTCGATTCCCGGCTGGGTTACTGTCTGTGTGGAGTCTGCACGTCCTCCCCCTGTGTGCGTGGGTTTCCTCCGGGTGCTCCGGTTTCCTCCCACAGTCCAAAGATGTGCGGGTTAGGTGGATTGGCCATGCTAAATTGCCCGTAGTGTCCTAATAAAAGTAAGGTTAAGGGGGGGGGGGGGTTGTTGGGTTACGGGTATAGGGTGGATACGTGGGTTTGAGTAGGGTGATCATGGCTCGGCACAACATTGAGGGCCGAAGGGCCTGTTCTGTGCTGTACTGTTCTATGTTCTATGTTCTAGATGATATCACAGCTGTGATTAAGGAGGGCACGATGGAGGATTTGAGCACTGAGGCAATATGGATAGAGCTAACAAATAGGAAGGGTGCAGTAACATTATTGGGACTTTACTATAGGCCTCCCAAAAGCGAGCGGGAAGTAGAGGTACAAATATGTAGACAGATTATAGAACAATGTAGGAGCAATAGGGTGGTTGTGATGGGAGATTTTAACTTCCCCAACATTGAATGGGACTCATGTAGTGTTGGAGGCGTAGATGGAGCAGAATTTGTAAGGAGCATCCAGGAGAGTTTTTTAGAGCAGTATGTAAATAGTCCAACTCGGGAAGGGGCCATACTGGACCTGGTATTGGGGAATGATCCCGGCCAGGTGGTTGACGTTTCAGTCGGCGATTACTTTGGGAATAGCGATCACAATTCCATAAGTTTTAGAATACTCATGGACAAAGACAAGAGTGGTCCTAAAGGAAGAGTGCTAAATTGGGGAAAGGCCAACTATAACAAAATTCGGCAGGAGCTCGGGAATGTGGATTGGGAGCAGCTGTTTAAGGGTAAATCCACATTTGAAATGTGGGAGTCTTTTAAGGAAAGGTTGATTAGAGTGCAGGACAGACATGTTCCTGTGAAAATGAGAGATAGAAATGGCAAGATTAGGGAACCGTGGATGACGAGTGGAATTGTGAGACTAGCTAAGATTAAAAAGGAAGCATACATAAGATCGAGGCAACTCAAAACTGATGAAGCTTTGGAGGAATATCGGGAAAGTAGGACAAATCTCAAATGCGCAATAAAGAGGGCTAAAAGGGGTCATGAAATATCTTTGGCTAACAGGGTTAAGGAAAATCCCAAAGCCTTTTATTCGTATATAAGGAGCAAGAGGGTAACTAGAGAAAGGATTGGCCCACTCAAAGACAAAAGAGGGAATTTATGCGTGGAGTCAGAGGAAATGAGTGAGATTCTTAATGAGTACTTTGCATCGGTATTCACCAAGGAGAGGGACATGACGGATGTTGAGGGTAGGGATGGATGTTTAAATTCTCTATGTCATGTTTGCATAAGGAAGGAGGTTTTGGGTATTCTAAAAGGCATTAAGGTGGACAAGTCCCCAGGACCGGATGGGATCTATTCCAGGTTACTGAGGGAAGTGAGGGACGAAATAGCTGGGGCCTTAACAGATATCTTTGCAGCATCCTTGAGCACGGGTGAGGTCCCGGAGGACTGGAGAATTGCTAATGTTGTCCCTTTGTTTAAGAAGGATAGCAGGGATAATCCAGGGAATTATAGACCTGTGAGCTTGACGTCAGTGGTAGGCAAACTGTTGGAGAAGATACTGAGGGATAGGATCTATTCACATTTGAAAGAAAATAGATTTATCAGTGATAGGCAGCATGATTTTGTGCAGGGAAGGTCATGTCTTACAAACCTAATATAATTCTTTGAGGAAGTGACAAAGTTAATTGATGAGGGAAGGGCTGTAGATGTCATATACATGGACTTCAGTAAAGCATTTGATAAAGTTTCCCATGGCAGGTTGATGGAAAAAGTGAAGTCGTATGGGGTTCAGGGTATACTAGCTAGATGGATAAAGAACTGGCTGGGCAACAGGAGACAGAGAGTAGTGGTGGAAGGGAGTGTCTCAAAATGGAGAAAGGTGACTAGTGGTGTTCCACAGGGATCCGTGCTCGGACCACTGTTGTTTGTGATATACATAAATGATCTGGACGAAGATATAAGTGGTCTGATGAGCAAGTTTGCAGATGATACTAAGATTGGTGGAGTTGCAGATAGCGAGGCAGACTGTCAGAGAATACAGCAAAATATAGATAGATTGGAGAGTTGGGCAGAGAAATGGCAGATGGAGTTCAATCCAGGCAAATGCGAGGTGATGCATTTTGGAAGATTTAACTCAAGAGCAGACTATATGGTCAATGGAAGAGTCCTGGGGAAAATTGATGTACAGAGAGATCTGGGAGTTCAGGTCCATTGTACCCTGAAGGTGGCATCGCAGGTCGATAGAGTGGTCAAGAAGGCATATCGCATGCTTGCCTTCATCGGACGGGGTATTGAGTACAAGAGTCGGCAGGTCATGTTACAGTTGTATCGGACTTTGATTAGGCCACATTTGGAATACTGCGTGCAGTTCTGGTCGCCACATTACCAGAAGGATGTGGATGCTTTAGAGAGGGTGCAGAGGAGGTTCACCAGGATGTTGCCTGGTATGGAGGGTGCTAGCTATGAAGAAAGGTTGAGTAGATTAGGATTGTTTTTATTGGAAAGACGGAGGTTGAGGGGAGACCTGATTGAGGTCTACAAAATTATGAGAGGTATGGACAGGGTGGATAGCAACAAGCTTTTTCCAAGAGTGGAGGTGTCAATTACAAGGGGTCACGATTTCAAGGTGAGAGGGGAAAAGTTTAAGGGAGATGTGCGTGGAAAGTTTTTTACGCAGAGGGTGGTGGGTGCCTGGAATGCTTTGCCAGCGGAGGTGGTAGAGGCGGGTACGATAGCATCATTTAAGAAGCATCTGGACAGATATATGAACGGGTGGGGAACAGAGAGAAGCAGACCTTGGAAAATAGGCAACAGGTTTAGATAAAGGATCTGGAACGGCGCAGGCTGGGAGGGCCGAAGGGCCTGTTCCTGTGCTGTAATTTTCTTTGTTCTTTGTATTAACAAGGAAAATCTAGTAGTGGCATAGTTGCAGAGGTACTCACCTTGCCCACACTAGGCATATCCAGCAACAACCGTTTATCAGGCAAAATCATGCTGATTTGCATGTTTTGTGGTTGGTGGAGAACTAGCCCATACAAATAACCCTTATGCAAAACCAGAGTGAGTCTTTTTAAAGTAGGAAAGAACCGTTAAACTCCAAGGTGACTTGAATGTAATGTTTTCTATTTTAGTATAATTCACTTTATATCAGAACAGGATATATGCTTTATACTTTATAAGTAATGGCTTTGCAATAATAAAACATTTTTTTCAGTGAGCAATGAAGGCCATTGAATCACCAGATAGATTTCTTGCACTTTGATTTCCTTACCGATCAATTATGTTTAGCTTTGAAGGGTTATGTCAGTTGTGGGATTTCATTTGAAACTGCACCTGTGTGTGCAGAGCGAAAAAGCTGCAATAACCCCTTGGGCCACATATGTCAAGTACAAGGAGACAAAATGCTTCAGAAATCCTTTTTGTGGCATTTGTTACCTTTTTTTGCTATTGGGCATTTCAACTTCTAAGCCAGTGTTCAGTGACCGCAATAAGATGCATTTGCATTAACCTAAAAAATGTCACATTCCCTGTTACATGGGAGATGCGCTATATTTGTAGTTAAATAAAAAATACAAACAAAACTTTTGTGTATCACTTCCTAGTCAGGCCTCAGCTGGAGTTGATAATGGGTTTCCCCGTCACTTTGACGGTTGAGTGTTGAGCAAAGAAAATAGTATCACAGCCCAGGCTGATGTTGTCTCATGTGTGACATTAGGCCAAAATCATGGGGTGGGATTTGGCCATACCCAGCGGGGCGGGGGGTCCCGACGGGATGGAGTGGCACGAACCACTCAGGCGTCAGGCTGCCCCAAAGGTGTGGAATCCTCCGCACCTTCAGGGGCTAGGCCCGCCCTGGAGTGGTTTGCGCCCTGCCGGCCAGAAAGGGGCTTGGTGCCACACCAACTGGTGCCAAAGGGCCTCCGCCAGCCGGCATGAGTCGGCGTATGCACGGGAGCGCCAACGCATGCTGGCGTCATCCCCGCGCATGCGCAGAGGGATTCATTTCCGCACCGAGAATGGCGGAGGACCCCAGCTTCCGGTGCGGAAGGATAGAGTGCCGCCCATGGCACAGGCCCACCCGTGGAGCGGTGGGCCCCGATCGTGGGCCAGGCCACCGTGGAGGCACCTCCTGGGGCCAGATCCCTCTGCACCCCCCCAAGAACCCAAGAGCCCGCCCGCAGCGCCAGGCCCCGCCGGTAAGGGATCTACTCTAATTTACGCTGGCGGGACTGGCAACGAACGGGCGGGACTTCGGCCCATCGCGGGCCTGAGAATTCGTGGAACCCCGGGGCCCATTGAGTCGTGCCAGTCCCTGCCATTCTCCGAGGCGGGCAGCGCGACTCACGCCGGGGCAATTTTTGGTCAGGCGGGAGAATTTGGAGGACAGCGGGGGTGGAATTCACGCCGACCCCCAGCGATTCTCCGACCTGGTGGGGGGTCAGAGAATCCCGCCCATGATTTGCTTAACCAATTGCAAATACTCCATATGAAGTCAGTGTTGGAGGGATGAATGGCTTTTGCACCTGAAGACACGGGTGATCTTCTCAAATGTTGAAATCTCACTCAACAGAGTCTTCTCCATTTGGTCTGTCAAAGGTCGTTCCCCTCCCGCTCCCCATTTATAGGGATCTAACTTGCAAGCTCTGAGGTTGACTATCAGAATGTCTGTATATCTAAGTTTGCAACAGGAGGGGTTTCCCGTGCTCAGTGGGCTGTGGAGCACAACCTTTGAGATACGGGAAACCTCCATAGGAACCACATGACTGGTGAATGAAGCTGAGCTCCGATGAGCATGTTGGAGTATTGTGTTCAATTCTGAGCACCACATGTTGAGAAGGCTATCAAGGCCTTGGAAAGAGTGCAGAGTAGATTCATTAGTGTGGTGAGAAAGAGAGTAAACGGGGCTGTGGTGAGCTTCAGGGCCACTGGGAATAGGTGTCCTCCTCCACATGGTGTCAAGTCCCTGAGGACGTGGTACAGGTGCTGCACTGCCTCTTTGTTGAGATGGAGCAGCACATGTTGTCCGTCACCTCATCGAAAGTCCAACGATTCATGTACACCTTGGGCCGTCACTAGCGTCCCCCTCTGGGTTCTTCCTCAGTTTGATGGGTGGCCAGGTCTTCAGGGTGTGTGGTGGCCCCCTCAAATAGGGTGCCGCCTTCAGCCTGCATCGACATTGCTGCCTTCTCTGGCATCTGTCTGCCTCGGCTGCCACCAGCACCACAGCACCAGTCTCTGTGGGATCGACAGCACCGGCCATATTGTTCTATCTGTAAGGAATTGGAGAAGGAGAGAGACCGACAATCACTTCGGGCTTCCAACCCGGGAACCTCAAATCCCCCAAGCCTCCCCCATCCTTATGTGCCTCACCTTCCCTCAGAGTGCCATCCACTGAGCCATTGTGCTGGAAAACCTCGCTCTGCAAACTCATCCCCAACCATAGCAGGAGCCGCTACATCACAGAGGAGCCATTAGACCCCCGACTCCTGCCGAGAACATTAAAAAGACCGTGCTCAGGTGCCCTCCTCTGATGCACACACTTACAGTATGGTCGCGAGGATATCCCTGTGCTGAAGCCCAACTCCTGAATGTTTCATGGTTGGCTGCAGCCTCTATGGTGCTGAAGCTTCTCGTGTTCAGCAAACTGATCAGGCTTCAAAGTTTGATTGAAATGCGATGCAATAATCATTATCTGAGACATGGTACATATATCCACAAGAAACCACTTGAGAGCTGTGAATTTCTCTCACAACTAACAAGGCCAATTCCTCATTAGCAATAACCTTCAGCTGTGAAGCTAAAGGCTGCTCACAGTCAAAGGGAGTCAAAGTGACCTTCAGCTCTGTCCTGGATGTGTTTGGTAGGATGGACAGGCAGCAGCTGTAGTTGTCCCTGTTACGGTTATCCACAATTTTTAAAGTTGGCTCACAGATGAAAAGCTCCTCATCCCCCCCAGGCCAGAGGCGACCCACCGACCTGGAACGTTTCAGCCTTCCGACCAAATCAAATCCCCCTGAGGTGTCTCCACTCGCCCCACCCTGAGCACTGGGGCAGCAGCTCCAGTGCCCTTGAGCTGCTTGTCAGAAAATGGAAATGGCTACTCACCTCTTCAGTTCCCTTCAGCAGCCTTTGCGCCAGCTTCACACTTTAAAAAAGGAGTACTAACGACGCCCACGTGATTTCCCGCTGGGGAGCCAGTTAATTCCCAGGAGGCCATTGCATTTAACTTCAATCTCGCTAGTGAGATGGAAATGAATGCAAATGAGGGTTAATGATATGCTCGTCACATTTTGGCTTGATCCAGAACTCGGGTGCGGGCCGATTAGATAGCAGACTCATTCATCAGCGGGAATCTCGATTTTGGCCTCTCCCACTAGGACGGCATGGTAGCACAGTGTTTCACAGCTCCAGGGTCCCAGGTTCGATACCCGCTTGGCTCACTGTCTGTGTGGAGTCTGCACGTTCTCCCCGTGTCTGCATGGTTTTCCGCCAAGTGTTCCGGCTTCATCACATAAGTACTGAAAGATGCGCTGTTAGGTGAATTGGACATTCTGAATTCTCCCTTTGTGTTCCCGAACAGGCACCGTAGTGTGGCGACTAGGGGATTTTCACTGTAACTTCATTGCAGTGTTAATGTAAGGTGGACTTACTTAGCTAAGGAACGTGAGACAACTGTCTACAAAGCTTGCAGCAATGGCAGTCCAGAAAGATCCTTTTGTTTTGAGAGGGAGGGCTAAATTAATTTAAAAACATTTAGTAAACGCTGAAAGGTTATAAAACGCATTTACTTCATCAGATCAAAAAGGAAATTGTAAATGTGGGATAATTAATGTAGAGGTTGATTTGAGGACAGCCCAGAGTAGGCTACATAGGACAAGAGCAGCAGATACCTGGGAATCCCACCAGCTGGAGGTTCCCTTCCAAGTCACTCACCACCTTGACTTGGAAATGCATGTCGTTCCTTCATTGTTGCTGGGGAAAAATCCTGGAACTCCCTCCCCAGCAGTAGGGGCTTCAGCGGTTCAAGAAGCCAACTGACCACCGCCTTCTGAAGAGCAACTAGGGATGGGCAATAAATGCCGGCCTAACCAACGATGCTCACATCCCTTAAATTAATTTGAAAAAACATTATTATGGAGTTAGGTGGGGCTTGGCAAGGTTATGGATATTAACCCTGGTTTCAATTTATCTGGATGTTTGCCGAGATAGTTTTTTTACTTGCAGTTTGGACATGATGTCGCTTCCTGAGAGAAGGTAACCAAAGTAAATGGCAGCCACATAGACCTGCACGGTCAGCAGAATAAAATACTAACTTCAGCATTGATGGTGTGGAAGGCATGTGAGGTTTAATCTGTTTGAATCTTGTGAGAGAACATAAATTGGAACATTGCCTAGTTTGAAGCAAATACGAGGATCTACAACAGGCGTCACAGTGCCTTATTACAAAGGAAAGTAATCAGCTGAATTAGCATGGAAGTTTTGAAAAGTAAATAGCCAGAACAAGGGATTGGAGCATCCACAGTTTTGAAAGTTTTGCCTCATAGAATATTTGGACCTGAGGAGAATTCTCCAGAGGTCTGTGACGTACTTATAGATGGTCCCTCCATAGCTAAATAATTTTAAGATTGCTGGGTGTGGGGCAGCACGGTGGCCTAGTGGTTAGCACAACCGCCTCACGGCGTTGAGGTCCCAGGTTCGATCCCGGCTCTGGGTCACTGTCCGTGTGGAGTTTGCACATTCTCCCCGTGTCTGCGTGGGTTTCGCCCCCACAACCCAAAAATGTGCAGAGTAGGTGGATTGACCACGCTAAATTGCCCCTTAATAGAAAAAATAATTGGGTAATCTAAATTTATTAAAAAAAAGATTGCTGGGTGTTTTAAGAGAGTTCTTGGGGAAATAAGAAGTTAACCTGAATGCATTACATATTGTGATTATAAACGATATTGTTAAATTAATAGCGAGTGTTTTGTTGAATTCTTTTACATACAATCAAGTTTGTAACTTGTTTACAAAATGTGAAGTCTTGGGATGTAGTTCTATTGGTTAAAACAAAGGGTTCAGGACTTCCGGTTGCGGCTATGACCAGCTAAGTCGCACATTTGGCAGCTCCTGCGACAAAGGTGTTTAAGGGCCGATTGGAGGGCCCCGACGGTACTGTAAAGACGAATCCCGGTGGGGGAAGGCTCCCTCAGGAGAGTGAGACCAACTTTATGGTCGGTACTCGGAGTGGGGCGACAAAAAAAGCGGCAGCAGCTCCCCAAAAAAAGCGGGGGAAGAGGACCAAAATGGCGGCCGGTGGTGCACTAGAAGATTGGAGAAAATGGGCGGAGGAGCAGCAGGCCGCTCTCCTCCGGTGTTTTACGGAGCTGAAAGTGGAACTCTTAGAGTCCATGAACGCGACGACCACAAGGCTGATGGGGGCCCAGGCGACCCAAGAGGCGTCGATAAGAGAGCTGCAGCAGGAGATGGCGGTGAGGGAGGAGGAAGCCACGGTCCTCGTGGGAAAGGTGGAGGTGCACGAGGCACTCCACCTGAAATGGCAGAGCCGCTTTGAGGAGCTGGACACGCGAATGAGGCGGAAGAACTTGAGGATCCTGGGCCTAGCAGAAGGCCTGGAGGGGCCTGATCTCCCGAAATATGTAGCGGAGATGTTGAGCTCCCTGATGGGAGAGGGGGCCGGTCCATCGCCCCTGGAGCTGGAAGAAGCATATCGGGTCATGGCTAGGCGGCCTAGGGCAAGCGAGCCCCCGAGGGCGGTGCTGGTGCGGTTCCAGCGTCTCTGCGATCGGGAGAAAGTGCTGAGGTGGGCCAAGAGGGAGAAAAGCAGCAAATGGGAGAATTCGATGGTGCGGATATATCCGGACTGGAGTGCGGAGGTGGCAAAGCGGCGGGCCCGGTTTAACCGAACGAAGGCGGTGCTGCACGCAAAAAGGATCAAGTTTGGAATGCTGCAGCCAGCGCGCTTGTGGGTCACCTACAAGGACCAGCACCATTACTTTGAGACCCCAGAGGAGGCATGGACTTTTGTTCGGGAGGAAAAGCTGGACCTGAACTAGAACTTGGGAACGCCGGCGGTCGAGGCCGCCCGAGTACCCTTGACTGATCAAGTGGCCCATGTCTTTCTTAGGCCAGGTCGGAACTTGGTTAAAGTTGATGGATCGTTTGGTTTCTTTGAAACTTGTGTTATGGGGGGTTTCTTTGTTCCTTTTTGTGTGTCTCTTCCCGTTGCCAACTTCCCTTAATTATTGTTGTTGTAGGGGGGGCTTTTTTTTACTGTTTTTTGATCTGTTCTTTAAGGGTTATGGTTACTGTTGGTTAAGTACGTTATTATTGGGTAGTTATTTAGTTATTTAGTTATGCAGGCATAGTTATGTATTTATGTATTTATTTGCGATTTGTTATTTATATTGTTATATTGTTAAGTTGGGGAGGCGGGACGGGGGGGGGAGCAAGTGGGTTATGCGTGTTTTCTTTTTCTCTTTTTTCTTCCTCTCGTTTTAAGGGGGCTTTGTTATCGGTGTGGATGGGGACGGGGGTGGAATTGAAGATGGCGGGGTAGGGTGTGGCCGGGCGAAAGCGCGGGCTCTCCCCTGTTTCCCGCGCGCGGGACGGAGGAAGGGGGAGGAGAGAAGAGTGGGGTGTGGCCAGCAATGGCGGCTTTTCCCGCGCTGAAGCGGAGTCAGAGAGGGATGGCAAGGGGGGGGGGGGAGGCCCCTCCCCCCCCACATCGGGAGGAGTCGGAGTGTGGCAGGGGCAGCCGGGTCAGCGAAAACCAGCTGACTCTCGGGAGTACGATGGTGGATACACTGCGGCTAGGAGGGGTCCTAGCCGGGGGGGGTTTAGGGGGGGATACCGGGTTGCTGCTGGAAAGGCTGAGGACGGGAAGGGAAGAACGGGAGGAGAGAGGGGGGGGGGGCCATCGCCAGGGGGAACGGGTCAGAAGGGGAGGGTCGACCCGGGGCGAACAGGGGACAGAACATGGCTAATAGACAGGGGAAAGGGACGGGTCGCTCCGCGACCCGGTTGATTACTTGGAATGTGAGGGGGCTGAACGGACCGGTCAAGAGATCAAGGGTTTTTTCACACCTAAAGGGACTGCAGGCGGATGTGGCAATGTTGCAGGAGACTCACTTGAGAGTAGTAGACCAGGTGCGCCTGAGAAGGGGGTGGGTGGGACAGGTGTTCCACTCAGGCTTGGATGCAAAGAACCGGGGGGTGGCGATTTTGGTGGGAAAGAGGGTGTCGTTCGTGGCGGCGCAGGTGGTAGCAGATAAGGAGGGTAGGAACGTGATGGTGAAGGGTAGGCTGCAGGGAGAGAATGTGGTGCTGGTAAATGTATATGCCCCGAACTGGGATGACGCAGGTTTTATGAGGCGCCTGTTGGGCCTCATTCCGGGTCTGGAGGCAGGAGGCCTGATCATGGGGGGGGACTTCAACACAGTGCTCGACCCTGGGCTGGACAGATCGAGTTCCAGGACGAATAGGAGGCCGGCAGCGGCGGAGGTGCTAAGGGGGTTCATGGAGCAGATGGGGGGGGTAGACCCTTGGAGATTTGGCAGGCCAAGGGCGAGGGAGTATTCTTTTTTCTCCCACGTCCACAGGGTGTACTCCAGAATAGACTTTTTTGTACTGAGCAGGGGGCTGATTTCGAGAGTGCAGGACACGGAGTACTCGGCCATTGCGATTTCGGACCATGCACCACACTGGGTAGAGGTAGAACTGGGGGAAGCACGGGACCAGCGCCCGCTGTGGCGCCTGGATGTGGGGCTGCTGGCGGACGATGAGGTGTGCGGAAGGGTCCGGAAGGGCATTGAGAGATATCTGGGCACGAACGACACGGGCGAGGTGAAGGTGGGGGTAGTATGGGAGGCCCTGAAAGCAGTGATCAGAGGAGAGCTGATCTCCATAAGGGCACACAGAGAAAGGAAGGAGAGGCAGGAGAGGGAGAGACTGGTGGGGGAACTTATAGAAGTGGACAGGAGATATGCGGAGACACCAGAGGAGGGGCTGTTGAGGGAGCGGCGCAGTTTACAGGCCCAGTTTGACCTACTGACCACTAGGAAGGCGGAGACGCAATGGAGAAGGGCACAGGGTGCGGTCTATGAGTACGGGGAAAAGGCGAGCAGGATGCTAGCACACCAGCTGCGCAAGCGAGATGCAGCCAGAGAGATTGGGGGAGTGAGAGAGAAGGGAGGGAACGTAGTGCAGAAGGGGCAAGAGGTGAACGGGGTCTTCAGGGATTTCTACAGGGAATTGTACCGGTCTGAGCCGCCCAGGAGGAGGGGGGGAATGGAGAACTTCCTCGATAGATTGAGGTTCCCAAAGGTCCAGGAGGAATGGGTGGAGGGGCTGGGGGCGCCGATAGAGCTGCAGGAACTAGTTAAAGGGATAGGCCAGATGCAGGCGGGGAAGGCGCCGGGGCCGGATGGGTTCCCGGTGGAATTTTATAAGAAGTATGTGGACTTGGTGGGTCCAGTGCTGGTGCGAGCCTTCAATGAGGCGCGAGAGGGGGGGGGGCTCTGCCCCCGACAATGTCACAGGCCCTAATCTCCTTGATCCTGAAGCGGGACAAAGACCCTGTACAGTGCGGGTCCTATAGGCCTATCTCCCTCTTGAATGTAGATGCCAAACTGTTGGCAAAGGTCCTGGCAACCAGAATAGAGGATTGTGTGCCAGGGGTAATCCATGAGGACCAGACGGGTTTCGTAAAGGGACGACAACTTAATACAAATGTCCGGAGGCTGTTGAATGTAATTATGATGCCAGCAGTGGAGGGGGAGGCTGAGATAGTGGTAGCACTGGATGCGGAGAAGGCATTCGATAGGGTGGAGTGGGAATACCTGTGGGAGACGCTGGAACGGTTTGGGTTTGGGGAGGGATTTATCAAGTGGGTGAAGCTGCTGTATTCGGCCCCGATGGCGAGTGTGGTTACAAACGGGAGGAGGTCGGAGTATTTTGGGCTCCATCGAGGTACCAGGCAGGGATGCCCCCTATCCCCCTTACTATTTGCATTAGCGATCGAACCGTTGGCGATGGCACTGAGGGGTTCAGGGGGTTGGAGAGGACTGACAAGGGGAGGGGAGGAGCATCGGGTATCACTCTATGCGGATGATTTGTTGTTGTATGTGGCGGATCCGGAAGGGGGAATGCCGGAGGTAATGGAAATACTAGCGGAGTTTGGGGACTTTTCGGGATATAAATTAAATGTGGGTAAAAGTGAGGTCTTTGTGATACACCCGGGAGATCAGGGGGAGGGAATTGGGCGGCTCCCCTTTAGGAGAGCAGCACAGCTTCAGGTACTTGGGGGTGCAGGTGGCAAGGAACTGGGGGACCCTCCACAAGCTGAACTTTTCAAGGCTCGTGGAGCAGATGGAGGAGGAGTTCAAGAGGTGGGACATGGTACCGCTGTCGCTAGCAGGGAGGGTGCAGTCAGTCAAAATGACGGTCCTCCCGAGGTTCTTGTTTCTGTTCCAGTGCTTGCCCATCTTCCTCCCCAGGGCCTTCTTCAAGAAGGTAACTAGCAGCATTATGGGCTATGTGTGGGCGCATGGCACCCCTAGAGTGAGAAGGATTTTCTTGGAACGGAGTAGGGACAGTGGAGGATTAGCGCTACCCAATCTTTCCGGATACTACTGGGCGGCGAACGCATCGATGGTGCGCAAGTGGGTGATGGAGGGGGAGGGGGCAGCTTGGAAACGTATGGAGAGGGCGTCCTGCGGCAATACAAGCCTGGGGGCGCTAGTAACGGCACCATGGCCGCTCCCCCCCACAAGGTATACCACGAGTCCGGTAGTGGCGGCCACCCTTAAAATCTGGGGGCAGTGGAGGCGACACAGGGGGGAAGTGGGGGGTCTGATGGCGGCGCCACTGAGAGGGAACCACAGATTTGTCCCGGGGAACACTGGCGGGGGATTCCAGAGCTGGCACAGGGCGGGCATCAGGCAACTGAGGGACATGTTCATAGAGGGGAGGTTTGCGAGCCTGGGAGAGCTGGTGGAGAAATTTGAGCTCCCCCCGGGGAACACGTTTAGATACCTGCAGGTGAAGGCATTTGCCAGACGACAGGTGGAAGGATTCCCCTTGCTTCCCGATGGAGGGGCGAGTGATAGGGTGCTGTCAGGGGCCTGGGTCGGAGAAGGGAAGGTCTCGGACATCTACAAAATAATGCAGGAGGTGGAGGAGGTACCGATAGAGGAGCTGAAAGACAAGTGGGAAGCGGAGCTGGTGGAGCAGATAGAAGATGGGACATGGGCGGATGCCCTAGAGAGGGTCAATTCGTCGTCGTCGTGCGCAAGGTTGGGCCTCATCCAATTTAAGGTGCTGCACAGAGCCCATATGACGGGGACTAGGATGAGTCGGTTCTTCGGGGGGGAGGACAGGTGTGTTAGGTGTTCGGGAAGCCCTGCGAACCATGTACATATGTTCTGGATGTGTCCGGCACTGGAAGAGTTCTGGGAGGGGGTGGCGGGGACGGTGTCGAGAGTGGTGGGAACCAGGGTCAAACCAGGGTGGGGGCTAGCGATTTTTGGGGTTGGGGTGGAGCCAGGAGTACAGGAGGCAAGGGAGGCCGGAATATTGGCCTTTGCGTCCTTGGTAGCTCGGAGAAGGATCTTGATTCAGTGGAGGGACACAAGGCCACCAAGCGTTAACACCTGGTTAAACGACATGGCAAGCTTCATCCAATTGGAAAGAATCAAATTCGCCCTGAGAGGGTCGGTACAGGGGTTCTTCCGGCGGTGGCAGTCCTTCCTTGACTTTCTGGATCAGAGATAGGAACCGGAGGCCGAAACAGCAGCAACCCGAGGAGAAAAGGGGGGGGGGGGGAAGGGAGGGGGGGGGGGGGATAGCAACGAAGGGAGCACGTCAGCGGGGGGTCGCGGGCAAGGACTGCCCGAGGCCATCGGCAGAAAGGGAAAAACGGTTTGGTTGCTAGACTGATAGCGCGGAGGGGGGGGGGGGGGGGGGGGGGGGGGGGGGAGGGGGGGGGGGGGGGGAGGGAGGGTGGGGGGGGTGCGCGCGGGGGAGGGCGTGGGGAGGTTTTTCCAGGGGGGACTTGTGGTGTTATAATTTAAAATGTAATAGGGGTAAATGTTTGTATCGAAAAATTTCAATAAAAATTATTTAAAAAAAAAACAAAGGGTTCAGGGTGGCATGGTGCCGCAGTGGTTAGCACTGCTGCCTCATGGCGCTGAGGACCCGGGTTTGATTGCGGCCCCGGGTCACTGCCCATGTGCAGTGTAAGTGGATTGGCCATACTAAATTGCCCCTTAATTGGAGAAAAATAATTGGGTACTCTAAATTTAAAAAAAACAAAGGGGTCAGATGTTGACAACCCCGAAGCTACTGGCTGGATTCAGCACTTCTGCCCCCAGTCAGGAGGAACATCTGTCTCAATCTGATTGACTGGCAGCTCTCTAGTCCCATCGGTGCCATGGGAATGGTGACCACCATTGAGCCAACACCTTCAACACCTAGTGAATCTAAGTACCAGCCAAAGCTAAACGGTGGAAATGGGAGGGAAAGCTCCTGGCTGGGGATGTGGGGGGAGGGGGGGGGGGGGGGGGGGGCTGCTGAGAAAGATGGTGGTTGTGTTTGAGGGTGTAGGGGGAGGGAGAACTCTGAAAAGAGGAAGGAAAAGACCTCAGGGGGGTCTGACCTCAATCAGGAAAGTAAGCCAGTATTGGAAGCACCTCTCGCTTCCCACTCGAGGCCTGAGCAGACTAACCTGCCAGGCCTCCTCTGCAGCCCCCAACCTCCAGCTCAGCACCCCCGAACCCTCGGCCTCCGCTTGCTGCCCTCAAAACTGCAGCTGAGTAGGAAGCGGCCCTTAAGTAACCGATAATAGCGTCACATCAGCAAGGTTTGAATATTCAGTGAGGGGGATCATGTGGTGGGGGAGGCAGGGTAACGATATTTAAATTTATTCAATTCCACTAAAATTAGGGCGTGAACCTCGTGACATTGCCGGTGAGGGGCATGGAAAATCAGGAAATATATCCACACACTGTGGATAACTACTGGCTCTTGAAACCACCTCTTGTCCAGTTTTCACATGCGCGTTCAGTCATAATTTCACAAATGTTAGCTTTGCACCATCGGCTCCTCAGCCACGCACATATACCGAGGCGGGATTCTCCGGTCTGCCGGAGTTTTCCTGGGCGGTGTGCCCTCACCGGCAGTGGGATCCTCTGTCGCCACCACCTGCCAATGGGATTTCCCATTGCGGCAACTGCTGGGAAACCCGTGGGCCTGGGTGTGCTGCTGGCGTAACGGAAAATCCCACTGCTGGAGAATCCAGCCCAAAATGTCTAAATCTGCGGTTCCTCTCGTACTGAACAGGATTACTATTGCAACATCACATTTATCATCAGTAGGTTAAAACTAAGCTGTCTCATTTCACATTCACATATGTATAAACTCAAACCTCCCTGTAGGATTCTACCATTTAAGATATGATAAATTAATTTGTAAAATCACATACTTTAACATTTGCCAGCAATTGTAACTATAATTTTTATTAATGGTCAGGAACTATTGTTTACTTATTAAGTACCCATTTTCTTTCAAAGGGCCAACAATAATATGAATGTGAATAGGGTAGATGTTGAGGGGTGGGAGGTAAACCCTGCTCCGCTTCTCTAGATGAAGGTAACTCGTAGCGTTTTTGCCCATTTCTTGAGTGGCCACAAGCAGTCCCTTTAAGGAGAGCTACTCAAGAACATGCACAAATAAGTGGTGCTTGCTGTGGTAGTATGACTAGGGGTATTACGGTACCTGGAAATGAACTGCTATTGGTGCAGAAGACTCGCTGCCCATTGGCCCGGGTAAGTCATGTGCCTCTCAGCCGATTGGCTGAGAGGTAGGTAGCTCCGCCTACGAGGCAGGATATAAGAACCCGTGCTTCCCGGCAGTCGGCCTTTCTTCTGTACGTCTGCTGCCGGGCACACATCTTGTGCATTAAAGCCTATCGTTTGGATCTCATCTACGTTTCGTGTCCATTGATTGTGCATCACTTGCACAGTGCATTTATTGAAAAATTTTGCATTGAGATTGTGCGACTAGCATTAGGCAGTGGCGGACTGGCCAGGGTGTCAGCTTGCCCGATGGCAAGTGGGCCCCTGATGAAGTGGGCCCCCTATATCAAATAAAAATGCAATAAAGAAACAAACACAGACAACTGTTTTAGTAATAAAAAGGAATAAGAAAAAAAGAGAACAGGACACAAATAAGCAGTGCATGAAAAGGAATGAAGCAGGGGAGGTAGAGGAAGGATGTGGAATGGGGGGCCCGGGTCGAGCATAATTAAGGAAATTCCATGTTTTCAGCAAGAGTGTGTGAATTTAAAGATAAAGTTACAATTCGTGATTTGAGATGGTCGGCAACTTCAAAGGATATCAAGCAGTAGTCTTGGTTCAGCCGGTACATCGGTCCGGGGCCCGGAGAGCCAAGAAGGGGCCCGTGAATCTCTGAAGGGCCCTTAAAAATTATAATTAATTAGATAAATAAATCTCCAACTTCTTTCCTGAGATTTGTATTCTAACTTAATAAAATATAATTGTTTTTAAAAAGAGCAATACCAAATAAAAATGCGATAAAGAAACAAACAATAATCACTCAGTGTATGAAGGAACGAAGCATTGTTAAATGGATGTGAAAAGAAGTGAAGGGGTGGGGGGGCTGGTTCACCCGGGTCGGACATAGCTGGAAATCCACGTTTTCAGCAAGAGTGTGTGAATTTAAAGATAAAGTTACAGTTCGTGATTTGAGATGGTCGGCAACTTGAAAGGATATCAAGCAGTACATAGGGTCGTGAGGTCACCGAAAAGGAGAAGCGGTACCTTTGACCGTGAATCATGAGGTCAAAGATATTGAAATGATAAGCCATGATCGGTAAACTCAAAGTGTTGCGACACTGGTATCAAACTGGACATGTTAACTTTGGTCGTGGGACCATTCTTAATGTCTTACTATAGTCAGACCAAACTTCTAAGTTTCAACAGTTGTCTCAGTTGCTTGCTGGTGTGAACACTGGACAGTGGATTGTCTCCTCTTCTGAAGCTGCATAGGCCACAGTAGTATTGACTAATGAACATAGCCTATTGACGTGTAAGTAAGTTATTTTATATTTTTTTATCAAGTAGGGGTTTATCAGGCGTTCCTTCAAGTTATTCTTGCAATCATCAATATTCATTTTTCCCAATGTGGGCTATTTTTAAATAAGTTTTTATTTCAGGAATATTACCCCTACCAGCATGGAAAAGAAAAAGCATAAATCTGGGTCACTAAAACGCAAAGAACAAAAAGAAGCAGAAAGGAAGGAATCAGCCAAGCAATGCAGGCCTATTACAGAGTTTATAATACCACAAGCACAATCCACATCAATATCCAGTTCTGCAACAAATAATCAAGAAGCAAGAAACAATGGTGATGATGCAATGACATGCGAATCACAAGAACAGAGAAGAGCTACTTTGAATGTAGAGACAAATACAAGTGCATCCATTACTAATCAACCCAGGCCCAATATTTCTTCTGGCTTCCTTGTTCCGGTATCTGTACTGCCTGTAGTTGCAACATCTGAACACATAGCTTCAACTAGTGACAGGGAATCAGATATTCCTTCAAGCATAAATGACTTGGTTTCTGAAGCACATCCTGTAAATGAACCTACGCAAGAAAATGAAAGATCAATTACTGGAATCTTCCAATATCCATCACGAGCAAAGCTAAAACAGTTTTTTGCTGAACATCCACTTCAGCCATTTGATGATCTGCCATTTGATGCACGTTTGTATGAGAGGAAAATTATGAATGACTCAGTCCCAAGAAAATGGCTAACATATAACAAAGAAAATAGATGCTTATATTGTTCATACTGCTTAGCCTTTGAGTTTCCCAACACTTGTAATCCATCACCCTTTGTACGTGGCTTTAGTGACTACAGGCATATTAGCCAGAGCTTGACTTTACATGAATCGACAACAACACATGTCAGAAATGCTCAGCAATATATCAGTGTGGTTAATGATGGCACCTTAGATAAAGTTTTTGCAGCATCACTAATTAAAAGGAAAGAAGAAGTATTGAAGCAGAGAAGTATTGTCATGAGGATTATAGACATCATAAAGATGTTAGGCAAGCAAGCACTTCCTTTTCGAGGTCACAGAAATGAATCGGCCTACACTCTAGATAATGAGGTTCTGAATCATGGTAATTTTTTAGCTACAGTGCAGTTAATGGCAAAATATGACCCCATTATGGCAGCTCACATTTCTGCAGTGCAAAACAAGTCGAAACAAAGATTCAAACAATTAGAGCAACAAGGAAAGGCTCAAAGTAAAGGCCGTGGTGGACTTGTTACATACCTGAGTAAAACAACTATAAACATGTTAATCAAAATTGTGAAGAATATGATACATGAAAGAATTAGTCATGAAGTTTCTCAAGCAAAATATTATTCTATTCAGGTTGATTCAACACAAGATAATTCATCCATCGATCAGTTTAGCATTATTATTCGGTATGTGCTTAAAGGTATTATCTGTGAGCGACTACTTTCAGTTGTGCCAAGTAATGATGGTACAGGACATGGACTTTTTGATCTATTGATTGAAACATTACAGCATCTTAAAATTGACCCCCAAAAATGTTTGTCTGATAGCACAGATGGCGCTGCAAGCTACCATGGCCAGTATAATGGTTTACAAAGTAAAATTGCTGATGTGGCTGATCAACATGTTCATATATGGTGCTATGCCCATGTCTTGAATTTGGTGATAACTGAAACAACAAAATGTTGTGTGCCTGCAGTTTCTTTTTTCAATTTGCTCCAGAATATAGCAACTTTTGTGAAAGCATCATACAAGAGAATGGCTGCATGGATAGAAGTTGTTGGAAAACATCTAGGACAAGAAAAAATAAAACAATTAAAGCTAATTGGTGAGACCAGGTGGTCAGGAAAATCCAATGCAGCAACAACTATATTTGGATGTTTTGATGATGCCGCTGCCAGTACTTTCGTAAATCTATTGACATGCTTATCAATGATACATGATTCAGAAAAGTTTGATGCAAAAACAAAACATGAAGCAAATGTTTTACTTCAAAGTCTTCTAAAGTTTGAAACCATATTGACAGCATTTACTTACTTGTATATATTTGAAACTACAGCCCCGTTATCGAGTTATCTACAGACAAGTGGTTGCATGGAGTTTGGTAGATTCAGCTACAACAAAGTTGAAGGAACAGACAAGAACATTTGATAACGTTCACGGCAAGGCTTTGGAATTTGTAAATAAATGTAATGACAGGATTTCAGATGAATATGGATGAAAATCAAACATTGGAAATTGATGTGTTGGAAACAGCATTGCCAGTTAAGAGGCAGAGGAAGAAGAAAAGAATGGCAGATGAGATTATTGATGATGAAAGAAATTCCTCAGATTCTCTAGCTGATTTTCGAGTAAATGTGTTTAACCTAATAATGGATCGCATTGTCCAGTCACTAGAATCACGCTTTGTACAACACAAACAGTTGTATAAAGATTTGTCCTGCTTGGACCCAGCAAAGTTTAAAACTATTGCAGAGAAGGGCCTTGAAGATGAAGCATTGGAAGGTAATATTAAGCTGTTTCCACAAATCAGCAAAGATCAAGTAATATTGGAATTGTTTTCTTTTGCTTCAAACTTTGATGTATTAAAGCTATTGCTTAATGATGGTGAGAATATGGATTCCAGTTGCAACAATTGTAAAATTTGCAGCACTTGCCCATCGTGTGTACTAAAAATTCTGGCATCCAACAAACTTCATGACAAGGCATATGATAACCTTTAAGAACTTTATAAAGTCATCTGCACACTATCAGTTACTCAAGTCCAATGTGAGAGGACATTTTCAAAGCTAAAGATCAAAAATGACAAGGTTAAGAAGTTCACTGTCTGAGGAGAATTTGGAATCATACATGTTGCTATCCATTGAAAAGGAATTGTTAGATGAATTGGATGCAGAAGCAATTATTGGCAGATTCGCACAATCATCTCGCGAACACAAACGATTGCTCTTAATATAGTGGACTGCATGCAATGCTCTATTGTGCTTCTGAACTATCTGTTAATGTGTAAATTGTGCAGTAAACTATTTAAAAATATCAACCAATTACTTAAAATAAAAAAAATAAAAAAAATTAAATTACAACATTCTGTATTTACATTTTGTATCTACTGCCAGTAATAGGTACAGTACATGTACACTGTAATTACTAAGAAATACACATTTTTTCCACAAAAATTTAATTGTACCCTTTTTTCCATATGTATTTTTTGAAAATTTTATTTATTCGTTTTGAAAATTAAATGATAGCATTGTAGTTGTGGGTGGGCCCCCTTTGTCTCCTGGCAACCAATATTTTTAGACCCAGTCCGCCACTGGCAATATGATTCCAATTTACGTGCAAAGGCAACAAATGCGTGTTACAAGTGGGAACTCTGACCTCTGCAGGTCAGATTGCGCATGAGCATTTGCCACTCAAAATTTAACCTCTTATCTTCTGAGTAAACGTAAAGCCCTCCTGAGGTCAGAAATGGCACAGTAACTGAGCTGCAGAGGTAAATTGTGTATCATCACCATACTCAGTGCAAAAGGATTTGAACACAAAGTAACCAAATCATCATAGTTCCCCTCTAGGCATTTTAATCTGATTCATTCCAAAATCAACAAAGATCAAAAAGAACGTGAAATGAAATGAAAATGAAATGAAATGAATGATGGTTTAGCACAGGGCTAAATAGCTGGCTTTTAAAGCAGACCAAGGCAGGCCAGCAGTACGGTTCAATTCCCGTACCAGCCTCCTCGAACAGGCGCCGAATGTGTCGACTAGGGGCTTTTCACAGTAACGTCATTTGAAACCTACTTGTGACAATAAGCGATTTTCATGTCATTTCATTTCATGAGTGGCGTGGTTATCTTGTTTAAGGCTCAGGTGGGCAGGGAGGCAAGGGAGGAGCGGTAACGGTTGGTAGAGGAAATTCTGGAGGTGGATGGAGGGTATGTGGAGTATCCGACTTCGGATCTTCTGGTGAGGAGGAAGGAGCTGTAGGCGAGGTCTGACCTTCTGTCCATGGGAAAGGCAATTCGGCAGTTAAGGCGGGAGAAGGGGGTGGTATATACGTACTGGGGGAATGGGGTGGCACGGTGGCACAGTGGTTAGCACTGCTGTCCCACAGTGCCGAAGTCCCAGATTCGATCCGGGCCCCGGGTCACTGTTTGTGTGGAGTTTACACATTCTCCCCATGTCTGCATGGGTCGTACCCACACAACACAAAGATGTGCAGGGTAGGTGGTTTGGCCACGCCAAATTGCCCCTTAATTGGAAGGAAAAAAAATTGGCTACTTTAAATTTAAAAAAATATATGAATTTGGGGAGAAGGCCAGCCGTTTTTTGCCGGGTAAGCTCTGCCGGGAGGTGGCTGCAAGAGAGATTGAAATAAAAATGAAACGAAATCAAAATCGCTCATAGTCACAAGTAGGCTTCAAATGAAGTTACTGTGAAAAGCCCCTAGTCACCACATTCCGGCGCCTGTTCGGGGAGGCTGATACGGGAATTGAACCCGCGTTGCTGGCCTGCCTGGGTCTGCTTTAAAAGCCAGCTATTCAGCCCCGTTCCGTTCCGGTCTGGAAGAAGACAGGGGGGTTGATGGTGGCACTGGAGCATGTGAATAAAGTGCTTGAGGAGTTTTATAAGAATCTGTATACGTCAGAGCCTCTGGAGGACGAGTCAGACATGAGGGAGTTTCTGGGACAGTTGGAATGTCCTGTGGTGGGAGAGGAGGCGAGGGCATGTTGCAGGAGCCAGTAGGGGTGAAGGAAGTGCGGACGGTGTTGGGAAGTTGCAGACAGGTAAGGCACCGGGACTGGACGGTTTATCGGTGGAGTTTTATAAGAAGTTTCTGGACAGGTTGGCACCGCTGCTGGTGGAGATGTTTGAGGATGCAGTCAGCGAAGGGTACTGCCGGAGTCAATGGGACAGACATCCATTTCTCTGCTGCTGAAAAAGGACAAAGACCCAGTAGAGTGTGGGTTGTACAGGCCAATATTGTTGTTCAATGTGGATGCCAAGATTTTGGCAAAGGTGTTGGTGCTCAGGTTGGAGGAGTGTCTCTTGAAGGTGATTGGGGAACAGCAGATGGGGTTTGCGAAGGGCAGACGCTTATCACTTAATGTGCGCCGTCTGTTGAATGTGGTATTTTTGTGGCAGAAGCAAAGGAGTTGGAGGTGGTTGGAAAAGCATTTGATCATGTGGAGTGGAGCTATTTGTTTGCAGTGTTAGAGAGGTTTGGGTTTGGGACTAAGTGTGTGGCGTAGTTGAAGCTGTTGTGTAAGGACCCAATGGGGACCAGGCAAGGGGGAAGGAGACCCGGGCGAGGTAAGGGTTCCCTATTTCCCTTTTTCTGTTTGTGCTGGCAATAGAGTCCTTGACCATAGCACTGAGGTGCTCGGATAAATGGAATGGGATTAGTGGGGGGGGGGGGGGGGGGGGGGGGTAGTGAAGCACAGAATGTCCCTGGAAACTGGTGATCAGCTGTTGTATATTTCCAATCCAGGCTCCTCAGTGGGGGATATGATGGGACTGCTTAGGAGATTCAGGGCTTCTTCAGGCTACAATTTAAATTTGGGAAAAGTGAATGGTTTGTAGTGTCTTCTCTGGGGGCGGGGGCTGGTATCAGGGGGGTTGCAACAACCCATTTTAGGCATCTAGGAGTGCAGGTGGCTTGGGGCTGGGCGGGAATCCATAAATTGAACTTTACAAGTTTGGTGAGCATGGTTTTTTTAAAAAATAAATATTTTTATTCTCCATTTTCACATTTTCTTCAAGACTTACACCCCACCAACAAACAGTAAACAGTAACAAATACAATGTCAATCCCCCTACCAACAACAACGATCCCATCCTCCCACCCCCTCCCCAAGCAATGGCACACCTGACAATATAAGCATCAAATGAAACAAACCCTCCCAAGGAGGAAAAAAAGAAAAAGAAAAAGGAATCGCTTATGGTCACCATTGACATATATAGAAACCTGTTCTACCAGGCTCCGATGGCCGCAGCCCCTCCCCCCACCTCACTCCCGTTCATTGGCTGACTTAAACCGGCCAGCATGGAGGCCCCCGCCCGGGTCTCCTTCCCCCTTGCCTGGTCCCAGGAAAAACTAAGAAATCCCCTTTAGCACACAACCCCCGCAAACCCAAGCCCCAAAGAACCATCATTGCAAATGAAAGTCCCAACTCCTCCCTTGTCCAAATATACAGCCGTCGACTCATTTAGTACATACACCAACACGCAGTAAGAAAATAAAGTTACATGAGGCTACATCGGTACACAACCCGCTCTCAGTCCCAATTCTCAATTCTGCCACAGTCCTTCTGCCTTTGCAAACCTCTCCGCCGCTTCCGCTGTCCCAAAATACAAGCACATGGAGGCGATGAGGAAGGAGATGGGGGCGGTATTGAACGTGCTGGCGGTGGAGGCGATTGCCCCGGTGAGGACGGCGGTATCGAGCACAGCGGCGGAGGTGCGGGAGCAAGGCGAGACACTGAAGGAAGTGGAAGAGGCATTATCGCAGCACAGTGATCAACTCACCTCGATGGGGAAGGGATTACAGAGGGTGATAGAGACCAACAAGGGTCTGCGAGTCAAAATGAAAAACCTGGAAAACAGATCCAGGCGGCAGAATCTGAGGATTGTGGGTCTGCCCGAAGGGGTGGAAGGCCCAAGGCCGACAGAGTATTTTGCCACGATGTTGGCAGAGCTATTGGGGAAGGGGGACGATCCCTCTCGATACGAACTGGGTCGGGCTCATAGGTCGTGGAGGCCTATACCAAAGACGAGTGTGCCGCCAAGAGTAGTAACTATTTGTTTCCATAGGTTCAGCGTGAAGTAGAGAAGTCCTGTGTTGGGCAAAGCAGAGTGGGAGGTGCAGTGGGCTGGAGCTGGTATACGTATATACCAGGACTTTACGGTGGAGATGACGAGGAGGCAGGCGGCCTTCAGCCGGGTGAAGAAGGCACTGTACATCAGCAAGATGCAGTGCGGCATTGTATATCCAGCTAAGTTGAGGGTGACCTACAAATTTTCAGGCTATAAACTAAATTTAGGCAAGAGTGAGGTGTTTGTGGTGCACCCTGGGGACCAGGAGGAAGGAATTGGTAGGCTCCCGCTTAGGAGGGCAGGGGAAAGTTTTAGGTACCTGGGGGTGCAGGTGGCCAGGGACTGGGGGACTCTTCACAAGCATAATTTCACCAGGCTTGTGGATCAGATGGAAGAGGAGTTCAAGAGGTGGGACATGCTGCCATTGTCGTTGGCGGGGAGGGTGCAATCCGTCAAAATGACAGTGCTTCCAAGGTTCTTGTTCCTCTTTCAGTGCCTGCCCATCTTCATCCCTAGGGCCTTCTTTAGGAGGGTGACTAGCAGTATTTTGAGCTTTGTGTGGGCACATGGGACTCAGAGAGTGAAGAGGGTTTTCCTGGAGCGAGGGAGTAGAGGCGGGCTGGCGCTGCCCAACCGTTTGGGGTACTATTGGGCAGCCAATGTGTCAATGGTGCGTAAATGGGTGATGGGGGGGGGGGGGGGCGGCGTGGAAAAGAATGGAGATGGCGTCATGTAGAGGTACGAGCCTGGGTGCCTTGGCAACGGCGCCGTTGCCGCTCTCTCCTAAGAGGTATACCACGAGCCCGGTGGTGGCGGCGACCCTAAGAATCTGGGGACAGTGGAGACGGCATAGGGGGGAAACAGGGGGCTCGATGGAGGCTCCATTGGGGGAAATCATCGGTTCATCCCGGGGAACACTGATGGGGGATTTAGGGGATGGCAAAGTGTGGGCATCAGTAAATTGAGGGACCTGTTTATTGGCGGGAGGTTTGCGGGCCTGGGGGAACTGGAAGATAAATTTGGGCTCCCCCAAGGGAACATGTTCAGATACTTGCAGGTAAAGGCGTTTGCTAGGCGACAGGTAGAGGAGTTCCCTTTGCTGCCCTCGCGGGGTCGATGGACAGAGTGCTTTCGGGGGTGTGGGTCGGAGAGGGGAAGGTGTCTGACATTTATAAGGTAATGCAGGAGGTGGAGGAGTCGTCAGTGGAGGAGCTGAAGGCTAAATGGGAGGGGGAACTTGGGGAGCAGATAGAGGATGGGACTTGGGCGGATGCCTTGGAGAGAGTCAACTCTTCCTCTTCATGTGCGAGGCTTAGTCTCATCCAATTCAAGGTGCTGCACCGGGCCCACATGTCCGGGACTAGGATGAGTAGGTTCTTTGGGGGTGAGGACAGGTGCACCAGGTGTTCGGGAAGTCCAGCGAATCATGCCCATATGTTCTGGGCATGCCCGGCACTGGAAGAATTCTGGAAGGGGGTGGCGGGGACGGTGTCGAGGGTGGTTGGATCCAGGGTCAAACCAGGGTGGGGACTCGCGATTTTTGGAGTTGCGGTGGAGCCGGGAGTGCAGGAGGAGAAAGAGGCCGGTGTCCTGGCCTTTGCGTCCCTAGTAGCCCGGCGGAGGGTCTTGCTGCAGTGGAAGGATGCGAGGCCCCCAAGTGTGGAGACCTGGATCAGTGACATGGCGGGATTTATAAAATTGGAGAGGGTCAAATTTGCCCTGAGAGGATCAATACAAGGGTTCTATAAACGGTGGCAGCCTTTTCTGGACTTCCTGGTTCAAAGATAGGTATCTTGGGGGTAAGGGTTCCTTATTATAGTTTCTGTTTTTTTTTGTTTTTTCTCTATGGTTATGTAACTTAACATTGTGTTAATTTAAGTTGTTGTTAATATGTTGTGTTGTTTATTGAGGAAGGGCGAATATTTATGATTGCTATCATTATTGTTATTGTTGGTGTTTTATTATGGTTCAATGTTGTTGTATAAATACAAAATTTTTCAATAAAAATTATTTTTTTTAAAAAGAGGGCAACAGCTGAGGTATTGGCCCTTCCAAACTTGTTATATTATTATTTGGCGGCAAACTGCAAGAAGATGTGGTTTGGAGGGAGAGGGAGACGTTGTGGGTGAAGACGGAGGCTGGTTCCTGTAAGGAGTTGGGGTTATGAGCGCTGGCAACGGCGCCGCTTCCGTTTGCCCCAAGGAGATATTCGGGGAGTCCAGTGGTGGTGGCCATGCTGAAAATATGGAGGCAGTTTCGTCAGCACTTTAAGCTGGGGGAGGGATTGAAGTTCATGCCGATTCGAGGGAACCATGAGTTTGAACCTGGGGAGATGGATGCGAGGTTTCGGGAATGGGGGTGCGAGGGGTGGTGGAAATAAAGGATTTGTTTCTAGAAGGACGGTTTGCGAGTTTGGGGGAGTTGGGGACGAAGTTTGGGGTCCCACGAAGGGTGGATTTCAGGTACATGTTGGTGCAGGATTTTGTGAAAAGGTCTGTCCGACCTTTCCAGTGGCACCGCCCTCGTTACTGGAGTGGCTGTAGTCGGTGATGGGGTTGGGGGGGGGGGTCGTCTCGGCGATTTATGGATGGATTTTGGAGGAGGATAGGGTGTCTCTGGAATGGTTAAGGCCCAGTGGGGAGAGGAGTTGGGGATTGTGCTGGAGGAGGGATTGTGCTTGAGGAGCTGCGGAGGGTGAATGTCTCAACCTCGTGTGCGGGGCTAGGGTTGATACAGCTAAAGGTAGTACATAGAGCGCACCTGACGAAGTTGAGGATGAGCTGGTTGTTTGAACGGGTGAAAGATACTTGGGAGTGGTGTGCGAGGGGCCCAGCAAATCACATATGCATGTTCTGGTCCTGCTCGAAGTTGGAGAAGTTTTGAGGGTCCTTCTTCGGCACCATGTCGCCGATCCTGCATGTGAACTTAGAGCCTAGTCCCCTGCGGCCATATTCGGGGTGTCGGATTGACCAGACTTGCAGATGGGTGGGGGGGGGGGGGGGGGGGGGCTGATGTTTTTGTCTTTGTCTCGTGATTGCTCGCAGGCGGATCCATTTGGGGTGGAGATCAGCTTCTCCACCCTGTGCCTCGGTATGGCTGGGGGATCTATTTGGAAAAGGTAAAATGTGTTCTGAGGACGGGCGAGTGATGGGTTCCACAAGAGATGGGGCTTGTTTACATTGCATTTTGGGGGAGCTGGTTGCCGCCAACTGCCGGGGGCCCGGGGGGGGGGGGGGGGGGGGGTGCTAGTCCGAGGGGCTGTTTTGGGCTGGTTTTATTTTGTAAATGTTACGTGCTTTATGTGTTTAATTCTAAAATGTTAAAATTTGAATTAAAATATTTTAAAGACACAATTAACCAAAGTTGTACAATAAAAGAACGAGACTAACCAAGCAAAAGCAAACATTACTTAACCCCAAAAACTAAACGAAACCACCTAACAGCTGACGGTGACTAGCTCCTTAAAAAAGGAAATTAATGGCCGACATCTGAAGTAGAACCCAAGAGCAATGCTCACACTTGTCCTCCACCCCAGAGGAAAAACCCACTCATCCTCACTTTAGTCAAATGTGCCCTGTGCACCACCTTGAATTGGCCCAGACTTAGCTGAGCACATGAAGATGAGGAATTGACCCTGTGAAGTGCTTCCCTCCATAGGAACTAGAACAAGCCACGACTAGAGTGAAACACAGTCCTGGACTTGTTGAAAGAATGTAAACAAAGAAAGATGTTTTTCATGACCCCAAGATGTCCCAATGTGCTGTAGAAGCAATTAATTATTTCAGAAATAAAAACAGAAAACGTAGGAAACACTCAACAGGTTGGGCAACATCTGCAGGGGGAGAAATTGAGTTAATATTTAAGGTTGCTCACATTTCATCAGAAGTTGTAAGGATTATTTTGATGTGTAGCCACTGTTGTAGTCATTCTTTTGGATGACTCAATAATTTCAGCTGCTATCTTTACATGTTGGCCCGAGTTCAATCGATACCCTGAGATTAAGGGCATCAGACAAATACTTATCCTCTAAACATTCTAGTTGAAGTATTTTTTACCATCTGGTCTATGCCCAGGAGTCAATATGCCTAAATATGACTTTATGAATTGTCTGACATCAACATTTGACATCAAGCACCCTGTGAGTAGTACCTTTTCACTGGTACTGGTCCTCAGGACTCAGGGATGCGTACTGGTCATCCAGAAACTCCATCATATCTGACATCCCCTCTGGCGGCTCCGACCTGTACAGATCCCTGTAGAATGCCTCAAAAGTCGTATTGACTTCCCTTGGTTTTGTCACTAAACTACCATTCATGTTCTTGACCTGCATTATCTACCATGAGGCTGCCTGCCGCCTCAGCTGGACCGCCAACAGACAACCTGCCTTCTCCCCGTGCTGATATACTACACCCCTCAACTACACCCCTCACACATCAAAGCTGCTTCACAGCCCTTCCAGTGGATACCAAGTCAAACTTCACCTGGAGCTGCCAACAGCTCCGGGGTAGGAGCCAATCTGAGGACATTCATGATTGAGTTCTATATAAAATCGGCCAGGGATGGAACCGACACAGCAGACCCGGCTGGGATCTGATGTATATTGTAACTATAATTGCTTTGCAATAAACCTAGTTTTCTTTTCACCAACTTGATTCGGACTTGTTTGTGGCTTACAAAACTGGCGACGAGAATAAAACTCGATTATCGTCGATGCTGCTACACCAGCGGATGAACAACCACCCCCTTTCCACTGCTGGATTAAGGTTCGAATCAGTTTTCTGTCGCAAAAAAGCCTTTGTTCAGAAGTTTAGACGTGTTCGATGCCAGCAGAGAGGATTTGACACAGTATGCAGAATGCATGCGTTACTATTTCTGGGTGGACTCGATCACAGGTGAGGTTCGACAGTATTGCTGACTGCCTGTGGAACTCATACTTTTTTTTAAAACACGTTTTATTCAAACTTGTATCAAAGTAGGTTACAGCAAATAAACACCCCGGGAAACATTCTTCCCAACAATCAACTATACAGTTTGTACAGATTTTCCTCCATTCCCCCCCCCCCCCCCGGCGACAAATAGCTCTTCAAACACGGTCACAAACATCCCCCACCTTCTCTTGAACTCCTCTGCTGAGCCCCTTAACTCATACTTTATTTTCTCTAACCGCAGGAAGTTGTACAGGTCACCCAACCATGCTGCTACCCCCGGTGGCGATGCCGACCGCCACTCCAGCAAAATTTGTCGCCGTGCAATCAGACTTGCGAAGGCCAAGACATCGGCCTTCCTCCTCTCCATTAGCTCAGGCTTCTCTGAAACTCCAAATATCGCCACCAAACGTCCACTCCCTCCTCCACTATCCTGGCTAAGACCGCGAACACCCCTGCCCAGAATCTTCCCAATTTTTCACAACCGCAAAACGTGTGCGCATGATTCGCAGGCCCCGCCCACACCTCTCACACTCATCTGCCACCCCCTGAAACAACTCACTCATTCTCGCCCGAGTCATATGCATCCTGTGCACCACCTTGAACTGTATTAGGCTCATCCTTGCACAAGAGGAGGTACCGTTTACCCTTCACAGTGCCTCACTCCATACTCCCCAATTGATCTCCATTCCCAACTCCGCCTCCCATTTCTCCTTGATCTTCACCACCCGCGCGCCTCCCTGCTCCCCCAGCCACTTACATATATCCCCAGTGCTTCCCTCCCCTTCCACATCCGGAAGTTGCAGTCGCTCCAGCAGGGTGTATCCTGGCAATTTAGGGAACCCCTTCCAGATCTTTTGTGCAAAGTCCCTAACCTGTAGATACCTGAACTCACTACCCCTCGGCAGCTCTACCCTCTCCCTTAGCTCCTCCAGACTGGTGAACCCTTCCTCCAAATACAAATCCCTCACCTTGACCAGCCCCACTTCCCTCCACCTCCTGTGTACACTATCCATCCCCCCCGGCTCAAACCCATGATTCTTGTACAGCGGCGTTAGCACCAACATCCCTTCCACCCTAAAATGCCTCCTCAGCTGATTCCATATCTTCACCGTGGACTGCACACTGGGCTCCCTGAATACCTACTCGGAGCCATTGGCAATGCTGCCGTCACCATAGCCCTCAAACTAGACCCCTTACAAGATTCCTCCTCCATCATAACCCACTCTACCCCTTTTCCTTCCCACCACCGCCGCACCTTGTCCACATTCACCGCCCAATAATAATGAAGCAAGTTTGGTAACGCCAACCCCCCCTGCTGCCTCTGCCTCTGTAGCAGGGTCCTCCCCACCCTCGGCACCTTCCCTGCCCATACAAAGTCAGAGGTGATTGTGTCCACTTTCCGAAAAAAGGCCTTTGGTATAAAGATCGGGAGAGCCTGAAAGATTCACCACTTGGACCCTCCCCGCCAACGTTAAGTGCAGTGTACCTTAAGATCCTCCCTGGCCTCCTCCACCAGCTTTGTTAAGTTCCACTTATGGAGCCCTGTCCATTCCCTCACTACCTGAATCCCCGAGTACCTAAACCTATCCCTCGCCACCATAAATGGCATTCCCCCTAAATTTGCCCGCTGTGCCAGCTCATTCACCCGGAATACCTCGCTTTTCTCTACATTCAGCTTGTATCCTGAGAACCCTCCAAACCTCCCCAACAGGCCCATAATCCTTCCCATACTCTCCAACGGATCCGAAACATACAGCAGGAGGTCATCGGCATAGAGCGACACCCGATGCTCCCTCTGTCCCCTCATTATCCTCTGCCACTCTGCCGACTCCCTGAGAGCCATCGCCAACGGCTCTATGGCCAGCGCAAACAGCAGGGGCGACAGCAGGCACACCTGCCTCGTACCCCTGTGTAAGTCAAAGCTTCGTGAGCTCCTATCATTCGTCCTCACCCTCGCTCTTGGCGCCACATACAGCAGCCGCACCCATGCCACAAATCTCGGCCCAAACCCAAACCTCTGGAAAACTTTGAACAAGTACCGCCACTCCACCTGATCAAATGCTTTCTCCGCGTCCATGGACACCACCACCTCCGGTACCAGAGCTCTCGATGGATTCATCACCACATTCAACAGTCGTCTTATATTACCCGCGAGCTGCATGCCCTTCACGAAGCCTGTTTGATCTTCTGCAACTACCCCGGGATACAATCCTCCATCTTCCCGCCAACAACTTAGCCAATACTTTCACATCCATGTTGAATAGTGATATGGGTCTATACACCCCACATTCCACCGGATCCTTCCCTTTTTTGGGGTTAGTGTGATTACTGCCTGCTTCATCGTCTCCGGCAACTCCTCATTCTCCAGTGCTTCATTAAACTCCCAACAGATGTGGTGCCAAAGTCCGCTGCAAATTCCTTATAAAATTCTGCCGGGTACCCATCTGGCCCGATTTCATACCCCTAATATTATCCAGCATCTCCCTCAGCCCCAGGGGCTCCTCCAACGCCTGCCTCTTTGCTTCCTCCACCTGGGGAAATTCCAACTCGTCCAGAAACCGTCCCATATCCCCCTCCTCTCCTCCTGGGTCTGCCTCATAAAGTCCCTGGTAATACTCTCTAAATGCCTCGTTTTTCTTCCCTAGCTCTGACACTACATCCCCAGCCCCAGTCCGGATCTTCAATATTTCCCTGGACGCAGCCTGCCTCCGCAGCTGTTGCACCAGCATGCGGCTTGTGGAACTCACACTTATGGAGTGATGAAAAGCTTTACATATCTCAAAGCTCCGGACACTAATACTTTTGAAGAATTGGTAACCCTTGTGTCGCAACACTTCAGCCCTAAACCATCCATAATAGTGCAGAGATACAGTTTTAACATGGCAGAGAGGACCCCAGGAGAGTGCATAACCAAATTTCTGATGAAGCTACGAAAACTAGCCGCATATTGTGACTACGAGAGTACTCTTTCTGAAATGCTGCTCGACCGCTTGGTCTGCGGCATAAATAACATGGCTACTCAAAGGAGGTTGCCAGCCGAACTGTCCCTATATCTGCAGCAAGTTGTTCAAATTTTGATTTCCTGCAAAAGTGCAGCGAGAGGAGTGCAAGAGATCCAGGGGTGGAGGTACACCCTGACACCCTAAGAGGCACTCCCTCCCGGAGAGCACCCTCCACTTCAAGGCTGAAACTCACCCTGGACAGAGTACCGTTGGGGCCAGGTCCGTTGGTCAAGGACTGAAACGTTGGATGGGATACCTCCCTAGAATCTGTAGAGGGAGAGCCCAGACATTGTGGGCCATGTGGATGTCGGAGCCATAGGGAGTGCAAGGCACAAGTCAACCAGCGGCCCCGGCACTCTGGTAGAGGCAGGCGCCAACCAAGGGTTTCCACCTTCCACCTGGACCAGCCAGAGGAGGAGTGGATGCAGCTGAATTGCATTGAGGCGCCCTCAGTGGCCCCATCAAGATAACTGTCACCCATTAGACATGGAACTAGACACAGTTTCGGTTATTGGGAAACAAACCTTTAGCAGGATAAAGGCGGGGGTGCAACAGTTAGATCTACGGGACACCGAGGCAAGGTTAGCAACGTACACCTGCAAGCCATTAGCCATTGCAGTAATCACAATGGCCCTGGTTATTGATGAGCAACAGTTGATCATGGTCAAGGGACATGATCCCAGCCTGCTAGGCCATGATGGACCAAAGCACCTACACATGGACTGGCAACAAATTTTCCAAATGGGATCTGGGGGCCAATATGAAGTTCTAGGGAAGCACCCTGAGATTTTACAACCCAGACTGAGAAAAGGAAAAGGGGCCATAGCAAAAATTCAGGTTGACTCTGACGCAAAACCAATGTACTTTCGGGCTTGCCCGGTCCCTTACGCTTTGTTAGTGAAAGTTGAGGCCGAATTAAGCCGATTTGACCATTCAACCCGTATGTTTTGCTGACTGGGTGGCGCCGGTAGTCCCGGTGCTCAAACCAGATATGACAGTCAGACTGTGTGAGGAGTATAAGTTTTTTTTAAAATTTAGAGTACCCAATTCTTTTATCCAATTAAGAGGCAATCCACCTACCCTGCACATATTTTTTGTGTTGTGGGGGTGAGACCCACGCAGACATGGGGAGAATGTGCAAACTCCACGCAGACAGTGACCTGAGGCCAGAATCGAACCTGGGTCCTCGTCGCCATTCTCCTGTACGCCTGCTGCCGGGTTCACTTCTTGCTAATTAAAGCCTTTCGTTCGGACTTCACCTACGTTTCGTGTCCATTGATTGTGCATCAATTTAATTAGCAAGATTTTAAAGGATAGAGCTTCGCATCAAGCCGGAGTGTCTTCGACTCAGCCCGCACGCAGCAAATGCAACAGCCGCATTTTACCGTGCCCTCCTCGTGCTGGGGAGATACTGCGGCTGCCCACAGGTGTCTGCTGCTGAGCATACCGAACTTCTGATCCGAGACGCAGGTATGCAGTCCTCGCAGATCCGCCAAAGACTGTTGGAGAGAGGGACTTTAAGCCTCACGGAGGCACGGGCCCTCACCTCCTCCCTAGACGTTGCAAATCGTAATGCTCACGTGTACGCCCCCAACCGTGCCGCACTTCTACCGCCCCGAACAAGCGCATCTGATAAAGGCTTCCCGCCCCTTTGAACGTCTCAGCATGGACTTCAAAGATCCCTTCCCCTCTACCAACCGCAACACGTACTTCCTCAACATGATTGACGAGTACTCCCGCTTCCCGTTCGCCATCCCCTGCCCCGACATGACCACAACCACCATCATTAAAGCCCTACACACCATTTTCTCCCTGTTCGGATTCCCCGCTTACATTCACAGCGATAGGGGTTCCTCATTTATGAGAGACGAGCTGCGTCAATTCAAGCTCAGCAGGGGCATCGCCTCCAGCAGGACGACCAGTTACAACCCCAGAGGTAACGGACAGGTCGAGAGGGAGAACGGTACGGTCTGGAAGACCGCCCTGCTGGCCCTTCGGTCCAGAAATCTCCCAGTCTCCCGCTGGCAAGAGGTCCTCCCAGACGCCCTCCATTCTATCTGGTCACTTCTCTGTACATCCACTAACCAAACGCCTCTCGTACGCCTTCTTGTTTTTCCCAGGAAGTCTTCCTCAGGGACCCCGCTCCCGACATGGCTGGCGACCCCCGGGCCCATCCTGCTCCGGAAACACGTGTGGGTGCACAAGTCGGACCCGTTGGCTGAAAGAGTCCAGCTACTCCACGTGAACCCGCAGTACGCGTATGTGGAGTATCCCGACGGCCGACAGGACACGGTCTCCCTTCGGGATTTGGCACCTGCCGGATCCCGGCCACCCCCCCCCCCCCCCCCCAGCACCAGCCCCCCCAAAACCCCAACTTCCCCCAGCAGGCGCCTCTCCTCCCCGGCCTCACCGACACTTTTACAAGCGCTGCCTAGTGGACAGGACGACCCTCCCCCGGCCTGGCCCCCGCTAGCTCCGACTAGGGGTACAGACGCAACTGCAAGAACAGAATCATCGCTCCCGGCGTCATGGACGACCACCACTCCAACGTCGCCGACACAGCTCCGCAGGCCGCACAGGACGTCCATGGTACCCGATCGGCTGATCGAATTCATGTGAACTTTTGATGGACTCTTGTTTTTGCTTGTTCTCTATTTTTTTCCCATTCCCCAAACTGTACATAGTCACTGTGTTTTGTATTTGTAAATAGTTGCGGGCCGGTGGGCAGCCATCAGTGAAATGGTACGATCCAACATCTCTCGTCATACTACCAGTCTCTCATATACTCACGGGACTCACCCCCCCTCCATGTCCGCATTCCCCGTACACACCCCCCCGATTCCTTTCTCAACAAGGGGTGAATGTGGTAGTATGACTAGGGGTATTACGGTACCTGGGAGTGTGAGCTGCCATTGGTGCATAGGACTTGCTGCCCATTGGCCCAGGTATCGTGTGCCTCTTAGCCCAATTGGCTAACAGGAAGGTAGCTCCGCCTATGAGGTGGGGTATAAGAACCCGTGTTCCCTGGCAGCCAGCCATTCTCCTGTACACCTGCTGCCGGGTTCACTTCTTGCTAATTAAAGCCTTTCATTCGGACTTCACCTACGTTTCGTGCCGATTGATTGTGCATCAGGAAATAGTGCACTTGTGCTTCCAAGTGGACCATGAGGGGTTACACCTAGTTGTGGAGAATGTATGGGCAATTCTTTCTTGGGATTGGTGAACTATTACAGAAAGTTCATCCTTGGCCTCACAATCATGTTAGCGCCCCCCCCCCCCCCCCCCCCCCCCCCCCTCTCCCCGTACATCTCCTCTTGAAAAAGAACCAGGAATGGGCGTGAAAAAGGCAACAGGAAGAAGCTTTCACACAGGTAAAAAAAAACAATTGATTTCTTCAGGCTTGTTAACACACTATGATCCTGGAAAACAGTCAATAGTCATGTGTGACACATCAATGTAAGGCATTGGTGCCGTTTTATCACATCGCATGGAAGATGGCAAGGAGACGCCGATTGCTTTCGCCTCCCGGACTCTGGCCGTGGCTGAGCACAATTATGCACAAATTGAGAAGGAGGGTCTGGCAGTTGTCTTCGCCATGAGGAAATTCCACCAAAATGTGTACTGTCGATGGTTCACAATTATCACGGGCACAATCCACTGCTGGGGATTTTCAAAGAAGACAAAGCGATTTTTCCCATTGCCTCTGCCAGGAAGCAGCATTGGGCCCTCCTGCTGCCTGCAAATGAATACTCATTTGAGATCGTTAGATCTGTGGGACACCGAGGCAAGGTTAGCAACGTTTACCCAGATCATGAACACGAATACGTTAAGCCTTTGCAGACGCGCAATCCATGAGTGGACACAAACAGATCTGGTCCTTTCAAATGTTTGTCACATCGTCCTGTATGAGGGTCAGTATAGAAGATTGCCCAATGGGTTACGGGCATTCTTGACGAAAATGTCCGAGTTTAGTATAGAAGACAGCATCCTATTGTGGGGGATGTGCCTGGGGGTGTCCAAAATGAAAACGCTCATCCGCCAGACAGGGTCAATTACGACGAGACGAGAGTAGACTGTAATCGAGGCTTTATTACACAGAGATGTGTGGCCTCCTACAGCAGCTGACGAAATGGCTGCTGTTCGGAGAGCACACCCGTTTATACTCCGCCTACTGGGCAGAGCCAGCAGGCAGGGAACTACCCCCGTACCTGTAGTATAGGGGCCTTACCGTAATACCCATATATACAATACAATACAACAGTGGTGACTACCACACAGAGGCAGTATCATATCAAGTTCAGACACAGGGTTGTGTCATGAAAAAAATACGTCATTCACATAAGGTCCAGGAGACCAGTCCTATGAAAAATTCCTTGAAAGAGGAAAATTAAAGTCAATTAATGTTCTAGTCTCCTTTGCCAGTGGAGACTGGAACATTACCTCAAGAGGGTCTAGGCACCGAAATGAGAGAGGTCATACATCTGGATTCCGACATGGGGACCCAGGCGTCGGAAGTCTCCGACAAGGAGCAAGCAGTGTAGCAGCCTCAGACCATACCTCCAGCATGGCGTTCCGAATTGAAGTGTTTTTTTCCCTCCAGGTTTACACCGCTTGATCCAGCCCCTCAAGTGCAGGAAACGGAGCCATGGGTGAAGAAAGTCTGTCACTCACCTACTCCGCAGTCATCAGTAGAGTCCTTGGACTTTGGAGGGGAGTGATGTTATAACTTTCCCTCTCCCAGATCTTATACGACAAATCCATCCCAGCCATAAACCTATGGTTCTCACAGATCGGCGCCAGTAGCGACATACCCTAATTTAATATGCTGTCTGAATTGATTCCATATTCTCAGAGAGGCTATTACCACTGGGCTCGAAGAGAACCTAGTCGAAGAGAATGGAAGAGAAGCAGTGACAAGTGCCCTCAAACCCGAACCTATACAAAATGCCTCCTCCATCCACCCCAAAACAGACCCCGGATCCTTAACCCACCCCACACTTTCTCCACTCAATAATAATACAACAAACTAAGTAATGCCAACCTCCCAACTGCCTGGCTCTCTGCAAGAAAGCCCTTTGAACCCGGGGGGTCTTACCCACCCAAAAAAACGTCAAAATTACTTGTTGACACTACTAAAAAAAAAGATGTAGGAAGAAAGACTGGGAGACATTAAAATACAAACAAGAACCTTGAAAGGATGTTCATCGTAGCCGTCTGAACCCTTCCTGCCAAGGACAATGGAGGGCATCCCATCTCTTCAAGTCCACCTTCACTCCCTCTACCAGACTGGTCAGCTTCAACTTGTGTAACAAGGGTCAGTCGTGAGCCACCCGCATTCCCAAGTACATAAAACTAGTTAGCCCTGGCCAGCCGAAACGGTAGCTCCATTCCCTGGAGGGCTCACTGGAAAAACCTCACTCTTGCCCACATTCAATCTATATCCTGAGAAGAAACCAAACTTTCTAAGCACCTCCATTATCTTCCCCAGGTGGTGGTGTAATTGTATTGTCACTGGACTAATAAACTAGAGACAGGGTAATGCTCCGGGGATCCAGGCTCAAATCCTGACACTGCAGATGGCGAAATTTGAATTCAATAAACATCTGGAATTAAAAGTCTAATGATGAACATGAAACTATTGCCAATTGTTGTAAAAACCAATCTGGTTCACTAATGTCCTTTAGGGAACGAAATCGGATGCCCGGTCTGCCCTACATTTGACTCTAGGCCCACAGCAAAATGGTTGACTCTTATATAAAAGCAAATTACTGTAGATGCTGGAATCTGAAACTAAAGAGAAAATGCTGGAAAATCTCAGCAAGTCTGGCAGCATCTGTAGGGAGAGAAAAGAGCTAACGTTTCGAATCCAATGATTCTTTGTCAAAGCCCCCAGCTTTGACAAAGAGTCATCGGACTCAAAACGTTAGAATACTTATTTCAGATATCCAACATCCCATAGAACCATAGAATAGAACCATAGAATTCCTGCAGGGCAGAAGGAGGCCATTCGGCCAATTGAGACTGCACTGACCCTCTGAAAGGGCACCCTACCTAGGCCCAATCTCCCACCCTATCCCCTAACCCTATAACTCCACCTGACCTGCAGATCCCTGGATGCTAAGGGGCAATTTAGGATGGCCAATCCACCTAACCTACAGTATTTGACTTTGTATTAGTCTTTAACATTTCATCTGAATGATAGCACGTACATAAATGCAGCACAATAATAATGGTCAGCAGAGGTGTAAGGTGTATTGTATCCCAAGGTGTATTGTATGGGAGCTCGTACCTGCCGAATAGCAACTTCCATCAGTGGTTGCTTTCAGGACTCATGAAAGATGATCGTTGATAATACATTTGTGATATAGGAACACCTCTGAGCTATAAGCTGAGCCTAAATTCTAAAAAAATAATTTATAGGCCATGGTGTCGCTTGCTAGGCCAGCATTTATTGCTCAACCCTAGTTGCACTTGAGAGGTTGGTGGGGAGCAGTGTTCTTGAAGCACAGCAGTCCCTGAAGTGTAGGTACACCCACAGTGCTGTTAAGGAGAGACATCATGATTTTGATCCAGTGACAGTGGAGTAACAGCAATATATTTCCAAGTCAGGATGGTGAGTGACTTGGAGGGGAGCCCTCCCGCATATCTGCTGCTCATGTATTCCTAGATGGTGGTCATCTTGGTTTTAAAAGGCGAAGGAACCTTGGAGAGTTCCTGGAGTGCATCTTGCCGATGGTACATAAGGCTGCCATGGTTCGTCAGTGGTGGTGGGATTGAATGTTTGTGGAAGAGGTAGCCATCAAGTGGACTGCTTTATCCTGGTTGGTGTCAAACCTCTTGAGTGTTTTTAGGGCTGCACGCATCCAGGCAACTGGAGAGTATTCCATTACACTCCTGACTTATGCCACTTTGATGGTGGACAGGCTTTGGGGGTCAGGAGGTAAATTACCCACCGCAGGATTCCTAGCTCTTTGCCCTCGTTTTGTTGCTACAGTATTTATATAGCTCGTCCAGTTCAGTTTCTGGTCAATGGTAACTCCCAGGATGCTGATAGTGAGGGTTCAGCAATGGTAGTGCCATTGAAAGTCAAGGGACGATGGTTAGATCATTTCTTGTTGGAAGTGGCCATTGCCTGGTACTTGTATGATGCAATGTTACTTGCCACTTGTCAGTCCAAACCTGGGGATTGTCCAGGTCTTGCTGCATTTGGACATGAACAGCTTCAGTATCTGAGGAGTCGTGAATGGTGCTGAATATTGTGCAGACATCAGCGCACATCCCCACTTCTGACCTTGTGATAGAAGGAACCTCATTGATGAAGTGACTGAAGATGATTGGACCTTAGTCACTATTCTGAGGAACTTTTTAAAATTCATTTACGGGACATGGGTGTCACTGGTTAGGCCAGCATTTATTGCCCATCCCTAGTTGCCCTTCAGAAGGTGGTGGCAAGTTGCCCTCCTGAACCGTTGCAGTCCCTGAGGCGTAGATAAACACATTGTGCTGTTAGGGAAAGAGTTCCACGATTTTGCCCCAGTGACAGTGGAGGAACGGTGACATATTTCCAAGTCAGGGTGGAGTGACTTGCAGAACCTCCAGGTGGTGGGGTTCCCAGGTATCTGCTGCTCTTGTCCTCTAGATGGTAGTGGTCAAGGGTCACTTGGCAAGTTACTGCAATGTTACTGCAGTGTAACAGCTGCAGAGATCCATAGAACCTTAGAAACGGTGCAACACAGAAAGGAGGTTATTCAGTCCATCTTGTCCATGCTGACCCAAAGATACACAGGTGTCCTTTCTAATCCCATCTTCCTGCACACGGCTCAGAGCCCGCTAGCTCTTCTCCTCGTTTTCATGCTTCCCCGCAAGTGGCGCTATAGAGCTCCGTTTCCTCCGCGCGACGCAGTGTGCTCCTCTCGACCCGCAGTGGAAGCTCTGCGCGGCGCACTGGAGTTCCGCCCTTCACGGGGCGCGCATTGGCTCCGCCCTTCACGCGGCGTGCTTTTGCCCCACCCCATTTCCACCGAACTTCATGGCCTCTCCTCGCCCCGCCCACTGGATGGGTGTGGCGCGCGTGCGCGTAGGGCTGAGGGGCGGCGCGGAGTGGAGTAAGTTGCTCCGCCCAGGCTTCGCTCCTGGATCGCTGAGTGGCTGAGGGATGCTGCCTGTCTGCGCTGGCGTTCGGGTAGGGCGCAGGCGGAGAGATGAACGTAGCCCCCGATCGGCTGGGACAAATAAACAAATAGTAAGTAAGGTGGGCCAGGGGCCTCTATTTAAATAGGCGGTGGCCAGTCAGGGGTATTGGCAAAAGGAGGGGGCCCGTTTATTTATTGCGCTGTACTGGGTCCGGGTTTTCTCCGAGTGTCAGGCCAGGCCCGAGGGGCTTGGCCGCGCTCTCCAGTCGATAAGAGACGAGCGCAGTTACCAGTGGAGGAGCCGGGGCCTTACTCCTTCCTATTTACACTGGGATCAGGGAGGTGGAGTCTGAGGAGGTGGGGAAAGGTGGTCACAGGTGAATGAGCCTCCTGGTGTCTGAAGTGTGAGCTGAGAGGGGCCTTGGCGATGAAAGAGTACGCGCTGCGTTTGTTTACGTTTTGTTGTGATTTTCAACATTTAAAACATTAAATGCAACCCGACTAACTCAACCAAAATGTGTATGATTCCAAAAGTCACATAATACTTGGCATATTGATGGCAACTCGGGCAGTGTTGTTTAAACATATAGTGTTGTCATTCCTTTTGATCTCGATTTCCAATTCTTCAGGCAGCTCAATGCAAGGGTAGAGATTTGTTTGTGGTGGGTGAAGGGAATGCATACATGGTCTGATTGACGGTCATTTTATTCCCTCCGACCTTTGTACTTTGAATGTTGTGACTTGGAAAAAAGTTTGAAAAATTCAACAAAATCCACATGCACTAGTCTAAATAATATTAAATTGTTGACGGTAAGTTCGTGTCTGGGTTGTTCTGTTGATATTTGTAAGGGTTGTTTTCTAGTAAGCCATCTGAGCTGAGTACTGGCACCTGTTTCTGTGTTCACTTCCACAACTGACAATTTTGCTGCCCAACAATCTGACGATTCTTGTGAAGGAACATTTTCAGGTTTTGGAGACTGCATTTAGATTTCAGACAGACCAAGACCGTAAAGTTTTGTTATTGGATATTGAGATTCCAATGCTGAAAATTAAAATAGAAATTTAAAATAATTCAATGTGAAATAAATTAAGCGTAATACTTGGCTATTTTGTAAAAAACTGAGGGTACTTGTTTTGATAATTTTGTCTTAGCAAAGGGCTGAACAGTAATATTCCTGGAAAAATATTTTCTTTGTGCAATTTTATTATTTTCACATTACAAAGTCTTGTAAAATTTGAAGAAAAGAATAGGTCAGGCATGATGTGATAATTGAATTAAGTTCTGAAGTCTTAAATGTTATGGTTAGCTTTGTGAGTGGGGATACTTGTTATATCTTGCTACTGATCAGTGTTTTTGTAGTGCATTTAGAAAAAAAACATTGAGTTGATGTGTTTCCCAGCATCATCCTCTAATTGGAGTTTTTTTTTCAAAAGCTACATCACAGTAAAAAAGACACATTGCATTTTGGAAAGTGGCTTAAATGTGACCCAATAATTTTTATTTTGCCTTGTGTTACAGAACCACTTTGTATTTTACAATGGTTATTAATGTACAGGATTAATTAGGCTGACATGATTTACCAGACTTGTTTAGCGATAGTTGTGATTAAATGCACTGTGCAGTATAGATTAAGGCCATGAAAATCCTAAATTTGATTGCTGTTACATTGTTCCAAATCACTCTCAGCGGGGGTCGCTTGAGGGATGCTGCAATGGTCAGCAGCATTCCTGCATGGGGTGGAAGGAGGGACCATTCTGCTCATCATATCTGTACAGAGTCCTTGAAAGATCTAATTAGTTTAATCCCATGAGTCCTATTTTCCATTTTGAAGTATATGTCAAAATCCTTTTCAAAAGTTATGATTGAATCTGCCTCCCAACGCCCTTTCGGGCAATGCACTCCAAATCATAACTTGTACCGTTTTTAAAAAACCAATCATCTTGTCTCTTTATTTTACCAATAATTTGAAATACAATAATATAATATAAATCGCTTATTGTCACGAGTAGGCTTCAATTAAGTTACCGTGAAAAGCCCCGAGTCGCCACATTCTGGCGCCTGTCCGGGGAGGCTGGTACGGGAATTGAACCATGCTGCTGGCCTGCTTGGTCTGCTTTAAAAGCCAGCGAATTAGCTCAGTGAGCTAAACAGTGAGTTAAACAGATTCTCGCTTACTTTCAACATAACCCCTCATAATATTGAACAATATTAAATGTAATTTAATTTATGGGATGTGCCTGTTGCTGACTAGGCCAGTGTTTATTGCCCATCCTAAATTGCCCTTGAGAAGCGATGGTGAACTGCCTTCATGAACCGCTACTGGCCATGTGTAGGTAAACCCACAACATGGCGCTGTTTGGGAGGAAATTCCAGGATTTTGACCCAGTGACAATTAAAGAACGCCAATATATTTCCAAGTCATCATGGTGAGTGACCTGGAGGGGAACTTCCAGGTGGTGGTGTTTCCAGCTATCTGCTGCTTTTTCCCTTCTAGATAGTAGTGGTTGTGGTTTGGAAGGTGCTGCCTAAGAACCTCGGTGAGTTATTGTAGTGCATCTGGTGGTTAGCACTATGGCTTCACAGCGCCAGCGTCCCAGATTCGATTTTATTATTTTCATAAATTACAAAGTCTTTCTTGTAAAATTTGAAGAAAAGAATAGGTCAGGCATGATGTGATAATATATTTAAGTTCTAAAGTCTTAAATTTTATGGTCACTTGGGTCACTGTCTGCATGTTCTCCCCGTGTCTGCGTGGGTTTCCTCCCACAATCCAAAGATGTGCTAGTTAGGTGGATTGGTCTTGCTAAATTGCCTTAAGGTTAGATGGGGTGCTGGGTTACGGGGGTAGGTTGGAGGTGTGGGCTCAAGTAGGATGCTCTTTCCAAGAGCTGGTGCAGACTTGATGGGCCGAATGGCTTCCTTCTGCACTGTAAATTCTATCATTCTATGATCTTGTAGATGGTTCACATGGCTGCCACAGTTCAGTGGTGGAGAGATTGAATGTTTGTGGAAGGGGTTGCAATCAAGTGCTTTATCCTGGGTGGTGTTAAGCTTCTTGAGCATTGTTGGAGCCGCACTCATTCAGGCAAGTTATACTCCAGACTCGATAGATGGATAGGCATTGGGGAGTCGGGAGGTGAGTTATTCGCCACAGGATTCCTAGCTTTTGACCTGCTATTGGAGACATAGTATTTATATGGCTAGTTCGGTTCAGTTTCTGGTCAGTGGCAATGTACAGGATAATAATCTTCATTCGTGTCACAAGTATGCTTACATTACACTGCAATTAAGTTACTGTGAAAATCCTTTGGTCGCCACACTCCGGTGGTTGTTTAGGTACACTGAGGGAGAATTCAGAATGTCTAATTCACCTAAGAACATGTCTTTCGGGACTACGGGAAGAAACTGGAGCACCCGGAGGAAACCCACACAGACACGGGGAGAATGTGCAGACTCCGCACAGATAGTGACCCAAGCCGGGAATTGAACCTGGGACCCTGGTGTTGTGAAGCAATAATGCTAGCCACTGTGCTACTTTGTTCCCCAGGATGTTGCTATTGGGAGATTCAGCAATCGTAATGCCATTGAAAATCAAGGGGTGAATATTAGCTCCTCTCTTGTTAGGTCTGGGCACTTCTGTGGCACGAATGCTACTTGCCATTGTCGGCGCAAGCCTGGATATTGTCCAGGTCTTGCTGTATTTGGGCAGTTTCAGTTTACGATCATGACTCATTTTGTTTTGGATTTTCCACCAGAACAAAGTTGTTCTGTATCTATTGAATTCTTCAAACATTTTAAATACTCAATTTTATCACCCCTAATCTTTTAAATCCCTTGAATTGATTAGTGCAATTCAAATTTGTAATTTAACCCATGAAACCTGGGTATAATTCTGGTATATCAGCATTGTCTCTTTCAAGGCTATTTTGAGATGCAATCTTAAAACTGAATACATTACTCATGATGGCATTTGACCAATGTTCTGTACAGTTAACGCATCACTTCCTCACATTTGTACTCCAGGTCCTATGAAATAAAGGCCAATGTGCCATTATTCTTTCTGAATATTTTTTTTACCGTTGCACCATCTTTTAGTGATTTATGTACATAAGCATTTGCACAGCTCCTAGTTTCACTATTTGACTAGATGTTAGTTTTTCTCTAGGGAAATTTCTTAATGTTATAGGCACTATATAAATACAATTTGCTAGCTATACAATCTTTCTAGTTACTGATATTTCATATCTGGATAGGTATAGTTATTGTTGAACTTTGGAATTGCTGATGGTGATAAAAGTTGGAAGAATTTTCCCATTCTAGCTTTTTCAATTTCTGCAGTTGGGTTTGCCAAGTTTACAGTGGATATAATTACTAAGCCAGGGTTAAGTAAGTGTTGAGATTTGAGGTGCGACATAAAAGCGGACATTCTTGATGAATTATTGGTTAATCATTTCAGTTTTGAAAACTGCTTGCTATTCAGTTTTGTTTGTATCAGTTTAGAGTGATTCAGTTGTTGCTTGTCTTTTTGAATTTTTCATGATGTTGACCACTCCAACAGCTTGCATTTATCTAACCTTTTTAACATAGTAAAACACCCCAAAGCACTTTTCAGGAGCATCATGAGACAAAATTTGACTCTCAAGTCACATGAGATATTAGGCAGATAACTTAAAACTTGATCAAAAGGGTAGATTTTAAGGAACATCTTAAAATAGGAAAGAAAGGTAGAAATATTTAGGCAGGGAATTCGGAGGGTAATGCAGTGGCAGATGAAAGCATGACTACCACTGAGTGATTAAATTCAGGGATGCTGAAGAAGCATATGTTGGAGGAGTGCAGATATCTCAGAAGATTGTAGGGTTGGAGGAGATTAGAGGTGGGGGAAGGAAGGCCACAGAGCAATTTAAAAACAAAGATGGGGGACCTTAAAAGTAACCCTCTTAACTGGGAGTTATTGTAGGTTCGTGAACACAAGTAAGATGTATATGGGGATTGATGCGGGTTAGGACATGGGCAACAGGGTATTGGTATTGTCACTCGACTAGTATTCCAGAGACCAGGATAATGCTCTGGGGACCTAGGTTCGAATCATAGTAGATGGTGGAATTTAAAATCACGAATTAAAAGTCACAAATATCCCCATCCTCATTAATGAGGGAGCCCAGCATATCAATGCAGAAGATAAGGATGGAGCATTTTCAACAATCTTCAACCAAAAGTGTAGAATGAATGATCAACCTCTGCCTCCTCTAGAGGTCCCCAGCATCACCGATACTAATCTTCAGCCTATTTGATTCACTCCGTAATATCTATAAACAACTGAAAGCACTGGATACTGTAAAGGCTATGGATCCTGACAATATTCTGGCTACTGAAGATTTGTGCTTCAGGACTTTCCACCCTCCTAGCCAATCTGTTCCAGTGCAGTTACAACATTGCTGATGCCAATGTGGAGAAGTTGTCCTGTCCACAAAAAGCTAAGACAAATCCCACCCGGCCAATTACTGCCCCATCAGTTTACTCTAGATCAGTGGTTCCCAACCTTTTTTTGGCCATGCCCCACCTAATCACCTCTAAAATCCTGATGCCCCCCCCCCCCCCATGTGGTGATATATAATTCTTATCATTTAAAAAGTGAACTCTGTTTCAGCTGAAGAAGCTTAAAACGCCAATACCTTGGTTTAAACAAGCTTCAAAAGAACATGGCATCCATGAAAAAGAAAAATGAAATAAACAAAAGACAGTTAAAGTTCTGAGCAAGAAATTACTAAAAAATTGTAAGAAAAAAGAAAAAAACATTAAGTGTTCCTTGAAGTTGTTTATTCAACACATTCAGTTTTTCAAAATTATCTGCTAAATAACTCACAAACGCTTTTCCATCAACGGTTAGCAGGTGTTTCATTTCAGGCTTTTCACTTAAAAAGTCACTAAGCTCATCAAATAGCTCCATGAATCTTTTCAAACAATTCCCCTTCGAAAGCCACCGTACCTCAGTGTGAAGTAAAAGTCTCACATGGTCTGCATTGTTATCTTCACAAAATTGCTTGAAAAGACGCTCACATTTGGCATTAGCTTTGATAGCATTGATAGATTGGAAAATCCCAAAAAATAAAAATTGAAAATTTGGACCCAGACCTCCTCAGTCGCGCTCAGTGGCGTGCAGAGGTCTGGTGATGCCCGGGGCAAATCTTGATTGTATGCCCCAAAGCCCCACGTAAATATTTCATTAAATATCACCAAAAAACCTATAGAAAACGTAGTTGCACCCGTTCTAGAGCTATTCACTGACCTCTTTATCTTTAGAACATAGAACGATACAGCGCAGTACAGGCCCTTCGGCCCTCGATGTTGCACCGACATGGGAAAAAACTAAAGGCCATCTAACCTACACTATGCCATTATCATCCATATGCTTATCCAATAAACTTTTAAATGCCCTCAATGTTGGCGAGTTCACTACTGTTGAAGGTAGGGCATTCCACGGCCTCACCACTCTTTGTGTAAAAAACCCACCTCTGACCTCTGTCCTATATCTATTACCCCTCAATTTAAGGCATTGTCCCCTCGTGCTAGCCACCTCCATCTGCGGGAGAAGGCTCTCGCTGTCCACCCTATCTAACCCTCTGATCATTTTGTATGCCTCTATTAAGTCACCTCTTAACCTTCTCTCTAACGAAAACAACCTCAAGTCCATCAGCCTTTCCTCATAAGATTTTCCCTCCATACCAGGCAACATCCTGGTAAATCTCCTCTGCACCCGTTCCAAAGCTTCCACGTCCTTCCTATAATGAGGCGACCAGAACTGTGCGCAATACTCCAAATGCGGCCGTACTAGAGTTTTGTACAACTGCAACATGACCTCATGGCTCCGGAACTCAATCCCTCTACCAATAAAGGCCAACACACCATAGACCTTCTTCACAACCCTATCAACCTGGGTGGCAACTTTCAGGGATCTATGTACATGGACACCGAGATCCCTCTGCTCATCCACACTACCAAGAATTTTACCATTAGCCAAATATTCCGCATTCCTGTTATTCTTTCCAAAGTGAATCACCTCACACTTCTCCACATTAAACTCCATTTGCCACCTCTCAGCCCAGCTCTGCAGCTTATCTATGTTCATCTGTAACCTGCAACATCCTTCCGCACTGTCTACAACTCCACCGACTTTAGTGTCGTCTGCAAATTTACTCACCCATTCTTCTGCGCCCTCTTCTAGGTCATTTATAAAAATGACAAACAGCAACGGCCCCAGAACAGATCCTTGTGGTACGCCACTCGTAACTGAACTCAATTCTGAACATTTCCCATCAACTACCACTCTCTGTCTTCTTTCAACTAGCCAATTTCTGATCCACATCTCTAAATCACCCTCAATCCCCAGCCTCCGTATTTTCTGCAATAGCCGACCGTAGGGAACCTTATCAAACGCTTTACTGAAATCCATATACACCACATCAACTGCTCTACCCTCGTCTACCTGTTCAGTCACCTTCTCAAAGAACTCGATAAGGTTTGTGAGGCATGACCTACCCTTCACAAAACCATGCTGACTATCCCTAATCATATTATTCCTATCCAGATGATTATAAATTATATCTTTTATAATCCTCTCCAAGACTTTACCCACCACAGACGTTAGGCTCACCGGCCTATAGTTACCAGGGTTATCTCTACTCCCCTTCTTGAACAAAGGGACTACATTTGCTATCCTCCAGTCCTCTGGCACTATTCCTGTAGCCAATGATGACCTAAAAATCAAAGCCAAAGGCTCAGCAATCTCTTCCCTGGCTTCCCAGAGAATCCTAGGATAAATCCCATCAGGCCCCGGGGACTTATCTATTTTCACCTTGTCCAGAATTGCCAACACTTCTTCCCTACGCACCTCAATGCCATCTATTCTAATAGCCTGGGTCTCAGCATTCTCCTCCACAATATTATCTTTTTCCTGAGTGAATACTGACGAAAAGTATTCATTTAGTATCTCGCTTATCTCCTCAGCCTCCACACAACTTCCCACCACTGTCCTTGACTGGCCCTACTCTTACCCTAGTCATTCTATTATTCCTGACATACCTATAGAAAGCTTTTGGGTTTTCCTTGATCCTACCTGCCAAAGACTTCTCATGTCCCCTCCTTGCACGTCTTAGCTCTCTCTTTAGATCCTTCCTCGCTTCCTTGTAACTATCAAGCGCCCCAACTGAAACTTCACGCCTCATCTTCACATAGGCCTCCTTCTTCCTCTTAACAAGAGATTCCACTTCTTTGGTAAACCACGGTTCCCTCGCTCGACCCCTTCCTCCCTGCCTGACTGGTACGTACTTATCAAGAACATGCAATAGCTGTTCCTTGAACAAGCTCCACATATCCAGTGTGCCCAACACTTGCAGCCTTGTTCTCCAACCTACACATCCTAAGTCATGTCTAATGGCATCATAATTGCCCTTCCCCCAGCTATAACTCTTGCCCTGCGGGGTTTACTTATCCCTTTCCATCACTAACGTAAAGGTCACTGAATTGTGGTCACTGTTTCCAAAGTGCTCACCTACCTCCAGATCTAACATTGGCCTGGTTCATTACCCAAAACCAAATCCAATGTGGCCTCGCCTCTTGTTGGCCTGTCAACATATTGTGTCAGGAAACCCTCCTGCACAAATTGTACAAAGAACGACCCATCTAATGTACTCGAACTATATCTTTTCCAGTCAATATTTGGAAAGTTAAAGTCTCCCATAACAACTACCCTGTTACTTTCGCTCTTTTCCAGAATCATCTTCGCCATCCTTTCCTCTACATCCCTAGAACTATTAGGTGGCCTATAGAAAACTCCCAACAGGGTGACCTCTCCTTTCCTGTTTCTAACCTCAGCCCATATTACCTCGGAAGAAGAGTCCCCATCTAGCATCCTTTCCGCCACCGTAATACTGTCCTTGACATGCAGCGCCACACCTCCCCCTCTTTTGCCCCCTTCTCTGACCTTACTAAAACACCTAAACCCCGGAACCTGCAACAACCATTCCTGTCCCTGCTCTATCCATGTCTCTGAAATGGCCACAACATCGAAGTCCCAGGTACCAATCCATGCTGCCAGTTCCCCTACCTTATTTCGTATACTCCTGGCATTGAAGTAGACACACTTCAAACCACCTACCTGAACACTGGCACCCTCCTGCGAAGTCAAATCTGTGCTCCTGACCTCTATACTCTCAATCTCCCGTACCCCAAAACTACAATCCAGGTTCCCCTGCCCCTGCTGAATTAGTTTAAACCCCCCCAAAGAGCACTAACAAATCTCCCCCCCCAGGATATAGGTGCCCCTCAGGTTCAGATGTAGACCATCCTGTCTATAGAGGTCCCACCTTCCCCAGAAAGAGCCCCAGTTATCCAGAAATCTGAATCCCTCCCACCTGCACCATCCCTGTAGCCACGTGTTTAATTGCTCTCTCTCCCTATTCCTCATCTCACTATCACGTGGCACGGGCAACAACCCAGAGATAACAACTCTGTTTGTTCTCGCTCTGAGCTTCCATCCTAGCTCCCTAAAGGCCTGCCTGACATCCTTGTCCCCTTTCCTACCTATGTCGTTAGTGCCAATGTGGACTACGACTTGGGGCTGCTCCCCCTCCCCCTTAAGGACCCGGAAAACACGATCCGAGACATCACGTACCCTTGCACCTGGGAGGCAACATACTAAACGTGAGTCTCTCTCGCTCCCACAAAATCTCCTATCTGTGCCCCGACTATTGAGTCCCCAATTACTAATGTTCTACTCCTTTCCCCCCTTCCCTTCTGAGCAACAGGGACAGACTCCGTGCCAGAGGCCCGTACCCCATGGCTTACCGCTGGTAAGTCGTCCCCCCCACAAATATCCAAAACGGTATACTTGTTACTCAGGGGAACGACCGCAGGGGGTCCCTGCACTGACTGCTTCTTCCCAGTCCCTCTTACAGTTACCCATCTATCTCCAGTCTTTGGTGTAACTACTTCCCTGAAGCTCCTATCTATGACCCCCTCTGCCTCCCGAATGATCCGAAGTTCATCCAGCTCAAGCTCCAGGTCCCTAACACGGTTTTTGAGGAGCTGGAGTTGGGTGCACTTCCCACAGATGAAATCAGCAGGGACACTGACGACGTCCCTCACCTCAAACATTCTGCAGGAGGAGCATTGTACTGCCTTCCCTGACATCACCTCTAGATTTAAAAAAAACAAGAAGAAGAAAAAGAAACGAAGAGCTTACCTGATATTCCCTCAAACCTTGCTCCCGGTGAAAGGTAAGCAAATTTAAAGGCACTCACTCACCTTCACGACAGGCCCCAAACTGCCTCTAGGTCATCTCTAAGGTATAGGACGGCTGCCTGAGGTTAAATTGCGCTGTAAGAGTTAGTCAATTTCCCCTTAGCGCTGGGATTCTAGGGATATTGTTCTCTTCTTCAGTCATTTTGCTTTGCAGCAATGGGTGAGATGTTATGTCTCGCAAGTTGTGCCTCCCTCCTCTGCAACCCCTATGGAGAAGGATAAGAGCAGCAACGTCATGGAAATACTGTTATGACCCTTGTGGAAACAAACTACAAACAACCCAACTAAGACCAATATACAAGACTTCACTTTTATATTAGCAATCACACCAAAATCAACGTAAATTAAACATGAATTAACAGGAAAATTGCAATAATATGACCGATAAATTACACATAGCAGATACAAAGACATATCTCACACATTTCTCAGTCAGCCCATTCAGCACGTATCGCATTCATTTCAGCCACAATATCCTTCAAAACGTTGAACTTCTTCAAATCAAATTCCATCTTCATTTCTCTAAAGCTTTAGCACCAAGTTTCATCAAACATCGGCATTACTTCACCCAATTTCCACAAATATAATTTTCACAGTCGACACATTTCCAGATCCCTTCTTCTTCACAAAACCCTGGTCATGTGGGGCCTGTTTGTGCACTATGCCAGTGCATAAAGGGTCCCCAAGTCCAGATATAAAGCTCTGTTCAAGATCCGAGCTCCAGCTGCTTGCAGTCAAGTAGAACATAGAACATAGACCAGTACAGCACAGAACAGGCCCTTCAGCCCTCGATGTTATGCCGAGCAATGATCACCCTACTCAAACCCACGTATCCACCCTATACCCGTAACCCAACAAACCCCCCCCCCCAACCTCAACCTTACTTTTTTAGGACACTACGGGCAATTTAGCATGGCCAATCCACCTAACCCGCACATCTTTGGACTGTGGGAGGAAACCGGAGCACCCGGAGGAAACCCACGCACACACGGGGAGGACGTGCCGACTCTGCACAGACAGTGACCCAGCCGGGAACCGAACCTGGGACCCTGGAGCTGTGAAGCATTTATGCTAACCACCATGCTACCGTGCTGCCCCTGTCTCTGAGAATCTTCCATTTATAGGAGCCTGGGCTTTAAGTATAAAGGGTAAGAGGGCAAAAGTTAAGAGGCCATGATGAATCTTCATAAAATACTGGTTCTGTCCCAAATGGGTGCCCCTGGCCCAAATGTGAAATTCTGGGCACGACAGTTTAGTAAGTTGACAGCTACAGAGAGGGTGCAGAGAAGAGTTTTAAAATAGATCAAAAGATAAAGAATAAATAAAACTCACCCATGGTGGCATTGCCGTCGATGCTGGAGAATTCGCGCCCTTTCTGCTCCCTCTCCAGCCTCCGAGTCCAAAGCTCCACCCGACCGCGGTGCGCAGGCGCGCTCCACCCGACCGCGGTGCGCAGGCGCGCTCCACCCGACCGCGGGGCGCAGGCGCGCTCCGGCCGACCGAGGTGCTGCCCCCATCCAATGGCTGCCCGGGGCCAGCGCACCGTCGGCCCCCCCCTCTGCACGCCGCTGGTCGCGCTCAATTGCCCCCCTTAAAAATCAAATTGCCCCCCTGTGGGGCGTACGCCCCACGTTGGGAACCACTGCTCTAGATCATCAGTAAAGTGATGGAAGAGGTCGCCAGCAGTGCTATCAAGCAATAACCTGCTCATTGATGCTCACTTTGGGTCCTGCCAGGGTGTCTCAGTTCCTGACCTCATTAGAGCCTTAACATATGAACAGCTTTTCCTACCACCATACCAGAATCTCTGGTGTTCCCCGAGCATCTATCCATGGCTTCTCCTTTTCATCTGCGGGCTGCTCTTTGTGAATGCCAGATGATATTGCTGTGTCCACTGATGACGCCCATCACCATGTCTCTTGATTTGTTCACTGTTGCTAAATTAAATTTCCTCCTGTTAAATTTAAAGCCTTTGGTTTCAGTCCCCACTCTAAATTCTTAACCACTGACTCCATCTCTCTCCCTGGCAACAATCTGAGATTAAACCAACTTTGGTGTCACATTTGATCCCAAGAGGAGCTTTGGTCTATCACTAACATGTCTGCATTGACTCTCCCAAACTTCTACAGATGTGCCATAGAGAGCATCCTATCCGGCTGCATCTCAGCTTGGTATTCACACTGTATTTACCAATACCATTGTAAGCGCAGTAGCGTTATCCGGCCACTAGGGGGAGTAGCTCTGGGAATGCTCAGGAGTTTGTACAGGGCTCCACCCGTGGCTCCGCCCACGACTCCTCCCCCTAGACTGCTGTATAAATAACCGTGTCCAGAGCCAGCCTGCAGTTGTAACAGGCTGGCTCTGTAGTAAGTAGATTAAAACCACTGTTCATTTCCTAAAGCACGTGTCTCGTGAATTGATGGTTCCATCAGGTATAGCAACTGCTACGGTCCAAGATCGCAAGAAACTGCAGAGTGTGGTGAACTCAGCCCAATGTATCACACCAGCTTGCCACCCTCCCAATGATTCTGTCTGCACCTCCCGTTGCCTCAGGAAGGCAGACAGTATTGTCAGAGACCCCTCACACCCAGGCTTTGCCCTCTTCTAGACCCTTCCATTAGGCAGAAGTCTGAAGACCTGTACATGCCGACATAGGAACAGCTTCTTCCCCACAACTACAAGGCTCCTCAATGACTCTCCCTCGGAATGATCTGTTTCCTGTAAGAATACTATTCACAAAGCCCTATGCTGCTCTTGCTTATGTATTGCTTTGTTTGGCCCCTTGTTCCGTACTGTAACCAATCACTATTTGTTGATGTACCATTTGTCAATGTACTCTGTCGATTATTCTTTTATTTACTATGTATATTATGTATGTAGTGTATACGTTCCCTTGGCCGCAGAAAAATACTTTTCACTGTACTTCGGTACATGTGACAAATATCAATGAATCAATCAAGACCATCTATTTCCACCGCTATAACATTGCATGACTTTGTCTCCCTGTGCCAGCTCCCCTGCTGCTGAAACCTTCAATCATGCCATTGTTACCTCTGAACTCAACTATTTCAGTGTACATCTGCCTAGCCTCCCACATTCTATCCTCCACAGGCTTGAGATCATCCAAAACTCTGCTGCATGTGTCTTAATTTGCACCCCCATTCCTCTATTATTCCTGTGCTTGTTAACTTCCATTGGCTTCTGGTTAAGCAGTGACTTGATTTTAAAATTATAGTTCTTGTTTTCAGATTCTTCCATCGCCTCATCTCTCCCTAACTCTGTAATGTCCTTCAGCCCTCCAACCTTTCCTGATACCAATTGTTGTATTATGAATGCCAGTTGTACACGTTGGGTCTAAACCCATTGGAGTTTAGAAGAATGAGTGGTGATGTTACTGAAGTGTCTAAAATCCTGAGGGGACTTAATTGGGTAGATATCTAGAAGATCTTTCCTCTCATGTTGGAGACTAGAACAGGCATAGTTTAAAAATAAGACAGATGAGAATTTATTTCTCCAAACGGTTGTTGGAGTATTGAATTCTCTTTCCCAGGAAATAGTGGTGGCTGGGCCATTGAATTTATTCAAGGCAGAGGTAGACAGGAGGCAAGGGAGTCTAAGGTTATGGGGAGTGGGTGTGTTTGTGGGAGGGGGGGGGGGGGGGGAGAGAGAGAGAGAGAGAGAGAGAGAACAGGAAAGTGGAATTAAGACCACAAACAGATCAGCTATAATATTGAATACTGGAACACGTCTGAAGGGCGAAATAACCTATGCCTGCTCCTGTCTTCAGTTGCCTGGGCCCCAAGCTCTGGAAAACCCTGTCTGCAAGTTTCCAGCTCGCTATCTTGCTTTCCTACTTCAAAATACTCGTTAAAACCTATAGTTGTGACCAAATATTTGTTCAACAGAACTAATTTCATCTTATGTGAACGATGCCTGGGAGCATCTGTGAAGAGAGACAAGAGGTAATGCTTTAGCTCTGTGATCTTTAATCAGAATGGAGATGTGGTACGAGAGAACTGGGTATGGTCAGCATAAATGTGGAAACTTTTGCTTTTTCTGCTAATGTTGTCAAGGGACAAAGAGAAATAGGCGGACCAAGGAAAATATTTGGGGGGGGGGGGGGGGGGGAGACAGCAGGGCCAATAGTGTGGGGGTGCGGAGAGAAGCCAGTGCTGGTGATTCTCTGGCTCTGAATGGATAGATGAGAATAGAGCCAGGTGTGTGCAGTCCCATGCAGGATGACATTAGAGAGGCTTTGGAGGCATGTGATCAACTACGTTAAAGACTGTAAACAGGCCAAGAAAGGTGAGGGGTAGTTCTACCTTTGCCACAGTTGCTTAGAATGTCATTTGTGCTTTTGGTACCACAGCAGGCAGCAGGCTGGAGGGATTCAAATATGGAATTCCAGGAAAAATTGGTATGGATTTGCGAGGTGACGTTCATTCAAAGATTTTGGAGAAGGTAGAGATATATGAAATAGTGTAGTAATTTGCAAGCCTTGAGTGTTTAAAGTTTGGCTTTCGTGGAAAGGGATGATCTCAGATTTAATGGTCAGGACAGTACCTAAAGAGGGGAAACTGTTAGAATATCAGGTGACACGGGAGTCAGAAAGGGAGATTGGATGTTTAGTTTGGTGGGAATAGGGTCGAGGGAGCGGGAAATCGGTCTCGTGGACAAATGAGCTTTGAGAGAACTTGAGGGAGAGAGAAAGAAGCAAAACTAGAAAATGATGCAAGTTTAGAGGTAGTGCAAGGTGGGACTTTTAGAAAAATGTTGCCCCTGTGAGCTGATGGAAGAAATGGAAATGGCAGAGGCAGCTAATCATATGGTGTCAACTTGAATGACAAATAAGTCCACAAACTCCTTGTACTTGTTGGAGATGAGAGTATAGCGATTAGAAAAAGGGATTTGAAACAAGTTACTGAAGGTGAGAATCCAATTTGAGATGAGTGTGCTTCCTTTAAAGGGCTCCAATATCAGTGGTAAGATAAGATGTTGAACACACTTTGGTCACAACCTGCTATTTATATGAAGGAAGCTGTACATCCTGTCTGTGTCTTTCAGAAACAGTGTTAAGATTCAGTAAGATTAAGAAACCTTAGTTTACTGAAGGCTGAATTATTCATGAAATGAAAATGAAAATCGCTTATTGTCACGAGTAGGCTTCAATGAAGTTACTGTGAAAAGCCCCTAGTCGCCACATTCCGGCGCCTGTCCGGGGAGGCTGGTACGGGAATCGAACCGTGCTGCTGGCCTGCTTGGTCTGATGAGTTGTGCGTTGGGATGCTTCTCTAAGTTAAAGGACTTGTATTAATGTACATTGTTCTTGTATTCTTGTTACATTTTTCAACGTGTATGCAGGACGGGTAATAAAGCTTATGTGCTGTCATGTGAGTCCTACGAAATCCATTTCATATGAATTGCATCTTATTTGACCAATTGGAAATATATTGCATAGATTTCATAGAATTTACAGTGCAGAAGGAGGCCATTCGGCCCATCGAGTCTGTACTGGATCTTGGGAAGAGCACCCTACCCACGCCCATACCTCCACCCTATCCCCATAACCCAGAAACCCCACCTAACACTAAGGGCAATTTGGACCCTAAGGGCAATTTAGCATGGCCAATCCACCTAACCTGCACATCTTTGGAATGTGGGAGGAAACCGGAGCACCTGGAGGAAACCCACGCACACACTGGGAGAATGTGCAGACTCCACACAGACAGTGACCCAAGCCGGGATTCGAACCTGGGACCTGGAGCTGTGAAGCATTTGTGCTAACCACTATGCTACCGTGCTGCCCGAATAGCATACATGTATGCTGTTAAATCAAAACTAACTTCAGTTCTGCTATGTTGGAATAAAAAGAATGAGATCAGCTGGCATGAAACAAATTTTGACCCTTTGTTGAGAACAAAAAATTGATACATCATGCCCAATTCTAAAATAAAGGACTTGTTTGATTTGTGCTCAGATATGTTCTGTTTAAGGTCAAAATAAATTTCTGGTTCAGTGTACCTCTGAAGGGAATTTTGAGACATGGCAAATTGATGGGTAGTCAGTAATAAATGTTCCCTACTGTAATGGATTTCAATCTGGTTAGGTAAGTTTTGAGATGGTAAGGTGGGGAAGTTCCACTTCTACCAAGTGGAAGTTAAATAGTCGGTACTCATTCAGGATATTATTTGTGTTTGCCAGCTGAGATGGATATAAACCTATTGGCTAAATGGGGGGGAAAAAAGCAATGCCTGAGCTGCACTCACCCATAATTCAGCATCATGTGGATAAAACACATAAAATGCAAAAAATTGTCTAAACTTTGGAGAATGTATCTGCAGACATGTTATTCGAATATGCAGTTTGTTTTCCTGTGTTGAAAAATTTATTGTGCTAGCTGCAAATAACAGCTATTCAATTACTTGTACAGAGAAACTAAACATATCCTCGGTGCAGGAAACCAAGCAATTCAAAGAGCAATCTGTCAATTCAATTATAGTCATTTTGTCTTGTCACAAAGAGTGCAGAGATAAGTGAGAATTGACAAGGCAAATTTCCTGGTAATAGACCTGTATTATAAAAATAGAGACAATTCTAAAACTGTTGAAGCAGCACGTTTTGGTGCTGTTCCCACAGAAGATACTTAGTTACATTAATTTATGTTACAAAATGATACAAATGTTGGTTTAACTTGTAATTTCAGGTTTCAAATTACTCGTAGCTGACATCAACTCCCTTTCCAAAAGTAATGTTTTCAACTCCTCTGTCTTGGAAACTACTTCCCCATGTCAAAACTTCTGCTTTCTCTCTGAGGTACTTTAGCATATCTGTAATTACCTACCCTGCGACCTCATGTTTTAATCTCTCTACTCTGATTTCTTCTTGTGTTACTATGATGAAACACTGTTACAATAATGAAACACTGTAATAAGTTGCATGACCTCCCCTATAACTGTGATCAACTATCTCTCCTTATCATTTTGACTGTATTTTAGATGGTTAACCACACCATCCTTCTCCAATGACAATCCTCACGTGAGTGTCCAGTTGAGGGAAACTGCCCTTGCTTTGTTCTCTTTGCACAAATATCTTTTTATTAATTTCTGTGATGCCAACATCTCTCACAACTCCAGCAGTTATTGTGGGGAGAGGGAGGGAGGGTGGGGAGAGGGAGGGAGGGTGGGGAGAGGGAGGGAGGGTAGGGAGAGGGAGAGGGAGGGAGGGTAGGGAGAAGGGGGGTGGGGGGGGGAGAGGGGGGGAGAGGGGGGGGTGGGGGGGGGAGAGGCGGTGGGGGGGAGAGGGTGGGGAGAGGGAGGGTGGGGGGAGGATGGGGAGGTGGGGGGAGGATGGGGGAGGTGGGGGAGAGGGAGGGAGGGTGGGGAGAGGGAGGGAGGGTGGGGAGAGGGGGGGAGAGGGAGGGGGAGGGAGGGGAGAGGGAGGGGAGAGGGAGGGGAGAGGGGGGAGAGGGAGGGGGAGTGGGGGGGGGAGAGGGACGGTGGGAGGGGAGAGGGACGGTGGGAGGGTGGGGAGAGGGGGGGTGGGGGGGAGAGGGGGTGGGGGGAGGGGAGAGGGTAGGGAGGGAGAGGGGGAGAGGATGGGGTTGTGGGGAGGGGGGGTAGGAGAGAGGGTGGGGAGGGACGGGGGGAGGGGGTGGGGAGGGGGGAGGGGGGGGGGTGGTGGAGAGGGTGGGGGGGGAGGGAGGGAGGTGGAGGGAGAGGGGGGGGGGAGGGGGGAGAAAGGGAAGGGGAAGGGAGGGGGGAGGGGGGAAGGGGGGGGGGAAGGGGGTGGGGAGGGGAGGGAGATGGGGGAGAGGGGGGGAGAGGGTGGGGAGTGGGAGGGGGGGAAGGGGGTGGGGGAGGGGAGGGAGATGGGGAGAGGGTGGTGGGGTGGGGGAGAGGGGGGGAAGAGGGTGGGGGGGGGGGTGGGGAGAGGGGGAGGGAGGGTGGGGAGAGGGTGGGAGGGTGGGGGGAGGGTGGGGAGAGGGACAGTGGGAGGGTGGGGGGGGGGGGAGGGAGGGCGGGAGGGTGGGGAGAGGGCGGGAGGGTGGGGAGAGGGCGGGAGGGTGGGGAGAGGGAGGAGGGTGGGGAGGGGAGGGAGGGGGAAAGGGGGTGGGGGGGAGAGTGGGGAGGGTGGGGTGTGGGGGGGGAGAGGGTGGGGGGGAGAGTGGAGGGGGTGGGGAGAGGGGGGTGGGGAGAGTGGAGGGGGTGGGGAGAGGGGGGGTGGGGAGGGGGTGGGGAGGTGGAGAGGGTGGGGAGAGGGGGGGGTGGGGTGGGGGGGTGGGGAGGGGGAGGGGGTGGGGAGGTGGAGAGGGTGGGGGGAGTGGGGAGAGGGGAGGGTGTGGGGAGAGGGGAGGGTGGGGAGGGGGAGAGGGTGGGGGGGTGGGGAGAGGGGGGGGGGTTGGGAGGGGGTGGAGAGGGTGGGGGGTGGGGAGGGGATGTGGGGGAGAGGGTGGGGAGGGGGTGTGAGGGAGAGGGTGGGGGGGTGGGGAGAGGGTGGGGGGGTGGGGAGAGGGTGGGGGGTGGGGGGTGGGGAGAGGGTGGGGGGGTGGGGAGAGGGTGGGGGGGTGGGGGGTGGGGAGAGGGTGGGGGGGTGGGAGGGTGGGGGGGTGGGGAGGGGGTGGGGGGAGAGGGGGGGAAGAGGGTGGGGATGGGGAGGGGAGAGGGGGGGAAGAGGGTGGGGGTGGGGAGGGGAGGGGGAGGGGGGAGAGGGTGGGGGGAAGAGGGTTGGGGAGGGGAGGGAGATGGGGAAGGGGGAGAGGGTGGGGAAGGGGGAGAGGGTGGGGAGGGGGAGGGGGGGAGAGGGTGGAGAGGTGGGGGGGGCGAGGGTGGAAAGGCGGAGAGGGTGGGAGAGGGGGGTCAGAGGGTGGGGGAGGGAGAAGGGTGGGAGAGGGGGGCAGAGGGTGGGGTGGGGGGGGGGAAGAGGGTGGGGGGGGAGAGGTTGGGGAGGGGGAGAGGGTGGGAGTGGGGTGGGTAGGGGGGGAGAGGTGGGGGGTGGGCTGGGGGGAAGGGGGTGGGGAGGGGGGGAGGGTGGGGCGGGAAGAGAGGGGGGGAGGGTGGGGGGTGGGGGCGGGAGCGGGGATGGGGAGGGGGAGGAGAGGGGGGGAGGAGAGGGGGGGGGAGAGGGGGGAGGGGGTGGGGTGAGGGGAGGGGGGGGGGGGGGGGGGAGGGGGTGGGGTGAGGGGGAGGGGGGGGGAGGGGGGGAGGGGGTGGGGTGAGGGGAGAGGGGGAGGGGAGAGGGCGTGGGGGAGGGCGAGGGGAAAGGGGGTGGGGATGCGGGGGGTGGGGAGGGGGTGGGGATGGGAGGAAGGGGGTGGGGAGCGGAGGGGGAGTGGGGGGTGGGGTGGGGAGGGGGAGGGAGATGGGGAGGGGGATGGGAGGGTGGGGAGGGGGGTGGGGAGGGGGATGGGGGGTGGGGAGGGGGGTGGGGAGGGGGATGGGAGGGGATGGGAGGGTGGGGAGGGGGGTGGGGAGGGGGATGGGAGGGGGTGGAGAGGGTGGGGGGTGTGGGGGAGAGGGTGGGGAGGGAGTGTGGGGGAGAGGGTGGGGAGAGGGTGGGGGGGTGGGGAGAGGGTGGGGGGGTGGGGGGGTGTGGGAGAGGGTGGGGGGGTGGGGGGGGGTGGGGGGTGGGGAGAGGGTGGGGGGGGTGGGAGAGGGTGGGGGGGTGGGGAGAGGGTGGGGGGGGGTGGGAGAGGGTGGGGGGGTGGGGAGGGGGTGGGGGGAGAGGGGGGGGGAGAGGGTGGGGGTGGGGAGGGGAGGGGGAGGGGGGAGAGGGTGGGGGAAGAGGGTTGGGGAGGGAGATGGGGGAAGGGGGATGGGAGGGTGGGGCGGGGGAGGGGGGAGAGGGTGGGGGGAAGAGGGTGGGGAGGGAGATGGGGGAAGGGGGATGGGAGGGTGGGGAGGGGGGTGGGGAGGGGGATGGGAGGGGGTGAGAGGGTGGGGGGCTGTGGGGGAGAGGGTGGGAGGGAGAGGGTGGGGAGAGGGTGGGGGGGTGGGGAGAGGGTGGGGGGGTGGGGAGAGGGTGGGGGGGTGGGAGAGGGTGGGGGGGTGGGGAGAGGGTGGGGGGGTGGGGGTGGGGAGAGGGTGGTGGGGAGGGGGTGGGGGGGAGGGGGGGGGAAGAGGGTGGGGGGGGGGGGAGGGGAGGGGGAGGGGGGAGAGGGTGGGGGGAGAGGGTTGGGGAGGGAGATGGGGGAGGGGGATGGGGAGAGAGGGTGGGGAAGGGGGAGAGGGGGGGAAGGGGGAGGGGTGGGAAGGGGGAGAGGGTGGGGAGGGGGAGGGGGGGAGAGGGTGGCGAGGTGGGGGGGGGAGAGGGTGGAAAGGCGGAGAGGGTGGGAGAGGGGGGCAGAGGGTGGGGGGGAGAAGGGTGGGAGAGGGGGGCAGAGGGTGGGGTGGGGGGGGGAAGAGGGTGGGGGGGAGAGGTTGGGGAGGGGGAGAGGGTGGGAGTGGGGTGGGTAGGGGGGGAGAGGGTGGGGGGTGGGGAGGGGGGAAGGGGGTGGGGAGGGGGAGAGGGTGGGGGGTGGGGAGGGAGAGGGGGGGAGGGTGGGGGGCGGGAGGGGCGGGGGGAGATCGGAGAGGGGCGGGGGGAGAGGGCAGGGGGGGGAGAGTAGGGGGGGGGGAGAGTAGGGGAGGGGGTGGGGAGGGGAGGGGAAAGGGGGTGGGGAGGGGGTGGGGATGGGAGAAGGGGTGGGGAGCGTGGGGGGAGGGGGTGGGGTGGGGAGGGGGAGAGGAGGGGGTGGGGAGGGGAGAGGGAGTGGGGAGGGGAGGGGAAGGGGGTGGGGAGGGGGAGAGGGGGGGAGGGGGTGGGGAGGGGAGAGGGAGTGGGGAGGGGAGGGGAAAGGGGGTGGGGATGGGAGAAGGGGTGGGGAGCGTGGGGAGGGGGTGGGGATGGGAGAAGGGGTGGGGAGCGTGGGGGGAGGGGTGGGGTGGGGAGGGGGAGGGGATGGGAGGGGGATGGGAGGGGTGGTGGGGAGGGGGATGGGAGGGGGGGTGGGGAGGGGGGGGTGGGGAGGGGGATGGGAGGGGGGGTGGGGAGGGGGATGGGAGGGAGGGTGGGGTGGGGAGGAGGGGGGCGGGAGGGGGATGGGAGAGGGAGGGTGGGGTGGGGAGAGGGGGGAGGAGGGGAGAGGGAGGGGGGGGGGGGGGGGAGGGTGGATAGGGAGGACACCTCCCGCTGCCGGGGGAAAGCAGGCAGCATAATCAAGGATCCCTCCCACCCGGCTTACTCACTTTTCCAACTTCTTCGATCGGGCAGGAGATTCAGAAGTCTGAGAACACGGACGAACAGACTCAAAAACAGCTTCTTCCCCACTGTCACCAGACTCCTAAATGACCCTTTTATGGACTGTCCTCATTAACTACACCCTGTATGCTTCATCCGATGCCAATGCTTATGTAGTACATTGTATATATTGTGTTGCCCTATTATGTATTCTCATGTATTTTCTTGAATTCTGTTCAATTCCCTTTTCTTCCCATGTATTGAATGATCTGTTGAGCTGCTTGCAGAAAAATACTTTTCACTGTACCTCGGTACACGTGACAATAAACAAATCCAATCCAATCCAAGGGGAGGGGAGGAGAGGAGAGGGAGGGGAGGGGAGGGTAGGGGGAGGGGGGGAGGGAGAGGAAGGAGAGGAAGGAGAGGGAGGGAGGGAGAGAGAGAGAGAGAGAGAGAGGAGAGGGAGAGGAGAGGGGGGGGCAGCTCAACCTCCTCCTCCTCCCCCCTCCTCCCCCCCTCCTCCCCCCTCCTCCCTCCCTCCTCCCTCCCTCCTCCCTCCCTCCTCCCTCCCCCCCCCCCCCCCCCCCCCCCCCCCCCCCCCCCCATGACTAGCAACTCCTCGGCCATTCCCTGGGAGAGGGGGGATGGGAGGGGGAGGGTGGGGAGAGGGAGGGAAGGGAGGGTGGGGAGAGGGAGGGAAGGGAGGGTGGGGGGGAGGGAAGGGAGGGTGGGGAGGGGGACGGGAGAGGGAGGGGAGGGGAGAGAGAGGGGTGAGGAGGGAGGGGGGAGAGAGGGGAGGAGAGGGAGGGTGAGGGGGGAGGGGAGGGGGAGGGTGGGGAGGAAGAGGAAGAGGGAGAGGAAGAGGGAGAGGAAGAGGGAGAGGAAGAGGAAGAGGGAGAGGAGAGGAGAGGGGGGAGCAGCTCGACCAGGCCACCGGGACACACGGGTATCCCGTGGCACGCGGCTGCCGAGGTGTCCAATGACCTCCATCTAACATGTCGTTTATCTGCCCCCCACCACCCTTCTGTCGATTAGCAGAATGTATGCGAACAGAACGGCTATGTTCAGCGCAGTGGTTGGGGCTGCTGCACTGCAGTTGGAGATGGAGCAGCGTCCACAGCCACAACTCGCAGTGGATGCAGGGCCAACTGCAGCAGCAGAGGGAATGGCCGAGGAGTTGCTAGTCATGGAGGGGGGGGGGGGGGGGGGGGGGGGGGGAGGAAGGAAGGAGGGAAGGTGCAGCCAGGGCGAGGCCGAGGGTGTACCGTGCCCGGATATCGTTCCAGACAATGCCGGACATCACCTGCAGGAGGGGACTCCAGTTGAGTAGAGAGATGGTGACACATATCTGTCACCTCGTGGCGCACCTCACGCCACGTGGAACAGGAGGAGGACACGCGATCCCGGTTGCCGTCAAGGTGATGGTCGCACTTAACTTCTATGCGACCGGCTCCTTTCAGTCTCCGAGCGGGGACCTCTCCGGGGTCTCCCAGTCATCGGTGCACAGGTGCTTCCGGGATGTGACCGACGCCCTCTATGCCATCGCGGACCGCTACATCACCTTTCCCGAGGACCGAGCAAGTCAACATTCATGAGCTCGTGGATTTGCCAGCGTGGCCGGGATACCGATGGTGCAGGGGGTCATCGATTTTGTTCACGGTCCCCATAGGCCCGCCTGCAGGGGACAGGGAGGTCTTCATAAACAGGAGGGGGACATACTCCATGAATATCCAGGTGGTATGTGACCCCCACATGAGGATCATGAACGTCTGCGCAAGGTTCCCAGGGAGTGTGCATGACGCCTACATTCTGGCGCAGTCGTACATCCCTGCAATGTTTGAGGGATGGCCCCCCTGGCTGAGGGGCTGGTTGCTGGGCGACAGGGGTTATCCACTGAGGTCTTGGCTGATGATGCCTATACGGAGGCCTCAGACCAATGTGGAAACCCGATACAATGTGGACCATGCAGCAACCAGGGGTGTGGTGGAGCGCTGCTTTGGTCTCCTGAAGATGAGATTCAGGTGCCTGGACCGCTCCGGAGGTGCCCTGCAGTACCAGCCCGACCGGGTCGCTCGCATTGTTGTGGTCTGCTGTGCGCTGCACAACATAGCGATGCAGCGGGGAGATGCCCTGCTGGAGGAGGCGGAGGGAGAAGCCAGTGGCAGTGGTGCCAGCACAGAAGAGGAGGAGGTGGTTGGTGGAGTGGTGGGCGCAGCACGCAGACAGGACCCGGCTGTTGGTGATGCCCAGGAGGCTGCACGACGGACCCGGCGAGGACGGCGGGCACGCAACGCCTTGGTGGCAGCCAGATTCATGCGTCGCGTGTGGCGGCACCGTTGAACACCAACACTACCACCTGCATCGGCAGTCGCGCAGACAGTCAACACACAACTGCCACCACTCCTGCTCTGCGTACTCTGCTCCAGTTCTACATCATCCTTACCACTGCGGCACAACGGTATGGCACGACATTGATGGCTGTGTCAGCGGGTGTGATCAGTGCCATGTTGAATGATGACGGCCAGCTCTGCGATGAGCTGAGAACTTAGAATCGTTAGACAAAGTCTGACTCATGGCAATAGCTGAACCATTCACCTCGGTGGCCGCTGAGTTTGTCAGGGACACTCCATCACGTGCCCGTGTTGGGTAGCGGTGGGGGGGTGGAGGGACTGCACACCCGGCACCGAAGTTTCACCACTCGTCAACCCCAGCGACACTCGGTCACGATCCCTGTGGCAACGGAAAAACCACACAGTCTTACAAGTTAGGTGCAACAGTGTGTTTAATGGATAACATAGTTTACAGATGCCCTAGCCCCTACAACTAAACTGTGCCCTTCACCCGTGCCAACTTACTTTGTGTCCCTCTTCATTGCCTTACGGGCCACTACGTCTAAGTGATTCCCCAGATCATACAGCAGGAGTGGAGGAGGACTGCTGCGAATCGCCCCCTTCGACATGTCTCCCCGTCGGCACTCGTTTCCTGGGGCGACCCGGCCTTGATGGGCCAGGCTGCTCTGCGGGCGTTTCGCATGATGTGGTGCCACCCTGCTCTGCCCGCTGCCCACCCGATGCACCAGGGATGGGATGGGGGGAGGCCGAGCGTCCAGGGACGTCCCGTGATGAAGTTAATGGGACGGGCCCCGAAACCACCACCTCCCTCGGGGAGCCCGGTGGCCCCCGGGCCTCACTTTTGGACGGAGGTGCGAGCAGGGAGGTGCCCCGTCGCCCCACCAACACCTGGCGCTGCCAGTCCTGGAGGCCTGGAACGGTAACGACCAGGGTCCGAAGGTTCGCAGAGACGGAGTCCAGGGAGTGAGACATTGCCGCCAGGGACTGTGCGACCTCAACCTGTGAGTGCGCGACGCCATCCAACACGTGTGTCAGGCGGTTGATGCTCTCCGCAACTGACTGGTGGGACTGCCATTTCCTGCTGGGACTGTGCCGTGGCGTGCTGCGACTGGGCCATGGCTTGGTGAGACTCGGCCAAGGCCCGCAGCGCGCCGGCAATGTCATGTTGGCTCTGGCGCATTGCTGCCTGTGAGAGGGCAGCCCTGTCCAGGGCCGAGGATGACGCATGCAAATGAAGCCCAACGCCTTGCATAACCTGACCCATGGCTGAAACCGTTTCACCCATTGCCTCGACCGCGGATGCCACCCGTGCGGTATCGGCCTGGGTGGCTGCCATGAGCGGCACCACTCCCTGCTCCTGGACGCGGTTCGACGACTCTAACTGCGTCTGCAGCTGCTGGAAGACGGCCCTCATCCCGTCATTGTGTCCCTGGGTTTCGAGATGCATCGGCTGTGCGGGTGGGTCAAGTAAATCCAGGAACCCAGGAAACGTCTGGGAGCCAGCTGGATGCTGGGCCTGGCCTGCCTTCCGACAGTCCAGGCCCTCGGCTGCTCCGACCTCCACCTGCTGTACCTGCTCAGCTGTGTTGTGCGAACCAGACCGTGACCCGGGAGCCTCATCACTGAATTACTCAACCGAGGTGAGTGTCTCGGGGATGGTGTGGGAGATAGCAGTGCCCCAAGCTCGAGGTCCTCGTCCATACAAATGTCGTCGGGGTCATCGGCCTATTGATGAGTGGCCGCAGGGTGTTCGCGGCCCATTTCTCCCTCTCCCTCTGTCACCGTCCTCCGCGCCTCCTGCTCCACAGAATCTGGGAGGATGGCACCCCTGACTGTGCTCCCGGCACCCTCTGACGTGCGGCCCTGGGTGCGGTGGTGGTGGTGGTGGCAGGTGCTCGTCTTTGCCTGGATGCAGACGGCCCTGGTTGTTCGGCAGCGCGTCCTTGGGAAGAGAATGAAACGGGGTTATTTAGAAACGCTCAGCCGGGCGTTGGATGGTCCAGTGGGCAGAGTGTGAAGGGGCAGAGGATTGGGGGGGGTGTCCAGTGGGCAGAGTGTGAAGGGACATAGGATGGGGGGGTGTCCAGTGGGCAGAGTGTGAAGGGGCAGAGGATTGGGGGGGGTGTCCAGTGGGCAGAGTGTGAAGGGACAAGAGGATGGGGGGTGGGGGTTGTCATGCAGGGTTGTCTCACTTGGTTCAGCACCTCCAACCTCGCATTGCGCTACACCCGGGTGGCAGATCCCCCAGCAAGGTCCAGTGCCCTCTGCTCAAACGTGGTCAGGGGGTGGAAAATGGGCGAACCCCCTCCGGTCCTGTTGCGCTCCTGGGTATTGTGAGCGGTCTTGTCCTGTTGGGGGGGCATAAATAGATCATCAATTCGGCAGGTATCATCAGGACGTTCACATATTGGAGAATGTGGAGGCTCAAGTTGTAACTTAACCATTGCATCTCTCCAGGGGGTCGCAGCACTCATGTGGGTCTGCGACTACTTGGTAAACCACCCTCCACTCACTCTGCCCCCCTCCCCCTCGTGCCAGGGCGGGAGGTGGGTGATTAAGTACATGGGGGGGGGGGGAAGAATTGTTGTGACCCGGGGGCACCCTCTTGGCACTTACCCTGGCAGCCCTGGTGAGGTTGTGGAGCTTCTTCCTGCATTGCTCCCCAGACCAAGGGGTCTGCCCCACTGTACTCACGGCAGTGCCCACCTCATGCCAGGCCCGTCGCACTACGCTGGCAGGGTGGCGGTGCCCTCTTCTAGGGCAGATGATGCTCCTCCTCCGCTCCAGGAGTGCTTCGATATCTGCCTCTCCAAACTTCTCTGCGCGAGTCTATTTGGAAAGTGAACAAATTCTTTGCTCTTCATTTATTCTAAGAACAAGACTCAGTTGGCCTTGTAAGCTTTCACATTGGAATACAATTTGTGTACAGACATATTAATACCTTGTAGCTTCATGTTAAGTCCATTTAAATGTGTCGTGATACTGTGCTAAAAGCGGGGTTGCATATGCAGTTGGATTTTCTTAATTTGGGGAAATCATTTCCTCTGCATATCCAAAAAAGTGTGAATTTCATTTCTGAACTCCCATATTCACTGTGTTGCTTTTTCTAAGCTGAGCCAGCAGACTTAGTTTGATAAAGTAAGTTCTGGAGTTCAAGCATCATTGTTTCAAGAAGAAAAATGAATTGCTGATGATTAAGTCCCCTTGGTCTTAATAATTCACTCTTTTCATGAGTCTGTAAACAAGATGATTATCTACAAGTTGTTTTGATAGTGGGTCAAAACAATACAGAAAAATTACTTCACCAGTCTTCTGTTAATTTGTCCAAAATTGTTTTTAAATGTCCCACATTTATCCCAGTTAAATTTGCTGATCCATTATGGTCTCATTTTTCAATTTATTCCAGGGGGGGTTTCAGATGTTTAATATGGTAAAATTTGATTTTTTTTGTGCTTTTCATTGATTCCATTGGTAACATTTTCTCTCATTACAAAATTCTTAATTTTTCTGATTTAAAAAATAAAGAGTTGAGGTATGTGTCTTTTTTTCAGTGCTATCATTGAGAGGAAACAAAAATATCATAAAGCACAAGTCCGTCAGCTCCAAACGAAGAGTCATAGTTCTTTGTGACAAGCTAATGTTTTCACATTTTTGGTATTCGGGGAGCAGCATGCCAGCAATATTGACCATGCATACTTTCAAAAACTCCCACAAAAGGTTTGTTTGTTTAGCAATTTATGAACGCTAAAGCATAACTTGCCTTTGTAGTGGCTTCCTGAGAACTCTTTGCCGCGCCAAATGTTGTGCTGAGCTTTTCAATAAATGCTGATTTTACTCAGCTTTCCTTGTCCTTTTTCTCAGCTGTTAAGTTATTGCCATAGTTGGGACCTTTTGTTGAGAAATGTCAATACAAATTGTCCTTGAACACTGCGGCGCTATCCTGACAATTGAAGCATATACAGACGTTGAGTCCACCTTTGTGAAAAATATTTTGCATGCCATTCTTTGTTGAAAACTCAAAACCATTGTACACTTTTTTTTGTAGCTCTTATAATGGGGTGTAGCAAAGTGCTTTGTTTTGGCAACATACACGATATGCCAAATTAATTAGTTGGCTGTGGAAATTCTAGGTGGACAGATATTTCAAAATTAACTAACGTAGAGCATAACACATAAAATTAATTCTGTTATCAATTAATCAATCTGTTATCAATTAATGGGCAGCATGGTATTACAGTGGTTAACACATTTGAAAGACTGTCCCAGGTTCGATTTCTGGCTTGGGTCACTGTCTGTGCGGAGTTTGCACGCTCTCCCCGTGTTTGTGTGGGTTTGCTCCGGTTTCCTACCACAGTTCAAAAATGTGCAAGTTGGTGGATTGGCTGTGCTAAATTGCCCTCACTGTCGAAAAAAGGTTAGGTGGGGTTACAGGGATGGGGTGGAAGTGTGGGGATAGGGTGGAGGTATGGATTAGGCAGGGTTCTCTTTCCAAGGGCCGGTGCAGACTTGATGGGTCAAATGGCTTCCTTCGCTGTAAATTCTATGATTATCGACAGCTACCATTAAAATCTGTTATGGCCTGTTTATTCATCAGACTGGTCATCAACCTGAAAAGTTAACACTCCTCCCTCCAAACAGCATTTTCTGTTTTTCTTTCGGATTACCAGTATCTGCAATATTTTACTTTTGTCTTGTCAATATAAATACTGTTTACTGTGATCTAGAACATGGTGTTACAAGAACAACCAAGAGAAAAGCAACAATGAAAAACTGTGGAAAGACCAAAAGCTATCTTTGAGGCAGTCATCGTACCTTGTGGGAAGTTCAGCGATCTGTATCCTCTATCTCTCATTCCTAGAGGATATTTTAAAAGAGGAACTACCAAGTGCACCTGAAATCGGATCCACACCTATTAGGGAGCATTTCCTAATTTTCAATTTTCTCAAGACACAAAACCCTAATCCAAAACCAAACACATGACATTCATCAACCTTCATCTAAAAATTGAAATCGTAGCTACACCTCTGGCAGCACAAGATGCTTTTTAAGCTTTAATTTCTGGAAATGCATAAGCAACAGCTTATTGAAGTGCTCGCTTCAAAATGTTAAATCAAGATTGCTTGTGGAGACCATCAAACTTGTATTTCTTGGGACTCCTAACAGGTGAACATTTATACTTCAATGTTTCAATCCCTTGTCCGCCAGAAGAATTGTAGATCTAAGTTGCTGGGTCTACAAGCCTTCTACCTTCTGGCTCTTTTGACAATTTTATTTTAAATCTGTCTCCTCTGGTTACTGACCTTTCTGCTGTCAAAAGTTCTCCCCTCATTTACTGAATGAGGAAACAATACTGGGGAAACTAAACAATACCCTTTATGATTTTGAGCACCATTATTCAATGTACCATAACTTTCTCTACTGTAAGGAAAACAGCCCCAGCTTTTCTTATTTCCCCACTTAACTGAAGTTCCACATCCCTTGTGCCATTATATATGTGACTGTAGCAGGGTTGCCGGAGGCTGGCCCGCCAAAGGTTTCTATGCGACCGGAAATCTTTTAAAACCTGTGTTGACTGGTGGTAGAAGACATAGACTATGAGTTTCAGATTTTTCTTTTTCAAATCAAATTGCTGAATTTTCATTCCGTCAATTTCAAAATTATTGATTTCAAGCATTGATATGTAACTGCTATTTATCTTGAATAGCGGCCATCCTTAATACTTATCAAAATAAAGCAGGCGGCTGGCTCCCTTGATTGTAGTCTGTGATGAGCTGAAGCTGTCTGCAGATCTATTTGAAAACTGATACTCAGAACATGTTCCAACTGGAACTAATTGAAATCCAAAATGACAGTGCCATGAAAAGAGCATTTGCAGAGCATAACAATCTGATATTGACTATAAAATATGTTCACTCAGTCTTATCCAAATCTACCAAAACATGCCTTTCGATTGCTGCGAACAGCTTTCTTCAACAATGAAAAATGCCAAAACAAAATTGAGATAACTCCTGACAGCCAGGTATCTATCTGGAGTACTCTTCATCAGTACATCAAGTACGTGGACAGACATTGACTGCTTATACAAGCAGAAATAATGCCAAATATCTCAATAAATCAGTGTTCAATATAGTGACAAGAACGTAAGCCAATAAATTAGTCTCCTCATTTGAAGCATCTTATTAGTGCACATTTATTATCTTAATTAATAGTAAGATAAATTTCCAATGCTTTATCTTTGCAAAATTTGCTCATTGGACCCATGATGAGAACATTTGAAATGGGGCCACTCAAGCAAAGGTTGGACACTATTGGGCTATATGAATTTATAATATAAAAGGTTGGCAGGATGTATGCACAGATGCAAGATTTAAAAACAAATATTATAGATGTATAACTATTCTAGTGGGTGAAGACATTCTGCAGTGTATTGCACTGGCAATGCAGACCTGAAGGTCCTGGGTTCAAATCCTGCCAGCACCCATGGCACCAGACCTTGGAATCAGCACCCTTGGTAAAGAAATGGGGAAACAAAACTGAATTGACAGCTTTTCATAACGAGTATTAAAACTGAAGTGAAAAACAAGTTGACGTGTGCATGTACTTATAAAACCAAAAGGCAAATAAAAACTGCAATAATCTAATTGAGTAACCTTGAATGCACACGTACTTTGTGCTGTTCCATTTGGGCTTGTCTCCTTTAATATGCTGGCTGTGCGCAGTCCAAGAAATCTCCTCTCCAGCCGCCGATCATTGGCCAACACCAGGTTACCTGGAAGTATTTTGGCCAAGAATTTCTCCTGAAGCTGTCCTTTTGTTGAATCGGTACTTTAGTGTCACAACTACTGACGCCAATCAGCCAGGTGTCATGAAAAATTGTGCATGCAGACTCTTCTGATGTATGCACAGTTCTCTCACTGTTGATTAGCATTAGACTGTGGTGCATCTCGTGTGCTTTCCCTGGTGCGATGGTTGGCTGCATTAACGCTCTGGTGGGCCACCTCACTCTCCTTTAAAGCCCAGCTCTTTTGCCAAACTGTCAACCTTATTAATAGTTGCTTTTTTTTTAAATTTCATTTTTTAATGATTCCATGGAATCCCTACAGTGCAGAAGGAGGCCAATTGAGCCTGCACTGACCGTCAGAAAGAGCACTCTACCTAGACCCACTCCCTCAACCTATCCCTATAATCCCGCTCATTGATCATGACCAAACCACCTAACCTACATATCTTTGGACTGTGAGAGGAAACCAGAGCACCCGGAGGAAACCGACGCACACATGGGGAGAATGTGCAAGCTCCACACAGACAGTCACCCAAGGTCGGAATTGAACTCGGGTCCTTGGCGCTATGAGGCAGCAGTGCTGAGCACTGTGCCGCCTGAGCTTCTGCAAAGCAGCTTTGGAAAGGTTTTCTATATTAAAGGTGCTGTATAAATGCAAGTTGTTATGTATAATGAGCAATTCACACACCATCTATGGAGTAGATGAAATTTTAAAATGAGGACATGAGCATAATCTGAGTGGCAATTTGAGTTGATAGCCTGTAGTGTATATTGTCACTTTGAGCAATGCCGGCAAGTTTGTTTCAAGCTGCTGTTCTGTTTTTGAGCAGTAGAGAAATGTGGGCTTTGGGTGGGGAAAGATATTTTCTGGCATGAGTTCTGAGAGAATTTATTCATTTCCACTTTGAGGGTGGTAAGTTGCTTGCCCGGCCGGTCGCTCACCCGGATGATCGGTCGGTCGCTCAGATGGTCGCCCACTCGCTCGCCCGTCCATTCACTCGCCCACCCTCACTGCTCAACGGCTCCTCGTGGGCCCAGCGGCCCCTCACCTGCACAGCGGGTCCCTGGCACTGTGAAGCAACAGTGCTGACCACCGTGCAGCTGTTCCACCCGACATCCTTCATTGAACCTACCCGTAGTTTGAACCAGTGCCTCCGTGGGCTGGTTACGGAGGTTTGCTGGCTGATTTGGCCTGTGGGCTGGAAGTTGGCGAAGCCTGAGTTATATCATAGCTGATATCTTGACTCCATATACTTATCTTGCAGTGCAAGTAGATTCAGAAATGTTTGATAAACTATACATTTTTTGTTTTTGCAGTTTTATTCCCCAGAGCAAGGTGCAGAAAACGTATGATGTCAAATTGCTTGGCTGATATGTTGAGTTTGGCCTGCCATGGCCAAAAACAAATCAGCAGTCCTCTGAACTTAAGAACAGGAGTAGGCCATTCAACCCGTCGAACCTGCTCCGCCATTTAATATGTTCATGGCTCATCGGATATTTCAATGCCTTTTACACCCACTATTCCCACTCCTAACACCAATCAGAAATGGAGCATTAAATCACAATTATGCCAAGCATCATGTGCTTAGCACTCTTCACATTTTTGTATTTGCTGAAAAAACAGATACTTTCTTTTTGCCAGTAATATAGAACCACAGTAGTCAATTGTTTGACTGAGGGACTGCGACCTTGTATTATCCACAAAATCATGTTTAATTTCAGCTATGGGCTAACTTGTATAAAACAAGTTAAGCTGCTGAAAAGAGCACATTCTATTAGCCGTAAGTTATTTTGTACTGCTTTGTTTTTATTCTAAGCAAAGTAGATAACAGGTAGAAAAGCAGAATACTGCCACTGTTGGAAATCTGAAAATGGCAGGAAATGTTGCAAATACTCAGGTAATGGCAGCATCTGTGGAGTTAACGTTTCAGGTCAGTGACCTCTCCCCAGAACTCAGAAATGTTAGAAATCTAATAGGTTTTGAGCAAGGAATGGAGAAAAGGAACATCGGTGATAGGTAGGGTTGCCAAACCTCTAGGATTGGCGATCAATCTCCAGGGTGCTACTATGTGCAACTATGAAGAAAAATCATAGAGACATTTAAAAAAAGATGCATTTTTTTTATTGAACATTTCTTTTTGCCAGATATAAAAATGTTGAAAATTGAAAACAAAAGGCAGTTTGGCTGACCGTCATGCATCATCCAATTGGATAATGAATCTTGCTGCTTTCCATTTGGCGTAGGAAGGCAGTACATCACAAGGATGGATGTATTGGCTGGAGTCGGGAGCAAGTCATGTGATGAAACCTCCAGCAATACATTTAATCACCGTTCGCCACCCATGGTGAAAAACAGGAAGGATTGAATCTCTTATTTCTTCCTTTGAATCTTTTTCTTGCCACATCACCATTCCCTTTGGCCCTGGAAGACTAATTATTTTGTCATTCAATTTCTCCTGTCTTCCATTAATATACCTTCCTTTTGTCCTGGTACCACCCACCCTTGCTCAAAATCTATTACATTTCTGACCTTTTATTAGAACTGGGTAAATTTGCAGACCTGAAATGTTAACCCTGTTTCTCCCCACAGGTGCTGCCATAACCTGTAGCATGTTTCCAGCACTTTTGTTGCTTTTTCAGATTTTTTTTTTTGTGTCTCTGGCATTTTAGGTAACACAATTTAGTGACTCAAGTTACTTGACTAAAGAAGCATTTTTGGCCATTCTGTTTAATTGTTCCTGCAGTGGTAAAATGCCTACTTCTCAGTGAGAAATTTCAGGTATATTTGCTTATGAGACTTTGAAGACCTACAGCAGGCACCTTCTAAAGCACTGGAGAAATGGAGAAGGCTCATTTGAGAAGGCACTGGAGAGACTTGTCGAGAACATACAGAGGGGAAGCCAAGGCATTGGAGGGAGTGCACAAACTTCCAAGCAACCCATCTATCCAACCCTTCAAGCACTACCTTTCCCACATGTGGCAGAGCCATTCTCAATCCCTATTAAGTTGTAGTTTAATGGTAAAGAAAGAAATACATGCATTTATCTAGTATCTCGCATAATCAGGCTGTACCAGTGAAATGTAGCCACTGTAATGCTGTTGGAAATGTGGTAGCCAATGCATACACCATTTGTATACAGCAAGCTCCCACGAGGAGCACTGTGATAATGACCAGATCATCTCTTTTTGTGATGTCAATTGAGGGATAAATATTGGCCAGGATGCCAGGGATAACTCCAACACTTCTTAAAATATCCATGGGCACTATTTTGATGTCCATCTGAGAGGGCAACAGGGCCTTGGTAAACTGTTTAATCCAAAAGTGCTGTCTGAAGATTGCAGATTACAAGGTGATTTGATTGAGGTTTTTGGCATTTTGAAAGTAATTGACAGGGGAGATAGAATTTTTTTTTCTGTTGGCTAGGTGGCCTAGTGCGATTGGGCATAATCTTAAGCCAAAGCCAGGCTACTCGAGAGCAAATTCTGAAAAGAAAGAACATCAGCACCTATACTTCCTCAGGACTAAGGAAATTTGGCAATTCATACCAATTTTTACAGATGAATTATATCTGGCTGCACCACAGCCTAGAATGGCAACTGCTCGGCCCAAGACTGTAAGAAACTACAGAGAGTTGTGAACACAGCCCAGTCAATCACGCGAACCCGCCTCCCGTCCATTGATTGTGTCTACACCTTCTGTTGCCTTGGGAAAGCGGGCAGCATAATCAAAGACCCCTACCACCCGGGTTATTCTCTCTGCCAACGTCTTCCATTGGGCAGGAGATACAAAAGTCTGAGAACACACACGAACAGGTTTAAAAACAGCTCCTTCCCTGCTGTTACCAAACTCCTGAATGACCCTCTTATGGACTGAACTGATCTCTCCACGCATCTTCTCTACTGAGTAGTACTGCACACCGCATGCCCACCCATTGCCTGTCTCTATGTGTTTATATTGTGCATTTATGTATGTCCAACGTTTTGTTTTGTGTATGGAATGCTCTGTCTGGACTGTACGCAGAACGATACTTTTAATTGTACCTCTGTGCACTCAACAATAAAACAAATCCAAAGGCAAAATACCTTCTTTGCACAAATATGCTAGAGGTTTTATTCATTCATAGGATGTGGGCATTGCTGGCTGGGCCAGCATTTATCACCCTTCCCTCAACCACATTGCTGTTGATCTGGAGTCACTTAGGCCAGACCAGGTGAGGACGACAGATTTCCTTCCCTAAAGGCCTATGTTCTGCAAAAAGCAGTAAATCTTAACTAAATTAATTTTCACATCTAAGATCAATAGATTTTTGCTCGCCAAGGGTATGAAGGGAAAAGGAGCCAAGATACTTGGATCGAATTAGGATACGGATCAGACATGATCTTATTGAATGACAGAATCAGGCTTGAGGAGTTGAGTAACCTCCTGTTTCTATGGCTTGCGATGGCAGGATGGTGTAGTGCATTGCTGTGATCTGGTACTGTCATGGCAGCATAGTATGTGGTTTTGTGATCATGATTCATCACTTGTGGATTTCATGACCGTTGGAAGTCACTAGTATTTGCCAGTGGGAAATATTTTTATCCATAAGAAAACTTAGGACGTAAGTTTTACACGTGAGTAACCTTTTATAATTTCCTTATGTTGGGTTAATGCCTAGTTACAGGGTGGCATTGATAGAAGAACTTTGGGAAAAGCTACTTGATCAGCGTATACTGCAAAACCATTTGCCTTGAGAGAAGAAACTTATAGTATGTCATATTGTGTCCATTTGGTATATTTCCATTAGTGAATTTGGCATATAACTGCGAGCTGTTGTCAGAGGACTTAATCGTTTCTTTTGTACAATTTTTGACATCTTAAAGTGTTCAGATGACAAAATTAGTGTTCAGTATCATTGCAATAAGTAGAGTATACTCTGCAAAAAATTCATCTGCAACATTTTGAAGTTAATGCTGAATACTTGTTCAGTTTGGATAAGCCTCAAGGCACTGACCTGAAAAATGTTTGCTGCCTTGGTGACCTCAACAGTGGCTAAATTGAAGCTGGTTGTTAGCCAAAGCAATAAATTTTGTACACGTGAAACAATTGTTCAGAGCTTGATGTTTTAGAATTCTAAGTTGTAGGGCATGTGATTTCAACTCATTTATATGGCATATGCATACGCACCTTAACTTTCCAGGCATTTTGATAGAATTAAAGCTCAAAAAGCAGTGTGTGTATGTTTTTTGATTGTCATATGTGCTTTCCTTCCATAGTTGCTGTTTGGTTATCTGGGAAATTGATGTTTAACATGGTTTAAAACACCAAGGAAGCACCAACAACTTTCTGCAGAGAACGGAGCTGTCATTTCGAACAGCTTGACCAGTAACAGCTTCAGGTCAACAAAAGGAAAACAAGCTAACCAGCTATATTGAGTAGCACCAAAAGAACACATCGTGGCAATATCCAGAACGTGGTTGAATGCTGTTTGGCTAGAGAGCCAGAGTCCCGTGGGTGTCTATTCTCAGAAACTACTTTTGAAGCGAAGTACTTTTTGAAACTGAATCTACAAGCTGCATTCAGACGCTGTCATGATTGATTTGTGCCAGAGTTCCAAACAACGATGAACAAAGAACAGTACAGCAGAGGAACAGGCCCTTCGACCTTCCAAGTCTTCGCCGATCATGATGCCTGTATGAACTAAAACCTTCTGTACTTCTGGGGTCCGTATCCCTCTATTTGCATCCCATTCATGTATTTGTCAAGATGCCTCTTAAACGCTGCCATCGTATCTGCTTCCACCACCTCCCCAGGGAGCGAGTTCCAGGCCCTCGCCACTATCTGTTTAAAATAACTTGCCTCGCACGTCTCCTCTCAACTTTTTCCCTCGCTCCTTAAACCTATGTCCCCTAGTAATTGACTTTTCTACCCTGTGATAAAGCATCTGACCATCCACTCTGTCCATGCTACTCATATTTGAAAATCTCTATTAGATCACCCCTCAATCTGAGGGGCTGTTTAGCACACTGGGCTAAATCGCTGGCTTTGAAAGCAGACCAAGGCAGGCCAGCTGCACGGTTTGATTCCCGTAACAGCCTCCGCGAACAGGTGCCGGAATGTGGCGACTAGGGGCTTTTCACAGTAACTTTATTGAAGCCTACTCGTGACAATAAGCAATTTTTCATTTTTTGTTTTTCAATCTCTTCGTTCCAGTGAAAACAATCTGAGTTTATCCAACCTCTCCTCATAGCTCATACCCTCCAGACCAGGCAACATCCTGGTAAACTTCTTCTGTACCCTCTCCAAAGCACCCACGTCCTTCTGGTAGTGTAGCAACCATGATTGTACACAATATTCCAAATATGTACAGTTCTAGCATGACTGCCAATTTTTATATTCAGTGCTGACATCGATGAAAGTAAGCATGTCGTACGCCTTCTTGAGGAACTTATCCACCAGCGTTACCACTTTAGTGATCTGTGGGTCTGTACGCCTAGATCTTCCTGCCTGCAAGTACTCCTAAAGATTCTGCCATTTACTGTATATTTCCCACCTGCATTAGACCTTCCAAAATGCATGACCTCACATTTGTGTGGATTAAACTCCACCTGCCATTTCTCCGCCCAAGTCCCCAACGATCTACATGCTGCTGTATCCTCTGAGAATCCTCTTCACTATCCACAACTCCAACCTTGTGTCCTCCACAAACTTACTAATCGGACGAGCTACATTTTCCTCCAAATCATTTAATGTACTACGAACAACAAATGTCAGCACTGATCTCTGAAGGAACACCACTAGTCACAGCCTTCCATTCAGAAAAGCACCCTTCCACCGCTACCCTCTCTCCTATGACCGAGCCAGTTCTGTATCCATCTTGCCAGTTCACCTCTGATCCCATGTGACTTCACCTTTTGTACCGATCTGCCATGAAGGAACTTGTCAAAGGCTTTACTAAAGTCCATGTGGAAAACATCCTTCCTTCATCTATAATCTTGGTCACTTCCTGAAAAAACTCGATCGAGTTAGTGAGACGCGACCTCCCCTTCACAAAACCATGCTGCCTATCACTAATAAGTTCATTTCTTTCCAAATGTGAATAAATTCCGTCCCTAAGAATCTTTTCCAATATTTTCTCTGATGTAAGGATCACAACCTATAATTTCCTGGATTATCCCTGCTACCCTTGTTTTAAAAAAATAAAAATAAATTCATAGTACCCAATTATTTTTTTTTCCCCAATTAAGGGACAATTGCGCATGGCCAATCCACCTAACCTGCACATCTTTGGGTTGTGGGGTGAAATCCATGCAGACATGGGTGCTACCCACTGCTACTCTTAAACAAAGGAACATCATGGAGTGTCCTCTGCGACCTCACCTGTAGGTCCCAATGAGGATACAGAGATTTCTGTCAAGACCCCAGCAATTTCCTCCCTTGCCCCTCAGTATTCTGGGGTAGATTCAATCAGCCCCTGGGGACTTATCTACCTTAACGCTTTAAAAAAAAATATATTTTTATTCTCCATTTTCACATTTTCTTTAGAATTTACACCCCACCAACAAACAGAAAACGGTAATGAATACAATGTCAATCCCGCAACCAACAACAAAGATCCCATCCTCCCACCACTCCCCGAATAACAGCCCACCTGACAATATAAGCATCAAATAAAACTAAACCTCCCAAGGAGGAAAAAAGAAAAAGGAATCCGGAATCGACCCTGGTCACTGTCGACATATTGGGGGGGGGGGTCTCTCTCTCTCTCTCTCCCCCCCCCCCCCCCCCCATATTCAATTCCATCCAATCCTCGAAAGAGTACCGTGAATGGCACCCATGATTCATAGACATCCCCCCCCCCCCCCCCAAACCACCCCACACATTCCTCCCCTCCACTTCCTCTTGTAAACTCCTCCCCCCAACCTCGGTTCCTTCCCCAACTTTTCACCCCGGCTAGACTCACCAAAACCTGTTCTACCAGACTCTGATGGTCGCAGCCCCTCCCCCCACCTCACTCCCATTCACTGGCCAGCGTGGAGGTCCCCGCCCGGGTCTCCTTCCCTCTTGCCTGGTCGCAGGCAAACCAAGAAATCCTCTTTAGCACACAACCCCAGCATACACACCCAAGCCCCAAAGAACCATCATTGCAAATGAAAGTCCCAGCTCTTCCCTTGTCCAAATATACAGCGTCGACTCATTTAGTACATACACCGTGAAAAAATAAAGTTACATGAGGCTACATCAGTACACGACCTGCTGTCAGTCCCATTTCTCAATTCTGCCACAGTCCTTCTGCCTTCGCAAACTCCTCTGCCGCTTCCGCCGTCCCAAATTAAAAGTCCTTGGATTTATAGTTCACTCTCAACTTAGCTGGATATACTATGCCGCACTGCACCTTACTAATGTACAGCGCCTTCTTCACCCTGCTGAAGGCAGTCCGCCTCCTCACCAGCTCCACCGTAAAGTCCTGGTATATGCGTATACCAGCTCCAGCCCACTGCACCAACCACTTCTGCTTTGCCCAGCACAGGTGTTTATGCTAAATGTTTCCACATTTATCGATTCTCATACTCCAGCATGCTGCTGCACCTCCTCATCCAGGTCAACATCTTGCTACAGGGCAAAGCAATCTGAATTAACAAAATGCATGATTATCTGCATAAGGAAATATTGGGTCAAATGATCAAAAGCTTTGTGAAAGAGGTAGGTTTGAAGAAGTGCCTTAAAGGAGGAAAGTGATCTAAAGAGGCTAGGAAATGTAGGGACTGAATTCCACGGCTTGGGGCCTCGGCAACAGAAACACAGCCACCATTGGTGGAGTGATTAAAATCGGGTTGTTCAAGGTACCAAAATTACATGAATGCAGATATCTTGGCGGGTTGTGCATCTGGAGGAGATTCCAGAAATAAGGAGAGGGTGAGGCTGTGAAGAGATTTGCAAATAAGGAAGAGAATTTTAAAATCAGACATTGCTTGATTGGGAGCCAGTATCGGTCAGCAAGCACAGGGGTGCTCGGTGAACAGGACATAGCTATAGACAGCGTAGCTTTGGATGACCTCAAGTTTATGGAAGATAGCATGTGGGAGACGAGCTTGCTCTTGTCTTGGGACCAACAGGTTGCCCATGTCTATGATAAAGGATGTCTGCAAATGAGACTTCATGTTGACCAGGATTAGAGTTGCTGCATGGGAAGTCAGAATAACAGATTCAGAATCCAGAACACTACAGTGCAGAAGAGGCACTTTGGTTCATTGAGTCTGCACCAATGCATAAAAGGCCCTGGCCTGCACACCTAATCTCACTTGCTGCCGATTTGAATGCATGGGCACTAGCAATCAGGAAGTGTATGGAAAAACTATAAGGGTTTGAGGTAATATCAGGTAAGCTCTTCCTTTCTTTTTCTTTTTCTTGTTTTTTTTTAAAATCTAGAGGTGATGTCAGGGAAGGCAGTGCAATGCTCCTCCTGCAGAATGTTTGAGGTGAGGGACGCCGTCAGTGTCCCTGCTGATTTCATCTGTGGGAAGTGCACCCAACTCCTGCTCCTCAAAAACCGTGTTAGGGACCTGGAGCTTGAGCTGGATGAACTTCGGATCATTCGGGAGGCAGAGGGGGTCATAGATAGGAGCTTCAGGGAAGTAGTTACACCAAAGACTGGAGATAGATGGGTAACTGTAAGAGGGACTGGGAAGAAGCAGTCAGTGCAGGGACCCCCTGCGGTCGTTCCCCTGAGTAACAAGTATACCGTTTGGATACTTGTGGGGGGACGACTTACCAGGGGTAAGCCATGGGGTACGGGCCTCTGGCACGGAGTCTGTCCCTGTTGCTCAGAAGGGAAGGGGGGAAAGGAGTAGAACATTAGTAATTGGGGACTCAATAGTCAGGGGCACAGATAGGAGATTTTGTGGGAGCGAGAGAGACTCACGTTTGGTATGTTGCCTCCCAGGTGCAAGGGTAAGTGATGTCTCGGATCGTGTTTTCCGGGTCCTTTAGGGGGAGGGGGAGCAGCCCCAAGTCGTAGTCCACATTGGCACTAACGACATAGGTAGGAAAGGGGACAAGGATGTCAGGCAGGCCTTTAGGGAGCTAGGATGGAAGCTCAGAGCGAGAACAAACAGAGTTGTTATCTCTGGGTTGTTGCCCGTTGCCACGTGATAGTGAGATGAGGAATAGGGAGAGAGAGCAATTAAACACGTGGCTACAGGGATGGTGCAGGCGGGAGGGATTCAGATTTCTGGATAACTGGGGCTCTTTCTGGGGAAGGTGGGACCTCTATAGACAGGATGGTCTACATCTGAACCTGAGGGGCACCAATATCCTGGGGGGAGATTTGTTAGTGCTCTTTGGGGGGGTTTAAACTAATTCAGCAGGGGCATGGGAACCTGGAGTGTAGTTTTGGGGTACGGGAGATTGAGAGTATAGAGGTCAGGAGCACAGATTTGACTTCGCAGGAGGGTGCCAGTGTTCAGGTAGGTGGTTTGAAGTGTGTCTACTTCAATGCCAGGAGTATACGAAATAAGGTAGGGGAACTGGCAGCATGGGTTGGTACCTGGGACTTCGACGTTGTGGCCATTTCAGAGACATGGATAGAGCAGGGACAGGAATGGTTGTTGCAGGTTCCGGGGTTTAGGTGTTTTAGTAAGCTCAGAGAAGGGGGCAAAAGAGGGGGAGGTGTGGCGCTGCTAGTCAAGGACAGTATTACGGTGGCGGAAAGGATGCTAGATGGGGACTCTTCTTCTGAGGTAGTATGGGCTGAGGTTAGAAACAGGAAAGGAGAGGTCACCCTGTTGGGAGTTTTCTATAGGCCACCTAATAGTTCTAGGGATGTAGAGGAAAGGATGGCGAAGATGATTCTGGAAAAGAGCGAAAGTAACAGGGTAGTTGTTATGGGAGACTTTAACTTTCCAATATTGACTGGAAAGATATAGTTCGAGTACATTAGATGGGTCGTTCTTTGTACAATGTGTGCAGGAGGGTTTCCTGACACAATATGTTGACAGGCCAACAAGAGGCGAGGCCACATTGGATTTGGTTTTGGGTAATGAACCAGGCCAGGTGTTAGACCTGGAGGTAGGTGAGCACTTTGGAAACAGTGACCACAATTCGGTGACCTTTACGTTAGTGATGGAAAGGGATAAGTATACCCCGCAGGGCAAGAGTTATAGCTGGGGGAAGGGCAATTATGATGCCATTAGACATGACTTAGGATGTGTTGGTTGGAGAAGTAGGCTGCAAGGGTTGGGCACACTGGATATGTGGAGCTTGTTCAAGGAACAGCTATTGCATGTTCTTGATAAGTACGTACCAGTCAGGCAGGGAGGAAGGGGTCAAGCGAGGGAACCGTGGTTTACCAAAGAAGTGGAATCTCTTGTTAAGAGGAAGAAGGAGGCCTATGTGAAGATGAGGCATGAAGTTTCAGTTGGGGTGCTTGATAGTTACAAGGAAGCGAGGAAGGATCTAAAGAGAGAGCTGAGACGAGCAAGGAGGGGACATGAGAAGTCTTTGGCAGGTAGGATCAAGGAAAACCCAAAAGTTTTCTATAGGTATGTCAGGAATAAAAGAATGACTAGGGTAAGAGTAGGGCCAGTCAAGGACAGTGGTGGGAAGTTGTGTGTGGAGGCTGAGGAGATAAGCGAGATACTAAATGAATACTTTTCGTCAGTATTCACTCAAGAAAAAGATAATATTGTGGAGGAGAATGCTGAGACACAGGCTATTAGAATAGATGGCATTGAGGTGCGTAGGGAAGAAGTGTTGGCAATTCTGGACAAGGTGAAAATAGATAAGTCCCCGGGGCCGGATGGGATTTATCCTAGGATTCTCTGGGAAGCCAGGGAAGAGATTGCTGAGCCTTTGGCTTTGATTTTTAGGTCATCATTGGCTACAGGAAGAGTGCCAGAGGACTGGAGGATAGCAAATGTGGTCCCTTTGTTCAAGAAGGGGAGTAGAGATAACCCCGGTAACTATAGGCCGGTGAGCCTAACGTCTGTGGTGGGTAAGGTCTTGGAGAGGATTATAAAAGATACGATTTATAATCATCTAGATAGGAATAATATGATTAGGGATAGTCAGCATGGTTTTGTGAAGGGTAGGTCATGCCTCACAAACCTTATCGAGTTCTTTGAGAAGGTGACTGAACAGGTAGACGAGGGTAGAGCAGTTGATGTGGTGTATATGGATTTCAGTAAAGCGTTTGATAAGGTTCCCCACGGTCGGCTATTGCAGAAAATACGGAGGCTGGGGATTGAGGGTGATTTAGAGATGTGGATCAGAAATTGGCTAGTTGAAAGAAGACAGAGAGTGGTAGTTGATGGGAAATGTTCAGAATGGAGTTCAGTTACGAGTGGCGTACCACAAGGATCTGTTCTGGGGCCGTTGCTGTTTGTCATTTTTATAAATGACCTAGAGGAGGGAGCAGAAGGATGGGTGAGTAAATTTGCAGACGACACTAAAGTCGGTGGAGTTGTAGACAGTGTGGAAGGATGTTGCAGGTTACAGAGGGACATAGATAAGCTGCAGACCTGGGCTGAGAGGTGGCAAATGGAGTTTAATGTGGAGAAGTGTGAGGTGATTCACTTGGAAAGAATAACAGGAATGCGGAATATTTGGCTAATGGTAAAATTCTTGGTAGTGTGGATGAGCAGAGGGATCTCGGTGTCCATGTACATAGATCCCTGAAAGTTGCCACCCAGGTTGATAGGGTTGTGAAGAAGGCCTATGGTGTGTTGGCCTTTATTGGTAGAGGGATTGAGTTCCGGAGCCATGAGGTCATGTTGCAGTTGTACAAAACTCTAGTACGGCCGCATTTGGAGTATTGCGTACAGTTCTGGTCGCCTCATTATAGGAAGGACGTGGAAGCTTTGGAACGGGTGCAGAGGAGATTTACCAGGATGTTGCCTGGTATGGAGGGAAAATCTTATGAGGAAAGGCTGATGGACTTGAGGTTGTTTTCGTTAGAGAGAAGAAGGTTAAGAGGTGACTTAATAGAGGCATACAAAATGATCAGAGGGTTAGATAGGGTGGACAGCGAGAGCCTTCTCCCGCGGATGGAGGTGGCTAGCACGAGGGGACATAGCCTTAAATTGAGGGGTAATAGATATAGGACAGAGGTCAGAGGTGGGTTTTTTACGCAAAGAGTGGTGAGGCCGTGGAATGCCCTACCTGCAACAGTAGTGAACTCGCCAACATTGAGGGCATTTAAAAATTTTTTGGATAAGCATATGGATGATAAGGGCATAGTGTAGGTTAAATGGCCTTTAGTTTTTTTTCCATGTCGGTGCAACATCGAGGGCCGAAGGGCCTGTACTGCGCTGTATCGTTCTATGTTCTAAAAGAAATGACCAGATTGTGGACAAGAGAACCTGCTGGAAGGGGAAAGAAAATCAGACCGTAGGCTACTTCTATTCATCTGTGCCAGCTGTGAATGAATTATCACTTGTGAATCAGCTTCTACAGCCACAACAGACGTTCATTAGAAACGTGACGTAGGGGCAGGCGCGGCACAGTGGTTAGCACTGCTGCCTCATGGCGCTGAGGTCCCAGGTTCGATTCCGGTTCTGGGTCACTGTCCGTGTGCAGTTTGCACATTCTCCCCGTGTTTGCATGGGTTTCACCCCAACAATCCAAAGATTTTCAGGCAGGGTAGGTAGATTGGCTATGCAAAATTGCCCCTTAATTGGGAAAAATGAATTGGGTACTCTAAATTTAAAAAAAAAGAAAAGGGACGTGGACACTGGGCGCAGTCCATTGCCTGCTGAGACGGACTGACTACCTGCCTGCCTGAGAGTTAACAGTGGCATGAATTAGCATAGAATCCATGGAGTAGTTACAGTGCTGAATGAAGCCATTCGGCCCATTGAGTCTGCACCGGCCCTCTGAAAGAGCACCCTACCTGGGCCCGGCCCTATCTCTATAACCCCATCTAACCTACACATCTAAGGGGCAATTTTAGCATAGCCGATCCACCTAACCTGCACATTTTTGGACTATGGGAGGAAACTGTGCCACCCGGAGGAAAGCCACTCAGACATGGTGAGAATGTGCAAACTTCACACAAACAGTCACCCAGTGCTGCAAGTGAACCCTGGTCCCTGACATTATGAGGCAGCAGTGCTAACTACTGTGCCACCGTGTTCCTCCTAATTAGACTTTCAGCAGCAGATAACTTGAGACAGATGAAATTCGGTGATACTACAGAAGTGGAAACAGATGGTTTTGGTGATGGCATTTGTATGTGGTAGGCAGCTCATCTCAGAATCAAAAATAACACCAACGTCATCTAAATCTACCATCATAATGATCCATTCCCTTCTCCCTCAGGCTTCCCCTTAAATACTTATATATTATTCACTTCCACCACTTCCTGTGGTGTTGAGTTCCACATGCTTATCACTCTTTTTTTGCATGGGTTTCACTCTAATTTGGGGCTGGTTTAGCACACTTGGCTAAATTACTGGCTTTTAAAGCAGACCAAGGCAGGCCAGCAGCACGGTTCAATTCCTGTACCAGCCTCCCCGAACAGGCGCCAGAATGTGGCGACTAGGGGCTTTTCACAGTAACTTCATTGAAGCTGACTCGTGACAATAAGCGATTTTCATTTTAATTTCTTTGGGTGAAGATGTTTCTTCTGAATTTATGTTGAATTTCTTGGTGATGGTCTCTAGTTATGCACTTTCCCACATGAAGAAACATTCTCTATCAACTCTATTGAAACCTTTCTTAATTTTAAAGACCTATTAGGTCACCTTTGGCCTTTTTTTCAAGAGAAAAGAGATGCAGCCTGTCAATCATTTCTTGCTATATTTATATCTATATTATATTGGGTGTCTTTCAGTTATCATCTTTATCCCTCTGCATCCTTTTCAATGCCTCTGTATTTTATAATATGACAATCAGAGCTGCATGCCATACTCAAAGTTCAGTACAGGTTTAGCATAACTATTTTTCAATTCTGTCCCTCCTAGAAATAAAGCCTAGTGTGTTTATAACATCAGTTGTGAAAACATTGCTGGACTCTTATCATTAGAGATGGGTATTAGAATGGTGGGGAGGGGATGTTGTTCACATGGACTACCAGAAGGTATTTGATAAAGTTCCGCAGAGGGGCTTATTAATAAAGATGAAAGCACATGGTAGTGGAGGGAACCTTGTGACGTAGGTTGGTAATTGGTTGACGGATAGACCCACAATAACTGGTGGGCTTTGACAAAAAATATGCAGCAGTCCAGAGGCCTCTAATCAGACTTCTGCTTTCAGCATTTATATCATTACTTGCATGAAGGAATAGAGTAAGTTGGCAGTTGACACTAAGTTAGGCATGGTGTTTTGAGAACATAAGAACTAGGGGCAGGATTAGGCAATTCAACTCCTCAAGCCTGCTCCGCCATTCAGTATGATCATGGCTGATCTCACCATGGCCTCAACTCCACTTTCCTGCCCATTCTCCATAACCCTTCAAACCCATTACTAATTAAAAATCTCCTCAAATTTACTCAATGTCTTGGCATCCGCCGCACTCTGGGGTATTGAATTTCACTGATTCACGACCCTTTGAGAGAAGTAATTTCTCCTCATCTCTGTTTTAAATCTGCTACCCCTTATCTTAAATCTATGACCTCTTGTTCTAGATTGTCCCACAAGAGGAAACATCTGCTCTACGTCTACTTTGTCAATATCCTTTATCGCCTTGTATATCTCAATTAGATCGCCCCTCGTTCTTCTAAACTGGAGAGAGTATAGGCCTATACTGACCAATCTCTCTTCACAAGACAAGCTCCTTCTCTCTCGAATCAATCTAGTGAACCTCTTCTGACCTGCCTCCAATGCAATTACATCCCTCCTCAAATAAGGGGACCAAAACAGTTCACAGTACTCCAGGTGTTGTCTCACCAATGACTTGTTGCAGCAACACTTCCCTACTTTTATACTACTCTATTCCTTTAACCATAAATGGCAAAATTCCATTTACCTTCCTTATTACCTGCTGAAACTGCATACGAGGACACCCAGATCCCTCTGCACAGAAGCACACTGAAGTTTCTCTCCATTTAGATAATATGTTGCCATTCTATTTTTCCGACCAAAACAGATACCCTCACTTACTCACCTTAAATTCCATCTGCCAAATTTTGGCCCATTAACCTAACCTATCCATATCCATTTGTAAATTTCTTATTTCCTCATTGCGACTTGCTATCCCACTTGGTGTTATCTGCAAATTTGGCTAAAGTATCTTTTATCCCTGCATTCAAGTCATCAATATAGATTGTAAATAGTTGGGGCCCGAGAACCAAACCCTATGGCACCCCACTAGTTGCATCTTGCCAATCAGAAAATAACCCATTTAACCTGACTCTCTGCTTTCTGTTGGTTAACCAGTCATCTATCCAAACTAATAAATTATCCTTAATCTCCTGTGAACTTAACCTTGTTTATTAACCTTTTGTGTGGCACCTTATCACATGCCTTCTGGAAGTCCAGATATGCTACATCTACAGGAGCCCCATTATTCACTTGGCATGTTACATCTTCAAAGAACTCTAGAAAATTAGTCAAACACTATTTACCCTTCATAAAACTATGCCGACTCTGGATTGTGTTTTGACTTTGCAAATGTCCTGTTATTGCTTTCTTAATAATGGATTCTAATAATTTCCCAAGAACAGATGTTAAACTAACTGGTTTATAGTTTCCTACTTTCTGCATCCCTCCCTTTTTGAATTTGGGCATTACATTAGCATTTTCTGAATCCACTGGAACCTTTCCCGCATCCAGGGATTCTTGGAATATTATAACCAATGGATCTACTATCTTCGCTGCCACTTCTTTAAGACCCTAGGATGTAGGCCATTAGGCCCTGGGGACTTTTCTGCCTTCAATTCCGATAGTTTGTTTAGTACTTTTCCCCTATTGATTGGCCTAAGTTCCTCCTTTTATATAACCCCTGCATTACCTGTTCCTATTGGGATGGTACTAGTGTCCGTCACTGTGAAAACTGAAGCAAAATATTGATTTAGCATCTCTGCCATTTCTCTGTTCCCATCTATTAACTCCCTTGTCACATTCTTCAAGGGATTAACATTCACTTTGGCTACTCTCTTCCCATTTATATACTTGTAGAAACTTTTGCTTTCCTTTTTTATATTTTGTGCTAATTTTTTTTCATAATATTTCCTTGCTCTTTCAATTACACTTTTAGTGATTTTTTTTAGATGTATTTTTATTAAGGTTTTGCAGAATTTTTCATAATAAAACAGTAGTAACCATAATAACAAAACAAACTAGAGTGAACATTAACACTATACCAATGAAGCACTCCCCCCTCCCCCCACGGATTGCTGCTGCTACTGACATTTTAATTTTTCCCGAGAGAGTCGACGAACAGCTGCCACCTCCGAGAGAACCCTAGCATAGACTCTATTAAGGCAAACTTTATTTTCTCGAGGCTGAGAAACCCAGCCATGTCTGTAACCCAAGTCTCTACACTCGGGGTGGGGGCTTCGAGTCCCTCCACATTAATAAAATCCGTCTCCGGACTATTAGGGAGGCAAAGGCCAAGACTTCGGCCTCTTTCGCCCCCTGAACTCCCGGGTCTTCTGACACTCCAAAGCTCGCTATCTCTGGACTTGGCACCACCCGTGTGTTAAGCACCTTGGACATTGCCCTCGCGAACCCTTGCCAGAACACTCGCTCAGGGCATGCCCAAAACATGTGGACATACAACTGTATTCTACCCAAAAAAACTTGCTAATTCTCGCTGCCGTCATGTGTGCCCGGTGGACCACCTTAAATTGAATTAGACTGAGCCTGGCACGTGATGAGGAGGAATTAACCCTGCCCAGGACCTCTGCCCATAGACCCGCTTCCAACTCCTCACCTAGCTCCTCCTCCCACTTGCCCTTGAGCTCCTCCACCGGGGTTTCCTCCGCCTCCTGTAGTTTCTGGTAGATATCCAACACCCTCCCCTCCCCCACCCAGGTTCTGGAGACCACCCCGTCCTGTATCCTCGGTGGCGGCAGCGTCGGAAAGGCTACTGCCTGTTTTTTCAGGAAGGCTCGTACTTGCAGATATTTAAAGGCGTTTCCTGGCAGAAGATTAAATTTGTCCTCTAGCGCCTCCAAACTGGGAAAGCTTCCGTCTATGAACAGATCTCCCATCCTGCCCTCTGCCAGCTCTGGAACCCACCATCCATCCTACCCGGCACAAACCTGTGATTGTTGCATATCGGGGTCCAGACCGACGCTCCCTCCACCCTCTTGTACCTCCTCCACTGTCCTCAGATCTGCAGTGTCGCCACCACCACCGGACGTGTGGAGTAACAGGTTGGCGAGAACGGCAAAGGAGCCGTTATCAAAGGTCGCAGACTAGTACCTGACATGACGCGGCTTCCAGCTGCTCCCTCCCTGCCAGTGACAGCGGGAGCATGCCCCACCTTTTAAAGTCCCCTTCCATTTGCTCCACCAACCGGGTGAGCCTGTGCAGGGCATCCCATTTCCTGGCAACCTGTATACCCAGGTAGCGAAAACCTTTCTCTACCATCCTGAGCGCCGCTCTTTCAGTCTCTCCTCCTGCCCCTTGGCCTGGATCACAAACAACTCGCTCTTTCCTGTGTTCAGTTTGTACCCTGAAAAACTACCAAAATCCCTCAAGTTCCGCAGAACCTCCCCCATCCCCTCCACAGGGTCCAAAATGTGCAGGAGCAAATCATCCGCGTATAGTGAGACCCGATGATTTTTAGTGATCTTTTGTTGATCTTTAAAAGTTTCCCAATGTTCCATCCTGCTACTGGCCTTTGCAACATGGTATGCCTTAATTTCTGTCTTTATGTTATCTTTAACTTCCTTGCTTAGGTTTGGATGTTTTCCTCCTCCTACAATCTATCTTCCTCTCTGGAATATATTTTAGTTGGGAGGAATTGATTGTTTCCTTAAACAACTGCCACTGCTCATCAGCTGTCCTGCCTTTTAGTCTTTCTGCCCAATCTACTGGGGCCAAATCTATCTTCATGTCGATAAAATTACCTTTGTTTAACTCCATAATACTCGTGTGGGTCTCCAGTTTCTTGCCCACAACCTGAATTTCAGGGTCTGATCATCTTTTCTAGCGGATCCTTAACGACGAGGCCATTAATTAATTCCCCCCCCTCATTTCATTGCTCCCTGGTTGCTTCCACAGCAAGAAACAATCTCTAGTACATTCCATTGACTCCCCTTTGAGGCTACCTATGTCAATTCGATTCATCCAGTATATATGCATATTAAAATCACTGCTGTACTTTTCTTCCAAGCTCCCAATATTTCCTGGTTTACACTGTGCCTCACTACGGCACTACTGTTTGGGAACCTAGAGATTACTCCTACCAGGGACTTCTTTCACTTGCTATTTCTTATTTCTGCCCACACTGATATGTAGTTGGGAGCACAAAGGTACAGGCAGAATTTCTGGGCATGTAGCTCCATATGTAAAAGTGAGATTATCCATTTTGGAGTGAACAATTGTAATGTTTTCTTAATAGTGAGAAATCAAGAGCTGTGGAAGAGCAAAAGGGGTTGGATCTCCATGTATACAGGTCATTATAATGCAGAAGGTAATCAGAAAGACTGCTGGAATGTTGGTTGTTATCTCAAAGGTTGTTGGAATACAAATGTGAGCAAGCTATTTTATTGCACAGATCCTTGGTTTGACCCTGTTTGGATTACTGCATTCAATTTCAGCAGCGGATCTCATTAAATATATATTAATCTTGGAGAGGATACATCTCCAATTCTCCATAATGATACTGGGTTTAGTGTTGAATTAGGACAGGTTGCATAAATTTGGTTTGTGTTCACTTGAGTTTAGAAGGTGGAATGGTGCAACATTTGTGATTTGGGGATTTGATAGGGTAGATGCAGTAAGACTCTTTTCCCTGGTGGGGATTTGAGACCAAGGAGGCAGAATCTTGAAATTAGAACTAGGTCATTTAGGAATGAATGGAGGAAGCACATTTCCCGCACAAACGGATAGTGGAAATCTGGAATTCTTTCCCCAAAAGGCTGTGTGGATATTGAGTCGATTGAAATTTAAGACTGAGATGGATAGATTTTTGTTGGGCAAAAGTATTCGGTTTCAGCGGAAAAGTAGGTTGTTTGACCCATTGCATGTGCTCTTTGAAAGAGCTTTCCAAAAATTTCCACCCCCTGCTCTTTTTCGTTTTTGTTTTTGAAGTATTTGCCGAATTTTCTTTTGAAAGTTACTATTGAATCTGCTTTCATTGCCCTTTCAAGGCATTGCGTTCCAGCTGAAAACCACTTGCTGCATTTTATTAAAAAATTACATCTCATTTCCTGCCCTGGTTCTAATGCCAGTTATCTTAAATTTATGTCCTCTGGTTATTAACTCTCCTTGGATTTTTTTATGATGGGGAAGATAATTTAGTTGTTCAATGCCAGAGAAGTTGCTGGAGTAGGAGTTGTTAGATAATATGATGGGACTTTCTTTCACTGGATTATGTCAATGGACAGCATACTTTGTATTCAGAACATAGGAATGGGAACATTGCAGTACGCTATTCAGCCCCTCAATCCTGCGCTGCCATTCAGCTGAATCATGGCTGATGTTCTACCTCAACGCTATCTTCCCACCGTATCCCCGTATCCCTTGATGTCATTGGTATTTTAAAATCTATCTATCTCTGCTTTGAACATACTCACTGATTGAAGCGCCACAGACCCTCTGGGGTAGAAAATTCCATAGTTGAGGCAGCATGGTGGCGCAGTGGTTAGTACTGCTGCCTCATGGTGTCGAGGGCTGGGTCACTGTCCATGTGGAGTTTGCACATTCTTCCTGTGTTTGCGTGGGTCTCACCCCCACAACCCAAAATGTGCAGGATAGGTGGATTGGCCAAGCTAAATTGCCCCCATAATTAGAAAAAAAATGAATTGAGTACTTTAAAATTAAAAAAAATATAACTTCTTAGATTCACCACTTGTTGAATAAATTTCTCCACATCTCTATTCCTGCTCATCTCTGTTCTAAGTGACCAACCTTTTCTTCTGAGGCTATGTCCCCCTGTATCTAAACTCTCCGACCAGGGGAAATATCCTTCCTCCATCTAGCCTGTCGAGTCCTGTAAGACCGTTGTACATTTCAATGAGGCCACCTCTCATTCTTCCAAAGTCTAGAGTTTGCAGGGCAAGTCTCCTCAATCTGTCCTGATAGGACAATACACCATCTTGGGGATTAGTCTGGTGAGGATTAAAGTGCAAAGTGTAATTGCATAAGTAGCAGTTGATTAATTTTTAGCTTGTGTTGAAATAAGGTTGTTGTCTTTATTTTCAAAGAAATTACTTGGACAGTAAATCTGATGGGATACAAACTTTTAAATGAGTGTTGAGGTGCGTGTGTGTGAGATTAATGTATTCCCTCCTATACTGCAAGGCAGGCAACAGGCTCCTGGGGATCTGTGTTGATGTTGTTTTTGAACCAGCTGCCAAAAATATAAAACCACCTTCTGGTGGTGACTTGTCTTGCCCACTCCCAAGTGCCAGACCTCAGCTTTTCTCAATTGAGAATCCTAATTGCAGGCTTGTGTCTTAGAATTTTTAAAGATTGAAACTGCAGCAACAATTGGAATAAATGTACAGGAAGAGAAAAATAGGAGGGAAGTCTCTGAAGCTCTTTGAGGAAATCTGGGGAAGCTTAGAACACATTTGGTCTGGTTCTGGGGTTTATGCTAATATTGAAGAAAACTCTATTCTTTATAAATTGATGTCCTGCATCGGATGCACATAAGCAGTTAATAATGAGAGAAAAAACTGCATCAAAATGTTAGCTATAAAGCTTTCCTGTCAGATTTTTCATACTAGTTTGCTAATGAAAACAGAGATAATTTTATGTTTATTGCTGTTATGGAGATGGGTGGATCAATAGACTTAAAAAAAATTAAATTACTAAACATGTGTTTTTCTCTCCTTCAGTTAGAGTCCAGCTAAATAATTGAAACAAATTCTGGATGCTAAAATGTGAAAGCCGTTTTTGCTATACTCTGGAATGGATCGAAACAAAAGAAATTCGATAGCAGGATTACCATCAAGATATGAGCGATTGGAAGATTTTGATGGCAGTAGAGAAGGTGGTGTTGCTCAATCGGGGACAGTGTTCCCTTCATCATACAGAGCCCTGAGCAGTGCTGTCTCCAGACTTACTAGGCTTGATGATTTCACCTGTGAAAAAATAGGATCTGGATTTTTCTCAGAAGTCTACAAGGTTAGTTAGTTCATATTCGTACTCTCATTCTATACAATATAACTGGCAGTGAAAGACCATGATCTCTTATGAAATGTGATTTATTTGAATAGACATCCACCACCCTCTGGGTGAAAATGTTGTTCCTCATGTCCCCTCTAATTCTTCTACCAATCATCTTAAATCTGTTCCCCATGGTAATTGATTAAGAATTCATTAGATCTGTTGATCAAGAAAATTAAGTCTGTTTTTCATACGTGAAATATTTTTGAAACCTCCGTTGAAACCGATGAAGCTTAAAATGAAATGAAATTAAAATTGTTTATTGTCACAAGTAGGCTTCAAATGAAGTTACTGTGTAAAGCCCCTAGTCGCCACATTCCAGCGCCTGTTCGGGGAGGCTGATACGGGAATTGAACCATGCTGCTGGCCTGCCTTGGTCTGCTTTAAAAGCCAGCGATTTAGCACTGTGCTAAACCAGCCCCTGTGCTAAACCAGCCCCTGAATGGTAAAAGGAATGGTTTAATGATTTGGCTCCTGGGTAAAGTTCAAACCATGGGCATATTAATGTGTTTGCCATGTTTGATGTCCTTTTTAGCAGGATATATATTACTGGATACAAAAACAAAATGCTACAGATATTTGAAAATACTGGAAATACTGAACAGGTAACACAGCATGTGCCGAGTGAGAAACAGTTGAAACTTTAGATGTGTGGGGTTCTGATGAAAGGTCACAGTTTGAGTGACCGGGGTTTGGGTTACGGGTATAGGGTGGATACGTGGGTTTGAGTAGGGTGATCATTGCTCGGCACAACATCGAGGGCCGAAGGGCCTGTTCTGTGCTGTACTGTTCTATGTTCTATACTCTTGTGTCCATTATGCTTCTAGTAAAATAAATGCTGATTACTGTTTAGTTCAGTCACCATTTTGCTGATAGTTTGCTTGTTAGCTCCCAGTCTGACCTGGTGCAATTTTTGATTTGGCTGCACAGCTGCAAAATGTTATAGGAGGCGCTGGTCAGTGACTCGAGGGAAACTCATGTTGACTTTTCTCCTCCAACAATTTGATGTTAATTGATCTCTTGGTGGCAGGGACGGAAGATGGATGGTGGGATACGGGTGGGTAGCCAGGTTATAAACATAGATGCATGGTTGAGTGGCTTATGTGCCCTTGACTTTTTTTTTCAACCAAAGTTAGAATTTGAAGGAAATTGTAACATCTAATTTTCTCTCCTGGTAGCGCTGGGCTGAATCCCATTGGGGATTAATGTTGCTATAAAACTGGGCATTAGATGCAGTACAAGGTGGCCTGTTGACCATTCTATCACTATTTGTCTTTAATAAAATACCATTTGAATGGAATGTGGATTGAACTATTCCACCACTCATTTGTAATGTACAGGCTTTTAATATCACATTTGGAACCAATATTTTGTTTTCTTGGTTAACCAGAGATTTCCTAATCATGTGATCAGTGTTCTGCAATGCAAAGTGGTCAATCTGGTTTTTCCGAAAAACTTTGTTTTGTTAATTCAAATTTGAATTAGCAACAGTAATCTTTTGTGACATTGACCATGATCCACTGCTAGCTATTCCATAGCAATGTGGCAAAAGGTCTGAGGCCCATCATGTTTCGAGTTTCTTTTATTGTTTACCTTAACTCTTCCATCTGTGTGGGGATGAGCTTCTGAGTTTTAAATTTGGTGTTGTGCATCATTCACCAGTAGTTTGTGACATTTTTTCTATGATATGTTGAAAGAATAGGGGACTGGGATGAACAGCATAGCTCTGCCAAAGATCTGGCACAGGCATAAAAGGCCAAATGGCCTCCTTCTGTGCATATCACTTGAATTCTATGAATCTGTTTCATTGAAATAGCAGGGTATATTAATGGCATAATCATTTTCTTGTTTTGAGATAATGTTATAGTAGGTTTAATGCAGTGGTTCCATGAAGTAGTAAATTAGGAAAGGTTAGGTTATCACAGATGTTTCTTTTTAAGTTCAAGAAGCTCTTGAGGGCAGCACAATGGCACAGTGGTTAGCACTGGGACTGAGCGCTGAGGGCCCGGGTTTGAATCCTGGCCTTGGGTCACTGTCCGTGTGGAGTTTGCACATTCTCCCCATGTCTGCGTGTGTTTCATCCCCACAACCCAAAGATGTGCAGGTTAGGTGGATTGGCCACACTAAATTGCCCCTTAATTGGAAAAAATAAATAATTGGGTACTCTAAATTTAAAAATAAAGAAGCTCTTGCACCTTAATGGTGACAAATTTACATTGTTTTTGAGTTGATCATTGATCCCACTATAGGATGTCTTGAAACATCAGAGTTAATGTTTGTAAATTGAGATGAGACTTAATCTTAACAGTAGCAGCTGCTAATATTGCTCGATTCCAAAAGAAATTCTCCCTTTTGATTTCTACTAAAGGTCAGAAGTGGGGAAAATGAGTTATGATTTAAGTATTAATGTAAACAGTGTCTTTGTCCAATTCCCTATGTAGGTAAGTACCTATTGATTTTGATGGATCCCCATACAAATCATATCTGAGAATTGAGATTTAGTTTAAGAAATCACTGGCATTGTTAGTCTGCCTTCGTTGATTTAAATTTTTTTTTTAAGAGTACCCAATTAATTTTTTCCAATTAAGGGGAAATTTAGTGTGGCCAATCCACCTACCCTGCACATCTTTTTGGGTTGTGGGGGCGAAACCCACGCAAACACTGGGAGAATGTGCAAACTCCACACGGACAGTGACCCAGAGCCGGGATCGTTTCTTTGATTTTTATGTTTTATTTTTAGCATCGGTGTATAAATATTATATCATAGTCATAAGAGGTCTATAGCACAGAAAAGGCCCTTCACCATCATGTCTGCACTGGTCAAACGCAACCATCTAACTATTCTAATCCCATTTTCCAGCACGTGTCCCATAGCCTTGTATGCCTTGGTATCATCGCAAGTACATATTTAAATACTTCTTAAATGTTATGAGGGTCTCTGCCTTGATAACCCTTTCAAGCAGTGAGTTCCAGGCTCTTACTTGGATGAAAATGTTTTTCCTCATCCCTTCTAAACCGCCTGCCCCTTACCTTAAATCTATGCCCCCTTGTCATTGATCCTTCCACCAAAGGGAAAAGTTTCTTCCTGTCTACTCTATCTATGCCCCTCATTTTATACATCTCACATTCCCCGTCAATCTCCTCTGCTTCAAGGAAACACCAGTCAATACAATCGTCATAACTAAAACTCTCCAGCCCAGGCAACATCCTGAGAAATCTCCTCTGCACTCTTTCCAGTGCTATCACATCCCTCCCACGTTGTGAATTACACACAATACTCCAGCTGTGGCCTAACTAACATTTTATATAGTTCCAGTATTACCTCCCTTTTCTTAAACTCTCTGCCTCGACTAATAAAGGCAAGTATATCATATGCTGCCTTAACCACTTTATCTACCTGCCCTGCTACCTTAAGGGACTGGTGTACATGCACACCAAGTGAGTATAGTTTTATATTCATAAGTGTTACACTTCAAAACAAAAGGAATTTGCACAGAACTAAAAAGCCAAAGGATGCAATCATTGAGCCAATGGGGCATATGATATGGTGATTATCTGACTATCTTTATTCTAACAACTGGAGACGCTAAGCAAAATATTCTCTCATCTCATATGCCGACTCATGTCATTTATGACAATACTGTTCAGGTCACCATACGGGGGGTATCCTTGGGAATACACACCTGGGAGAGGAGGTATACGGGGGGTATCCTTGGGAATACACACCTGGGAGAGGAGGTAATCAGTTTATTGGTGAATCCTGAATGGGAAAGTCGTTGAAGATTAAGTGGGGTTTCCTCTTACCGAAAGGGAATGGTAAACATTGAGTAGTCACTGTGGGACTCTTATTTTACCTTCTAACAAGAATCGGCAGTCGTATGGTGGGAGGTGTCAAAAATACAACCTTATTGCTAATTACTCTCTGATGTACACAAATAAGAACTGAAGGAAAACTTAGAAACAAAATATCAAACAAGTCAAGCACATGGCAAAAAGCATAAAACACAAACAAACAGATGGTTCAAGAATCCTTATCTCTGGTTTAACCCCTCATTTACTTTTGTAGGCTTCTAATTCTCAGCTGAGACCTCCTGATTTGTTCAAATTAATGTCTGTTACTTAGGGGATGATTTGTTAATCAAGCATTGGACATTATTTAAGATTGACTGGTGCCTATCAAAACTAGCTTAGGGTCTGCATACGCAGTCTTAGGAAAATTACTGGATATGTTTTCTCACACCTGCCATGATACACAGCTTGGCAGAGACCTTGCTAGAACTGATTAGTTGATTAAACAGAGAACAATACGTTCTCAGTGCTGAATACACTTGAATGCAATGGTTAATTCATGATATGAGACAATGACTGAGTTCCCACAGTCAAGACACTTTTAGTATTTCGTTTCTTCCACTATATGCATTCAAATAGCCCCTATATGAATAAAATTATGAATAAAACTAGACTCTACCAGTTACTCAGTAATCAGGAGACTGTGAGGTACAGGCCTAGACCTGAAGCTGAAAGACAAGTTGGAATAAGACAATTGTTTAAGAGCTAGAAGTTGTCTGGGAAGAAAGGCAATGCCAAAAAATGTTAATCAACTCATAAAAGGGACAAGAGTGCCTGATTTATCAATTTTCAAGGAAAGAAATGTGATTATGTGAAAGAATGTGGAATTTGCTTTAACCGTTACTCTGTATACTCAGTTGCTGTAAAATGAAGTGGTTTATTAAAGTAGTAAAAATATTCAAGTGTATACATCGGTCCTTTGAATTTGTTGGAGTCTTGATCCAATTATAGCACTTTGTCTTTAAGACAGAAGTTTGTGGTTTTGAGTCCCAATAAAAATGGATGCTTCACTGCAGCACTTGAGGCATGCTGCACTATTGAAGGTACTGCCTTTGGAATAGTGTTACAATGGTCCCTCGTGGTCCCTAGGTTGGAAGGGAAGAGACACTATTCAAAGAAGAGCAACGGAATTCTCCACCAACAAAAAAAGTTAGATAATCTGTTCATTTATCCCATTACATTTTGGGGTCCTTTCAGACTACAGGTTGACTGCCATGTTCCCTACATTACAACAGTGTATTTCAAATGTCCTTGGTTGCCGATAAAGATCTTTGGCACTTCCTGAGGTTGTGAAAGGCACAGTAGAAATACAGGTTCTGTCCGTCACCTGGATTCCGAAGCTTATCCAGAGCAACTTAAACCATAAAATCATAAAGTAACAGAGCATGATTATGTCAATGGGCTAGTAATCCAGAAGGATAAACAGAACATGCTGGAAATAATAGGTTTGGCAGCATCTGTGGAAAGAGCAACAAAGTCAACATTTTCAGGTTTTTGACTTTTCATTGGGGTTCCGGGAGGATTGTAGAGATGGGGGGGGGGGTTCCTTTATATTTGAATGGGAGGTGCTAGGTGGAGACCCTGTCGCCTTTGTGATTTCTCCTCACACCAATTAAGTCCAGGGTTGGAAGGATTGAGGACAGTCCTCTTGCCCAGAAGACAATTGATATCCTTAAGTTGCCAATTTGCGCCCTCATCCTGCTGCACTGATATTCAATCAGCAGCTGGGGTGGCCATGTGGGTGGCCAGATAAACCCTGGCAGTCATGCCTGTGGCCTGATGGCTTTTTCCATCCTATTTGGGGTGGCCAACAGAGAGAGACCCCCCCCCCCTCCCCCTCCGATGAACGAGGGCTACCCAAGGGTGAAGCATACATAGAAATATACAAAGATAATAGAAGCATCAGTAGGAAATTCAGCCCTTCGAGCCTGCTCTGCGATTCATTGTGATCATGGCTGATCATTGAGTTCAATACCATGGTCCTGCCACCCACCAATATCCCTTGATTCCTTTAGCCCAAGAGCTATATCTAATTCTCCTGCCTTGTCTTAAAATGAACCTCCCCCCCAACCCACCTTGCCAGGGCCTTCCCGACTGACCCCCGTGATCCAGGCTACCTTCATCCCAGGCTGCAGCTTGGGTCTCCTGCAGTACAGACAGTGATCACCTCTTCTGGTTGCCCGGCGGCTCTCTGAGGCAGGATATCAGCCCTGACGTGATTAGGACCCTGATTCCAATCAGGTACTTGCCTGGTTTGCACTGAATCGGTGGGTGAGCCTTTGGGAAGTCGGGCACCTCTGGTCATGGCAGGGTTGCCACCTGCTCTCCAGGCCGTGGACAGGCCCATTGCTGCTAGCATTAAATCTTGCTCATTGACTCAATTTTTCCTCCACAGATGCAGCCAGGCTTAGTGAGTACTTCCAGCGTTTACTGTTTTTATTTTAGATTTCCAGAATCTGCAGTATTTTGCTTTTTGTCGTAATTCAGAAGCCTGAGTAATGATCTGGAGACTTCAGTTCAAATCCGACCATGTCGGCTGGAGAATTTGAGTTCAAGTCACTAAAATCGGTAATAAGAACAAAGAAGAATACAGCACAGGAACAGGCCCTTCGGCCCTCCAAGTCTGCACCGACCATGTGACCTGGAAAATATTGGATTGTCATTAAAAATGCATCTGGTTCACTGATGAGTGAAGCAAATCTGCTGTCCTCACCTGACCTGGTCTATATATGACTCAAAACTCATAACAATGTGGCTGACTCTTAATTGCGCTCTGAAACCAGCCTCCCCGGACAGGCGCCGGAATGTGGCGACTATGGGCTTTTCAAAGTAACTTCATTGAAGCCTACTCGTGACAATAAGCGATTTTCATTTTTCATTTTTCATTTTTTTTCAAATGACCTAGCAAGCTATTCAGTCATATGAAACTATTACAAGAAAAGTTAAGAAAACCAGATGGACCAGAAGACACTCGACACACCCAGCCCAGTTGAGCCTGGAAAGTCCTCCTCACAAGCATTCAGAGACTTGTGTCAAAATTGGTAGAGCTTTCCCACACATTAGTCAAACGATAATCTGATATAGTCATACTCACAGAATCAAACCTTACTGCCAATGTCTCAGACTCCTCAATGGCTACCCCTTACCCTATTGTCCATTCCACTAGTAAGACAGACCCACCAGACATAGTGGCACAGCAGTATACTGTTTAGAGGGAGTGCCCCTGGCAGTCCTTAACATTGACTCTAACCCTGTGAAGTTTTGTTGGATCAGGTTAAACATGGACAGGGCAAACTGCTGATTGCCACTTGATGTCTTCTGATGAATTGAGTACTCATTCATGTTGAAAACCACTTGGAAAAAGTACTAAGGGTAAGAAGGCACAGAATATACTCTGGGTGGAGGCTTTGATATCCATTACCAAGAGTGGCCCAATAGTACCACTGTTGACTGAGCTAGTAGAGCCCTGAGGATATAGTGACAGACTGGGCCGTGCGTGGCAAGTGGTGAGAAAACTGGCGCATGAAAAAAACTATTTGACTATCTTCATAAATGTACCTGTCGCAGATGTATTTGTCCATGGTGTTGGTCGGAGAGACCACAGTACAGTCCTTGTGGAGATGGAAGTTCAAACTTCACACTGGGGACACCCTCCATCATAATTTGGGGCCATGCTAAATGAGATGGATTCAGAACAGACCTAGCAATTCAAAACTGGGTATCTGTTGAGCCATTAACAGCAGGAAGGAGGAAGCTCCATGAACATTTCATCATCAATGATAATAGAACCCAGCATGTGAGTGCAAAAGATAAGGCTGAATGAAGTGCCAAGTGGATGATCCATAATTTCCTCCTCCTGAGGTTCCAACCATGGCAGAAGAATCTTTTGCTGAATCAGTTTATTCCATCTGAAACCAAGAAATAGCTGAATGCAGTAGATACAGCAAAGATGACGAAACCTGACCAGCAGCTTGGCTGCAGTGCTGAAGACTTGTGCTTCAGAATTAAATATTCTAGTAAAATTACAGCACTCTCATATAGTTTACATATAAAAATTGCACAAGAATGACTTGTTTGCAAAAGGCAGAACAAATCCAATTCGCCCAAATGCCACTGAATCAGTCGACTGTTCATCATCTGCAACATTTTTTTCTTAAAAAACATATTTTCTTCTAATTTTTCCAATTAAGAGGCAATTTAGCGTGGCCAATCCACCTACCCTGCACAGCTTTGGGTTGTGGGATGAGACCTATGCAGGCACGGGGAGAATGTGCAAACTCCACACGGATGGTGACCTGGGGACAGGATCGAACCTGGGTCCTCCGTACCATGAGAATCGTCAGCAACATGAAGGAAGGTATTGATGATAGTGATATCAAGCAGCACTTGGTCCCTAATGCTCAGTCTAGGTTCCACCAGAGGCACGGCTTTAGATCTCATTACAACCAAAGATAGACAAAGGAGCTGAACTCCAGGTGTTAGGTGAGAGTAATTGCCCTTGCATCATGGCAGTATTTGCTAATTGGAGTTTAGAAGAATGAAAGGTGATCTTATTTGAACATATTAAAATTCTGACGGGGTAGGTGCTGAGAAGGTGTGTTCCCTCCTGGGAGAATCTAGAACTAGGGCCCCAAATTTAACAATGAGATATCCCATTTAAGACTGAGATGAGGAATTTATTTTCTGAGGGTTGTTTTTCTTTGGACTTTTCTTCCATTGAGAGCAGTGGAAGCTGAGTCATTGAATATATTCAAGTTGATTTAGATTTTTGATCTACAAGCAAATAAAGCATTACGGGCGGAGGCAGACAGTAAAAAGGCACAACTTTGGTGGTCTTGGGGGTGTCAGAGCATCCAGGGTTGTGGATGAAGGGGACGGACTCCCTGGGCCTCGCCTCATTGATAGCCAGCGCAGAAACATCTGCTGGTCTGGAAGACAGCAGCGCCACCCAGGGCCTCGAAGTGGCTCTCAAACTTGGCTGAGTTCCTGCAACTAGAAAAAATAAAATTCTCGATAAGGGGACCTGAAGAGAGATTCCAAGACATGTGGAGGAGATTCACAAAACCTCTTTACAGACATGTTCGCAACCAGCAAAAAACTGTGGGGGTGGGGGTGGGGGTGGCGCAGAGAACACTGCCTGGATGAAAAGGAACCTGCAAATAACAGAGAAGGAATGGGGAGGGAGGTTATTTACAGGTGGGGACATAGATTCCTCGCACATAGGCCAAACCGGAAGAAAGGATGGACCTGTCTAACCTCTCCCGAAAGCGAGGGGGGGGGGGGGGGGGGGTGAATTTCCCTCCCCAGCAAAATGAATGTAACTGTAGTTATAGATTATGAACAATGTAAAGAACCCTGGCAATAGTTGTAAATACATATCTAAAGTTGTGTGTGACATGTATTACTAAATGTTGAGCCCCAATAAGAACACTTCTTAAAAAGATTACAAGTTGGGATTAGAAATTTTGTGAGTTTTAACACCCGGTCCTGAGGGCAACGGAGGCTGAAAAACCTGTAAGAAGGCACAGGGAGGAGAAATGTCCAAGTTTGGGGCAAAAAACAGCCGTGGAAAAGGGGGTTAATGAAAGTCGCCGGTGAGTGGAAAAGTCAGTGCAGGAACTGTAAGGAAAGCGGAGGCGGAGCACCAGGGGAGGCCACATTGCTCTCAGCAGAAGAAATGACCAAGGTGATGGCGGTGGAACTTGAAAAACAGTTGATAAAGCACATGGAAGCGATGAGGAAGGAGATGGGGGCAATTTTGAAAGTGCTGGGGAGGAGGCGATTGCCCCGGTGAGGGCGGCGGTATCAAGCGCAGCGGCGAAGGTGCGGGAGCAAGGTGAGACGCCGAAGGAAGTGGAAGAGGCATTATCGCAGCACAGTGATCAACTCACCTCGATGGGTGACAGAGGGTGATAGAGACCAACAAGGGTCTGCGAGCCAAAATCGAAGACCTGGCAAACTTCCAGGCGGCAAAATCTGAGGATTGTGGGTCTGCCCGAAGGGGTGGAAAGCCTGAGGCCGACGGAGTATTTTGCCACGATGTTGGCGAAGCTATTGGGGGAGGGGGACGATCCCTCACGATATGAACTGGATCGTGCTCATCGGTCGTGGAGGCCTATACCAAAGGCGAGTGAACCGCCAAGAGTAGTAAATGTGTGTTTCTGTAGGTATAGCGTGAAGGAGAAAGTCCTGTGCTGGGCAAAGCAGAAGCGGGTGGTGCAGTGAGCTGGAGCTGGTATATGCATATACCAGGACTTTACGGTGGAGTTGGTGAGGAGGCAGGCTGCCTTCAGCTGGGTGAAGAAGGCACTGTACATCAGCAAGTTGCAGTGCGGCATAGTATATCCAGCTCAGTTGACGGTGACCTATAAATCCAAGGACTTTTATTTTGGGGCGGCGGAGGAGTTTGCGAAGGCAGAAGGACTGTGGCAGAATTGAGAATTGGGACTGAGAGCGGGTTGTGTACCGATGTAGCCTCATGTAACTTTATTTTTTCACTGCATGTTGGTGTATGTACTAAATGAGTCGACGCTGTATATATTTGGACAAGGGAAGATTTGGGACTTTCATTTGTAACGATGGTTCTTTGGGGCTTGTGTGTGTATGCTGGGGTTGTGTGCTATAGGGGATTTCTTGGTTTTCCTGGGACCTGGGGCCGATTTAAGCTAGCCAGTGAACGGGAGTGAGGTGGGGGGAGAGGCTGCGGCCATCAGAGCCTGGTAGAACAGGTTTCGGTGAATCTAACTGGGGTGAAAAGTTGGGGAAAGGTACGGAGGTTGGGGGGAGGAAGTGGAGGGGAGGAGTCTGGGAGGGGGGTTGGGTGGGTATCTACAATTCACGGGTGTCATTCACGGTACTCTTTCAGGGATTGGATGGCGTTGAATATTGGAGGGGGGGGGGGGGGGGGGTTGGGGGCTGGACTATATATGGACGATGGTCAATGGTTCCCATAGGCGATTCCTGATTCCTTTTTCTTCCTTTTTTCCCACCTTGGGAGGTTTAGTTTTATTTGATGCTTATAATGTCAGTTGGGCCGTTGTTTGGGGTGGTGGGAGGATGGGATCGTTGTTGTTAATAAGGAGATTGACATTGTATTCGTTATCATTTACTGTTTGTTGGTGGGGTGTAAATTCTGAAGAAAATGTGAAAATGGAGAATAAAAATATTTTAAAAAAAAACTACAAGTTACACACTAATGTGAAGAGAGTAGGAAAAAGATGGAACTTGGGTCACTGTCACAGACACTGGTCAGCCTGTGGTACCTGTGTTGATGTTGTTACTATGTTGATTATTATTGTTGCTTCTGCATTGTTCTGCAAAGTTTGGACATTAAGTACAAAATGTTAATAAAAAAATTAAATACCTTAGTTGGAGCAAAATAATGGTTGATAAGGATTTGGTACAACTTCCCTACCTTTGTACCCTATGTTTTTGTGCCGAGGATACTGTATTCTTTTTTAAAGGCCTTCTCAACTTGTCCTGTTACCTTCAAAAGGTTTTTGTACGTATGCCCCGAGTTCTCATTCTTTCTACCAATTGCATCACTTTTGTATCTGCCATGTCTGTCTATCCATTTCACCAGTCTGTCTGCCTGTCTTAAAGTATATTACAGTCCACATTTTTAGTACATTTGAGTTTTTTTTTGTCATTTGCAAACTTTTAAATGATGCCCTTTATACTTGAGTACAGATCATGAATGAACATTTAGAAAGAGCAGTGAGTGGTCTTCTTTACTGGTTCCTAGGGTATACCACTGAATAATAAATGTTTATCATTACTCTCTGCTCTCTCTGTCTTTCAGATAACTTTGTATCCATACACTTAATCTCCATTTTACTGGCAGGCCTATTACATAGTTCTGTAGCAGATGCATTTTGAAAGTCTATATGCAACAACTGCATTGCTTCCTTCAACCATCTGTTATTTTATGAGATAACTCCAAAGCCTCTGGTTCTGTCCCCGGGTTGAGACCTTTTCGGCGGGTCCAGGGGAGCAGGGGAATTGCCCATCGGAAGTTCCAACTTCCTGGACCATTCCCATGGAGTCAGTGTGTTGGGGTTTCTGAAAGGGTTCTGTGGCATACCTTGAGGTCTCTGATGACCCAGTGACAGGAAGACTTGGGCCCTAATCTAGGCTGATACTGTGACTACATACGTTGGAAGATGTAAGATGTACTGTTTTTCAGTGAAACATGAAGTAGAAATCCTGAGATGGCACTACGGAAAGAGAAGAAGGGAATTCTTGTAGTTTCCAGTAAATGTTAGCTTCCTGAGTAAGCACATCTAGTGTAATCAATCTTATTTACTGTTTATGTGACCTTGCTGGATGCAGTTGGCTCTTATCTTTTCCTATTTAGCAATTAATGCATTGCTAAATTAATTAAGTGTTTATGAAATTACTTGTGACAATTAGATGTTCTATGGGCACAAGGAAGTGCAATGCAAATACCCGTTTGCTATCATTTCTCTCTTATTGACTTGTTTTCTTTGTGTCTATAAAAACAAAAGTTACAACTTTTGGAAATTGCAACTGTTTTCATCGAATAATCTGCTTGAGATCTCCAAAAGCAGTTACAGTTTTTATTGAATCACAGAATATACAACATCGAAGGAGGCTGCTCGGGCTATCAAGACTGCATTGGCTGTTTCAAAGAGCAAACCATTTAGTCTCACTTACCTGCTCTTTTCCTGAATCGCAGTTGTTTTCCTTTTGAAGACTCTTTTGGATCTGGTCTCACTGCCTTGTCAAGCAGTGCATTCCAAATCCTAACCACGATCCAATTATCCGAGAATGGGCAATAAATGCTGGCCTAACTAGCGACGTTTACATCCTGTAAAATGAAATTTTTAAAAATGAAATTCTTTCATGTTCTGCTTTTTTTAATTGGACCATAATTCCTCAAATTCTCTTGGGCAGAACCAGAAATGAATTGCTGCTATGTTATTAGTTCTCACAGGGACCATGATAATTGGATCGTTGAATTCCCCTCCAGCAGGGAGGAGATGTCCAAGCACTGGGCAGGCAACACAACTTGCAGGACTCGGTCGTAGCTGCAGAGAGCAATATCTGTACCCGACTCTAATGTCTCCTTATCACCGCATTCTTCTTTGATTCCCCCCTCACTTGATCGGCATCGTTCACCATGGTGCCATGGCCAGTCCGCTCATCCACACAGCTAGCAAGCACTCGTATCTATTGTATAAAGTCGGGGGCTGGGGCTCCTCCATGATTCGATGCGGATTCCCCATACCTTCCTGACTTGCAGTTGCACCCTTCTGTACCTGACCATGAGGGATGTGATTATTTTCTGAAACATAATTTCCAGGAACCCGTTGCTCCATAAATGTTTATGCCTAGCCATTGAATGGTGGAGCAGGCTTGAGGGGCCAAACAATCTACTACTCCTTTTTCTTATGTCCTTATGTTTATTTGCTCCATTAAAAAATCATTAATGACTTTAGGTGCCTCCTATCGCATCGCCTCTTGGTTTTCTCTCCTCCAAGAACAGTAGCTTTTCCATTTACACATCAACTGTACTGTCCTATCTACCCTTCTCTCTTACATCATCAAAAAAATTAACCAAGTTTATCAAGCATGAACTGTTACTGTTAAAAAATCTGTGCTCCCCCTTTCTTAACCAGTGCTTGTCCAAGTGGCTGTTGTTTTATCCTGGGTTATTGTCCCTTAAAGCTCCCCATTACTGACATTAAACAAACAAACTGGCCTATAGTTACCAGATTTATCATTTTCCTTTTCATTTGAATGGGAATGTAACATTTATAATTCTTTACCACTACACTTCTGTATCTAAGGGTGATTGGAAGATTGTGGCCAGTGCTTCCACAATTTTCTACCCGCACTTCCCCCAGCAACTTAACGATGTATCCCATCCGGACCAGGTTGCTGTATCTACTTTAAATACTGCTAGCCTTCCTAGTGCCTCCTCTGTCTGTTTTTATCTTATCCAGTATCTGTGCAACTTCCTTGATTATCCTAATCTCTCAGTCATGGTAAACACCAATGCAAAGTTCTTATTTAGTATCTCAGCCATGCTCTCTGCTTTCTCTCGGAGATTTCCATTTCAATCTCTAATTGGCTCTGCTCCTCCAACAACCCATTCCACTGTTAATATACAAGGTCCTTGAATTCCCTTTATGTTCATAGCATCATAGAATCTACAGTGCAGAAGGAGACTACTTGGGCCATCAAATCTGCACCGGCCCTTGAAAAGAACAGCCCACTTAAGCCCACACCTCCAACCTATCCCCGTAACCCATCTAAACGTTTTGGACACTAAGGGCAATTTAGCACGGCCAATCCACCTAACCTGCATATCTTTGGACTGTGGGAGGAAACCGGAGCACCCGGAGGAAACCCACGCAGACACTGGGGAAATGTGAAGACTCCACGCAGACAGTGACCCAAGTCAGGTATTGAACCTGGGGCCCTGGAGCTGTGAAGCAACTGTGTTAACCACTGTGCTACTGTCATGCCCCTATTGTTAGAAAATAAGAAATAGAAGCTGGAGTCAGCCATACAGTACTTCAGTCCTGCTCCATCATTCAGGAAGATCATGGCAAACGTCTGCATCAAATCCAGTTGTCTTCTCTAACCTCATCTCATGATTCCCTTTGTGCCCAAAAATCAATTGATTTTGATCTTGAATTTATTCACAGGGCTCTGGGGTAGCTTCCCAACTCGTAAAAGGATTTCTTTCTGATCTTAGTTTTAAATGGCTGACCCCTTATCCTGAGATGATGATACCTTGTTCGAGACTCTGGCCAGGAGAACTCCCTCTCGAGCAAGAATTTCATATGTTTAAATGAGATTGCTTCTCATTCTTTTAACTATAGAGCACATAGGCCATTTTACTCGATCTCTCCTTTAGGAAGCTCTCCCGACTTTGCACATGGTCTAAGGCAGGTTCTTCCTTTGCTAAGGAGAGCAAAACTGTATACATTATCCCAGGTACTCTCGCAATCAATAGTAAAGTGATGGAAACAGCACTTACAAGTCACAAGTCGTGGTACACATCGGTACCAACGACATAGGAGACATGGTTAGAACAGGGACAGGAATGGTTCTTGGAAGTTCCGGGGTATAGATGTTTCAGTAAGAGTAGGGAAGGTGGTAAAAGAGGTGGAGGAGTAGCATTGTTAATCAAGGATAGTTTAACGGCTGCAGAAAGGCAGTTCGAAGGGGATCTGCCTACTGAGGTAATATGGGCCGAAGTTAGAAATAGGAAAGGAGCGGTCACATTGTTAGGAGTTTTCTATAGGCCCTCAAATAGTAATAGAGATGTGGAGGAAGAAATTGCAAAACAGATTATGGATAGGTGTATCCCTATCAACTATCTCAGGGTAGTTGTCGTGGGTGGCTTTAACTTTCCAAATATTGATTGGAACCTCTATTGGTCGAACAGTTCGGATGGGGCAGTTTTTGTACAGTATGTGCAGGAGGGTTTCCTGACACAATATGTGGATAGGCCGACAAGAGGGGGGGCCACATTGGATTTGGTACTGGGTAATGAACCGGGCCAAGTGTTAGATTTGTTTGTGGGAGAGCACTTTGGAGATAGTGACCACAATTCGGTGTATTTCACTATTGCAATGGAGAGGGATAGGGCCATACGGCAGGGCAAGGTTTATAATTGGGGGAGGGGTAATTATGATGCGATTAGGCAAGAATTAGGGACCATAAGAGGGGAACAGAAACTGTCAGGGAAAGGCACAAATGAAAAGTGGAGCTTGTTCAAGGAACAAATACTGCGTGTCTTTGATAGGTATGTCCCTGTCAGGCAGGGAGGAAATGGCTGTGTGAGGGAACCATGGTTCACAAAAGAGGTTTAATGTCTTGTCAAGAGGAAAAAGGAAGAGTATGTAAGGATGAGAAAACAAGGTTCAGTTGAGTCGCTTGAGGGTTACAAGGTAGCAAGGAATGAGCTTAAAAAAAAAGGGCTTAGGAGAGCTAGGAGGGGCCATGAGAAGTCCTTGGCGGGTCGGATCAAGGAAAACTCCAAGGCTTTTTACTCTTGTGAGAAATAAAAGAATGACCAAGGTGAGGGTAGGGCTGGTCAAGGACAGTAGTGGGAACTTGTGCATGGAGTCAGAAGAAATAGGAGAGGCATTGAATGAATACTTTTCTTCAGTGTTCACCAAGGAGAGGGGCCATGTTTTTGAGGATGAGAGTGTGATACAGGCGGGTAGGCTGGAGGAGGTAGATGTTCTGAGGAAGGATGTATTAGCAATTTTGAAAAACCTGAGGGTCGACAAGTCCCCTGGGCCAGATGGCCAGATGGGATAAATCCCAGGATTATTTGGGGGCAAGGGATGAGATTGCACAGCCTTTGGCTTTGATCTCCGGATCCTCACTGTCCACTGGGATAGTGCAAGAGGACTGGAGAGTGGCAAATGTTGTTCCTGTGATCAAGAAAGTGAATAGGAATGACCCTGGTAATTATAGGCCAGTTAGTCTTACTTCAGTGGTTGGTAAGTTAATGGAAAAGGTCCTGAAGGATAGGATTTGTGACCATTTGGAAAGATGCAGCTTAATCCAGGATAGTCAACACGGATTCGTGAAGGGTATGTCTTGCCTCCCAAATTTGATTGAATTCTTTGAGGAGGTAACTAAGTGTGTAGATGAAGTTAGAGCAGTTGATGTCGTATACATGGATTTTAGTAAGGCGTTTGATAAGGTTCCCCATGGTCGGCTCATGAAGAAAGTAAGGAGGTGTGGGATAGAGGGAAATTTGGCCAATTGGATAAGTAACTGGCTATCACATAGAAGACAGAGGGTGGTGGTGGATGGAAATTTTTCAGACTGGAGACCAGTTACCAGCGGTGTACCACAAGGATCAGTGCTAGGTCCTCTGCTGTTTGTGATTTTTATGAATGACTTGGAGGAGGGGACTGAAGGGTGGGTCAGTAATTTGCTGATGACACCAAGATTGGTGGAGTAGTGGATGAGGTGGAGGGCTGTTGTAGGCTGCAAAGAGACATTGATAGGATGCAGAGCTGGGCCGAAAAATGGCAGATGGAGTTTAACCCTGATAAATGCGAGGTGATTCATTTTGGTAGAAAAAATTTGAATGCGGATTACAGGGTCAATGGCAGGGTTCTGAGGAATGTGGAGGAACAGAGAGATCTTGGGGTTCATGTCCACAGATCTCTGAAGGTTGCCACTCAAGTGGATAGAGCTGTGAAGAAGGCTTATAGTGTGTTAGCGTTTATTAACAAGGGGCTTGAGTTTAAGAGCCGCAGGGTTATACTGCAGCTATACATGACCCTGGTGAGACCACGGGTATGGAGTATTGTGTGCAGTTCTGGTCACCTCATTATTGGAAGGATGTGGAAGCATTGGAAAGGGTGCAAAGGAGATTTGCTAGGATGCTGCCTGGTTTTCAGGAAAGGTCTTATGAGGAAAGGTTGAGGGAGCTAAGACTTTTCTCTTTGGAGCGGAGGAGGATGAGAGGCGACTTAATAGAGGTCTATAAGATGATGAGGGGGATAGATAGAGTGGGCGTTCAGAGACTATTTCCTCGCGTGGATGTAGCTGTTACAAGGGGCATAACTATAAGATTCAGGGTGGGAGATATAGGAGGGATATCCGAGGTAGGTTCTTTACTCGAGAGTGGTTAGGGTGTGGAATGGACTGCCTGCTGTGATAGTGGAGTCGGACACTTTAGAAAAGTTTAGGAACTTTCAAGCGGTTATTGGATAGGCACATGGAGCACATCAGAATGACAGGGAGTGGGATAGCTTGATCTTGGTTTCGGACAATGCTCAGCACAACATCGAGGGCCAAAGGGCCTGTTCTATGCTGTACTGTTCTATGTTCTTTGTTTACACAGCAATAATCTGCTTACGGGTATTCATTTTTAGGTTCTACTGGGGCCAATCAGATCCTGACCATATTACAGCTTTGGGCCAAACAGGGATAAAAGAGCTGGGTCAAGCGGTGAGGTGAGAGTGACTGCCCTTGACATTTAGGCAGAATGTGACCTAGTGTAACATTAAGAAGCCCGAACAAAATTGAAGTAAATGGAAATCAGGGCTACAGTTTCCACTGATTGGAATCGTACCTGCATACCTGGTGCAATAGAAGATGGTTGTGGTTATTGGACACCAATCACCTCTACTGCAGGACATCACTGCAGAAGTTCCTCGGTGTAGTTTCTTAGGCCTAACCATCTTCATCTCCTTCATCAATGATGTTCCATCCAAGGTCAGAAGTACGAATGTTTGCCAATAGTTGCGCCGTGTTTAGTACCATTTGTTACTACTGTGATACTGAAGCAGTCTGTGTCCATATGCTGCAAGGTATGGACAAAATCCAGGCTTGGCCGATAAATGCCAAGAAGGTTTGCGGCACAAATGCCAGGCAATATTACGACGCTGTGAAGTTTGCACATTTCCCCCTGTGTGTGCGTGAGTTTCCTCTGGATGCTCCAGTTTCCTCCCACAGTCTAAAGATGATCAGGCTAGGTGGATTGGCCATGCTAAATTGCCTCTTGCTGTCCAAAGGTTAGGTGGTGTTTTGGGGATAGGGTGGGGATTGGGCCTCGGCAGGGTGCTCTTTCGTAGGCTTGGTGTAGACATGACTACCCTGTAGGGAATCATGAAATCAGCACTCCATCCATCACCTTAAATATTGACTCCCACTACTACCAATGCACAATATACACGCCATATACTGATGTCCTGTGGTGTTTGTGCACAAGGACCACCGAATCCTGCTGAATATCAATACAGTAGTCCCCCTTTATAACGCGGGTGTTGGGGTCCAAGACCCCAACCCGCGTTGTAACCGAGCCGCGGATATCCATGATGGGGGTTTTAAATTTATTTAAAAATCTATGCTAGCGCTTCCCATTGTGAGTCTACGGGGGGCGGGGGGAGAGGTCAGACCCCCGTAGACTCACAATGGGAAGCGCTAGCATAGATTTTTAAATAAATTTAAAACCCCCATCGTGGATCCAATTAAAATTTCAGCGGCCGGCTCACTTTGATCCGGAGAGGGAAGCTGCTCTCACTGAAATCAGCCGGCCGCTGAAATTGACACTGCCCGCTGCTCTCTCCCTCCAATCCAACTTTTAAGTTTTAATGTTTCTGATTGGAGGGAGAGAGCAGCCGGCAGTGTCAATTTCAGCGGCCAGCTGATTGTTTCAGTGAGAGAGCAGCTTCCCTCTCCGGATCAAAGTGAGCCGTCCGCTGAAATTGACACTGCCCGCTGCTCTCTCCCTCCAATCCAACTTTTAAGTTTTAATGTTTCTGATTGGAGGGAGAGAGCAGCCGGCAGTGTCAATTTCTTTTTTTTTTCCTCCGGCTCGCCCCCTCTCCCCCCACATCCTCCAACTAGACCCCTCTCCCCCCACACCCTCCGGCTCGCACCCTCTCCCCCCCCCAACACCCTCCGGCTCGCCCCCTCTCCCCCCACACCCTCCGGTTCGCCCCCTCTCCCCCCACATCCTCCAATTAGACCCCTCTCCCCCCCACACCCTCCGGCTCGCCCCCTCTCCCCCAACACCCACTGGGCTCTGTCTCCTCCTCTCCCCCAACACCCACTGGGCTCTGTCTCCTCCTCTCCCCTCCCCCCCCACCCCACCCACCTCACACCCTCCGGCTAGCCCCCTCTTCCCCCCACAATCTCCAACTAGCCCCCTCTCCCCCCACACCCTCCTGCTCTCCCCCACAGCGTCCAGCTCGCCCCCTCTCCCCCCACACCCTCCGGCTCGCCCCCTCTCCCCCCCCCCTCTCCTCCCCCGTCCCCCAACACCCGCAGGGCCCTCCTCTCTCCCCCAACACCCGCAGGGCCCTCCTCTCTCCCCCAACACACGCAGGGGGGTCTCCCCCACACCCGCAGGGGGGTCTCCCCCACACCCGCAGGGGGGTCTCCCCCACACCCGCAGGGGGGTCTCCCCCACACCCGCAGGGGGGTCTCCCCCACACCCGCAGGGGGTCTCCCCCACACCCGCAGGGGGGTCTCCCCCACACCCGCAGGGGGGTCTCCCCCACACCCGCAGGGGGGTCCCCCCCACACCCGCAGGGGGGTCCCCCCCACACCCGCCCCCCCTCCTCTCCCCCCCAACACCCGCCCCCCCTCCTCTCCCCCCCAACACCCGCCCCCCCTCCTCTCTCCCCCCCCAACACCCGCCCCCCCTCCTCTCCCACCCCAACACCCGCCCCCCCTCCTCTCCCCCCCAACACCCGCCCCCCCTCCTCTCCCCCCCCACCACCCGCCTCCCCCCCAACACCCGCCCCCCCTCCTCTCCCCCCCTCTCCCCCCCAACACCCGCCCCCCCTCCTCTCCCCCCCAACACCCGCCCCCCCTCCTCTCCCCCCCAACACTCGCCCCCCTCCTCTCCCCCCCAACACCCGCCCCCCCTCCTCTCCCCCCCAACACCCGCCCCCCTCCTCTCCCCCCCCAACACTCGCCCCCCTCCTCTCCCCCCCAACACCCGCCCCCCCTCCTCTCCCCCCCCAACACCCGTCCCCCCTCCTCTTCCCCCCCAACACCCGCCCCCCCTCCTCTCCCCCCCAACACCCGCCCCCCCCTCCTCTCCCCCCCAACACCCGTCCCCCCTCCTCTTCCCCCCCCAACACCCCCCCCCCTCCTCTCCCCCCCCCTCTCCCCCCCCAACACCCCGCCCCCCCTCTTCTCCCCCCCCTCTCCCCCCCCCCCAACACCCGCCCCCCCTCTTCTCCACCCCCCCCCCCCAAACACCCGCCCCCCCCTCTTCTCCCCCCCCTCTCCCCCCCCCCAACACCCGCCCCCCCTCTTCTCCACCCCCCCCCCCAAACACCCGCCCCCCCCTCTTCTCCCCTCCCCAACACCCGCCCCCCCCTCGGCAGTGTCAATTTCAGTGGCCAGCTGATTGTTTCAGTGAGAGAGCAGCTTCCCTCTCCGGATCAAAGTGAGCTGGCCGCTGAAATTGACACTGCCGGCTGCTCTCTCCCTCCAGTCAGAAACATTAAAACTTAAAAGTTGGATTGGAGGGAGAGAGCAGCGGGCAGTGTCAATTTCAGCGGCCGGCTGATTATTTCAGTGAGAGCAGCTTCCTTCTCCGGATCAAAGTGAGCCGGCCGCTGAAATTGACACAACTGACAGTTGGGGTCCATCAGCCCCCCCGCGGTATATCGGGGGACTACTGTATCTAGTGCTCTTTGAACTTTAATTTTAAAAAAAAATTTTTTTTTTCCATTCTTTCTGCCAAAGTGAATAGTTTCTCACCTTCCCCACATATATTCCACCTGCCATCTTGCCACACCACATAACTGGTTGGTGTTCCTCTGAAGCCTTTTTGTATCCTCCACAGGCTGTTCCCTCAACAAAGTCAGCAATATAGATTGTAAATAACTAAAACCGAAGCCTGGACCCTTGTGGCACTATGTCTATTTACATCCTGCCATCCCAAAAGTGCCCCATTTATTCTTTGTTTTCTGTTAGTTAACCAATCTTCTGTCTGTGTTAAGATGACTCCCAATCCCATAAATCTAATCTTGTGCAACAACCTCTTCTGTGACACCTTATTGAATTCTCTATTCTATTATCATACTGTCTTTGCCCCTCTTTCCTTTTGCATATTTCCATAATTTTTAGATTTACTGTACAACTGACGTGTTAGGGCGGTATGGTGGAACAGCGGTTAGCACTGCTGCCTCACAGCACCACGGACCCAGGTTCGATTCCGACCTTGGGCGACTGTGTGGAGTTTGCATATTCTCTCTGTGTTTGGGTGAGTTTCCTCTGGTTGCTCCGGTTTCATCCCATAGTCCAAAAATGTGCAGGTTAAGCCGATTGGCAATTCTAATATTGCTAAATTGTCGTGTAGTGTTCAAAGGTTAGGTGGGGTTACGGGGCTAGGACGCGAAGTGAGGCCTAGGTAGGGTGCTCTTTAAGAGGGTTGGTGCAGACTCGATGGGCTGTATGGCTGCCTTCTGTACTATATGGATTCCATGACATCTGTTATACATGTGGCATTGCTTTGTCATGTGTCCTGGAGTTTGAAGCAAAACCTTTCTTTTCTATTCTTTTCCTGTGTTTCACCTTCCGATAGATTGGCTGTGTAGTACTGGTTTGATTCTTTAACGTTACATCTACAATTTATTTTATTTTATAGGTGCGGCACAGAACATCAGGCCAAGTAATGGCACTGAAGATGAACAAACAGCTTAGCAACAGAGCAAATATGTTGCGAGAAATACAACTAATGAATCGTCTTTCTCATCCCAACATTCTCAGGTATTTGAACAGTAACTAGTGAAACCATTAGTCCTGAAGGGAATTCACTTTTAAAAATGTTTACCCTATTCCAAGAATTTCTTATATTGGCTTATTAGAGGTTTAGTCAAGTTTATTTTAATTTTCACGTGTTCCTCCTTTAGCTGACTGAAGTTAGCTTTGATAGGACAGTGTTTCCTTGCAAGTGGCTTGCATAGAAAAAGGATACTGAGTTATGATTATTTTGGATTTAATAAAATGTAATTTTTAATAACTTCTGAAAGGTATAGAGCATATTCTTTGTATTGCGCTTATCTGTTTTAACCACTTGATTGGCAGGTTTATACCTTGGAGTTAGAAATAAATATGAAAATTGATTTACTGCTGTTGGACATTTTTCTCTCAATTTCTTCTCTTCTGGGCATGTTCCCGGGCCACCATGAGGATAGATATGGCAACCTGATTACCAGAAGATCCTGCATCTTTGTACATACACAGTTACTTCTAAGTAGCTATTAGCATTGTAGAATATCTCCCATGCTGTAATTGAGATGGATTTTATGTAACCTATAGTCCCTCCCTGTTTTAGCGGAATCTTGGCTTGAAGGAGTTTTTTAACTTGGAGGCATAATTTTCAACATAGATTTATTCAACTTTTTTTCATGGTCATCTGAGATGTTTTTTTCAGGCAAACTATGATAATAACAATTATTTAAGGCCATGATTTTTCTCTAATTTCAGTTAGACTCAGCAATTACAGCTCATATTTCCAGAACAAAGAATCACATTCTGGTTCAGTTCAATAATTTCTTTGCATGGAAGATTACTGATCCAGAATAAAACATTAAAATCAATATCGTGCGAAGAGGTAAACTTTGTTCACAAAACTTTGACTTAAAGGAGTTGAAATGAAATTGGTTCTCAAAACTAAATCTGAACAAATGTCTATTATCTGGTTCTGGTAAATTTACTTTGAGCTTCTCCTCCCAGCACCCATAACATGATGTAAATGCAATTTACTTGTGTAGATATGATGGGGGCATTGGCGAAGTTCAGAGGAAATTCATGTCCTGTAACTTGAAAAGGAGGATTAACAATGCATGTTGAACTGATGAGATGTATAGTGGGTTTGTGGGTGATCTATGTAATACGAGTCTTCTTATTCAGCTGTTAAGTAAAATTAAAATTAAAAAAAATATATAAATTTCGAGTACCCAATTATTTTTTCTCCAATTAAGGGGCAATTTGGCGTGGCCAATCCACCTAACCTGCACATCTTTGGGTTGTGGGGGTGAAACTCACGCAGACAAAGGGAGAATGTGTAAACTCCATACGGACAGTGACCCAGGGCTGGGATTCGAACCTGGGACCTCAGCGCCGCAGTCCCAGCGCTAATCACTGCGCCACCATGCTGCCCTAAGTTAAATTCAAAATTGCTTATAATTTTATTCTTTGTGCTGATTTTAGTTCATTAATTGCGAAGTGGCAAATGATTGATATTCTCCTCAACTTAAAGTGTCTTCAATTAGAACAGAAGCACCCGGGGTACAAATTAAATCTAGACAAAAGTGAATATTTTGTGGTGTCTCGGTTGGGGGCAGGGGTGGAGGGGCTTCCATTCCGTAAGGCAGAGACTCACTTTAGATTCCTGGGGGTGCAGGGTGCTCGGAATTGGTGGTGGTGGTGGGGGGGGGCCTTCGGAACAACATTTCTAGTTTTGTGGGGAGAGTGAAAGCTGATCTGGCAAGGTGGAATGGTCTCCCTCTTTCACTGGCGGTTAAAATGAACATGTTGCCGCGATTTCTGTTTATTTTCCAATGCCTGCCGATTTTGTGAAGAAAGAAGGGTTGACTCCCAATGGGTCAGAATGAAAGAGAGTTTGTGTAGGGGGTTGGGATTGAAGGTGCGAGCAACGTTCACACACATCTTTTTTTTTTTTTTAAATAATTTTTATTGAAATTTTTCGATACAAACATTTACCCCTACTACATTTTAAATTATAACACAACAAATCCCCCCTGGAAAATCCTCCCCACGCCCTCCCCCGCGCTACCAGTCTAGCAACCAAACCGTTTTTCCCTTTCTGCCGATGGCCTCGGGCAGTCATTGCCCGCGGCCCCCCGCTGACGTGCTCCCTTCGTTGCTATCCCCCCCTCCCCTCCCTTCCCCCCCCCCCCCCCCCCCCCCCCCCTTTCACACACATCTTTTAACCCCTCCAAGAGCCGGCACATCCTTACCCTTGTGAGGTGCACTCTATACACCATCTTCAGCTGTATCAGTCCCAGCCTCGCGCACAAGGTGGAGGCATTCACGCTCCGGAGCACCAGAACCCCTCCTCCGTACCCTCTCGCAACTCCTCCTCCCACTTTGCCTTGATCCCTTCCAGCGGTGCCTTCTCCTCTTCTAAAATAGCCCCGTAAACTCCCTTCTCCTGTCCCCCTGTCATCAACACCACCTGCAGCAATGTGGAGGCCGGCTCTACCGGGAAGCTCTGTCTCACCTTTCTGGCAAAGCCTTGAACGTCCATGTATCTAAATATTTCCCCCTGCTCCAGCCCATACTTCGCTTCCAGCTCCTTCAATCCTGCAAACCGACCCCAAGAAACAAATCTTTTGTTTTATTCTTTGTGCTGATTTTGGTTCATTAATTGCGAAGTGACAAATGGTTGCTGTTCTCCTCAACTTCCTTAAAGTGTCTTCAATTAGAGCGGGGGGGGGGGGGGGGGGTTGGGGGGGGGGGGGGGTTGGGGGGGGGGGGAGCAGGCAAACCACGTTCATATGTTTTGGTCCTGTCCAAAGCTGGAGGATTACTGGGAGATTTTTAGGGTAATCTCTAAAGTGGTGCACATGAAACTGGACCCGGGCCCTCGGGCGGCCATATAGGGGCTGGTTTAGCTCACTGAGCTAAATCGCTGGCTTTTCAAGCAGGCCAGCAGCACGGTTCGATTCCCGTACCAGTCTCCCTGGACAGGCGCCGGAATGTGGCGACTCAGTAACTTCATTGAAGCCTACTCGTGACAATAAGCGATTTTCATTTCATTTTTCATTTCATTTCATTTCATTTCATTTCATTTCATTTTGTGGTGTCCGACCAGCCGGGGTTGGAAACGAGTGTGGAGGCAGATGTTATCGCCTTCATCTTGTTGATTGCCCAAAGGCGGATCCTGTTGGGATGGAGATCAACCTCCACCCTGTGCCCTGGCGTGACGGGGGGACCTGCTGGAATTCTGACTCTTGAGAAGGTCAGATTTGAACTGAGGGGAAGGATGGCGGGGTTCTTCAATTCATGGGCGTTATTCGTTCTGCACTTTCGAGAATTGGGTTACATCAAACATTAGGGACGGGTGTTGGGAGCGTTGTGGGGAGGGGGACTGAATGTGTTAATGGTGACTAGGGGTAATTCCTGATTACTTTGTGCTATTTGTTTATGTTAACATGCGGGCTGCTGTTTGGGGGGTTGGTGGGAGGATGGGATTGTTGTTATTGATATGGGGATTGACATTGCATTCATTACTGATTACTGTTTATTGTTGGTGGGTGTAAATCTGGGAGAAAATGTGAAAAAGGAGAATAAAAATATTTTTTAAAAATTAGAACAGAAGTAAACTATTCGGCATCTAGAGCTTGGTCTGAAATTGAATATGGTTATGGCTGAACTATACCTTATTTCCATTGACCTGTTTTTGATCCTTTTCCCTCAAACTTTTGGCTAACGATGATCAATTGAAAATTTCAGTTGACCAGCCATACATTTCCTTCTAACTTGCTACATTTTGTTTGTCACTAATTTGCTCCAGTTAATTTTTCCTAGTCCCATATTTATCCAATTTAAGCGTTTCCCCCCCCCAATTTATTACTTTGATCTTTCCTGTTGTGTTCTTTTCAATATTTAATTTAATTTAAACCTCATTGTACGCGCTTCTCATATTTCACTTAAATTTCATTATATGCTGTTGCATAGATGTTCTCCTATTTACGTTCATCTGCTCTGGTTCATTTCCCATTACTGGATCAGCAGTGCTCCTTTTTTTCTTTTTATCTGTTTGCAGTGTGAATGGTAGAGACTAAAACTCATCTTGTCACAGTGATTTATTTATACCCTACCATTTGACATCTCTGGAATATATGCATATATAGTTTATTTAATGTCCAAACTTTAATCATCACGCCAGTCTTTATTCTGGTTTTCAGAAACACATCTTTGCTACATTTAGAATACTAACTTCTCATCAACACTATTTGTACTACTTCAGAACTAGGTTTATTGGCTGATGCCCCTGAAATCCTTTAGCTATATTTCACCCACTAAAGCAAGCGATTTTTGGAGTCCCTGTGCTTTCTATAGATTGAACTATAGCTTTTAAAATTACCTTTTTTTGAAAAAGGGGCTACTTTGGACTGAAAACAAAATTTGGATGTTGACCATCACTGCTTGTCCAGGGAAACCTGTATATTACTGACACTGGGATTGGCATTAGCTGTCTCGTTTTTTGTTTGTGGGTTCCCTTTTTACATAATAGAATGCAGAACTCTTTACCACATCCAGAGCAGTAGAGCTACAGCTCCTCGGATTAGAATAATGCAAGCAGTTAGTCCCCAAAATGATAGCTTATCTGCCTCTGTGCATGTTGGGTAAACTCATTCCCCAAACGCTACTTTTACCAAATCCTCATGCGGACTGTGTTAACCTCAAGCATATGAGGGTCGTGCCTTAAATGTTAAATATTTCAAGATGCTTCAGGCATCATATTTTGGGGACACATGGGGGCTGAGAGCTCGTTGACAGATAAATCACTTGATCAAACCTCCAGGAATGCTGCCAACCAGGGTTGGCAACCCTAGACATCTCATTCCACCTGTCAGATAGTTACAAATGAGCTGCTAAAATATGTGTGTGAGAATTATGAGCAGGGGTAGGCCACTTGGCTCCTTGAGTCTGCTTCACCATTCACGATGATAATGGCTGATCTGATTGTAATCTCAACTCCACTTCCCATCTACCCCCGATAACCTTTCTTACCCTCTTGCTTAACAATAATCTATCTTAAAAATACTCGAGACACTCCAACGCCTTTTGAGGAAGAGAGTGCCAAAGACTCACGACCCTCTGAGGAAAAAAATAATTCTCCTCTTATTTTTAACCGCTTATTTTTGAAGTGTCTCTAGATTCTCCCACAAGAGAAAACATCCTTTCCACATGCAGGCTGTCAATACCCCTCAGGATCTTGTATGTTTCAATCAAGTCTCTTTATTCTTCTAAACTCCAGCAGATACGAGTCTAGCCTGTCCAACCCACGTATTAGCTGAGTCAACTTTAAACTGCTTCCAACACATTTACATTCTTCCTTAAATAAGAAGACAAATACTGTACACACTGCTCCAGATGTGGTCTCACCAATACCCTTTATATCTGGAGCATAACCTCCCTGCTTTTATATTCAATTCCCCATGCAATAACAATAACATTGTTAGCTTTCCTAATTTGTTGCTGGATAATTTTTTGCCCACATTATACATTTGCCAGATACCTCCCTTTACACTCCCACAATTAGCAGCTGCAGTATGGAGGGAAGGAGTCCCACACAAGATTCTGTGTCTGATTCTCCCAGACACCCTGACTCTGCCAACTGCTTTCTTGTCCTGTACACACTGGCAATGTAGCAGATCTCAGAATCTGAACATCCTCCTGTCAATGCAAAAGGACCCCTGGATGGGAGTGAACGTAAAAGCTCAAACAACCAAACAGAAAATGACTGAAATGCCATCATGTTAGCAAGGCACAGAATTAGTCCCCCCCAAACAAGGAACACTAGGAAATACAGACAATCTTGGGGTATATGGCTCATATGGTTACTACAATTTCAAGATCCGTTTTGAAAGTAAGGACACTTGTCAGTGAAAGACATCTGTTGCAAATCCCTTGGGTCCCCCTACTTTATATGTTTAATACTGTCTGGGTCTCTCAATAGGTGTCTTTTTACAGGTGTTAGTATTTTGGTAGTGTCAGTTTATACAACTTTCACTATGTATTGTGAAATGTGCATCCTACCCATAGGCACTGAATTTCTTCCAATACTTAATAAATGATGCAGAACTAGCCTGGGAACAAAACAAACATACAACAGCCGAGGACAAATGTTATAATTTGTAGTAATGTGACTTTACCAGGGCCAATTGACAGTTTTCCTGGAATGTACCTGGGCCATTTTCCTTTGTGCACTAAACTCTTGAGAATCTTGCTATCCCTTTTGACCTTCTGTGTTCCAAACTATTATCCAATCCAGTAGATACTAACTCAAATATCTGCTGTTTGATTGCTGCATTAATTGTACAGCCCATATTGAATTGATTATTTCTGCTTTTGTACGGCTGCATTGAATTTCCAGATGTTTGACATTATTTTGTTTGTGAAGAGTACTGTCTATATTGTACCTGATACCTCTTACTGATGAAACTTTGCTATGTTTAAGTTCAGCAGGTCAGAAGTTTAAAAACAATCTGTCGATTATCTCTAATCAGATGCATTTTATATTTGTGAGTGACATAATATGATGTAATATGTGTATTATGGATCTTCTAATTGCCTCGTATTATTAATGATGGTATTTTGCCATCTGAGCTTAACATTACATGTTTTGTGGTTAGCTAGTGTGATTTGCATTTGCCAATTTTCTTTTAGTTTTTGTTCTGGTGTTTCTTATTTGTAGTCTTGCTTCACTCATTTCTGCAATGATTGTACTTCATGGTGACTTGGCCTCTGTACCTCAATATTCCATGTTAATTGAAAATATTCTAACTAAATGTTGATTTCAAGGCTTCATTAATTATTTGCTGCCTGTGGAACACTCGGACGTGCAGTGTTGCCTGGAGCTTCATCTTATTGTCATATGTTCAGATACAGAGCTATCTATCACTTTATCTATAAATTACATTTTTAATATGTTAAAACTAATAATATTTCCTGAAACTTGCATTTGTTTAAAATAACCTTCACAAAGGACCTGAACAATCAAGGTAATGCACAGTTGGTTAAACACAGTTTGCATCACGGTCCAGTTTCTACTCCAGTACATTTTTGTTGAATCATCACGTGAATACTGGGAATGCAGAATTCAGAATATTTGTTGCAGAACCAGTCTTTTATGTAGCAGTGAGTTAAGTGATATGGTGCTTTGTAGCAACTTTGTTACGTGTCTGTCTACAAAATGTATTAAGTTGATTTTTTAAAAAATTGAATTTCACCACTGTGGAGATGATGGCCTTTCAAATGGACTTACGGTACATAACTAACAACTTCTTTTTTTAAAAATGTTTTTATTCTCTATTTTCACATTTTCCTCCAAAATTCCCACCCCACCCCCAAACCGTAAACGGTAACAAATACAAAGTCAATCCCCTTAACAATAACAACGATCCCATCCTCCCACCACCCCAAACAACGGCCCACCTGTCAATATATGCATCCAATAAAACTAACCCTCCCACGGTGGAAACAAAAAAAAACAAAGGAGAAAAAGGAGTCCGGGACCGCCCAAGGTCACCCTAGATTCCACTCCCCCCACCACCCCACACACACTCGACGCCGTCCTACCTCCGAAAGAGTACCGTATGTGACACCCAAGAGTTGTAAACCCCCCCCCCCCCTCCAACTCCTCCCGCCCACTACCTCTTGTAAAACTCCTTCCCCCAACATCGGTTCCTTCCCTCCAACTTTCCACTCTGGCTAGACCCCTCGGACCCTGTTCTGCCTGGCTCCGATGGCTGCAGCCCCTCCCCCCACCTCACTCCCGTTCACTGGCCGGTTTAAACCGGCCAGCGCGGAGGCCCCCGCCCAGGTCCCTTTCCCCCTTGCCCGGCCCAAGGAAAGCCCAGAAATCCCCTTTTAGCATGCACACCCTGCATGTCCACCTACACGCCAAAGAGCCCTCGCTTCGAGTGCAAATCCCATCACTTCCCTTGTCCAAATATATACACCATTGGCTCCTTTAGCTCATACACCCGGACGTAGTGAAACAAAAAAAGAAAAGACAAAAAATAAGAAAATACAGTCCTGAGGTTACATCGGCACATGGCCATTTCTCAATTTCTCAGTTCTGCCACAGTCCTTCTGCCTTCGCAAACTCCTCCGCTGCTTCTGCTGTTCCAAAATAAAAGTCCTTGAGCTTATAAGTCACCCTCAGCTTCGCTGGATATACAATGCTGCACTGCACCTTGCTGATGTACAGTGCCCTCTTCACCCGGTTGAAAGCAGCCCGCCTCCTCGCCAGCTGCCCCGTAAAGTCCTGGTATACACGTATACCAGCTCCAGCCCACTGCACCACCCGCTTCTGCTTGGCCCAGCACAGGACCTTCTTTTTCACACAGTACCTACGGAAGCACAAAGTCACTACTCTTGGTGGCTCACCCGCCTTTGGTACAGGCCTCCACGACCGATGAGCCCGATCCAGTTCATATCAGGAGGGATCCTCCCCCAATAGTTTTGCCAGCATCGCAGAAAAATACTCAGTCTGCCTCGGCCCTTCAACTCCTTCGGGCAACCCCACAACCCTCTAATTCTGTCGCCTGGACCTGTTTTCCAGGTCTTCCAATTTTCCTTGCAGATCCTTGTTCACCTCCATCGCCTTCCGTATCTCCTTCCCCATCGAGGTAAGTTGATCACCGTGCTGCCCCACCGTCTCCTCCACTACCTTCAGCGCCTCCCCTTGCTCCCACACCTCCGCCAGTGCACTCGCCACCGCCGTCGTCACCGGGGAAATCGCCTCCTCCACCAGCACCCTCAAAACCTCCCTCATCTCCTTCCTCATCGCCTCCAGGTGTTTTGTAAACTGCCTTTCGAATTCTGCAGCCATTACCGTAGTTATTTCTTCGCCTTCAGCAATGCGGCCTCCCCTGGTGCTCCAGCCTCCTTTTTCCCTGGTGACCCTGTGGTAACCTCTCCACTCCTCGACGGGCCCTCAGCTGTTCTTTTACCGGCCGTTTTCTTGCTGATCCTGGACATCATCTTCTACTGTGCCTTCTCCGTGCCTTCTCCCTGCCTTTGACGCCTCCGTGGACCCTGGGGCCGGGCTTAAAGCCCCGAAAATGCCGTTCCCGATCGGGAGCCCTCCGCCTCCCGCCCGCCGTCCCATAACTAACAACTTCAACAGCACCCAGAGATGATGCTTCCTCTCAGTGATTTGTATTTGTTAATCCTCTCTTTAGCACCATAGGAATTATTTTCTATGTTAAGACACTTTATTGTACAAGTTGTTTACCCTTGCCGTTGAATGTTATGACTGCTCCTTAAATAACATTTATAAATTCACGCTTTTACTTTTGCAAGGCTTTTATTTATATTGTGGCCCTTTTTGTGATGTACTTGCAGATTTATGGGTGTTTGTGTTCATGAAGGCCAACTGCACGCATTAACTGAGGTAGGTTGCTGGGTTTCATAGTAATATTGTTACATTAATAATATTATGGGATACAATGGTGTGATTGTTAGATTACTAGTCCAATAATCCAGAGTCCTGCAAGAGAATGCGAGTGATATCCCAGCAGTGCAATTTGACAATTTTAGTTTAGTTTAAAACAAAATTTAAATAAAACTGGATGTATAAAGCTGGTATGAAGTTATTGGGTTGCCATGAAAACCCAACTGTTTCACAAATGTCCTTTTGGAAAGGAAACCCACTGCCTTTAATCAATCTAGCCTATGAACGTTATTACCTCTTAACTGCTCCCTTAAATGACCTAGTAAACCATCAAAGGGAAGTTAGGTATAGGTAATAAATACTGAATTGGCAAACTTACCTTAGCAGTGGGGATACCTTGTGTGGGATTTCGGGAATTCAGCCTTCTCTGCAACTCATTTGTGTACTTGATGTGGATGCTAGTTGTCAACATGTATCGTATTCTATTACTCCAATACTCATTACACATCTTAATTAGCATGAAAAGTGACAAATATCATTGAAATAATTTTGTATTTGGTCCCCAAAATATGCCTGTTATGAGATTGGAACAGATTCCAAGTATTTGAAAGATAGTTTACAAAGCCACCCAGATCTTGGATGTTTAAAAAAAAAATGTTATTGAAATTTTTTGAAAAATATATATCAACAGATCAATAATAACCATAACAATAATAATAATAAACACCCCCCGACACCCGTAACAACGCATATAACAAACCCCCCCCACCCCCCCAAACCCAATAAACAACAAAATAAATTAACAACAAGCAAATTAACTTAAACACTATCCCCCTAAACCCCCTCCCCCCCCGGGTTGCTGCTCCTGGAGACATAGTACCTTATCGTTGAGCCAGAAAGTCGAGGAAAGGCTGCCACCTCCTAAAGAACCCTTGTACCGACCCCCTCAGGGCGAATTTGACCCTCTCCAGCTGAATGAATCCCGCCATGTCATTAATCCAGGTCTCCACGCTCGGAGGTCTCGCATCCTTCCACTGCAGCAAGATCCTCCACCGGGCTACTAGGGACGCAAAGGCCAAAACATCGGCCTCTTTCGCCTCCTGTACTCCCGGCTCCACCCCAACTCCAAATATCGCGAGTCCCCAGCCTGGCTTGACCCTGGATCCCACCACCCTCGACACCGTCCTCGCCACCCCCTTCCAGAACTCCTCCAGTGCTGGGCATGCCCAGAACATATGGGCATGGTTTGCTGGACTCCCCGAACAACTGACGCACCTGTCTTCGCCCCCAAAGAACCTACTCATCCTAGATCCGGACATGTGGGCCCGGTGCAGCACCTTGAACTGGATGAGACTAAGCCTCGCACATGAAGAGGAGGAGTTCACCCTCTCCAGGGCGTCCGCCCATGTCCCCACCTCAATCTGCTCCCCCAGCTCCACCTCCCACTTAGCCTTCAGCTCCTCTACCGGTGCCTCCCCCACCTCCTGCATTGACTGGTAAATGTCAGACACCTTCCCATTCCCGACCCACACCCCCGAAAGCACCCTATCCCTTACCCTCCGCGGGGGCAGCAAAGGGAACCCCTCCACCTGTCGCCTAGCAAACGCCTTGACCTGAAGGTACCTGAACATATTCCCCGGAGGGAGCTGAAACTTCTCCTCCAGTTCACCAAGGCCCGCGAACCTCCCATCAATAAACAGGTCTCCCAACTTCCTAATGCCTGCCCTGTGCCACCCCAGGAACCCACCATCCATGTTCCCTGGGACAAACCGGTGGTTCCCCCGCAGCGGGGCCTCCACCGAGCCCCCTACTTCCCCCCTGTGTCGCCTCCACTGCCCCCAAATTTTGAGGGTAGCCGCCACCACGGGGCTCGTAGTGTACCTCGTTGGAGGGAGCGGCAGCGGCGCCGTTACCAGTGCCTTCAGGCTCATGCCTCCACAGGATGCCATCTCCATCCGTTTCCATGCTGCCCCCTCCCCATCCATTACCCACTTACGTACCATCGAAACGTTAGCCGCCCAATAGTACCCAGAGAGGTTGGGCAGCGCCAGCCCCCCTCTATCCCTGCCCCGCTCCAAAAAGACCCTCCTTACCCTCGGAGTCCCGTGCGCCCAAACAAATCCCAGAATGCTGCTGTTCACCCTCCTAAAAAAGGCCCTCGGAACGAAAATGGGGAGGCACTGAAACAAAAACAAAAACCTCGGGAGCACCGTCATTTTAACGGACTGTACTCTACCCGCCAACGACAACGGCAGCATGTCCCACCTTTTAAATTCCTCCTCCATCTGCTCCACCAACCTAGTAAAATTGAGCTTGTGCAGAGTCCCCCAGCTCCTAGCCACCTGAACCCCCAGGTACCTAAAACTCCTCACTGCCCTCTTTAGCGGGAGCCTACCAATCCCCTCCTCCTGATCTCCCGGGTGTACGACAAACAGCTCACTCTTGCCCAGGTTCAATTTATATCCCGAGAAACTCCCGAACTCAGCAAGAATCTCCATCACCTCCGGCATTCCCCCCACCGGGTCTGCTACATACAACAGCAAATCATCCACATACAGCGACACTCGGTGCTCCTCCCCACCTCGCACCAAACCCCTCCACCTCCTCGACTCCCTGAGAGCCATGGCAAGAGGCTCAATTGCCAACGCAAAAAGTAAGGGGGACAGGGGGCTCCCTTGCCTCGTCCCACGGTGGAGCCTGAAGTACTCGGACCTCCTCCCATTTGTCGCTACACTCGCCATTGGGGCCTCATACAGCAACCTCACCCATTTAATAAACCCCACCCCAAATCCGAACCTCTCCAACACCTCCCACAAGTACCCCCACTCAACCCTGTCAAAGGTCTTCTCCGCATCCAATGCCACCACAATCTCCGCCTCTCCTTCTGCTTCTGGCATCATTATCACATTTAGCAGCCTTCGCACGTTTGTGTTCAGCTGCCTCCCCTTCACAAAACCCGTCTGATCTTCATGTACCAACCCTGGCACCCAGTCCTCTATTCTAGTGGCCAAGATCTTCGCCAGCAACTTGGCGTCTACATTCAGCAGTGAAATTGGCCTGTATGATCCGCACTGTTAGGGGTCCTTATCACGCTTCAGGATCAGGGAAATTAGCGCCCGAGACATCGTCGGGGGCAAAAAACCCCCCTCCCATGCCTCGTTGAAGGTCCTAACCAACAGGGAACCCAGCAGATCCGGGTATTTCTTATAAAATTCAACCGGGAACCCATCCGGTCCCGGCGCCTTCCCCGACTGCATGTGGCCAATCCCACTGACCAGCTCCTCCAACTCGATCGGCGCCCCCAGTCCCTCCACCTGCTCCTCCTGCACCCTTGGAAATCGGAGCCTGTCCAAAAAACTCTCCATTCTCCCTCCCACCGCCGGCGGCTCCGACCGGTACAGTTCCCTATAAAAGTCCCTAAAGACTTCATTGACCTCTGCCCCCTGCCGCACCACATTCCCATCTCTATCCTTCACTCCACCAATCTCCCTAGCCGCGTCCCGCTTACGAAGCTGATGCGCCAGCATCCTGCTCGCCTTCTCTCCATACTCATAGACCGCTCCCTGCGCCTTCCTCCACTGTGTCTCCGCCGTTCTGGTGGTCAATAAATCAAACTTAGCCTGCAAGCTATACCGCTCCCCCAGCAATCCCTCCTCCGGGGTCTCCGCATACCTCCTATCCACACTCAACAGCTCCCCCACCAGTCTCTCCCTCCTCTCCCTATGGGCTCGGATGGAGATCAGCTCCCCCCTAATCACTGCCTTCAGAGCCTCCCACACCATCCCCACCTGGACCTCCCCAGTATCATTGACCTCGAGGTACCTCTCGATACATCCCCGAATCCTCCTACACACCTCCTCATCAGCCAATAACCCCACGTCCAGACGCCAAAGCGGGCGCTGGTCCCGCACCTCCCCCATCTCCAGATCCACCCAATGCGGAGCATGGTCCGAAATCGCAATAGCCGAATATTCGGCCTCCTCCACCCTCGGGACCAGTCCCCTACTCAAAACAAAGAAATCAATGCGGGAATAAACCCTGTGCACATGGGAGAAAAAAGAGTACTCCCGAGCCCTCGGCCTCCCGAACCTCCAGGGATCCACTCCTCCCATCTGGTCCATAAACCCCCTCAACACCTTGGCCGCCGCCGGCCTCCTGCCTGTCCTTGAACTAGAACGATCCAGTAGGGGATCCTGCACCGTATTGAAGTCCCCCTCCCATGATCAAGCCCCCCACCTCCAGGCCAGGAATGCGGCCCAACATACGCTTCATGAAACCAGCATCATCCCAATTTGGGGCGTACACATTAACCTACACCACCCTCTCCCCCTGCAGCTTACCGCTCACCATCACATATCTGCCGCCACTATCAGCCACAACCTCAGACGCCTCAAACGCCACCCTCTTCCCCACCAGGATCGCCACCCCCCGGTTCTTCGGGTCGAGCCCTGAGTGGAAAACCTGCCCCACCCACCCCTTCCTCAGACGGACCTGGTCCGTCACCTTCAGGTGGGTCTCCTGGGATGGCCACGTCCGCCTTCAGCCCCTTCAGATGCGAAAACACCCGGGCCCGCTTAACCGGCCCATTCAACCCCCTCGCGTTCCACGTAATCAGCCGGATCGGGGGAACCCCGCCCCCCCTCCCCCGTCGACTAGCCATAGCCCATCGACTGCTCGCCCCTGGCCAGCACCCATTCGGCCCGTTTCCCACGGCGATAGAACCTCACCCCGACCCGCACCGGTATCCCCCCCCCCCCACTGTACTCCCGTTAGCCAGCTGACTTCTGCTGACCCCGGCAGCTCCTGCTCGAACTCCGACCCCTCCTAATATGAGGTCCCCCCTCCTCCCCTGCATCAGCTCCTTGGCACCGCTTCAGCGCGGAAAACCGGTCTAATAACCACGCCCCTCGCCACCAGCTCCACCCCCTCATCCCGCAGCGCGGGAAACCAGAGAAAAGCCCGCGCTTTCACACTGCCCCACCCCACCAACGCAGCTCCCAAACAGCAGTCCCAACCCAACCACCAACTCCGTACAAACAAAGACACAGATCAACCACAAACCCCAGTACCCCCCTTAGAACACAAAACCATAACCCACATCATCCGAAAGCGAGAGAAAAAACAGAAACAAACAGAATAACCAGCTACAGCATAAACAGTGATACAGAAATAGAAAAACTCCCACAGCCCCCAATCTCTAGTTCGAGTCCAACTTTTCAGCCTGCACAAAGGCCCATGCTTCCTCCGGGGACTCAAAGTAGTAATGCCGGTCCTTGTAGGTGGCGCGCAGGCGGCAACATGCCGAACTTCACCTGCTTTCCGTGGAGCACCGCCGTTGTCCGGTTAAACCCGGCTCTCCGCTTGGCCACCTCCGCACTCCAGTCCTGGTAGACACGCACTACCGAATTCTCCCACTTACTACTCCTCACCTTCTTGGCCCATCGGAGAACACACTCCCGGTCACTGAACCGATGGAACCGCACCAGCACCGCCCGCGGGGGTTCATTCGCCTTAGGCCGCCTGGCCAGTACTCTGTGGGCCCTCTCCAGCTCCAGGGGCAGATGGAAGGATCCTGCCCCCACCAGCGAGTTCAGCATCACGGCCACATCGGCCGGCAGGTCCGACCCCTCCAGCCCCTCCTCGAGGCCCAGGATCCGCAGGTTCTCCCTCCGTGACCGAAGCTCCATCTCCTCGAACCGATCTTGCCACTTTTTATGAAGCGCCTCGTGTATCTCCACCTTCCCCACGAGGGCCGAAACCTCCTCCTCGCGCTCAGAGGCCTGCTGCTGCAACTCAAGTATCGCTGCACCCTGGGTTGTCTGGGTTTCCAGCAGCTTACTAGTCGTCACCTTCAGGGATTCCAACAACTCCCCTTTCAGCTCCGTAAAATAGCGCAGAAGGGCTGCCTGCTGCTCCTCCGCCCACTGCCTCCACTCCTCAGGGGCTCCACTGGCCGCCATTTTGTCCACCTTCCCCCGCTTTTCCAGGGGAGCTACTGCCGTTTTTCTCCTCGCCCCACTTCGAGTCCGCACCATAAATCACGGGGGATTTTGCTCCAGACCCCTTTATCCACCGGGAATCATCGAATCAGCACTGTTTGGGGCCCTTGAAAGAGCCCACAAGTCCTATTAAAGTGGGAGCTGCCGAACGTGCGGCTTAGCTCCGCATAGCCGCAACCCCAGATCTTGGATGTTGTAACCTTGTTATACACATAAAATTAGTAGTTCCTACTAAAAGCTGCTATTACAGCTGCTATGTTTTGAAATGTGGTTGCAATTTGCTTGGGTAAAATGGATAGTTTTAGACAAAACAGTGGTAAGGGTTATGGGAATAACAATCAAAGGTTTCTCAGTCTTACTCCACATCATCCATACACTGCATGAGCAAACCTAAATTGCTATTGGTGAAGAATCATTATGGACCCCCCAAAGCCTCCGTGCCCTCTTTAATATGTTTTGACACCTGAAGATGAATGTTCTCTGTATGATGCTCTCTATCACCTGCATATTTTTCCCTTTATTAGTGCACCTATTTTAATTGTGGCATATTGACATTCATTACTCTTGAACTAACTACTAGAGTAACCATGATGTTTTGTATGGGAGAAGATTATGTTGATTGTTGAATTTGTTTAGTCAGAATTATTGGAATTCTTCAGTGATATAACTGGTAGAGTTGATGAGGGGCAGCCGGTGGATGTGGTTATTTGGACTTTCAGAAAGCTTTCAACAAAGTCCCACAAAAGAGATTAGCATGCAAAATTAAAACGTGTGGGATTAGGGATAATGTATTCAGATGGATTGAAAACTAGTTGGCAGACAAGAAACTGAGAGTAGGAATAAATGGTTTTTTTTCCAAATGGCAGTCAGTGACTAGTTGGGTACCGCAGGGATACAATAAATATAAATATATATATATATATGTTGTGTATATATAAAAAATGATTTAGATGAAGGAACTAAATGTAATATCTCCAAATTTGCAGATGACACAAAGCTGGGTAGGAGGGTGAGCTGTGAGGAGGATACAGAAACCCTCCATGTGATTTGGATCAGTGGAATGAGTAGACAAATGAATGACAGATGCAGTATAATCTGGATAAATCTGAGGTTATCCTCTTTGGTAGCAAAAACAGAATGGCAGACTATAATCTGAATGGGCATAAATTAGGAGAGGGGAATGTGCAACGAGACCTGGGTGTCCTTATACTCCAGTCACTGACGGTAAGCATGCAGGTGCAGTAGCAGTGAAGAAGGCAAATGGTATGTTGGCCTTGGTGAGGCCACACGGGGAATATTGTGTGCAGTTTTGGTCTCCTTATCAGAGGAAGATGTTCTTGCCTTGGAGGGAGTGCAGAGAAGGTTTACCAGACTGATTCCTGGGATGGCAGGAATGACCTAGGAGGAAAGATTGAGTTGGTTAGGATTATATTTGCTGGAGGTCAGAGGAATGAGGGGGCTGAGGGGGGATCTCGTAGAAACTTGTAAAAATTCTAACAGAACTAGACAGGGTAGGTGCAAGAAGGGTGTTCCAGATGGTGGGGATGTCCAGAACCAGGGTTCACAGTCTGAGGATATGGGGTAAAATAGTTCAGGATAGAGATGAGGAGAAATGTCTTCACCCATTGTTTGTTTTCAAGAAGCAGTTAGATAAAGCACTTGGGGCAAACGGGATGAAGGATATTGGACACACACACACACACACACACACACACACACACACACACACACACACAAAATCAGGCTCTTGAGTTGGATGATCAGCCATGATCATAATGAATGGCAGAGTAGGATCGAAAGGCTGAATGTTTGTAACTGGTCTGAAGAACTGAATGGTCTGTTTCTGTTCTTACATTTCTAACTTAAGTATCTGCTAACTGTTATGGGTTTATCCTAATGTTGATTTTCCGGAGGTTACGTAGCACAGCTACTGTGCAGTGAAATTATAGATGATGGACTCTGGTATGATTTAAATAGTACTACCTTTAAATAGTCCCAATATATTCAGACTGTTTTGCCATAAGCAAAGACTGAGCTTTCTCTGCACCTACTACAGGCTATGGAGCAAAGACAGGTGATGGAGTGAGGTACGCATCAGTCATGATCTAATTCAGTGGTAGAACAGACTCGAGGTGCTGAACAGCCACTTCCTGATCCTATTTACCTTATTGGGTTGCAGAACTAAGCAAATATAGATGTAGTAGAAAAATTATGTTCCGTAATTTTCGGTTTATGTTCTCTGATAACTCGTATACTAATCCAGACTGTTTTAGAAGACTTTTAGCTGGTCTGGGACATCCTGGACAATACCAAACAATGAGGAGAATCCAATTCCAGATAAATAATCTGGCACGGTTTGGAGCTGATTAAGGTGTTTTGAATTAAGAAGTGGACAGAGGGTTTTTATGTAATTGAGAACCATAACACTTAGTGGGAAAAAGCTTTAAGAATATCAATATATTCATAATGCCAAGGTGCCGCAGGAGACTATTAAATAAGTTAAAAGCCCATGGTGTTAAGGTAAGATCCTGGCATGGATAGAAGATTGGCTGACTGGCAGAAGGCAGGGAGTGGGATAAAGGAGTATTTTTCAGGATGGCAGCCGGTGACTAGTGGTGTGCCTCAGGGCTCTGTGCTTGGACCACAACTTTTCACAATATCCATTAATGATCTGGAAGAAGGTACTGAAGGCACTGTTGCTAAGTTTGCAGATGATACAAAGATCTGTGGAGGGACAGGTAGTATTGAGGAAGCAAGGGGGCTGCAGAAGGACTTGGACAAGCTAGGAGAGTGGGCAATGAAGTGGCAAATGAAATACAATGTGAAAAAGTGTGAGGTTATGCACTTGAGAAGGAGGAATTTAGGCAGACTATTTTCTAAATGGGGAAATGCTTAGGAAATCAGAAGCACAACGGGACTTGGGAGTCCTTGTTCACAATTCTCTTAAGGTTAATGTGCAGATTCAGTCGGCAGTTAAGAAGGCAAATGCAGTTCAAGAGGGCTAGAATACAAGTCTAGGGATGTACTTCTGAGTCTGTGTAAGGCTCTGGTCAGACCCCATTTGGAGTATTGTGAGCAGTTTTGGGCCCCATATCTAAGGAAGGATCATAGATTTTACAGTGCAGAAGGAGGCCATTCAGCCCATCGAGTCTGCACCGGCTCTTGGAAAGAGCACCATACCCAAGCCCACACCTCCACCCTATCCCCATAACCCAGTAACCCCATCTAACCAATCCATCTAACCTGCGCATCTTTGGACTGTGGGAGGAAACCGGAGCAACCCGGAGGAAACCCACACACACACGCGGGGAGAGCGTGCAGACTCCGCACAGACAGTAGCCCAAGCCGGGAATCGAACCTGGGACCCTGGAGCTGTGAAGCAATTGTGCTAACCACTATGCTACCATGCAGCCCTTGGAAAGTGTCCAGAGGAGGTTTACAAGAATGATCCCTGGAATAAGGAACTTTTGAGGGCTCTGGGTCTGTACTCGTTGGAGTTTAGAAGGGTGAGCGGGGATCTTATTGAAACTTACAAGATACTGCGAGTCCTGGATAGAGTGGACGTGGAGAGGATGTTTCCACTTGTAGGAAAAACTAGAACCAGAGGACACCATCTCAGACAAAGGGACGATCTTTTAAAACAGAGATGAAGAGGAATTTCTTCAGCCAGAGGGTGGTAAATCTGTGGAACTTTTTGCCGCAGAAGGCTGTGGAGGCCAATTCACTGAGTGTCTTTAAGACAGAGATAGATAGGTTCTTGATTAATAGGGGGATCAGGGATTATGGGGAGAAGGCGGGAGAATGGGGATGAGAGAAAAATATCAGCCATGATTGAATGGTGGAGCAGATGGGCCGAGTGGTCTAATTCTGATCCTATGTCTTATGGTCTTATATGCCTTTGATTTTAAAGTCATTTATAAAACCAAAATAAATCTACCCAATAATATATGTGACTGGTATATGACAAGATTTCACTTGGACTGCACAACAATATTTTCCTCTTATTTCCACCATTTTATTCCTGTAGTGCACCCTCTTCTTTTTGCCTCTCACCATATTCCCAGCTGTATAAATTTTAAAAAAAACACCAAGCTTTTCCGTTTAAATTTGTATGAACCATTCAACGACAGGATATGGTTTTCGCCTGCAAGGCAAATTTGTGATCTCAGCCATGAAGATTTTGGGATGCACCTCGATTGTTGGGCATGCCTGGAAGTTGCACAGAACTAACTTACTTGTCCCATGACACTCTAATACACCTTTAAATAACTGGTCAAAATTGTGGATTTGCAGTAGCTTTGGCAGTAGTGTGCTTGAGTTATATCTAGATAAACAAGATGAGAAGGTTTCTTTTAGTGGTTAAACCTGTTTTTCTTTTTGGTTAATAGTGGCCGGTGTAATAGTATTTTAAACGGAAAATAAGATATTTTATTGCTGGGAAGTGAGCACAGCATGAGACCACTTCAAATGGTGATTTCTTCTCCTATGTGCTTTCTTTACAGTACATTAATAGAGGGAACCTCGAACAGTTATTAGACAGCAGCGATCATCTGTCCTGGCGTGTCAGGGTCAAAATAGCATACGATCTTGCCTGTGGACTCAGCTACCTACACTCAAAGGGTGTCTTTCATCGGGACTTAACTTCTAAGGCCAGTATATGGAATGAGAAATCAAAAATGAACATTATTTATTTTTAATGCTCTATTTCAATCTTCACTCACTTGGGGAAAATAGACAAGTGATGCGTGTTAAGTCTATTTCAAAATAATTTACAAACACGGATAAAGTTTTGCTTGATTTATGAGAATATGTGCCTGACGTTGTAGATTGGTAGTACTGCATAAGATGGTATGCTCCAAAGTTATTTTAAAACTCGGCATTATTGCAAGGCTCAATTTTTCTGTAGCTTAAAAGAGTACTTTTTCTGATTCTCTTATTGCCTTGCTGGAAGAATTGGGAGAAGCCTCTAGTCTCTCTTTCAGAGTAGCTCAGATGTCCCATTACAGCTTCACGAATGTATTACTTTTCATGTGGGTCTAGTTTTGCTTTTACATTTTCAGATTTTTTTCAGAGAATTAAGGTGTTTTACCAATGAGCTTTCACAATGAATATTAATAGAAATATTGTTTTCTTGAGGCCATGTATAAAATAAAGCATGGACAACATTGTCATATAGTTTGCGGCAGTGCTATATGTAATTCTCTGTTGAGCTATTGACAACCACAAAGTTGTGGCAGTCGTTTCAAAGAAACATGTAAAGTAAAATGCAGTAAGAATTTACTTAGTGGATAACCCCACTTGAGTTTTTTTTACAATCATTCGACTTGATGACAATCCTGTAATCTGCAATATATTGCCTGCATCAATTCATGTGTACACCTCAGCTGAAACAAAGTTAACATCCAGTCAAAAACTTTTGAATACTAACATGTGATAGTTTATTCATAGTGTAAGGTCCTCTTCTGTTTGTTTCCTGTTTACTTCCTGATTACAACTCTCGATTACTGAACTACTCTGGCGCTGGGATGCCCAGTATAGAAATTCTGTCACTTTCTGAAACATGTTGTTGATGGTGTTCGATACCAATCAGTTTTTGGGTTAAGAGAATATAGATTTTTTTTAAAAACTCACCAAAATTGCGTCCAATACATAGATGTCAAATTTGTGGGGAAAGTGTCTTGCACCAGACTCTACTTGATTTTCCCCAAACCTCTGCTGTGTAGGTTGGGTAACCCGATGCAAACTGTGGAAGGATGGTCTTTATCTTTGCCCTATCTTCGAGCAATTTTCACCTAGAAGCATATGTAGGGAGTTGATTTGAAAATGGATGTTATAGGAGTACCATTGCCAAGTTAATTCGCATCAATGTCAAATGCTTACTTGTGCTCCCCTGACCTTTTATACAATTACTGTGAAAGATGCTTTCTTCAGGGTAAAATAAGTCAGATTTCCAGGAACAGGTTCGGTTGAACCATGGAACAATGTTTGGATGAAAGAGATGTCATGTCCAATAAGGATACCCTATCCCTAACTTTCAGAATGTAGACTGCAGTCAATGTAAACTTTTGAAAATTGATTCTTAAAAAATGGTCAAAGTGCTGCCCAAGCTGGCTGCTGAGAGTTGGGTGACTCAAAATGGAGTCCTGTCTGAACCTGATTCTAGAAAGCGCTCTATGTAAACTGGTTTCTCAGGTATAAAGTGACCCTTAGCTCGGTGGAAGAGATTTAACAGACGATGGCCACCAGACTTATTGGCACTGATGATGGAACATGAAATAAAGTTTTACAGTGAGCTAGCAAAAGCTGGTATGTTGATGGATTATCAATCATTCCTCATTCTGAATCAATCACTTTGACTGCAATCCATTATGTGGATGATGGGAGGCACTGAAACTTGCCATCATATGAACTAAACTAACTGAATGAGGGTTGAGACCTTTTTATTCTACAAGGCAACTCAGCAAGACAGTCTGAAACCACCAGGATGAGAGGGACATATAAAATCAAAATACTGTTGGATGCTGGAAATCTGAAAAAAAAAAGAAAATGTGCATAAACTCAGCAGGTCCGGCAGCATCTGTAGAGAGAAACAGTTATTGTTTTGGATCTAAATGATCCTTCCACAGAAAAGTTCTGTAGAAGAATCATTTAGATTTGAAGCATTTACTCTGTTTCTCTCCACAGATGTTGCTAGACTTGCTGAGGATGAGAGGGACAATTCCTCCAGTCAGAAGAACAGAATCCTGCCTCAAGGCAATCAACCAAGACAGTGTGAAGGGGACTTAGTTGTTTTTATTTACAAAGTTTAGTCTCTACAGAAGGCATTTACTTCACGGGCGGGTGTCGGGAGGGTCATGGAGCCGTCCATTGCGGTGCTCCGGATTGCGCAAATCCGCATGCAACAGCAGCAGCTGGCTTTTAACAATGCCGGCTGTGAGCGGCCTTCAAAATAATAATTTTTAAAATGTGGCCGCTCTGCGCATGTACACCGATGCGCATATTGTTACATTTTCACGGCCGTCATTTGGAAGACCATTCGCAGCCGGCATTGTTAAAAGCTTACATGCAAATTTACGCAATCAGAGATGCAAGAGAAGATTTAAAATAAAATTCAATGTAATCTTCCTACCTGAAGGGAGGCAGAAAGCTGGTCACACACCCCCACAAACGTCGACATTGCGTGCTTTGGGCGCGATTGCAATTCCTTCATTTTCTCAGCAACAAACAAGTAAAATTTAAAATGGATCGTTTTGTTATAAGGAAGAGAGGTCCAGAGACACAAACAGGCCAGGATCGCGCAACTAAACCTGCTGGAGAGAGTGGCCAGGAGAGTGCAGCAGGACAAAACAGTGGTGGTATGAGTTGTTCAGGAGGGTCCACAACAGGGCAAAGCAGTGCTGGTGTGAGCTGTCTAGGAGAGTCCACAACAGTACAAAGCAGTACTGGTTGGTATGAGCTGTTCAGGAGAATCCACAACAGACAAAGCAGTGCTGGTGTGAGCTGTTCAGGAGGGTTCACAACAGTACAAAGCGGTGCTGGTGTGAGCTGTTCAGGAGAATCCACAACGGGACAAAGCAGTGGTAGTATAAGCTCCAGGGCCTCTGGTGAACAGCCCATTACGAAGAAGCTGAAATCAGGCAAAAAGCAGTATAAAGACGATTTTTTAAGGGATGGATTTATGAATTGTGCCAAATGAAAATCTGGATGCAAGGCCCATGTGCATTAATGCAGGGAAGTGCTGGCAAATGAAAGTTTAAAACCCTCAAAACTTCAAAGGCATTTGAAGACTAAGCATAGCGAGTTCGAGGACAAACTTCTCGATGTTTTTCAAAAGATGCATCGAGAATTTAAATCGTCAGCTGAAGTCCTCAGCAGAAATGTTACATTGAACGACAAAGTACAATTAGCCTCTTACATGGTAGCTTACCGTGTAGCTGAAGAGAAAATGCCCCACACTATAGCAGAGGGATTAGTTCTCCCTGCAGCATTAGATATAGTTTGTATGCTCATTAATGAGAGGTTCGTTGAAAAAGCGAAATGCATCCCACTTAGTGATAACACTGGGTTGCCAAATTTGTGATATTGCTGAGAATTTAGAAGCCCAGGTTATTTCTTGTTTAAAATCAGTGCAGGCTGTTATGGGCCAGGGTTTAAAGAACCCCAAAATGTATCATGGAGTTCACCTGACCCACAACTTTTAATAGATTGTGGTATAGGAAGCACACAGCCCACTCTACAGGTGTGGTACAGCAGAAATGGAAAAGTAGTTTTTAAAGCAAAACAATGTTTATTCTATGAACTCGAGTTAGCCTTTTTAAAACCTACAGTGAACATCTTAGCAACCATTAATTCAAATACAACCCCCAAAGAATACAACACTAAGTAATGCTTAATAACTTCCCAAACAACATCCAGAAGACAGAAGAAACACCTTTCAACAGAAGCACATTAGATTTACATTCACTACTGAGAACATTTATAATTCTGAATTCACCAAATGATCAAGAGATAGTACTTTGATGGCAGAGCGAACAGCAGTACACTTGATTGGTCTGGCTTCAGCTCCAACACTAAAAACAAAACTAAAACACATCCTGCAGCAAACAGCCTAAAACGAAAGTAAAAAGCTGACAGACAGCCCAGCTCCACCCACTCTCTGACATCACTGCAGTAGTAAACACCCATTTCTTAAAGGTACTCTTACATGACAAGGCGTTCTCAATACAATTGGATGAAAGTACAGACATTTCAGATTGTGCAACCGTGCTAGTTTACATTAGGTATGTTTGGCACATTGGATTTGTTGAAGATTTGCTGTGTACCTGACTTTACCAACCAACACGACTGGCGCAGAAATATTTGAAGCTTTGAATAGTTTCTTGGTTGGAACGAGCGGGCTCGACTGAGTTTTTGCAGAGGAATCACAAGTGATGGAGCCAATGTGACTGGGGAAAAAACAGGGGAGTTATATAGTAAGGATTAAGGAGGCAGCTGGTCAGGACATTATTTGGAATCATTGTTTTATTCACCATGAGGCACTGGCATCGAAAAGAATTCCATCCGATCTTGAAGTGGTGTTGAAAGGAATTGTGAAAGTTGTGAATTTCATTAAACAGAGCACACTTGGACTTTTTGACACTGTACTCCGATATGGGGGCTGAGAACACACATTTATTGTTCCACACAGAAGTACATTGGCTATCAAAGGGCCGGGTGCTACTCAGAGTTTACGAACTGAGGTATGAAATCCACGCTTTCCTCCTTGAGAAATTGTCCTCTCTGGCTGATTCATTTGCTGATGAAACTTGGATGCTGACAATGTCTTACCTTGGAGACATCTTTTCAATTCTAATTGGACTGAACTTCAAATTGCAAGGGAAGGATGATGATTGCTTTCGGCATTGTGAAGAAATTGAAGCTTTCCAAAAGACATTCAAAGGTTGGCAATTGTGAGTGCAAAGCCAAAACTACAACATGTTTCCCACACGGCTACGATACATTGCAAAAACCAGCATTAGTAAGGAAACTGTAAATGGATTGGCAAGCCTTATTCAGTTGCATCTGGTTGCGCTGATCAACAATTTTGGGTGCTACTTTGCAAAGGAGAAGTTTAAGATTTTGAGAGAGAAGAGGTGGGTGAAACATCCCTTTGTGTTTGAGCCCCCAGAATCAGTTCTTAACTTGCAGCTGACTCCAAATGAAGAAACTGAACTTCTGCGCCTTAGCTGTGACAGCACATTAAAAACACGGCACAAGTCAATGAGGCTGTCAGCGTTCTGGAGTAGATACTCATGGAGTATCCGGAGCCGAGTAAAACAAGCATTTTGTTGCTCTTGCCCTTCACAACGACCTACATGTGCGAGGTTGGATTTTCCGTCCTCACAAAGATGAAAACGGCACAAAGGAACTGGCTGAATCCTGCACCCAATATGCGCAAAGCCCTCTCTTCCTGTGAACCTGATTGGAGTGAGATTGTGAGGACCAAGCAGGCTCACCTCTCGCATTAACGGTAAGAGAAAATGGTGGGTCGCAAAGGTCGGCCGGCGTGGGTCCCGGAGGTTGGTCAATTGATAAAAACGTGTCCCCGGAAAAAAAGTTTGAAAAACACCTGCTGTACTGAAATTCGACCAAAGTGTTGTCTGAAAATCCAGAGACTTTCAACTTCCATTTATCTCCAACGAACCACGAGAGAGAATCCATCCAGACCTGGGGCATGTACTTTCTAGAGGACTGTTTATCAACTATCCACTTTAAACGCTTTCTCTAAAATACAACTTGCTGCAGACAACCAAGAATTGAGGGAAAGGTGCCCAACCTGATGATTCCCTTATTTTCCCTTTAATCTTTTCCCATTATCATTTTGATCCATGGTTGCTGAATGGATATGCATATTTAAGTCAGGCAGGGGAAATGAGGATTTCAAAAGTTACAAAAGAGAACTAGCTTTGGATATCAAAACCCAGAATTTGTGGCACCCGGGAGAAGGGTGGGACTCTGTTCTATTGGTTGGCTGGTGGTCATTAAATTGGCCAAAAGGTAGTGTTCTGCATGGTAACAGATGGTGATTGCATCCTGCCTGAGTGTGAAGATTTCCAGAGACATAGAACATAGAACAGTACAGCACAGAACAGGCCCTTCGGCCCTCAATATTGCGCCGAGCCATGATCACCCTACTCAAACCCACGTATCCACCCTATACCCGTAACCCAACAACCTCCCCCTTAACCCTACTTTTATTAGGACACTACGGGCAATTTAGCATGGCCAATGCACCTAACCTGCACATCTTTGGACTGTGGGAGGAAACCGGAGCACCCGGAGGAAACCCACGCACACAGGGGGAGGACGTGCAGACTCCACACAGACAGTGATCCAGCCGGGAATCGAACCTGGGACCCTGGAGCTGTGAAGCATTTATGCTAACCACCATGCTACCCTGCTGCCCCTGCTGCTACCATGCTACCCTGCTGACCTAAGGAAAGTAGAGTTTGAATCCTGGATGCTCATAAAGGACCTGTTTTCTCCCTCGTATTCTCTCTGCAGTTTCAGAAATACAGCAGTTTTTCCAGAGATCTGAATGAATCTGCAGTGAAAGCCTTGAATGGCAAGCCTAAATTTAAGGAAGATTTTCTACCAGATAACCATCTGAAACAAAAATTGTATCCCTTTTATTACCCCTCTTCTCCCATCTGTGTTTGTCTGCCTTGTGTGTGTGCGCATATGTATAGAGGTTGGGGCAAGATAAAGTGGTGGATTAGGAATTTGATAATAGCTCACCAGTTGTATTTGCTGCATATTTCATTATAGTTCTTGTGAGAAATAAAAAGTAATTGAATTTAAATTTACAACCTGGTGACTATAATTATTGGGCAGCTGGGCAGCACGGCGGCGCAGTGGGTTAGCCCTGCTGCCTCACGGCGCCGAGGTCCCAGGTTCGATCCCGGCTCTGGGTCACTGTCCGTGTGGAGTTTGCACATTCTCCCCGTGTTTGCGTGGGTTTCGCCCCCACAATCCAAAGATGTGCACACTAGGTGGATTGGCCATGCTAAATTGCCCCTTAATTGGAAAAATGAATTGGGTACTCTAAATTTATATTTAAAAAAAATTATTATTGGGCAGCCAAGGGCCAAAGACTTCGGATATTTTTCTAAGAATTATTGGTTAATTCAATTGTGTTCCAACTCCGGGCCAAGGAGGCTAGAATTGAACATCCCCTAGCACGGAGTATCGTAACAAAAGGGGAAAGACTCCCACCATCTCCCCTGAAACAGATGATTGTCTAAATAGATCCATTTTCATGCCGGTCGATTTTTAATAATACATACTACTTGAAGGAGCAGATAACTCATCCATAACTAGTCAATTAACAAGGTATGACTTTAAAATTCCCCTTTCTACTCTTGGTTAGCAGGAAACTGAAAATAGCTCATTTGTTGTTGTACAGGAAGAACAGAGGAACAAACTGGAAACCAAGATGTTTATACATATTATACATATGCATTTAATGTATAGGACTTTGAAGGCCTCCGCATTTGTTCATCCAAGGGCTCCTTGCTCTTGAGGAATCCTTTCTCCAATTTTTATATAGACTTCAGATAGCTTTCATGATTCTTATAGCCATCTTTCATTTCATTATATGGGTATAGTAATAAGGGTTTAGGTGGGTGTTTGCAGCATCTCAAAATAGACAAGAGATCACAAGATTTCCTGTGCGTATGTACAACTCTGCAATACTGCAGCTCAAATTTGACCATTGGGTAATTGCAGGTTTTCTTGAAATGGGTAATCTACACATCTTGTTAATCCTGAGCCCCTGACAATGCCAAATGACTTGGGCCACTAAATTATTGGCACGTTGTGCGTAAAATGAACTGTTTGATTTGGGCATCTAATATCCTGAAGCATCATATGGACTGTAAACGTGAACTCTATTTTCTTTCCACAGATTCTGTCAAGTGTACTGAGTTTTTCCAGCACCTTCTCTTTCAGATTCCAGCATCAGCAGTATTTAGCTTTTACTATAATAATGCTTACTGTTAAAGTACTGCTTTTGGGATAACTGAAAGATTACACCAGTCCCTTCTGCGGATACAACAGAAGTGGTATTTCACTGAGTTGCAGTACTTGTTGGAATAGATAGGGTTCAGCATAATGGCAAAATTCTACTTGTACCCAGTACAAGACTTACAGGTGAGGCCATTGGACCATAGGTGTGATCTTCCGCCTGCTTTTGCTGGCGACAGGATTTTCTTGTCCTGCTGCTGTCAGCAGTGTTTTCAGCTGTTTGCACTCTCTGCTGCTAGGGTAGCTTGGGTTAAAGAGTCATTTGTAAAACCTGGACGCAATTTTGAATGTAAAGCATTATTATGAATGAAGATTTTAATGCCCGTTTTTGGGAGTGGAATTTGGAAATTCTCATGTGAAAATATTCTCGGGGTATTCTCTGGAGAAACCCACAGACACTAACTTTGATTCACAGGAGAGTGTGTGTATTTGACCACAGCCAATCTGTGGTCAGTTGTGTTAATGGTGTCATTGTAGCTCAGGATGTACTTTGTAATCCATGTTAATCTTAAAATATGTGTGTATTTGTAAAGTTAAGGATGGGGAGGGAGCGTAAAGGAGTATTTTATAATCAACATTTCCTGTTTAATTTTTTTTTCTGTGAATTAAAATTAGTGGTCCTGTGACTATGTTCCTCCATGTTTTATGAAACAAAAATAAAAAATTAAATCTTTTGAGCCAGGGTTCCAACCTGGGATCTTCCTATCCAACTGGGATTGTAACAATATGCTTAGAGTGTCGCTGCTGGAACACAACCTTGTTTGATGCCACTCTGGATTTCAAAAGGTTTTGATGAAGCCACATTATAGTTGATCTTGGCCAGCATGTTATCATGGAAAGAAATCATGTTGAGCAGCTTCAGAATAGGCTAGTTTTCTCCAGCAGCTTAAATTGACTGTCCTTGGACACATGGGCGAATACCTTGATAAGAACATAAGAACTAGGGGCAGGATTCTGGCCATCTGGTCCTTCGAGCCTGCTCCGCCATTCGATGAGATCTTTTGTGGACTCAGCTCCACTTTCCCGCCCAAACACCATAACCCTTTATTCCTTTATTCTTCAAAAAACTATCTATCTTTATCTTGAAAATATTTAATGAAGGAGCGTCAATTGCTTCACTGGGCAGGGAATTCCATAGATTCACAACCCTCAGGGTGAAGAAGTTCCTCTTAAACTCAGTCCTAAATCTACTTCCTCTTATTTTGAGGCTATGCCCCCTAGTTCTGCTTTCACCCGCCAGTGGAAACAACATGCCTGCATCTATCCTATCTATTCCCTTCATAATTTTATATGTTTCTATAAGATCCCCCCCGCATCCTTCTAAATTCCAATGAGTACAGTCCGTCTGCTGAACCTCTCCTCGTAGCTCTGGGATTAACCTAGTGAATCTCCTCTGCACACCCTCCGGCGCCATGAGATCAATGAAGGCAGTTTATAGTATTCATGGTTTTTCTTTTGCAGCTGCCAACCTGAGAAGGTCCATGTCATTTGTAGATCTTCCATGTTCTAAACTGCACATGGTATTCGGGGTCGATGGTCTAGTTAGATTCTGCGAGCTAATGAGAGCAACAGAGGCAAATGCTTTTCTCATGGTGCTCAGCAGAATTATGCCTCAACAGTTGTAATCGATGGAATCTACCTTGCTCTTGTACAGGGTCGCAATCTTTGTATCATGCATATCCTGTGGCACTGCCCTTTCCCTCCAGCAGAGACTCTTTCTACTACTTACTTTGATATCCAGCAGAGCTTTTAAATGCCTAATGCCAAGTGTTTGTCCAATCTTCAGAGAGCTTCAAATTGTTGGAGCATTGTTAGTAATTCCTATTAGATTCTCTCCAACTCTACTAAGCGTGCATGTTGCTTTTACATATGTGTTGCCTCAGTTTAGGTTGGTTGCTTAGAAGCTGTGATATTTCATTGATTCAGTTGGTTATTGTAGGAATTAAATTTGATCTTTTAGCAAATCCTTTAGAATGATTGAAACTTGTATCTTGCTTTAATGCAACATTAATACTGTAATATGCTAGCCCTCATCTGAGTGAGAGATTTGGCAAGATACGTACATTACTGATGGAGCCATGTTATCTCAGTTTGCATGTGGGTACGGTAGTTAGTTTACATTCCAAAAAAGTTTGCTTAAGATTATGTGCCAAAATCTTATCTTAGATTTTGGCTTTCAAGTCAAAATTTATTTATATGTACCAGTTTTCACGAATTGTGCAAACACCTTCATATTATCATTGAATTTGTTTGTTTCCTTTCGGAAATAAGACTCTTGCCACTGTGCAGCCAAATAAGTTTGTAAGTGATATAGTAGACATTTTTCCCTTGTTGTTCCTAGATAGAAAAGGAAAAAGCAGAGATTTTTCTTCTTGAGCATTTGTATACTATTTGAATTAGCATTTAGAGGGCTTGTCTTGCAAAGAAACTGAACATTCTCATGCCTGTTTGCTCAAGAGGAGCCCTCTTAATGATAATCCAAATAGTATGCAGTGCTCAAGTAGTGAGAACTCTGATTTTTCATATCCTACCCAGTAATATGAGAAGGAATGAATTCTAACTGCAATATTTGCTGAAGGTACATTGGCTTATAGTCTGAAATAAATAAAACAATTGCCGTGATAATATATGGGTGTTTTCACAATCCATGTCAAAAGCTTGTTGTCTGTAAAACCTCAGACATTTTGACTAGTTTATTATTACTGTAAAATATTTTACCCAGTTGCCCTTATTTGCAGGATGAACAAAGGACAAATAAAGGTTTATGATTCAAACAAATTTATTATTAAACACAGAAAAGCAGTTATCCCTCTTAAATTATCCCAACTAATAATAATCCCAAGATTCTCTTTTTTAAATAAATTTAGAATACCCAATTCATTTTTTCCAATTAAGGGGCAATTTAGTCAATCAACCTACCCTGCATATCTTTGGGTTGTGAGGGCGAAACCCACGCAAACACGGGGAGAATGTGCAAACTCCACACGGACAGTGACCCAGAGCAGAGGATCGAACCTGGGACCTCGGCGCCGTGAGACCGCTACGCCACCGTGCTGCCCCAAGGTTTTTTTAAAAAATTATTTTTATTGAAATTTTTTACAGAAAATATAACAAATAATAACAAGCAACAATAAACCAACATAATAAGTATAGCACCCCCAAGACCGTAGCAATGCATGTATAGAACCCCCCCACCTCCCCCAAACCCAGTAAACAACAAGAGAACTTAAAAATAAATTAAAATTAAATAAACATAGTCAACGTCCGTCCCCCCTTTTTTACCCCCCCCCCTTTTTTACTCCCCCCCCCCCCCCCCCCCCCCCCCGGTTTGCTGCTGCTGCTGACCCAGTACCCTATCGCTGAGCCAGAAAGTCGAAGAAAGGTTGCCACCGCCTAAAGAACCCTTGTACCGATCATCTCAGGGCGAAGTTTACCTTCTCCAGCTTAATAAATCCCGCCATGTCATTGATCCAGGTCTCCACACTTGGGGGTCTCGCATCCTTCCACTGTAGCAAGATCCTCCGCCAGGCTACTAGGGACGTAAAGGCCAAAACACTGGCTTCTCTCGTCTCCTGCACTCCCGGCTCCACCGCAACCCCAAAGATCGCGAGTCCCCAGCCTGGCTTGACCCTGGATCCTACCACCCTCGACACCGTCCTCGCCACCCCCTTCCAGAACTCCTCCACTGCCGGGCATGCCCAGAACATATGGGCATGGTTCGCTGGGCTCCCCGAACACCTGACACACCTGTCTTCGCCCCCAAAGAACCTACTCATCCTAGACCCGGACATGTGGGCCCGGTGCAGCACCTTGAATTGGATCAGGCTAAGCCGCGCACATGAGGAGGAAGAGTTAACCCTCTCCAGGGCATCAGCCCATGTCCCATCTTCGATCTGTTCCCCCAGTTCCCCCTCCTACTTAGCATTTAGCTCCTCTACTGACACCTCCTCCACCTCCTGCATTACCTTGTAGATATCAGATATCTTCCCATCCCCGACCCAGACCCCCAAAAGCACCCTGTCACTCACCCCCCTCGCGGGAAGCAAAGGGAATCCCTCCACCTGCCGCCTAGCAAACGCCTTTACCTTCAGGTACCTGAACATGTTCCCCGAGGGGAGCTTAAATTTCTCCTCCAACTCCCCCAGGCTCGCAAACCTCCCATCAATGAACAGGTCCCTCAGCTGTCTGATGCCCGCTCTGTGCCAACCCTGGAACCCCCCCATCAATGTTCCCCGGGATGAACTGATGGTTCCCCCTTAGCGGAGCCTCCATCGAGCCCCCCATTTCCCCCCTATGTCGCCTCCACTGCCCCCAAATCTTGAGGGTAGCCGCCACCACCGGACTCGTGATATACCTCATAGGAGGGAACGGCAACGGAGCCGTTACCAGGGCCCCCAGGCTTGTGCCTCCACAGGACGCCATCTCCAACCTTTTCCATGCTGCCCCCTCCCCCTCCACCACCCACTTGCGCACCATCGACACATTGGCCGCCCAATAATACCCCGAGAGATTGGGTAGCGCCAGCCCCCCACCATCTCTACCCTGCTCCAAGAAGACCCTCTTCACCCTCGGGGTCCCATGCGCCCAAACAAAGCTCATGATGCTGCTAGTCACCCTCCTAAAAAAGGCCCTAGGGATAAAGATGGGCAAACACTGAAAAAGGAACTAGAACCTCTGGAGCACCGTCATTTTGACGGACTGCACTCTACACGCCAGCGATAGCGGCACCATGTCCCACCTTTTAAATTCCTCCTCCATCTGCTCCACAAGCCTGGTAAAATTAAGCTTGTGGAGAGTCCCCCAACTCCTGGCCACCTGCACCCCAGGAACCTAGAACTCTTCACTGCCCTCTTAAACGGGAGCCTCCCAATTCCCTCCTCCTGATCTCCCGGGTGCACTACAAATACCTCGCTCTTGCCCAGATTCAGCTTATAGCCCGAGAAGCTCCCAAACTCAGCCAACAGCTCCATCACCCCCGGCATTCCCCCCTCTGGGTCCGCCACATACAGCAGCAGGTCTGCCCCAAGATTCTTAATACTACCCATGCCGATGAACTTATGCGAACTGTGGGTTCAATTCTCTGAGTTGTGGTTGTCTCCGGGTCTTCATCCGCGCAGGCGATAGCGCACGCTACTTCCTTCCACCCTCCGGTCTGCTGTCTAATCTTCTCTGCTACCTCGGCGCTGAGTCTTTGCGACAAAAGGTCCTGGGTGGTCCATCTTTATACCCCTCTTCGAGTCTTTTCACAAAGTTTTCTGGCCCTCAGCTAATGAGGTTTCGGGGTGGGGACACAACACCCAATGCAGTCTCCGATTACAATTTTGTAGGACACCAGGAACCCACCGCCAGGGGGGGTCCATCTCCAGGTGTATTTTCTGCACGTAACCGTGCTCCATATATGGTAACGGCGGGAAAGTGTAGCTTTATCTGGGCAATCCACAACAATCAATCCATTTGAATGGGACTAATTATCCCCTGATGTCTTGTTGACAGGGCACGCCCAGAGTTGTCCTGACTGTCCTGACTGTCTGCCTCTATTCAGTGGATTCAAACTTGGTTGTTTAATTCCCATCAGGCCTCCCTGGAGCTGAAAGTGGTTTAATTCAAAATGTCCTATCCTTCATTTGTCCAATACTTCATTTGAAGTGTCCAAATTATATTGGGCTTAAAATTCCGGCAGTTGTCCACTTTACCACAAGCTCAAGGAACAGCATCTCAAACTTTGATTAGGATTTTTAACAGTCCTCTGGGTGTTTAGTTCAATAATAGATCGGAACCTGTGCCCCGTTCTGTTTCCTTTTTTGCTGGTTTTGATTTTTTTTCTTTTGTTTTTCTGTTTCCCTTTCCAAGGGCAGATGTTCATGATTCTGCCACTCACACCTCTAGACACTTTTTACCTTGCCCATTACCATTCCCTTTGGTCCTGCACCATCAACTCTTTCGCCATTTAATCTATTCTGCTTTCCATCCCATCACAGACTTTGCCTTTCATTTTTTTCCCCCAACCTCCCTCTTTCACTTGCTCAAAACATGTTCTGTCTCTTAACTTAAGTTCTGATGGAAGGCAATTGACCTGAAACATAACTCTGTTTCTGTCTCCACAGATGTTGCTAGACATGCAGCATTTCCTGTTTTTATTTCAGATTTCTAACATCCATAGAATTTGCTTTTGTTTTCCTCAGCCCACCTTTTTCCTCAGGCCGTTCTGACTTGGTATACCCTGGGGGAAAAAGAGAAAAAGGTTATTGAAGACATATGTAGGTTTCCCAGTCTGAAATGGGAGAATTTATAATAGAGGAGCAGGAAATGATAGAGCAGTCAAATAACTACTTTAGTTCTGTCTTCATGGGGGAAGATGTGTAACTTCCCAGGAATGCTAAGGATCCAAGGATCTAATGAGAAGGAGGAATTGAACGAAATTAGTATTACTAAAAAAATAATTGCCTGAGAAATTAATATGACTGAAAACTGATAAATCCTCAAGACCTGATTACTTTCCAGGGTGTAATGGTGATGGCTATGGAAATAGTGGCTGTGTTGATTGTCAGCTTCCACATTCACGGCAAATTGGAGAGTGACAAGGGTTATCCTGTTAATTGAACAAGGAGGGAAGGAAAAAAATGGGGATTACAGACTGGTTAGTTTAACATCAGTAGTAAGGAAAATGTTGGAGCAATGTTGGGCCACATGCGACCTACCTGGATTCTGAGTGCGATCCATGAGACATTTTGTTGACCATTGCCCATGTGCAAGGTTTCCGTCCACGTCGTTTTTCCCCTACCAGTATGACTGAAGTGACCCCCACTTAAACAAGGACACATGAAGTGATGTGTATGCTGATTGCACATAACATTGACCGTGAGAGCCGTGTGCTCTCTCTGCATTCATAGTGTAAATATTTATTTTGTTTTTAACCGTTTGAAGTTGATAGTTCTACTAATATATAATTGATTAAGCATTTTCTGTTAGTCATTGTAAAATATTCGGCATGTATTTCATGTATTTAATCTTATTCCAGGGGTGATGGTTAGCAAACCAGCCTGATAATCTTGCGGCACACTGAGATGAAGGAGGGTCACAAATGAGCCTAGATTGCCCATCACTTTGTTAGAGTCTATTATAAAGGATGTGATAACCAGGCACTTGGAAAATATCAATGGGATTAGACAAAGAAATATGGATTTATGAAAGGGAAATCATGCTTGTCAAAACTACTGCAGTTTTTTGAGGATGTAACCAGTAGAATAAATGAGGGTGAACCAGTGGATCTGGTGTATTTGGATTTTCAGAAAGCTTTCGATAAAGTCCTGCAAAAGAAGTGAGTGTGCAAAATTAAAACGCATGGGACTGGGAGTAATAACATGGATTAAGAATTGGTCAGCAGATAGAAGCAGAGTAGGAATAAATGGGTTTGTTTTGAAATGGCATGCAGTGACTAGTAGGATCCCCAGGGATCAGTGCCTGGGCACCAGCTATTCACAATATACATCAATGTTTTGGATGAGGGAACCAAATATAATATTTCCAAATTTGGTGACAACATGAAACTTGATGGGAATGTAAATGGTGAGGAGGATGTTCAGAGGTGTCAGGGTGATTTAAACAAGTTGAGTGAGTGGGCAAATACATGGCAGATGCAGATGGAGAAACAGAATGGCAGTTTTATTTAAATGGTGAAAGATTGGGAAATGTTGACATATAAAGGGACCTGGTTGTTCCAGTACACCTGTCCCTGAAAGCAAGCATGCAGGTACAACAAGCAATTAGGAAGGCAAATGGTATGTTGGTCTTTATTGCAAGAGGACTTGAGTACAGGAACTAGGATGTTTTACAGGACCTTGGTGAGACAACACCTGTTGTATTGTGTGCAGTTTGGTCTCCTTATTCAGGAAAGGATATAATTGTCATAGAGAGAAAATTCAGCCAGGGTTCACTTGACTGATTCCTGGGGCGGCAAGATTGTTGTACAAGGTCGACTGGGCCTGAATTCACTGGAATTTTAAAAGAATGAGAGGACATCTAATTGAAGCTTAACATTCTGACAGGGCTGGACAGATTGGATGCAGTGATGCTATTTCCTATCGCTGGGAGGGTCTAAAACAAGGGTTCTCAGAATAGGGGGGTAAGCCATTTAGGACTGAAATGGGGAGACATTTCTTCACTCGTGGTAAACCTGTGGAATTATCTACCACAGAGGCTGTGGAGGCCAAGTCACTACAAATATTTTGGAAAGAAATAGATTTCTAGACTAAAACTGTCAAGGGATAAGAAGGGGACTATGGTGTTTGAGATGGAGGTTCAGCCATGATACTGAATGGAGGAGCAGGCTCGAAGGACTGAATAGTTTTCTCTTGTTTTCTTTGTTCCTGTGAAATGGCTTTACTGCTTATGTTTGTGTGATCAACGCCAATTAGTCTCTGCACTGCTTCAGGTCGATGAATTATGGCATAACTCCAGACCATGATCTGAAGAACAGTGGAGTAGCAGGAGATTGGTTATAACCAATGTGGTTGGGGCATCCTGGATCTTTCAGCTGTGATGATGCTTGTGCAAGTGAAATTTGTCAAATTGTAAAGAGGATTCTTATCAGTAGTAGATTAAGTAACACACTATTTGTTGGTGAGATGCATGCAACAATTTTTTATTGGCATTTTTTTAAAAGCTGAAACTTGTTGGATGCCATAAGTGACATGCAGTGATATTAAAACAGTGATTATAACTTAGGGCACATGAAATTGTGACAAATGCATAGTGTCTTTCATTTTTTATAGTATTTGCTTAGTGTGTGAGCCTAAATTATGATGAAGCTGTCTGGTAAATCAATTTTGTATCCAAAGGTGGTTCTCTGTGTATTCAGGGAGTGTTAATCTAGTGTTCAATCATGGCAACTTTTAATTGGCTGAAATGCAGGGGGCTCAGTCATACCACAATAAGATAGTCCAATGTACATTTGTTCTTCAGTGTACATTTCTACAGCTTTTTCTTCAAATGATGGCTGCTAACTGGGAAGTAGTAACAACATTTATTTGTGCAATACATGTGCATGCATTTTACTGCAATCGAGTTTTAAGAGCACAGGTATTAAAAAAAATATTTGTTCGTTGCCTAGGCCAACACTTATTGCCCATCCTTAATTAATTGCCCTTGTTCAGCGGAGCCACATATAGACCAGACCGGGTAAGGACAGCAGATTTCTTTCCCTAAAGGGACATTAGTGAACTAAAGGGTTTTTACAACAATTGGCAGTGGTTTAATGGTAATCATTAAACTTTTAATTCCAGATTTTTATTACTGAATTCAAATTGCACCATCTATTTCGAGCTCGGGTCCCCAGAGCATTACCATAGATCTCTGGAATATTGTTAGTGTAAAGTCACCATAGTCCCAGGTGACCATAGCTGCTTTTCCCTTTGAGGAGGTGAGCTGACCAGTGGTGATTTAACCTGCGGATCGCTACACCTCGGGTGAGGGGCAATGTTGAGAAGGCGGGTCTTCACGAATAACCCCAGCTTGCACAGGAATTGAATCCGTGCTGCTGGCCTTACTCTGCTTGAAAAACCAGCTGTCTAGCCAAGTGAGTTAAACCAACCCCATAGAACACGAGTTTGAGCTTTGACAAAGAATAATCTGGTCTTGAAACATTGGCTCTTTTCTCTCCCTACAGATGCTGCCAGACCTGATGAGATTTTCCAGCATTTTCTCTCTTTGGGCCCATAGAATATTAGTCTAGTGACAATGCCCCTATGCCACCACTTCCCCTCTGCTCCTGAGGATTAAATAATGAACCTTTAAAGTGTGCGTTTAAGTGTTGAGACATTGTGTAATGAGCATCTATGATTAGATGGTAGTTTATGGGACTAATTTGATTAATAAAATACTCTGTACCTGAGATGCATTCAGCAAATGTGTAAACGCGTGTATAATTGACAAAAGGAAAGCTTTTTTTAAAGAAAGACTGTTTTCAGTTACGATGAGGAGCTTACCACCTCAGTGGTCATTGATTCAAACTTCTGTCTACAAAGGATGAATGGTGGTAGTTTTATTGTTCTAGATGGAATTTTAAATGTACATTAAAAAAAATTAAAGGTGCCAGTTTTTAACCATAGACGCTGATATATTTCCAAGCCTGTTAACTTTGATATAAATCTAAAGATGTCCATGGATACATTTCCAAGGGCATGAAATCATTGTTATTTCTAATATAATAAAATTGTGCTTTTATCTCCCACAGAACTGTTTAATTAAAATGGGAGAGAATCGATACACTGGAGTGTTGGGTGACTTTGGGTTAGCGGAGAAAATTCCTGACAAGTAAATATACTTTTTAACAAAAAATGAAGTTCTCTTTAAAGTAGCAGAATCAAATTACGCGTGACAAAATGAGAATCTGTCGCAATGTTTTTATTTACATCTCTTCTAAAAATGTTGTGATGTTTAATTAAGTTTTTAAAGTACAGTAGTTCTATGTGCCATGAATGGATGTTCTCATTGACCAAAATTATTTATAATAAACATTAAAGATGAAATATCAAAATTTTTTGGAATATGTATTCATTTTTCATGTGAATAATTCGAACTTCAACATTGTTCCCACTGTTTTGTGGTCGTAATCCATGATTCTGCCGATTTACAATTGAGGCCATTTGCTTAGTAGTTAATAAGTCATTCTGTTTTTGTTATGTGGAAATCTGTGATCATTATTGGCATCTTGGGGATTAAGTAATGCCATTCTGATATTTTTTCTAGAATGGGAATTAGCATTGTATTACCATCTAACTTTTTTGTTTGTTTGACTTTGCATATCAATTTACTGTTCAAAAGATCACCTTCCTAACATTTGATTAATCGTCAGTTTACTTTTCTGACCAAATGACCATCTTTAGCTTTAAAGGAAGTTAGATGGTGGAAAATGGCTTTATATTTTAGGATTTAACAATTTTAGTCTGTTTCTCATGTGTTCTCCCTTTACAGCATAGATTGTGATTGCATATCAATCCTTCTACCAATGCAATCAGTAAATTTGCAGTATATTTTTTAAATGGAAGAGGAAGACTTCCAATTGTATCCTGCTCTATTATAGTTCTGAAAGCATGCTATGCAAAATAAATTGCTGTGCAATGCAGTCACTGTAATACAGCATAATGAGATAAACAAATCTACGGTTTTGGTTTAGAGGGATGTTGGCCAGAACACTGGAAGAATATTTAAAAAAAAATCTCATTCATTAGGTGTGGGCACTGTGACAAGGCCAGCATTCGTTGTCCATTCCTAATTGCCAATGAGAAGATGGTGGTGTGCCATTTTATTGAACAGTTATAGTCCATGTGATGAAGGTACATCTACAGTGCTGTTAGATAGGGAGTCCTAGGATTTTGCGCTAGTAACAATAATGGAATGTGGATATATTTCCAAATTAGGATGGTCGGTTATTTACAAGTGGTTGTTGCCATTGTTCTTCCAGGTGGTAGAGATTGCATGTTTGGGAAGTCCCATTGAAGGAGCCGTTGTGTGATGCTGCAGTGCATCTTGTAGATGGTACATACCGCAGTCATGGTGTGCTGGTGAGGGAGATAATTAATGTTTAAGATGGTGAATATGATGCCAGTTAAGTGATTTGATTTGTTGTGGATTGTGCAGAGCTGCTCAAATCCAAGCACTGAAGAGTATTTCAACCTTGATGATAAGCAGGGTTTAGGTAGTCATTGCTGCAGTAGATTACAATTCAGATAAGGTGCTAGTAATGGAACCAAGCTGATGAGGAAGAGAATGCAAGTGATATGTGACACTGAGACCATGATTGCAGTAGGTCCAGAGTTGCGAGCATGAGAATAATAATCTTTATTTTTTTTTTTTTTTTTTTTTTATTTTTTATTTTTTTTTTTCACCCCCTTCCAGAACTCCTCCAATGCCGGGCATGCCCAGAACATATGGGCATGGTTCGCTGGACTCCCCGAGCACCTGGCACACCTATCTTCACCCCCAAAGAACCTATTCATCCTCGTCCCAGTCATGTGGGCCCTATGCAGCACCTTGAATTGGATGAGGCTAAGCCGCGCACACGAGGAGGAAGAATTTACCCTCTCCAGGGCATCAGCCCATGTCCCGTCTTCGATCTGTTCCCCCAGTTCCCCCTCCCACTTCGTTTTCAGCTCCTCTACTGACGCCTCTTCCTTCTCCTGCATAAGCTTGTAGATATCGGATATCTTCCCCTCCCCGACCCAGACCCCCGAGAGCACCCTGTCACTCACCCCCTTCGCGGGGAGCGCAGGGAATCCCTCCACCTGCCGTCTAGCAAATGCCTTTACCTGCAGATATCTAAACATGTTTCCCGGCGGGAGCCCAAATTTCTCTTCCAACTCCCCCAGGCTCGCAAACCTTCCGTCGATAAACAGGTCCTTCAGCTGTCTAATGCCCGCTCTATACCATCCCCGAAATCCCCCATCCATGTTCCCCGGGACGAACCTATGGTTCCCCCTTAACGGAGCCTCCATCGAGCCCCCCACTTCTCCCCTATGTCGCCTCCACTGCCCCCAAATCTTGAGGGTAGCCGCCACCACCGGACTCGTGGTATACCTCGTGGGAGGGAGCGGCCACGGCGCCGTTACCAGGGCCCCCAGGCTTGTATCCCCACAGGACGCTCTCTCCATCCGTTTCCATGCTGCCCCCTCCCCCTCCATCACCCACTTACGCACCATCGACACGTTGGCCGCCCAGTAATACCCCGAGAGGTTGGGCAACGCCAGCCCCCCCCCATCCCTACTCCGCTCCAAGAAGACCCTCTTCACCCTTGGGGTGCCATGCGCCCAAACAAATCCCATGATGCTGCTGGTCACTCTTTTAAAAAAGGCCCTAGGGATAAAGATGGGCAAGCACTGGAAGAGGAACAAGAACCTCGGGAGAACCGTCATTTTGACGGATTGCACTCTGCCCGCCAGCGATAGCGGCACCATGTCCCACCTTTTAAATTCCTCCTCCATCTGTTCCACTAGTCTGGTGAAGTTAAGCTTATGAAGAGCCCCCCAGCTCCTGGCCACCTGCACCCCCAGGTACCTGAAACTCTTCACTGCCCTCCTGAAGGGGAGCCTCCCAATTCCCTCCTCCTGATCTCCCGGGTGCACTACAAATACCTCGCTCTTTCCTAAGTTCAGCTTATAGCCCGAGAAGCCCCCAAATTCCGCTAACAGTTCCATCACCCCCGGCATTCCCCCCTCTGGGTCCGCCACATATAACAGCAGGTCGTCTGCATACAGCGATACCCGGTGCTCCTCCCCCCCCCGCACCAGACCCCTCCACTTCCCTGACTCCCTCAACGCCATGGCCAGCGGTTCAATCGCCAGTGCAAAGAGCAGGGGGGACAGGGGACACCCCTGCCTGGTCCCACGATAAAGCCTAAAATACTCCGATCTCCTTCCATTTGTGACTACACTCGCCATCGGCGCCGCGTAAAGCAGCCTCACCCATTTGATGAATCCCTCCCCAAATCCAAACCTCTCCAGCACCTCCCATAGGTACCCCCATTCAACTCTATCAAACGCCTTCTCTGCATCCAGCGCCACCACTATCTCCGCCTCCCCCTCCACTGCCGGCATCATGATAACATTGAGCAGTCTCCGCACATTCGTGTTGAGCTGCCGCCCCTTGACAAACCCTGTCTGATCTTCATGAATTACCTCTGGCACACAATCCTCTATCCTGGTAGCCAGGATCTTCGCCAGCAACTTAGCGTCTACGTTAAGGAGTGAAATAGGCCTATATGATCCGCACTGCAAGGGGTCCTTATCCCGTTTTAGGATCAAAGAGATCAGTGCCCGCGACATCGTCGGGGGCAAAGCCCCCCCCTCCCACGCCTCATTGAAAGTTCGCACCAGCAGGGGACCCACCAGGTCCGCATATTTTTTGTAAAATTCTGCCGGGAACCCGTCCGGCCCCGGGGCCTTACCTGACTGCATTTGCCCGATCCCCCTGACTAGCTCCTCCAACTCTATCGGCGCCCCCAGCCCCTCAACCAGCCTCTCTTGAACCCTTGGGAAACATAGCCTGTTCATGAAGCTCTCCATCCCCTCTCTCCCCCTCGGAGGTTCCGACCGGTACAATCCCTCGTAAAAGTCCCTAAAGACCCCGTTTACTTCTGTCCCCTTCTGCACTACATTTCCACCCCCATCCTTCACTCCCCCAATTTCCCTAGCCGCATCTCGCCTACGGAGCTGATGCGCCAACATCCTGCTCGCCTTCTCTCCATACTCATATACCGCACCCTGCGCCCTCCTCCACTGTGTCTCCGCCTTTCTGGTGGTCAGCAAGTCAAAATTGGCCTGCAACCTGCGCCGTTCTCCCAGCAACCCTTCCTCCGGTGCCTCCGCATATCTCCTGTCCACCTCCAGAAGCTCTCCCACCAGTCTCTCCCTCTCCTTCCTCTCCTTCCTTTCCCTGTGGGCCCGGATGGAGATCAGCTCCCCCCGGATCACTGCTTTCAGAGCCTCCCAGACCATCCCCACCTGGACCTCCCCCGTATCATTGGTAACCAGATACCCCTCAATGCTTCTCCGAACCCTCTTACACACCTCCTCCTCCGCCAGCATCCCCACATCCAGGCGCCAGAGCGGGCGCTGGTCCCGCGCCTCCCCCATCTCCAGATCAATCCAGTGCGGGGCATGGTCCGAAATCGCTATGGCCGAATACTCGGCATCCTGCACCCTCGGGATCAACCCCCTGCTCAGGACAAAAAAGTCTATCCGGGAATAAACCCTATGGACGTGAGAGAAAAAGGAATACTCCCGCGCTCTCGGTCTCCCAAACCTCCAGGGATCCACCCCTCCCATCTGGTCCATGTATCCCCTCAGCACTTTGGCCGCCGCCGGTCTCCTACCCGTCCTTGAACTGGACCGGTCCAGTGTGGGATCCAGCACTGTGTTAAAATCTCCCCCCATGATCAGGCCCCCTGCCTCCAGGTCCGGGACGCGGCCCAACAAGCGCCTCATGAAGCCAGCATCATCCCAATTCGGGGCATATACGTTCACCAGCACCACCTTCTCTCCCTGCAGCCTACCCCTCACCATGATATATCTGCCCTCCTTGTCCGACACCACCTCAGCCGCCTCAAACGCCACCCTCTTCCCCACTAGAATCGCCACCCCCCGGTTCTTTGCGTCCAATCCTGAATGATAAACCTGCCCCACCCACCCCTTCCTCAGACGGACCTGGTCCGCCACCTTCAGGTGGGTCTCCTGGAGCATAGCCACGTCCGCCTTCAACCCCCTTAGATGGGAGACCACCCTGGTTCTCTTAACCGGCCCGTTCAGCCCCCTCACGTTCCAGGTAATCAGCCGGATCAGAGGGCAACCCGCCCCCCCCCCCCTGCCGACTAGCCATAGCTTGGCAGATGTTCGCCCCAGGCCAGCATACCCCGCTCGACCCGTTCCCCATGGCGATAGCGCCTCTCCTCTTCCCCCCCGGCCCTCATCGGCTCCTTCCTAGTCGTTCCAGCAGCAACCCGGTATCCCCCCCCACCCCCCCCCCCCCCCCCAGGCTAGGACCCCTCCTAGCCGCGACGCACCCTCCATGGTACTTCCGTGAGTCAGCTGACTTCTGCTGACCCCGGCAGCTCCCGCCAAAACCTATCCCCTCCCGGCTTGGGGTCATCCCCCTCTTGCCACACCTCCTTGGCATTATTGCAGCGCGGGAAAAAAGACCCGTAGAGGCCCTTCCCCCATCGCAAGCTCCACCCCCCTGCCCCGCAGCGCGGGAAACCAGAGGAAAGCCCGCGCTTTCATAATGCCACACCCCATCCTTCTGACGCAGTTCCCCAAAATCCAGTTTCCCCTCAATCCCCAGCCCCGTACAGAAGAGAACATATAGAACACAAACCCCCAACACTCCCCACCTACCCCACAACCATACCCAACAGACAAACCCACCCGTAAACAGAGCAAAAAGAAAACCAGCATACATAACCCACATTTCGAAGTTGAAAAAGTTGAAACAGTTGGAACAAAACAGCCACAGCGGAAACAACGCCGGCCAAAGTATGTTCCCAGGCCCTAGTTCAAGTCCAGCTTCTCCGCCTGTACAAAGGCCCACGCCTCCTCCGGGGACTCGAAGTAATGGTGCCGGTCAATAATAATCTTTATTAGTGTCGCATTTCAGCTTCCATTAATGCTGCAATTAAGTTTCTGTGAAAATCCCCCAGTTGCCATACTACTGCGCCTATTTGCGTATATGGAGGGAGAATTCAGAATGTCCAATTCACCTAACAAGCACATCTACAAGCAAGTCTTTCGGGACTTGTGGGAGTAAACCGGAGCACCTGGAGGAAACCCACGCAGACAAGGGGAGAGTGTGCAGATTCGGCACTTCCCAAGCCGGGAATTGAACTTGGTCCCTGGCGCTGTGAAGTAACAGTGCTAACCGCTGTGCTACTGGCCTCCCACAATAGGTAACCTGTAGGAGAGGATTTACAACAACCGTTATGAAAACAGTTGTAGGGGTAAACAGTAGGTATGATCAAGAGGTATGACCAATTATGGAACTTCGGTCATGTAGAAGATCAAAACAAAGTGAGTGGGGTTGTCTGTGGGCTGGACCTATATTAAGTAATATGGAATTTGTCGAAAGGTTGTTTGGTTATATTACATCAGTATTTTGTGATTGAGATTGGGCTATATGCTGATTTGTGAGTTGTAGTGTATTTGGTCAAGCTGGGCCATGAAGTATTGGAAGAAAGAATGTACAAGTTTGAGATGCTCACATGAGTGACTGGTATTTACTAATAGCTGTGACTGATCTGTGGTGATGCTGTACAGAAAAATTAATGATTATGATGTATAGATTTGGGAACTTAGCCAAGTGATCTGTAGTTGATAAGAAATGAAATTGGATGAAATGTACTGGCCGTAGAATCTTATAATCCAACTGAAAGTAATATTTTAATATTCCATGTCACATTGCAAATCATTACTATTCTAATCATACTATTATGCACTGGAGGTCAATATCTGCAGTTAGAATTTCCAAATGCTATGTCAAAGAAGCCGTATTTCCACCCCTCTATCACTTTCACCTGGTCCATCTCAGACACTTCACTTCCCTTCCTTGACCTTACTATCTCCATTTCAAGCAATAGACTATCTACTAATATCTATTACAAGCACACTGACTCCCACAGCTATCTGGACTATAGCTCTTTGAATCCTACGCCCTGTAAGGACTCCATCCCTTTCTCTTAGCTCCTTCCCCTCTCTCAGATTTGTTCTGATGATGCCACTGTCCAAAGTGGTGCTTCAAAAACGTGTTCCTCCTTCTTCAACCGTGATTTCCCACCTACAGTTGTTGACAGGGCCCTCAACAGCGTGCGGTCCATCTCCAGGGCCACTACCCTCACCCCCTCCCCTCCCTCCCAGAACAAGGATAGAGTCTCCCTTGCTCTCACATTTCATCTCACCAGCTTCTGTATGCAAAGCATAATCCTCTGTCATTTTCGCCAACTCCAGTGTGATTCCACCACAAAACATATCTTCCCTTTGCTCCCTATGTCTGCATTCCACAGAGACCGTTCCCTCCGAGATAATCTAGTCCACTCCTCCACCATACCCAGCATCTCTCCCATTCATATGCAATCGCAGAAAGTGTAACACCTGCCCCGTTACTTCTTCCATGCTTAACATCCAGGCCCAAAACACTCATTCTAGGTTTTTAAAATTAAAAATTTTTTTTTTTTTAATAGCGAAGCCAATTATTTATTTATTTTTTCCAATTAAGGGACAATTTAGCATGGCTAATCCACCTACCCTGCACATCTTTTGGGTTGTGGGGGTGAAACCCACGCAAACAGGGGGAAGAATGTGCAAACTCCACACGGACAGTGACCCAGGGCCGGGATTCAAACCCGGGTCCTCAGCGCCGTAGGCAGCAATGCTAACCATTGTGCCACCGTGCTGCCCTTCTCATTCCAGGTTAAGCAGGGTTTCACTTGCACCTCTTTCAATTTGGTCTATTGCATTCGCTGCTCCCAACGTGGCCTCCTCTATCAGAGAGCCAAACATAGACTGGGTGATCGCTTTGCTGAGCACCTTCGGTCTGTGCGCATTCAGGACCCTGACCTCCCCGTTGCTTGCCATTCCAGCACAAGACCCTGCTCCCATGCCCACATGTCTGTCCTTGGCCTGCTGCAATGTTCCAGTGAAGCTCAATGCAAACTGGAGGAACAGCATCCTATCTTCTGGTTAAGCACGCTACAGCCTTCCGGTCTCAACATCAAATTCAACAACTTCAGATGATTAGCTCCACCCCACCTTTACCCCTTTGTTTCCATTCCTTTTCATTTTAACTGTATTTTACCTTTTATTTCTTTCTCGTCTTTTTATATATATATATATCCACTCCTATCTTATCCCCCTCTCCTTACCTGTTCTCCTCTTTGCTTCTCCCTTCCCCTCCAACATCTGTCACAGTTTACCCTCTGATTTTAGTTTCTTTGCTGTTTGGCCTTTCACACCTTTTGTTCTCTCTGGGGACTGCCATTAGCTCTCTTTCCCTTGTTTTCTGTGGCTCTCAGCGCTCTTTTCCCTTGGTTTCTGTGGCTATTACTCATCTTGCATTCCCTCACCCCAGAGTGTAAATATCTCCCATTTTCTATGTCTTTTAGCTTTGACAAAGGGTCATCCGGACTGAAATGTTAGCTATTTTCTCTGCCTATAGATACGGCCAGACCTGCTGAGATTTTACTGTATTTTCTCTTTTGGTTTCGGATTCCAGTAATTATTTTTATTTAAATAAACTTGTGTTTTCTAAAATAACAAAGCACGTTGTTTATCCTTTTTTAAATGTCAGTGCGGATATAGAAAAGCTGTCGGTGGTTGGATCACCTTATTGGATGGCTCCAGAGGTGCTGCACAGTGAGCATTATAATGAAAAGGTAGGTATTTGATGATGAGACCAGCTTTTGTAAAGCTTTGCTTTTGTAAACCTTTGCTTTCATAAAAGTGCTCGTGAGCTGTCACCTTGAACCATTGTAGTCAGTGTGGTGTAGGTACAGTTCTGTTAGGGGCACACATATTACATTCAGTCAGAGTCTGAATGTTGTCCCCGCTACCTGCTTCTGGGCACAGACTGCTTCTGTAGATCAGGGTATACTTCCAAAAACTGCAAACATCCCCACATCTGACATTGTGATGAAGGGAAGGTGAAAAATGAAGCAACTCAAGATGGTTAGGCCTGGAATACTGTCATGAGGAATTTCTGCTGGGGGCCGAGATGATCGACCTACAACAACTACAGTAGCTTTCCTTTATGCTCAGTGCGAGTTCACGCTGACAACTCTGGAGTTGCAAGAAATTTTGAAACTATAACAGTGCTAGATAAATAATATTGGGGATAAAGATGCTGTTTTTTGCACGTTCTAAGTTACTGATGTGAGAAATGGCTTACCGAACAATTGGCAAAGACATTTTCAGAATCAGCTGTACACTGCTGAACCTTGTATACAACTTAATTATCGTGCATTCTGATTCCAATATTTTATTGTGGTTGCAATTCAATTCATGACTGAAATATACATTTGTTGCGATGGAATCTATTGCTCAGGTATAACATGAGCTAGCATCATTGTGGCTCCAAAAACAGGAAAACTAATATACATTAAGATAGAAGGGATATGATCTTTCGACTGGTGCACTCCGCAATATTGAATTTGTAAAGGCTGAGTTGGACCAGAGGTCGAGCAACGGGGTGTCAGTTGGAGGTTTGGAGTGGGTAGGGGCTGCACCAGAATGGCGACAATTGGTCATGTGAGAAATCATGTTAAAATGAAACTTGCGACGCTCCACAAAATTACAGGTCACATTATCTTAATCATGTTAAAGCAAAACAGCCCACTTTAAACAGAGATTTAATGTACTGTAAATCTGTAAATAGAGTCCAAAGCAAGATTTGGAGTAATATTACTTTGCTTTCGATGACTGAGGGTCCCCTGAGGCATGGCATAAAGCCAGGAGCTAAAATAAAACACACAGTTCTCGGTTTGCCACCTTGGCTGCACTACAATGCTTTATTTGGACATTAAGGCAACTGGGGAGTGCACAAGAACACAGGGAGTCTCGTATTTGGTTGAGATAATAAATTATAGCCACACATGTCAGTTCAGATGATGTAATAGATCCTGTGAGAGTTTCTGAAATGACATTCTTCTGCACAATGCTTCAGATTTGTCCAGAGACACTTGGGTGCACTTGTACAAGGAATGCAGAATCTTAGCATGCAGGCATGGTTATGGTATGCAAATGGCATGCCGACCTTCATTGCCAGTGGACTAAAGTGCAAGAACATGGGAAGTCTTATTACAATTGCATACATCTTTGGTCAGACCACACCTAGAGTCCTCTGTGCAATTTTGGTCTCCGTATCCAAGAGAGGATATGTTTGCCTTGGGTGATGGTACTGTGTAGATTTAGTAGATTGGTCCCTGGGAATGAGAGGGTTGTCTGATGATAGGCTGAGTAAATTGGACCAACAGTCTTAAGAGTTTAGAAAAGTGAGAGGTGACCTCAATGGAACATATAAGATTCTTGACAGGGTAGACATTGAGAGATTGTTTTCCCTGGCAGGGGAATCTAGAGCATGGGGCCACACCCTCCGGATAATGGATGATAATTTGCTCCTGAGATAAAGAATAATTTTTTCACTCAAAATCATAGAATCTACGGCATGGAGACAGGCCCTTCAGCCCAAACTGGTCCATGCTAACCAAAAAGCCCATCTAAGCTAACCCTATTTGCCTGTATTTGGCCCATATCCTTCTAAACCTTTCCTATCCATGTATCTGTCCAATTGCCTTTTAAATGTTGTCGATGTCCCTGCCTCAACCACTTCCTCTGGCAGCTCATCCTACATACGTACCACCCTCTGTGTACAAAATTTGCTCCTCGGGTTCCCATTGATTCTTTCCTCTCTAAACTTAAACCTATTCGTTCTAGTTCTCGATTCCCAACCCTGGGAAAAAGACCGAGTGCATTCATCCTCTCATGATCTTATACACCTCTTTGAAATTCTCTACCCCAGAGGGTTATGGATGTTCAATTATGAAGCAGAAGATTAGATATGATTGCATTGAATAGTGGAGCAGGCTTGAGGGGCTGCAGGTCTACTTCTGCTCTAATTTCTCATGTTTTTATGTTCTTAGTTTATGTTTTTAAAGTATTGCCGTGGTAAAGAAGTACCGTGGGACATCGGAGGATAATAGTCACTGTATAAAGGCGAATGATTTATTTTTTTGCTTTTCTAGATAACAGTATTGGATAAGTGATCCTAAAGCTTTGTTTCTAACACTTTTTAATTTAATGGCAGGCGGATGTGTTTTCGTATGGTATTATTCTATGTGAAATCATAGCCAGAGTAAAAGCCGACCCTGACTATCTCCCTCGGACAGTGGTAAGAAATGAGGTTTTGATCCTGTTTCTGCTAAGATAAGCGAAGAGTAGTTGTCAAATGTGTTTCGTCACTTCTGTGATTTAACAACAAACCAATTTTTTTTATCAATAAACTTTGTTGCCGTTAAAAAGTAAGTGTATTTTTAGGAGATTTCAAAATGGGCACCTTTCTACTTCGTTTGAGAAGAGTATGCAGATGAATGAGATAACATTCAATGTGAATACTAATGGGGATGCTGGCCGTTTAATTTTATCAACTTGGTTTTCTCTCAGCAGACCAGTGTAGGACCAATCTGTATACTGTCACTGGTTAACTGTGCAGTGGATGTAAAATTTGTGAATATCTTTTTATTTTGCCTAAACCATAAGCATTAAAACAATTAGTTGGGGGAAAGTGGCAGCAGTGGTTGGCTAACAACTAGTGATGTTGCATGAAACATGGAAGGAGTGTTCACCTTTGCCACCTATCCAATGTCCATTCCTGAGTTGTCAGGAAGAACTCGACTTGTGCAGCACATCCTGTGATGGCTATGATGTTTTTAAAGAACCCACCCTGATTGCAATCTGCCCTACCATTATTCTTGCATTTTTTGTTGCTGTTCCTTGTAATTACGTTTTAATGTTCCGTATTAAAAATTAGTAAGAAATTGTGCCAAAGTTAATTGATTCTGGCTATTAACATTGAATACATAACTTATATTGCAGAATTTTAGCATTACATCATTATGGTAGATTTAGTGTTCTTTCTGAGCTATAAATCTCCCAAATTGTATGAGGTTAGTTCCTGAGTTTCGCTCAGAAATATCAGTGCTGTTGTGCTGATGGTAGGAACTACGGGCAGCACAGTGGTTAACCCTGCTGCCTCACAGCTCCAGGGTACCAGGTTCAATTCCAGCCTCGGGTGACTGTCTGTGTGGAGTTTGCACTTTCTTCCCATGTCTGCATGGGTTTCCTCCGGGTGCTCCGGTTTCCTCCCACAGCCCAAAGATGTGCAGGTTAGGTGGATTGACCAATGCTAAATTGCCCCTTAGTGTCCAAAAAAAGGTTAGGTGGGGTTACTGGGTAATGGGGATCAGGTGGAGGTGGTGACTTAAGTAGGGTGCTCTTTCCAAGGGCCGGTGCAGACTAGATGGGCTGAATGGCCCCCTTTTGTATTGGTTCTATATGTAAAGTATCACATATTCCATCAATCCTAAAACGACAGTGTGAATGGGAAATTATCTTTATTTTAACAAATACCATCACTTAAAGTATTTGGGTTTTAATGCATTTGGATACAAAAAGCATGCTATATTATCATGCTTCAGAATTTTATTCATTCTTTCTTGGGTTGGGTGCTCCATCTAGGCTATTTTCCATCCCTAGTTGCCCTTGAAGATGGTGCTGGGCTTTCTTGAACTTTTGTAGTCTGTGTGGTAAAGCTGCACCCATAAAGTTGTGGGCGTTTTTTTTCAAAGTCCGTTTAAGTTTTGTTCTTGAAAATTAATTTGAGCTATATCTTTACCAAAAATGCTTACTTCAAAAAAAAAGTATATGCAGTGCATATTTATTGGGTTTTCTGGATTTATATCTGTTATTTATTATACCAAGGTGAAATTTGAAAATTTCTGCTTTATCCTTCAATAATGCCATCACCCTTACAGCACTGATACGAATAGACAGTAAGTGATTTTGGTTAGTCTTTGACTTACTTCATAGAATCTCTACAGTGGAGAAGTCTACTCACCCTCACTCCCCATCATATTACTATAACCCCATGACCCCACCTAATCTTTTGGAATCCTACGGGCAATTTAGTTTGACCAATCCACCTAACCTGCATACCTTTGGACTCTGGGAGGAAATCAGAGCACCCAGAGGAAACCTACGCAGACATGGGAAGAATGTACAGACTCCACACACAGTCATCTGAGGTTGGAATTGAACCTTGGTCTCTGGCACTGTCAGGCAGAAAAGCTAAGCACTGTGCCATCGTGCTGCCTAAAACAGACTTTTGTATAATTTGTGATTTCATATTTTTATGCATTCTATCATAATAAATGTATATCTTTCTTGTCCAGACTTATTGTTTGCAGTTTAAGCATCTCCTAGTTACTGAATTATATTTTCTTTTCCTCTCGATCCTTCCAAACATTTAGAACTTTGGGTTAGACTATGATGCATTTCAGAACATGGTCGGGGACTGTCCACCCAGCTTTCTTCAGCTTGCCTTCAACTGTTGCAAAGTAAGTGAGTAATGTATTGCAAAAATGAGCTACTTTTTGATTTCATTTTGTGGATGAATTAGGAAAATGTTACTTCTCGCTGTTGCAATAATGTTATTTCTGTATCTGATCAGATAGCAATGGCATAGGTTTGCCTTGGGGATATTTTGACAAATGTAAAAGTGTAGTGGACTGTTCAGCCTGAAGTTGTAACCTCAAGTGGATATCATACATCCTGTGCTAAGCATTTAATCTACATATTGATTGGAAAAATCAGATGGGCAAAGGTAGTGAAGATGAGTTCACAAGAATGTTTTTGGGATAGTTTCTTAGAACAGCATTTTCTGGAGCCAACTAGAGAACATGCTACAGAAAGTAGAAGCAGCAGGAGGCCATTTTACTCTGTGAGCCTGCTCCACCATTCATTATGATCATGGCTGATCATCAAGTTCAATATCCTGATCCCGCCTCCATATCCCTTGATCCCTTTAGCCCCAAGAGCTATCTCTAACTCTTTCTTGAAATTAAACAATGTTTGGCCTCACTATACTATACTAGATCTGGTATTGTGCAATGAGATGGGATTAATTGGTAACCTCAGTGAATGCACCACCAGATAGCAGTGATCGTAATATTGAATTTTAGTTTGAGGGAAAGAAGAGTGTGCCTAAGACTAGTATTTTAAACTTAAATAAGGGTAATTATGAGGGCATGCAAGTGGAGCCAGCTGAAGTGAACTGGCAACTGAGGTTAAGTGTTGGATCAATAGTGGCAGACATTTAAAGGGATAGTTCAGAATGCACCGAATGAGGCATGCCAATGAGAAAGAAACATTCCAAGGACAGGGCCTACCATCCGTGGTTAACTTAAAAAAAGTTAAAAATACTCTCAAACTTTTTTTTCTTTTTAAATAAATTTAGAGTACCTAATTCATTTTTTCCAATTTAGGGACAATTTAGTGTAGTCAATCCACCTAACCTTCACATCCTTTTGAGTTGTGGGGCCGAAACCCACGCAGACACGGTGAGAATGTGCAAACTCCACATGTACAGTGACCCAGAGCCGGGATTGAACCTGGACCTCGGTGCCATGCGGCATCAGGGCTAACCCACTGCACCACTGTGCTGCCCCAAATACTCTCAAACTTAAAGAAAAAGCATATAATTCTGCAAAGACAGGTGAGGTGAGAAGATTAGAAAGAATGCAAAGACAAGCAAAGAGTGACAAAAAGATTAATAAGGAGGGAAAAATTAGAATACAAGAGAAAGCTAGCTAGTGATATAAAGATGGAGAGTAAGAGTTTCCATGGATACTTAAATAGAAAAAGTTAACGAAGTGAGTGTTTGTCTGGGGAATTGATAATGGAAAATAAGGAGACGGCAGTTGAATTAAACAGGTATTTCGCATTGATCTTCACCATCGAGAACACAAATAAATCCCAGAAATAGCTATAAATCAGGAAATGGAAAGGAGGTATTTACTCCAAATTACAATGACCAGGGAAGTGGTATTGAACCAATTGTTGGGTCTGCGGGCTGACAAATCCCTGGGTCCAAATTGACTTCAGTCGAAGATCTTGAAGGAAGTGGCTAATGAGTTAGTTGACGCATTGGCTTTAATTTGCCAAAACTCCCTTGGTTTGGGGAAGGTTCCATTAGATTGGAAAAAAGCACATGTAACTCCTTTATTTAAAAAGAGGAGACAAAGCAGGAAGTTGCAGGCCAGTTAGCCTAACATCTGCCATAGAGAAATGAAAAGCTATTATTCAAGATGTTATGGCAGAGCATTTTGAAAAAATTCAAGGCAATCAGGCAGAGTCAACATGGTTTTGTGAAAGGAAAATCATGTTGTTTGAAGGAGCCACAAATGCTGTTGATAAAGGGGAACCGGCAGAGGGGCATTGTACTTAGATTTCCAGAAAGCCTTTGATAAAGTGCCACATCAAAGGTTATTGTGGAAAAGAGGGTAACATATTGGCATGGATCGAAGATTGGCTAACTAACATGAAACTGAGTTGGCATAAATTGGTCTTTTATTGGTTGGCAGGATGTGATGAATGGTGTCCCATAGGGATCAGTAGTGCGGTCTCAGCTTTTTACAATTTATATCAATAACTTGGATGAAATTTACTGACAACTTAAAGATAGCTAGGAAAGTAAGTTGAGAAGAGGACATGGCTGCAAAAGGTTTTAGATATAGGTTAAGTGAGAATGCGAAGATCAGGCACATGGAGTAAAATGTGGGCAAATGTGAAGTTATCCATTTTGGCAGGAACTGCAAAAAATGAAACAGATTATCTAAAAGATGAGAGATTGCAGATCTCTGAGATTCAGAGACATCTGGGTATCCTAGTGCATGAATCATAAGGGGAGGGGTAGACAACTGACGATGGCGGTTTCTTTGTCTTTGTGCTGGTTCAGTGGGGGGGTGTAGCGGCCATGTTGGGTGTACCTTGAGCTGGCACAAGCTGAGGCACTGCTGGTTTGCCTCATAGGTCCCCTGTCCGGCTGATGACTTGGAAAGTAAAGGGGTTAAGCTGCATAGTAAAAAGGTCCCGGGTGTTTGTACACCTGAGAGATTTGAAGTCTGATGTGTTATTTTTTTACAGGAGACTCATTTGAAAATCAATGATCAAACAAGGTTGCAGAAGGGCTGGGTGGGGCGGGTTTATCATTCGTGTTTTGACAATGGGGCATTGAGGGGTGCTTTGTTGATCAATAAGAGGTAATTTTCTGCGGTTAATATATTTGCAAACCCTGAGGGAGGAACGTAATTGTTACTAGGTCATTGGCAGGCACGCAGTGGTAATAGTCAAACCAAAGAGAAAATGCTGGAAAAACTCAGCAGGTCTGGCAGCTTCTGTAGGGAGAGAAAAGAGCTAACGTTTCGAGTGCACATGACCCTTTGTCAAAGCTCAGTGTATGCACCGAACTGGATGACACGGTATTCATTAATAAGATGCTGGCTTCTATTCCAGATTTGGATTTACATCAATAGCAGCATAGACCAGTGGAAATTTATTTATCCGAGGATGAAGGCATTTTCTCTTTTCTCCCACGTCCATCAAGCCTGCTCCCATATTGACATATTTATGGTGGGTAGGTCTCTTCTCCCTAGGGTGAGGGGGGGCAGGGTACTGTGATCGTTATCTCTGATCATACTCAGCACTTTATGGACTTGGTGGTGGGGCTGGCCGCTCTGAGCTACCCCGTGGAGATTGGACAAAGCGTTGCTCGCAGATAAGAGATTTTATGGGCATATATCCTCCGCCATTAGGAGTACGTTGAGTTTTACAAGAACGAGGCAGTCTCACCTTCCATGCTCTGGGAAGTTCTGAAGGTGGTCATTGGGGGGGGGGGGGGGGGGGGGGGGGAATAATCTCTTACAAGCCACATAGGGATAAATCAGAAACGGTGGAGAGGCAGAGTCTGGTGGATTCCATTCTCGACGTGGACCGCCAGCACTCAATTGCCCTGACACTGGAGTTATTGGCAAGCAGAAAGAACTGACAGAATTACAGTTGCTCTCAACTGGCAAGGCGGTGACCCATTTGTGATGCTTGAGGTGATCCTTTTATGGGTATGGGGCGAAGGCCAGTCATCTAGCGCACCAATTGAGATGGCAGACTGCCTCCCTGGCAATAGTGCAGGTCAGGGACTCTGGCTGCGGGTTGCTTTCCGTCTCAGTGAAGGTTAATGAGGCATTTGAGGCCTTCTACCGAGACCTGGGGCGGGATTCTCCGACCCCCCGCCGGGTCGGAGAATCGCCGGGGGTCGGCGTGAATCCCGGCCCCGCGTTTCCCGAAGTCTGCGGCACCAGAGATTCGGCGGGGGCGGGAATCGCGCCGCACCTGTCGGTGGGCCCCCCTCCGGCAATTCTCCGGCCTGCAATGTGCCGAAGTCCCGCCGCTGTCATGCCAGATCTGCTGGCATGAATCAAACCACCTACCGTACCGGCGGGACCAGGCAGCGCGGGCGGGCTCCGGGGTCTGGGGGGGGGGGGCGCGGGGTGGTCTGGCCCCAGGGGGTGCCCCCACGGTGGCCTGGCCCGCAATCGGGGCCCACCGATCGGCGGGCGGGCCTGTGCCGTGGGGGAACTCTTTTCCTTCCGTGTTCGCCATTGTCTTCACGATGGCGGACGCGGAAGTGACCCCCTCCCCTGCGCATGCGTGGGGATGACGTCAGCAGCCGCTGACGCTCCGGCGCATGCGTGGTCTTCTGCCGGCTGGCGAACTCCCTTTGGCCCCGGCTGGTGTGGCGCCAAAGGCCGTTCCCGCCGGCCGCCGGGGCGCCAACCTCTCCGGCGCAGGCCTAGCCCCTCAAGGTTAGGGCTTGGCCCCTAAAGGTGCGGAGACTTCTGCACCTTTGGGGCGGCCCGACGCCGGAGTGGTTCACGCCACTCCATCCCGCTGGGAACCCCCCGCCCCGCCGGGTAGGGGAGAATCCCGCCCCTGTATACATTAGAACCCCCAGAGCAGAAATCATCAATGATGCTTGGATGGGTTGGCAGGGGTGGAGCAGGAGTTTGAGGTGTTGATAGGAGTCATGAACGGTATTCAGTTAATGCAGACGGGCAAAGCACTGGTCCTGATCGATTCCCTATTGGATTTTACAAGCAGTTTGCGGGTCAGTTGGTCCCACCTTTGCTGGTTATGTTTAATGATTCCTTGTTGGTGCAGGCTTTGATTTTCTTGATTCTGAAGAAAGACAAGAATTCCACGGAAAGTGAGTCATATCGACCTATTTACTTGTTAAACGCTGACACAAAGTTGTTGGTTTGTGCATTTGGAGCTTTGCCTCCGTTGTGTGATTTTGGAGTAGCAGACTGGTTTTGTTAAAGGCTGGCAGTTGTTGGCCAACATTACGAGATTGTTAAATGTTGTGTTCATGCCCTCCTTAGAGCCTGAACCAGAGGTGATTATTTTGATGGACGCTGAGAAAGCGTTTGATAGGGTTGAGTGGGGGTACCTCTTTGAAAGGTTTGGCTTTGGGCTAAAGTCTATATCATGGATTAGGCTTTTGTACAGGGGACAGGGCATCTACCGTGAGTGTGCGTACTAATGCTCTGAGCTTGGGTTATTTTCAACTAGTAGGAGTACAGGACAGGCATGTCCATTGTCCCTCTTTTGTTGCCTGAGCAATTGTGGCCACTGGTCATTGCGTTGAGGTCGTTCACCAGATGGAGGGGCATAGTGCGTGGGGGGAGGGAACATAGAGTGTCCTTAATGCAGATGATTTGTTACTATATATTACGGTCCCACTCTTCAATGTGGAGGAGATAATGAAGCTGCTCAAGGGTTTTGGCTCCTTCTCTGGGTACAAGCTAAACCTGGGCAAAAGTGAATATTTTCCTGTGAACCCTCTGGGAAAGGGAGCTGATCTGGCGAGACTGTTGAATTCACGGCCAGGACTAGATTCTGGCAATCTGGGTAGCCCATGATTGGGCCTCGCTCCATAAACTTAATTTGGCTAGTCTGTTTGATGGGGTGAAGGCCGACTTGAAATGGTGCGACGCCCTCCCTCCGACCACAGCAGGTAGGGTTCAGAGGATGAAGGTTTTTGAGTTTGTTCTACTCTCTCCCAGTCTTCCCAAGTCTTTCTTTTGCAGGGTCAATAAATTGATATCTACTTTCATTAAGCCTGGTAGGACCCATTTGCTTCATAGGCCGTTTTTGCAGAGTGATACGCAGTCGATGTGGTTGGCAGTACCTAATCTGTTATGTTATTATTGGGTGGCAAATATTAATAAGGTGTGGGAGTGGTTCAGGGATCTGAAGGTGTGTGTGCGTGTGGAGAGTGAGGCTCTTCATAGGGTCAACTTCACTCCCTCATGTGTGAGGGTAAGCTTGATCCACTTTAAGGTGGTGCACAGGGCACACCTGACCCTCTCGGGGGTGGAAGATAGGTGTGAATGGTGCTCTAGGGAGCTGACGAATCATACACACATGTCTTTTCCAAAGCTGGTTGACTTCTGGGTCTCCTTCAGCTGTGCCCGTTGGTGGCTAATTTTGGAGTTGCAGACTCGCTGGTGCAGTAGATGGGGGCGAAGCCAGATGTACTAGCCTCCGTCTCGTTAATAGCCCGGAGGCGAGTTCTGTTATTGAATGGGATCAAAGTCTGGGATCAAAAATTTAAACTCATTGCACATATATTGCTGTTTTCAAAACCACTGCTGGGAATATACAGAAGGTTAGTTACCATCTGTAGAGAGAAAAATAAGTTAATAACATTTTGGGTATATATCCTTCATAACATTAGGAATACATTTGACTTTGAAAATATTTCACTGTGAAAATATATTTAAAAATTGTTGATCTTGCCACTTGCATTTCTCTTTGCTTCATTCCTCAATGAACTTTGGCTTGGATACATTATTTTGCAATTGACTGCATTGCAGTGTTACAAACCATTCATTTTTATGATGCAAGCAGAATGAGTGGGTTCAATCAGCAGCTTGATATTTTATTGTTGATATGCAAATATGGTTACGCAATTTTGTTTCATAGCTGTGATTTGTTGAGGAAATATTGCTGCTTGCTGCCGAGCTCCCCCATCTGCTCAAAAGCCCTCCATTTTAAAATTCTCTGTCTAAATCTCTGAATGCGTTGCTAGATCTGTTCGCAGTCTATCCCATTTAGCACGGGGAGAGTGCCGCACAACACGATGGCGAGTATCCTCAATATGAAGACGGGGCTTTGTCTCCACGAGAACTGTGCGGTGGTAACTTCTACCGATACTATCATGGACAGATGCACCTGCAGCAGGCAGATTGGTGAGGATGAGGTCAAGTATGTTTTCCCTCTTGTTGGTTACCTCACTACCTGACTACCTGATGCAGGCCAGTCTAGCAGCTATGTCCTTTAGGACCCGGCCAGCTTGTCTGTGGGTCTACCGACTACCGAGCCACACTTGTTTGTGGACATTGACTTCCCCCATCCAGAGCATGCTCTGTGCTCTTGCCACCCTCAGAGCTTTCTCCAACTGGTGTTCAACATGGAGGGGTACTATTCAGCAGCTGATGGTGGGCAGTACGTGGTAATCAGCAGGAGGTTTCCTTTCCCATCTTTAACCTGAACCCACGGGACTTCATGTGGCCCGGAGCTGATGTTGAGGACTCCCAGGGCAACTCATTCCCTAATGTATATCACTGTGCCGCCGCCTCTGCTGGGTCTGTCCTGCTGGTGAGACAGGACATACCCAGGAATGGCGATAGTGATGACTGGGACATTGTCTGTAAGATATGATTCTGCGAGAAGACTATTTTAGGCTTAACTAGACTGTGAGACAGCTCTCCCAACTTTGGCACAAGGTCCCAGATGTTAGTAAGAAGGACTTTGCAGGATCGGCAGGGCTGGGTGTGCCATTGTCTTTCCAGTGCCTGGGTTGATGCTGGTGGTCCGTCCAGATTTATTCCTTTTTTTGTGTTCTCGTAGTGGTAGAATACAACTGAGTGGCTTGCTAGGCCATTTCAGAGGGCGTTATCTACAAGTAAGTTCAATACAGTAAAAGGATTTGACATTCAGAATTCCAGGAGTCCGGTAATCTTTTTAATTAGCTCAATGATGCAGCTGAGGTAATCCATCAGCAACACCACTTCTGAATTCCCTGTTTTGCCATTGTACATGCAGAGGCATACTCTAACTTGCATAGGCATACTCTAACTTGCATAGGCATACTCTAACTTGCATAGGCATACTCAACTTGCATAGGCATACTCAACTTGCATAGGCATACTCAACTTGCATAGGCATACTCAACTTGCAGAGGCATACTCAACTTGCAGAGGCATACTCAACTTGCAGAGGCATACTCAACTTGCAGAGGCATACTCAACTTGCAGAGGCATACTCAACTTGCAGAGGCATACTCAACTTGCGGAGGCATACTCAACTTGCAGAGGCATACTCAACTTGCAGAGGCATACTCAACTTGCAGAGGCATACTCAACTTGCAGAGGCATACTCAACTTGCAGAGGCATACTCAACTTGCAGAGGCATACTCAACTTGCAGAGGCATACTCAACTTGCAGAGGCATACTCAACTTGCAGAGGCATACTCAACTTGCAGAGGCATACTCAACTTGCAGAGGCATACTCAACTTGCAGAGGCATACTCAACTTGCAGAGGCATACTCAACTTGCAGAGGCATACTCAACTTGCAGAGGCATACTCAACTTGCAGAGGCATACTCAACTTGCAGAGGCATACTCAACTTGCAGAGGCATACTCAACTTGCAGAGGCATACTCAACTTGCAGAGGCATACTCAACTTGCAGAGGCATACTCAACTTGCAGAGGCATACTCAACTTGCATAGGCATACTCAACTTGCGGAGGCATACTCAACTTGCGGAGGCATACTCAACTTGCGGAGGCATACTCAACTTGCGGAGGCATACTCAACTTGCGGAGGCATACTCAACTTGCGGAGGCATACTCAACTTGCGGAGGCATAATCAACTTGCGGAGGCATAATCAACTTGCGGAGGCATACTCAACTTGCGGAGGCATACTCAACTTGCAGAGGCATACTCAACTTGCAGAGGCATACTCAACTTGCATAGGCATACTCAACTTGCATAGGCATACTCAACTTGCAGAGGCATACTCAACTTGCAGAGGCATACTCAACTTGCAGAGGCATACTCAACTTGCAGAGGCATACTCAACTTGCTTTTCAGAGATTTTGGAGTAAGTTTGAAATGACGAAATTTGTGTAAATTATGGTGGACGTTGCAGATAAAATTCTGGATGGTTATCTTCCACAATATTACATTAAATCACTAGTTCCAAAATGTTCTGTTACATTTACTTCCCTTGTATGTTCAGGTTCATTTCCCATCGATAGGTCCAGCAGTATGCTTTCCCTTTGGTCTTCTTGCATATTGAATCACAAAGGTGTCTTGTACACAATAAATGCTCCATCTCCCCTTTTACTCTCCCTGCTAGATTGTTTGGACATTTTATGTATTTACTGACATTTACACTTTTCCACTATTAAGGATCTGTAGCTGACCTTTATTGGGCTGACCAAATCCCTTCCTTAAAAGTGATATTTCGTTTCTATCTTTTTGTTATTTGTCATTGCTATGTCTGATCTTCATACCCCACCATCCCTTTTATTTTACCCTTATCATTTCAAACTAAATTCTAACCTATTATCACAGTAATGACAAATTGGATTTATATAGTGACTTTAATATGAAACGCCCCAGGTGTTTTAAAGCAGCCCTATCAAACAAAATTTGAACTGAGTAGTGGAGACATCATACTCGTTGAACAGAATGAGTTTCTCCTAATTTCTACGTCTCTGCGAACATAAGGTATCTCATACTCTTTAGTCCAGTGCTTTCCAAACTTTTTTTTGCCTGGGACCCATTTTTACCAACTGGCCGACCGTTTCAACCTGTAGCGGGCCGGTCTTTGCGACCCACAGAGAGCCGGCCATTGCGACCCACATTGTCGCTCACCTTTTAATGTGACAGCTGAGCCTGCTTGGTCTTCACAATCTCACTTGCTTTGTCATTCAGTGTTATATTTCTGCTAAGTAATTCAGTTGATGATACAAGTTCTCAGTGCATTGTTTAAAAAAATCAAGAGGTTTGTCCTCGAGCCCGCCATGCTTAATCTTCAAATGCTTTTGAAATTTTTCATTTGTCAGTACTTCCCTGCATATAACACAGATGGGCTTTGCATCCTGGTTTGCATTGGCACATTTTGTAAATCCGTGCCTCAAGAAATCTTCTTTATACTGCTTTGTTCCTGATTTCAGCCCCTTAATGGGTTGTTCACCAGAGGCCCTGGAGCTCACAGAAGCACTACTGGCATCTACAAAATGAAGGAATCTCTCTTGCACCCAAAGCACGTGGCATCAGTGTACGTGTGACCTGTTCCCTGCCACTGCTTCTGCAGAGAAGACTCCATTGATTTTCTAAAAGAATCGGCTCCTGGGTCAGTGCGCTATCATCAGGAGGAAGTGATCTGCCTCGCTGGGCTCCGGGCCTGCGCATTGCTGAAGGGGCATGCAAACTTCGCAAGTCTGGCAATGTCTGGAGAGAGAAACAGATTTAACGTTTTGAGTCAGATATGGTGACTCTTTGGAGCTGTCATAACGGACTCTAAATGTAAACTTTGTTTCTCTCTCCATAGATGCTGCTTTCCAGCACTTTGTTTTTATCTCTGACCTCCGTCATCTACAGTATTTTGCTATATTCGAATATATGGGTTCTTCAGCTATTCTAACCCCTGGTTAGATCATTACTGGATTACTGTGAGTAGTTCTGGGCACCACTCCTTCGAAAGGATATATAATACATTTAATCAGGACGGAAGGTTGAAGACCAGGCTAGAGCAGGGATTGTGAATTGGGCAATTTTACTGCTGCTGCTTCAGTTTAGCTTGAGATTACCAAACCTTTTAATGGGATTTATTGAAGGAATTGGATAAAGAAATCTCTGGGGTTGTGTATCATAAAGACTAGCTGAGGCGGTTCTGCAGGAATGTACCATTTTGGTGAGGACTGTCTTCAGTGACCACACTTGGAATGTGACTACCGGTGAACGTCAGGGCTGTGTCAATTGAGTGGGAAAGTGAAAGATCCTCTGTACCAGAGGCCAAGTTACGAAACTTTCAAACTGCATATGATGCACATGTTTGAGAGGAGTAATGTAGCTGATTGTAGTTCCGTAAGACCTATCTTTGTTGTATTGGTTATTTACAGTGAAATTTACCTTTTATTTGAAGTAAAATTTGTCTGTTAATTCATGTTTAGTTTTCCTTGGTTATGATTTTTGGTAAAGTAAGTTACAGACAGTGAAATCTTGTTGGTAATTTCTTCATTTGGACGTTGTTTGGTAAGTTTGGTTATTTTGGTTTAGAATTTCCCCACTGAGATCCTAATAAGGTTGAGGTGACTGATTGAAGTTTTGAAAATATTAAGGGAAACTGGGTAGCTCGGCAGAAACTATTTTCATTCGTTGACCAATCTAAGATCAGGAGTCGCAGTGTAAAAATTAAAAGCAGATTCAGGAGTGAAATTAGGAAACACTAGTTTCAAATTCACTTCTGACAATGACAATTAACGTGAGATCAATTCTTAACTTTAAAACAGATATTGATGAATTTTTGTTAGCCAAAGATATTAAGGGATATGGGGCAAAGATGGATACATGCAGTTATGTCATACCATGATTTCATTGAATGCAGGAGAAGCTTGAGAGGCTAAATATGTATAATAGAACAGTATAGCACAGAACAGGCCCTTCGGCCCTCGATGTTGTGCCGATCAATGATCACCCTACTTAAACCCACGTAACCCGTATACCCGTAACCCAACAATCCCCCCATTAACCTTACACTACGGGCAATTTAGCATGGCCAATCCACCTAACCCGCACATCTTTGGACTGTGGGAGGAAACCGGAGCACCCGGAGGAAACCCACGCGCACACAGGGAGGACGTGCAGACTCCACACAGACAGTGACCCAGCCGGGAATTGAACCTGGGACCCTGGAGCTGTGAAGCATTGATGCTAACCACCATGCTACCGTGAGGCCCCCTTGTAGTCTTGTTCCTTTTGACTTCAGTGTATTTTCAGGGATTCCATAGGGATCTTTATAACATATTTGATCCATGCTATAATTGTCTTGAGTTTGTTAAAAATGTATTATTGATGTAAGTGGAACCTAATATTTTAAGAAATAACATCACCATTAAAAAAATCAAAATATTTCATTTTAGATGATTTAATCGTGTTGAATCTTTGCAGCATTTGAGGTACACAGATTAACTATAATGGAACCTGCATGGAACAGTCATTTGGGGATGGACTCTTTCTGGTGTTAAAATCAGCAGTTAAAATTGGACATTTCGGCTATAATTAGTCGTGTCAAACACGTGAAGTAACTTCTCCATAGAATTTAAATTTGGATATTATTTAGGTGAAGTGAACATGCGCAGAAGATGACCATTTGGACCACCATGGCTGGTAGAGCAATGAAAAATTAATCCTATTGCCCTGTTGTCTCACCAGAGCTTATGCTTTCAGCTGTCTCAAATATGTATTGACTTTTCCTTTATAAGATACACTGGGCAGCATGGCGGCACAGTGGTTAGCACTGTTGCTTCACAGCGCCAGTGTCTCGGGTTCGATTCCTGCTTGGGTCACTGTCTGTGCGGAGTCTGCACGTTCTCCCCATGCCAGCGTAGGTGTTCTCCGGGTGCTCCGGCTTCCTCCCACAAGTCCTGAAAGATGTTGTTGCATGTTTTGCTATGGGTGTAAAACGCGTTTATTGGAGTGTATTAACACGCCTCCGTTTAAAGGCCGTGTGCTTAACACTACTAGGCTCTATGTATGTATTTTCAGCTCAGGAGTCGCCAGATGCCGTATAGACACCTCACAAATATTCCAAGGTCAGGTTCAAAGTAATAAAACGATACACCGATTAGTAAGTTCCAAACGATCAATATTTATTATACAATTATAATAAATACGCATGCACACGCTAAGGGACTAAGCTATGACTAAACTAAGCAATCAGAATACTTAACTAAACAGGAACAGGCAAGGTCAGGGAGCGAGGCCTTCGTTCCGGTCTTGGTCTGCAACCTTCAGAAAGCGTGCTGGTCACTGGGGGTCTAGAGAACCTGGTTCGCGTAGCGAGCGTCGTATTGGCACTTACGGTTCGGCAGCTGGTGCTCAACGGCTGGAGTCAGGATACAATTCGAAGTTCTTGGTCAAAGCCGGAGCACGAAACAACAGACAGGACCATGGGTGGGGGTCTATCTTTTATAGGGGTCCCCAATGTCCTTGCCTTTTCCTGGGCGGGCTTTACCTTCAGGTATCGATTGGATCGCTCCCAATCGATATCTTTTGAATTCCTCCAATGTGAGGGTCTCTCTTGATGGCGGTTTCTATAGTGGATACTTCTGGTGCCGCTCTGTCTGGACATCCACTCAAAGTATCTTATTCAAACCCAAATGTTGCCATTGTGTGTGCCTAGATCTGGACTGCCTCATTAGTATGTAAAGCGTTCTGCCATTATCACCTTTGGTTTGAGATCTTCCACCTGGCCAGAAACTAGTTTTGCTGCTTGCAAAATGCTAATGAGTGTTTGCAGGCTGCTGCCTTGGCTAAACTGCTTTTTCCCTGCAGTCTTAGCGATTCTCCATTTTGTTCAGTTCAGTGTCCATTTTAGGTGGCTACAGTGGCTACAATGTGCTGTTAGGTGAATTGGACATTCTGAATTCTCCCTCAGTGTACCCGAAAAGGCACCGGAGTGAGGCGACTAGGGGCTTTTCACAGTAACTTCGTTGCAGTGTTAATGTCAGTCTAATGTGACAATAATAAAGATTATAATTATTTATATTACAACTCTATTGGTAAATAAACTTCTAGCCTCTTTGCTTGCTTTATTAGAGAATTTTAAATTGATGACCTTGCACTGACTTCCCAGCTAGAGAAAATTAATTTTCTCTTTTATCAGAACACTTCATAATTTAGAAAATGTTCTGTTGAGTTCCTTTTTTCCTCTGGTGGAATTAGCCCCAGTATGTCAAAGCTCTCCTTATAATTTATCATCCTGGTGAATTATCATTGCTTTGCACAATTATTATCTCTCAATGGCTGTAAACACATATCCCTGATATACCTATTGCTTGTGATGGAACCTGCTTTATATTGATACCTTACATTGGGGATTTTGTGAATATTAAAAAGAATTATGTGAAATAGTAAAGTTGTTCTCCCTGTAGATTTTGCCTCCTGGATTTCAGTTGTAAGCCATTTACTGTGAAGTGCTTTGTGGTAGTTCAACATTAAGTGTTAAACTTTTCTTCAGATGGATCCAAAGCTCCGTCCATCCTTTCCAGAGATCGTAAAAATTATAGAAGAAATTACGCCACACCTACAAGATGAAGGCCAAGAGAGATCTTCTAACAGTGAAGAAGGTAGAGAGACCAAGCCAATTAATCTTCAGAAAAGTAAGCAGTCCCTTTTTTGTATTGTCCAGATTGTCAAATTAACATTTAAATAAAAATCAGGCTGTTGAGTGCCATGAAAATGTGTTAATAATGGGAACTGAATTTTTACTGCATTGAATTCTTGCAGCACTATTTTGAATTATACAGAGCATTTAGATTGGATCCTACCAATTAAAGAATTCAGTGCAGCCATAAATGCAATCAGTTTGCATTAGTATTGTCGGCACAAAATGGGTGCAATTGGTTGCACCAGTGCATAATTGGGGAAATTTGAATTGAAATTGGGTTCAGAGCTCTGAGATCTTTTATGCTAGTTTAAAGACAATTTCTGCCAGAAGTTGGCCGTTTCCCAAGAATTAAATGATGAGGGAAGCTTCTGCCGATTGTGCCCATTGGGGGTCGTTCAAGAAGGCTTGAGGTGCTCGTTTTCATGTTAAATATTTTATTTGCCAAGAAGCTGACAGGTGTACACATATTAAACAAATAAACTGCTCAATATGGTAAAGTAATTTTCAGTAACCTAAAACCATGCAGGTGCAAGAAGACTGGACACTAATTAAAATTATTTATTTTGTGATAAAATAAAGATTTTCAACTCCATTAATAAATCTGAACCATGTTACTGCTCTTTTTTTTAATAAACAATTTTATTGAGGTAGTTTTTGGCTTTATAAACAGTTACAGACATCAACAGAAAGAAAGCAAAAAAGGCAAAAATGTGCAAACATCCATGTACTTTCAATACTTCAGTCGTAACATACTGCACAAGCCCGCTCCTCTCCCACTGGTACTACCCGCCATTTTATCCCTCCTACTCTACTCTACTCTACCCCCCCTCCCCCCCCTGCTGACGCTCACTCTCCCGCAAAGAAGTCAATAAATGGTTGCCACCTCCGGGCGAACCCCTGTACAGATCCCCTCAAGGCGAACTTAATTTTTTCCATACCCAGGAAACTCGACATGTCCGCAAGCCACAACTCAGTCTTCGGGGGCTTTGAGTCCCTCCACGCCAATAGTATTCGTCGCCGGGCTATCAGGGAAGCAAAGGCCAAAACATCGGCCTCTTTCTCCCCCTGGACTCCCGGGTCTTCCGAAACCCCAAAAATTGCCACCCCTGGACCCATCGCCACCCTTGTTTTTAGCACCCGGGATATGACGTCCGCAAATCCCTCCCAGTACCCCCTCAGCTTAGGGCATGCCCAAAACATGTGAACGTGGTTCGCTGGTCCTCCCGCGCACCTAGCGCATTTGTCCTCTATCCCAAAGAATTTGCTCATCCGAGCCACCGTCATATGGGCCCGGTGAACGACCTTAAATTGAATCAGCCCGAGCCTAGCACGTGTCGCAGTCGAATTTACCCTACTCAGGGCCTCTGCCCACAGCCCGTACTCCATTTCCCCGCCTAGCTCCTCCTCCCATTTAAGTTTCAGTTCCTCCGTCTGGGACCCTTCCTCCCTCATGAGCACCGTATAAATACCAGAGACTCTACCCTCCCCTTCTTCCCCCCTAGAGACTATTCTGTCTATGATCCCCATTGGCGGGAGGCGTGGGAAAGATGGGACCTGTCTACGAACAAAGCCCCGCAACTGTAGGTACCTAAAATCATTTCCCCTTACCAGCCCAAATTTCTCCTCCAAGCTCCTCAAACTCGCAAAGCTCCCTTCCAGGAACATATCGCCCACCCTTCCCACCCCCGCCCGCCACCATACTCGAAACCCCCCATCCATACTTCCGGGGGCAAACCGATGGTTGCCGCAGATTGGCGCCCAAACCGACGCCCCCGTCTCCCCTGCATGCCTCCTCCACTGGCCCCATATCCGCAGGGTCGCCACCACTACCGGGCTGGTGGAGTACTTGGCCGGCGGCAACGGTAGAGGAGCCGTGACCAGGGCTGCCAAGCTGGAGCCCCTGCACGAAGCTGCCTCCACCCGCTCCCAGATAGACCCCGTACCCACCATCCACTTCCTTATCATAGCGATGTTGGCCGCCCAGTAATAATTAATCAGACTCGGCAAAGCCAGCCCTCCCTCGCTGCGGTTCCTCTCCAACATCGCCTTCTTCACCCGCGGGGATTTTCCCGCCCAGACAAAGCTCATGATCATCCTGTTAACTCTTTTGAAGAAGGACTGTGGAACAAAGATCGGGATGCACTGAAAAACAAACAGAAATCTCGGGAGGATTGTCATCTTTACAGTCTGCACCCTCCCTGCCAGCGACAGCGGGAGTGCATCCCATCTCCGAAACTCTCCCTTCATTTGCTCCACCACCCTGGCCAAATTTAACTTGTGCAGCCCCAGTCTCGTGCCACCTGGATTCCCAAATACCGGAAATTTTCCTCAACCAGCCTAAACGGTAGCCCTCTCAATCTGTTCTCCTGGCCCCTTGCCTGTACCACAAATATTTCACTCTTGGCCGTATTTAATTTGTATCCTGAAAACTGTCCGAACTTCCTCAACATTCCCAGTATACTTCCCATCCCGGCCACTGGGTCCGACACGTACAGGAGCAGGTCGTCTGCGTAAAGAGAGACCCTATGTTCTACCCCGCCCCTCACCATCCCCTTCCATCCCTCTGCGGCTCACAGCGCAATCGCCAGCGGCTCTATGGCCAGCGCAAACAACAGCGGGGAGAGCGGGCAGCCCTGTCTGGTCTCTCGGTACAACCTAAAGTACATCCGACACTTCTCTGTTAGTCCTGACGCTGGCCCTCGGGGCCTGATATAATAATTTGATCCAATCCCTCCCCGAACCCAAACCGTCCGAGCACCTCCCATAGATAGTCCCACTCCACCCGGTCAAAGGCCTTCTCGGCGTCCATCGCCACCACTACCTCCACCTCCCTGCCCATCGGGGGCATCATTATCACATTAAGTCATCTTCTCAGGTTGGCCGCCAGCTGCCTACCTTTCACGAACCCAGTTTGGTCCTCCCCAATCACCTCCGGTACGCAGTCCTCCATTCTAACCGCCAGTATCTTTGCTAGGAGCTTGGCGTCAACATTAATCAGGGAGATTGGCCTGTAGGACCTGCACGCCTCCGGGTCTTTACCCCGCTTCAATATCAGTGATATAGTGGCTTGCGACATTGTCGGCGGCAGGGTCCCTCTGTCCCTTGCCTCATTGAAAACCCTCGCCAAGACCGGGCCCACCAGCCCAGAAAACATCCTATAGAACTCTACTGGGTATCCATCCGGCCCCGGGGCTTTCCCCTACTGCATGGCCTTTAGGCCCCCCAATACCTCCTCCACTCTAATCGGGGCCCCCAGCTCATCCACTCTCCCCCCACCTATTGTTGGGAAGGTTAACCCGTCCAGAAACCTTTTCATCTCCTCCGGTTCTTCTGGAGGCTCCAAAGTATACAGCTTGCGGTAGAAGTCCCGGAATACCTTATTCAATCCTGCCGGGTCCTCTACTTTGCGCCCCTCCCCATCCCTCACTCTACCTATTTCCCTGGCCGCCTCCCTCCTCCTCAGTTGCTGCGCTAACAGTCTGCTAGCCTTTTCCCCATACTCGTACACCACTCCCCTCGCCTTCCTAAGCTGTTCCACGGCCCTGCTCGTGGATGGTGCCCCCCAGTTCCGCCTGTAGTCTCTGCCTCTCCCTGAGTAAAATCTCCCCCGGGGACTCCGCGTGCTCTTCATCTATCCGACCCATTTCACCCATTCTATAAAGTAGAATATACTTTATAGACGTGCGAGTAAAACGAGTAGCCCCTTCCTGTCGGCTGTCTATCTCTCCAGGGGTCCACTGCCCCCATTTGCTCCATAAACCCTTTCAGCTCCCTTGCGATTGCTGGGAGTCTACCCGTTCTGGGACACGACCGATCCAAAGCCGGGTCAAGGATCATGTTAAAGTCCCCCCCCCATTATTAGCCTGCGAGAGTCCAGGTCCGGGATCTTCCCCAGCACTCTTTAATGAAGTCCACGTCATCCCAGTTCGGGGCATATAAATTCACCAGCACCACTCTTCTCCCCTCCAGTCTGCCCCGTACCATCGGGTATCTACCCCCCCTGTCTGCGGCTATGCCCTCCGCCTCAAATTGCACCCGCTTGTTGATCATGATTGCCACCCCCCTGGACTTCGAGTCCAAGTCCGAGTGGAAGACCTGGCTAATCCAGCCCTTCCTTAGCCTCATGTTACTGCTCTTAACTACATTAATAAGTTTAAAAAAAAAAAAAAAAATCTGACACTGGCTGCACCGAGTTGTGGAAGATATTATGTTTAATTGTGCAAATTGGTTTGGGTGGAAACTTAAAACCACTTTGGGGAAAAAAACAGCAATTTCAAGCACAAATTACACTCAGTTTTCTGATTACACCTAAAGTGGAAACTTCACGTTGATGAATGTTTGCTAACACTTCTGAATTTGCAGTGTTCCATGCAGGGATCCCAAAAGGTATGCAATTCCATGTGGACTCTATTGTCTTGTATTTTGATAGCTGTTTTGGACACGGAAATTAAAAATATTAACTCTACGTAAATTCCTTAAACCTTCCTGCAAACATTATTGGTGTTGAAACTGGTTAGAAGTTTACAGCGTGGAAACAGGCCCTTTGGCCCAACTTGTCCATGCCGCCCAGTTTTTAACCACAAAGCTAGTCCCAATTGCCCACATTTGGCCCATATCCCATTACTATGTACTATGCAGCATGCCACACTATGTTTCTGAATAACTCATGTAATAAGCCATAATTGAACTAGTGATCATTCAGTTTGCAATTTACAACCCAGGTGTGATCTTATGTTGAGTGGTTGGGGGCGACGGCATTAATTGATGCATCAGCATATTCTCAATGACCGAGCAGTGCAGTTTTATGACTGAATGGTCTGCATTCCCGTAACAGCCTCCCCGAACAGGCGCCGGAATGTGGCGACTAGGGGCTTTTCACAGTAACTTCATTGAAGCCTACTCGTGACAATAAGTGATTTTCATATGACCTCCTATTCTCCATGCTGTAAAGGAAAGTGACTTTTAAAAAAAATAACACTCTGCCCAATCCTGTTTTAGTGAACAATTTCTACATTCAAATATATTTATAACAGGCTGTCTTGGGTGAGGAATAAGGAGGTGTAGCAGAGGTAGAATTAGATGCACCCAGAAATAAATTTGACGCAAGTTAACAGTGAGCATTAAACTGGGACCTAGGGTTGAAGCCATCGGAATGCCCATCTGAGTTGGTTGTGATTACTTTATTTATACTCCTACTTCTGGTTTTCATATACTGGGAGCTTGACTTTAAAAAAAAAATAATTAATTAATTTGTGGGATGCAAATGTAAGGCCAACTTTTATTGTCCATCCCAAATTGGCCGTGTAAAGCTAGTGAGCCACCTTTTTGTATGTGCACCCACTGCTGTTAAGGAGCTACTTTCAGGATTTTGATGCAGTGATAGTGAAAGAGTGGTGTTATAGTTACAAATCAGGAAGTGGGTTATTTGGAGTTGCTGCACTGCGTTTTGTAGATTGTACACTCTGCTGCCATGGAGCACTGGTGATGGAGGGAGGGAGTGCTTAAGGTGGTGGATGTGTCACTGATCAAACAAGCTGTTTTGTCCTGGATTCTGTTGGATTTCTTGAGTACTGTTGGAGCCTAATCGTACAGGCAAGTGGACAATATTCCATCACGCTCCTCACTTGTGCTTTTACATGATGGACAGGCTTTGGGGAGTCGGGAGGTGAGTTCCCAGCCTTTTTGTCCTGCTCTTGTACCCACAGTATTTATATGGTTTATCCAGTATTTATATGGTTTATCCAGTTAAGTTTCTGGTTAATGACATGACCCCAGGATATTTATGCAGGAGTACTGCCATTCAATGTTGCGTGGAGATGAATACATTCTCTTGAGTTGGAGATGATCATTGCCTGGCACTTGCACAGCATGAATGCTACTATTCAGCCAATGCCTGAATGTTGTGCAAGTCTTGTTGCATGTAATTGCTTCCATGCCTGAGGAGTTGCAAATGGAATTAAATACTGCAACCATCAGTGCACAACTCCACATCTGATCTTATAATGGAGGAAAGTTAATTGAAGCAGTTGAAGATGGTTGGGCCAAAGACACAGCCCTGTGGAACTCCTGCAGCAAAGTTCTGGGGCTGATATGATTGCGTCCAACAACTACAGCTATCTTTTTTGTGGCAGGCATGACTCCAACCAGTGGCGTCTTTTCCCTCCATTCCTATTGACTTCAATTTTGTTAGGGCTCCTTCATGCTGGATATGAACATATTAGGAGCAGGTGGCCTCTCAGCCCTGCTGTGCTAATTAATAAGATCATGCATAATCTGATTGTAACCTCCCGCATACCCCCGATAACCCTTCACCTCCTTGTTTATCAATTATCTATCTATCACTGTATTGAAAACATTCAAGGACTCTGCTTCTGCCACCTTTTTTTTAAAATAATTTTTATTGAAAGAATTTTTTACATGAAGATATTTACCCCAACTAACTATAAAATATTACAAAATATTCCCTCTTAACAAATATCCCCCCCCCGCCCGAACTCGCGCGCGCGTTGTCCCTCCCCCCCTCCCCCCTCCCCCAAAAACAAACAAAGCAACACTCAACATCAAACATGAACTGCGAGCAAATTTGCCCGCATTTCAACCGTAAATAACCCACCACAACCGTTGTTGCCCCCCCCCCCCCCCCCCCCCCCCCCCCGGGTTGCTGCTGCTGCGACCTCTGTACCCTATCTCTGAGCCAAAAAGTCGAGGAAAGGCTGCCACCGCCTAAAGAACCCTTGTACCGACCCTCTCAGGGCGAATTTGACCCTTTCCAACTGAATAAAGCTTGCCATGTCATTAATCCAAGTTTCCACGCTTGGAGGCCTCGCGTCCTTCCACTGTATTAGTATCCTTCTTCGAGCAACTAGGGACGCAAAGGCCAGTACTCCGGCCTCTCTCGCCTCCTGTACCCCCGGCTCCACCCCAACCCCAAAGATCGCAAGTCCCCATCCTGGTTTGACCCTGGATCCCACCACCCTCGACACCGTCCTTGCCACCCCCTTCCAGAACTCCTCCAGTGCCGGACGTGCCCAAAACATATGGACATGGTTCGCTGGACTTCCCGAACACCTGACACATCTGTCCTCACCCCCAAAGAACCGACTCATCCTTGTCCCCGTCATATGGGCTCTATGTAGCACCTTAAATTGAATGAGGCTAAGCCTCGCACACGAGGAGGAAGAATTAACCCTCTCCAGGGCATCAGCCCATGCCCCATCCTCTATCTGTTCTCCCAGCTCCCCCTCCCACTTGGCTTTCAGCTCCTCTACTGATGCCTCCTCCGCCTCCTGCATTACTTTGTAGATGTCTGATATCCTCCCCCCTCCGACCCAGACCCCCGAGAGCACCCTATCACTCGCCCCCCTGCTGGGGAGCAAGGGAAACCCTTCCACCTGGCGTCTAGCAAATGTCTTCACCTGCAAATGTCTAAACATGTTTCCCGGGGGGAGCCCGAATTTCTCCTCCAGCTCTCTCAGGCTCGCAAACCTCCCATCTACAAACAGATCCTTCAGCTGCCTGATGCCCACCCTGTGCCAGCTCTGAAATCCCCCGTCCATGTTCCCCGGGATGAATCTGTGGTTCCCTCTTAACGGTGCCTCCATCAGACCTCCCACTTCCCCCCTGTGTCGCCTCCACTGCCCCCAGATCTTGAGGGTGGCCGCCACCACCGGGCTCGTGGTGTACCTCGTGGGAGGGAGCGGCCATGGCGCCGTTACTAGGGCCCCCAGGCTTATGTTGCCACAGGACGCCCTCTCCATTCGTTTCCAAGCTGCCCCCTCCCCTTCCATCATCCACTTGCGCACCATCGATACATTTGCCGCCCAGTAATACCCCGAAAGATTGGGTAATGCCAGCCCTCCACTATCCCTACTCCGCTCCAAGAAGACCCTCCTCACCCTTGGGGTGCCGTGCGTCCACACGTAGCTCATGATGCTACTCGTCACCTTTTTGAAGAAGGCCCTAGGGAGGAAGATGGGCAAGCACTGAAATAAAAACAAAAACCTCGGGAGGACCGTCATTTTAACGGACTGCACTCTGCCCGCCAACGACAGCGGCACCATGTCCCACCTTTTAAATTCCTCCTCCATCTGTTCCACCAGCCTGGAGAAGTTCAGCTTGTGGAGAGTCCCCCAGTTCCTTGCCACCTGCACCCCTAAATATCTAAAACTCTTTCCTGCTCTCTTAAACGGGAGTCTCCCGATTCCCTCTTCCTGGTCCCCTGGGTGTATCACAAATACCTCACTCTTGCCCAAGTTTAGCTTGTACCCCGAAAAGTCCCCAAATTCTGCTAGCAGTTCCATCACCTCCGGCATTCCCCCTTCTGGGTCTGCCACGTATAGCAGCAGGTCGTCCGCGTATAGCGATACCCGGTGCTCCTCCCCGCCCCTTGTCAGCCCGCTTCTGCCACCTTTTGAAGATGAGAGTCCCAAAGATACGCTACCCTCTGAGAGAGAACATTTCTCCTCATCTGTCTTAAATGGATGAACCCTTAACAATGACTCCTAGTTCTAGATTCTCCCACAAGAGGAATCATCCTCTCCACAGCCACCCAGCCATGACCCCTCAGGATCTTGATGTTTCAATCAAGTTGCCTCTTCCTTGTCTAAACTCCCAATGGATGCAAGCCTAGTCTGTGCAGTCTTTCCTCTGAAGGCAATCTTCCCAATTCTGGTATTAGTTCAGTAAACCTTCTCTGAAATTTAGTATACCAAATGTGGTCTCACCAGTGACCGGTGTAACTGAATTGTCACCCCCTACTTTGATATTTAATTCCCTTTGCAATGAATGATAATATATTTCCGTTCATCCGTTGTCGCACCGTCTGCATGGTCCTGATGCAGGAAAGGATGTCCCGAAGCGTGGTACATTGGCGAGACCATGCAGACGCTTTGACAACGGATGAACGGACCGCGTAACAATTGCCTGGCAGGAATGTTCCCTTCCAGTCAGGGAACACTTCAGCAGTCAAGGGCATTTAGCCTCTGATCTTCGGGTAAGGCGGCCTTCAGGACGCGCGACGATGCAGAATCACCGAGCAGAAACTTATAACCCAAGTTCCGCACACATGAGTACGGCCTCAACCGGGACTTTGGATTCATGTTGCATTACATTCACCCCCCACCATCTGGCCTTGGTTTGCAAAATCCTACCAACTGTCCTGGCTTGAGACAATTCACACCTCTAACCTGCTCCATCTGGACCTGTAACGACTTTATCGTCTTGCATCTTTGACTTTGTCTATATAAATGTTTCTGGAACCTACCTCTTCATTCACCTGAGGACGGAGCAGTGCTCTGAAAGCTAGTGATTCAAAACAAACCTGTTGGACTTTAACCTTGTGTTGTAAGACTTCTTACTGATTTTTAACAGTGATCTCGGTCATCGTCACTGTAATAGATGTTAAGCTCACTGACCTGTAGTTTCTTCCTTTCTGTCTCACTCTCTTTTTGAGTAAAGGAATTACATAGGGGCTGGTTTAGCACAGGGCTAAAGAGCTGGCTTTTAAAGCAGACCAAGGCAGGACAGCAGCACGGTTCAATTCCCGTACCTGCCTCTCTAAACAGGAGCCAGAATGTGACGTCTAGGGGCTTTTCACAGTAACTTCATTGAAGCCTACTTGTGACAATAAGCGATTTTCATTTAATTTTCATTCATTTAATTTCACATGTGTATTTTTGCAATCTAATGCACCTTTCCCAAATCCAGGATATTTTGGAAAATTTAAACCAACTCGTCAACGATTTCACTGGCCACTCAGTTTAAGACCTTAGGTTGAAGTTCATTTGACCTAGAGATTTTTCAGCTTGTAGCTCCAACGATATTCTAAGTACCACTTCCCTTGTGATTGTCATTTTCCTGAGTTCCTTCCTCCATTCCAATTCGTGATTTAACAGCTATTTCTGGGATATTACTTGTAACCTTGATGGTGAACACCCTTGAAAAATACCTGTTCAATTTATCTGCCATCTCATTTTATTTTAAATTTATTAATTCTCCAGATTCACTTTTTATTTGCCCAGTGCTCATTTTGTGAATTCTTATTTATATATGTAAAGAAACTCTTACTATTCATTGTTATGTGTCTAGCTAGTTTTCTCTTCTACTCCCTTCTTTGTAAGGTTTTTGTCATTCTTCGCTATTCTTTATGTTCCGTCCAATCTTTTGACCTGCCAATTGCCTTTGTCTAATTATATGCTTTTTTGCGCATTTAGTTAACCGCGGATATTGGATTCTCCCCTTGGAATTTTTCTTTCTCCTTGAAATGTATGTATTCTGAAATATCCATTTAAATGTCTGCCATTGCATCTCTCCCTCAACCTGATTTGCCAGTTTATTTTAGCTAGCTCTGTTTTCATTGTTCTGGTCCCAGCTGATGTTACTACTGGACGGTCAGGTCCCCGAATGGAACCTTAGCTCAATAGACCCTAACTTTGTTTTGAGATGTGGATGAACAGAATCACAGGACTGCCAATCAACTTTTAACAAAACAAAAACATTTCTTCAATCAGAAAAGATTAACTATAAAATGCTACTCCTTCATTCCCACTGCACCTCCATAGACACACAGATCTACAAGGATTACACAAGTTACAAAATACCTTGGACTCTAATGTTCTCAGTAAGTACATAGTCTATGTACCAATTGCTGAAATGACAGTGAAACCAAGTGACAATTGCCACCCATAACGACTTCTGTGTATTTCTCATCTAATCCCCTCCAAATGCTTATCACACTTTGAGCCAACTGGTCTCACTGGAATTCTGACATCTACGTGAATGTTTCCAAACTCCACTCTTGAAAAAACATGATGTGGAATCTTCTCCCAAAGAATGCTTTCTCTTGGATGCCTTCAAAAGGAAACCACTTCCAGGATTTGAATATCTCCTTTCAATATTTCTCTGTCTTGGATTGCATGTGCATTCAGAGTTCCACACAATCTCTCAGGTAATGAACCATGTCAACATAACACTACTGCTTCACAGGCTACATTAAGCGTTCACCAACCTTAGTGTTACTTCAGATGTCTGGCTTCTCACTGGTCAATTTTCCCAGGTCTGCACCTTGTATTTCAATCCTTAACTGGGAGCCTCTCTCCTTGCTCCTTTCTTTAACTTCAGTGAGCAGTACCTTGTTCAGATGCCAGTTTTGTCCTTTTGACTTCCGTCTTCCTGGGACTTCTCTTTCAATTCCCTGGTTTCTAGAACTATCTGTTGTTTACCTTCTGGGACTTGCTTTCTGCCCCTTACTCCATTGTCTTGCCTTTTTGCTGGCAGTTTCTGTGAGAGATGCTTTCTTCTCAGGTACCTGGTCTCAACTGAACGATAAGTGATGATGCTTTTCAATGTGGGCCCCAGGTTCCAAAACAACAGCCTAGTCTTTTTTAAAATAATGTGTGTTTTCACGTTGTAAACTTTAAATTACAATGGAGATACAGTTTGACGTGAAATTCACATGCAAGCGCATGAAGCTACGAATCTTTTAACCCCATGTTACACAGAAACACAATTAAACATGCGTAAAGCTATACTTTGTTTCTAATATCCATACATAAAAATATAGATTATTTATAAACTACCTCTGCTTCCTAACATTTGGCCATATAATTCCCCTTATTTAATTTTGAAATACTAGTCTCGGACCCACTTCTTTCTGTTGCTCGTTCTGGGTGAGTGTGCTTAACACTCAATTTGGCTCTGTTTCGTTACTTAGCTTTGGAGTCGTCAGGCATCGTTAAGATACCGCCACAAGTTTCAAGGTCAAGTTCAAAGCAATAAAACCATACACCAATTAGTAAGTTCAAACAAGACACGTTTATTATATTACAGTAATCTACTAATCATGCATATAAACTATAAGACTAGGCTAATCCTACCACTACTAGGCCAAATACTTATCTGGACAAGGGGACTGCCGGATCAGGGAACAACGTCTTCTAGCTTTGTCCTGGGTCCGCAGGCTTCCAGTGGTTATGGTCTAAAGGGGTCAGGAGTGTCTATTCCCGTAGCGTGCGTTGTGACTTACTTGCTGGCGGCTTCTGTCAAGCCCTCTCCTGCACAAGGTTCTTCTGCTGCACGGCGTTCTGCTGGGAGGGCTAGTTGGTCAAGGAGAGGCTGACAGAGAGAGCGAGCTGGGGTCGGGGTCTCTGTTTTATACTCCTCTCGGGGTCTTGCGCCCACCTGGGCGGACCCTCTATACTCTTGTAATCGATTGGGTCTCTTCCCAATCGATTGATTTGAATTCCCCAATAACGGGACAGTATCTCGATCACTGTGGCGGTTCTTGGGACTCATTGTTTTGGGCTTCTTTGGCGCTGAAAAGTCTGGCCTTCCATTCAATGTATCGGTTAGTGCTAACTTGTGTCTTTTGTGCCTGGGGATCGCCCGGTATCGCCTCATTAATATGCTAACTTTCTTTTCACAGCGTTGTCTGGTTTCAGCAACAGCCAAACTGGTTTCTGCAGCAGTCCAAATATACAAGCACTCTGCAAGCTGCTTGCTTTTTACAACATGTCCAATTTTCCCTGCATTCCTTGCAATCTTCCATTTTGTGTTTGGGCAGTGGTCACCCCAGGTGGCTACATTTCCCTCAAACAAAATGTAAAATTCAATGTTATTATAATCGCTGCTATGTCACCTATGTGTGGATTATAATCCTCTTTTCTGACAATCTCCCATTATCTCTTCCTTTATACACTCTACTACCATGTAGTTATAATTAGGGGAGCTGTACACAACCCCCACAAGTGACTTCTTGCCCGTATAATTTTTCACCTCAGTCCACACCACTTCTACATCTTGGTTTCCTGAATTTAGGTAATCTCTCTCTAATGTGATAATAGCACCATTAATTAGCAGAGTCATCCCTCCATCTTTTCCTAGCTCCCTGTTCTTCCTAAAAGTCACACACCCTTCAATATTTGGGTCCTAATCTGTCATCCTGCAGTCAAGTCAGGCCATCAGATCATTCTTATTTACTTCTATTTGAGCTATAATTTAATCTGTTCTGTTTCAAATGCTACATGCATTCAGATACAGAGCCTTTAGTTTTGCCCTTTTATCATTTTTGTTACCTCTAGCCTTGACTGCTGTTTTATTCTTAGATTTGTATTCTCTAGTCTTCCTGTCATGTTCCCTTTATCATTTAACATATCAATACCTTTCTCTCTTGTCTTGTCTCTCTCTTTGGTTTACTGTATCTTCCGAAATCCGATCCCATGCTCTCGCTAATTAGCTTATACCACTCTCTACATCCCTAGTTTTGCGGCTTGCTCAAACATTAGTCCCAGCATGGTTCAGGTTGGCACAGTGGTTAGCCCTGCTGCCTTACAGTGCCAAGAATCCGGGTTCGATTCTAGCCTTGGATGACTGACTGTGGAGTTTGCACATTCTCCGTGTCTGTGTGGGTTTCTTTCGGGTCCTCTGGTTTCCTCCCACAGATCAAAGATGTGCAGATTAGGTGGATTGGCCATGATCAATGCGCGGGGTTATGGGGTCTGGGCGAATCAGTGGGCCAAGGTAGAGTGCTCTTTTGGAGGGTCGGTGCAGACTCGATGGGACAAACTATCTATTCTGCACTGTTGGGATTCTGTAGATTTTATAGGTGTAGACCGTCCAAACAATATAGATTCCACTTTCCCCAATAATGGTGCCAGTGTCCCAAGAACTGGAACCTAGTTCTCCCACAACAGTCTTTTCTTTCCTTAAATTTAGAGTACCCAATTCATTTTTTTCCAATTAAGGGGCAATTTAGCGTGGCCAATCCACCTACCCTGCACATAGAACATAGAACAGTACAGCACAGAACAGGCCCTTCGGCCCTCAATGTTGTGCCGAGCCATGATCACCCTACTCAAACCCACGTATCCACCCTATACCCGTAACCCAACAACCCCCCCTAACCTTACTTTTATTAGGACACTACGGGCAATTTAGCATGTCCAATCCACCTAACCCGCACATCTTTGGACTGTGGGAGGAAACCGGAGCACCCGGAGGAAACCCACGCACACAGGGGGAGGACGTGCAGACTCCACACAGACAGTTACCCAGCCGGGAATCGAACCTGGGACCCTGGAGCTGTGAAGCATTTATGCTAACTACCATGCTACCCTGCTTTGGGTTGTGGGGGCGAAACCCAAGCAAACACGGGGAGAATGTGCAAACTCCACACGGACAGTGACTCAGAGCTGGGATCGAACCTTGGACCTCAGCACCGTGAGGCCGCAGTGCTAACCCACTGCGCCACCGTGCTGCCACCCACAACAGTCTTTGAGCCGTGCACGTGGCTCAGATAATAACCCTGAGATTAGTACCTTTGAGGTTCTGCTTTCATTTTAATGCCAAGCTTCACATACTCTCTGCAGGTTTAATAAAATTCTCCCTTGATGTCAAGGGAAGTCCCTAACATTTCACCTCTTCAATTCATCTCTTTTTTCCATGTTTGGAGCCAGATGTAATAAAGTCCGATCATACTGGTTGAAGATGGTTGCAAATGATTCAATCTTGCCTTTTGCACTGATGTGCTGGGTTCCATCACCTTTTGAGGGTGAGGATGGGTGGCGTGGTAGCACAATGGTTAGCACTGTTGCTTCACACCGCTAGACACCCTGTTTTGAGTCCCAGTTTGGGACACTGTCTGTGTGGAGTTTGCACATTCTCCAGTGTCTGTATGGGTTTCCTCCGGGTGCTCCGGTTTCCTCCTACAAAAAGTCCTGAAAGACCCGCTTGTTGGGTGAATTGGATATTCTGAATTCTCCCTCAGTGTACTACAACAGGGGCCGTAGTGTGGCGATTGGGATTTTCACAGTAATTTTATTGCAGGGTTAATGTTTTTTAAAAATAGTTTATTATGACTACTTTATTATATTTGTGGAACTGCCGCCTCCCCTGGTTAGTTGTTTAAGTGTCACAATAGGATGTGACAGCACCGCAGAACATTGACCTGATTTGTTGGTTGTGGGTTTGCTTTGCTGCATTTATTAGATGCAGCTTCCATTGTTTAGCAATGTTATAATTCAAGTTATAGTTCACCAGATTGGTACCTCATTTTTAGGTATATCTGGTGCTGCACCTTACATGCACTCCTGCATTCCTCATTGAACCAGCATTGGTCCCTTGGCTTGATAGTGACAGTAAAGAGGGGGCTGGTTTAGCACATTGGGCTAAATCGCTGGCTTTTAAAAAAAAATGTTTTTTATTGAGTTTTCATATTTTATATCCAACAAATTACAAATCATTAGAGAAAAAAAAAAACACGCAAAAATTAACATGTATATTTACAGGTAAGCATCTTCATAATAACAGCTGTGGCCGCCCCCTTTAGCCGGCATACATATTTTACATTCCCCAATATGGCCGAGGCACATGTTTATAGGCAATTATTTACAGGTTGGTTTTGGGCCTTAGCTAGCCATCAAACCCCCATAACAAACCAGTAGCCCCCCCCCCCCCCCACCCCCGGCTACCTTCCCCCGATTCCCGTCCATTTTCCCCTGATTCTTGGCCACCCGACTATTCTTCCTCTTGTTCGTTGGCCACAAACAGGTCCCGGAACAATTGCATGAATGGCTCCCACGTTCTGTGGAAGCCATCGTCTGACCCTCGGATGGCGAATTTGATCTTCTCCATTTGGAGAGATTCCGAGAGGTCGGACAGCCAGTCTGCAGCTCTGGGCGGTGCTGCTGACCGCCAGCCAAACAGGATTCTACGGCGGGCGATCAGGGAGGCAAAGGCAAGGGCGTCCGCCCTCCTCCCCAGGAATAGTTCTGGCTGGTCTGAAACCCCGAAGACCGCCACTATCGGGCATGGCTCCACCCTCACCCCCACCACTTTGGACATAGCCTCGAAGAAGGTGTCCAGTACTCCACAAGTCTGGGGCAAGACCAGAACATGTGGCCGTGGTTAGCCGGGCCTCTTTGGCACCGTTCACATCTGTCCTCCACCTCCGAGAAGAACCTACTCATACGGTTTCTTGTTAAGTGGGCTCTATGTACCACTTTTAGTTGCGTCAGTCTGAGCCTTGCGCACGTGGAGGTGGAGTTGACCCTACGCAGTGCTTCGCTCCAGAGTCCCCACCCTATCTCGATCCCCAGGTCGTCCTCCCATTTCATTCTTGTTGCGTCCAGTACGGTGTCGCCCCTTTCTACCAGTCGGTCATACATGTCGCTACAGTTTCCTTTCTCTAGGATACTTGCGTCCAGTAGGTCTTCCAGTAGTGTCTGTCGTGGCGGTTGTGGGTACGTCCTTGTCTCCTTTCTTAGGAAGTTTTTGAGCTGCAGGTACCGTAGCTCGTTCCCCCCGGCTAGCCGAAACTTCTCTGTCAGTTCGTCCAGTGTTGCGATCCTGTCGTCCATGTATAGGTCCCTGACTGTCAGTGTCCCCCCGTCCTGCCTCCACCTTTTGAAGGTGGAGTCAGTCAGTGCTGGTGTGAACCTATGGTTGTTGCAGATGGGAGCTTTGTCCGAAATTGTGGTCAGGCCAAATTGCTGCCGCAGTTGGTTCCAGGATTGGAGGATGGCTGTCACCACTGGGCTGCTGGAGTGTTTTTTGGGTGGGGATGGGAGTGCTGCCGTGGCGAGGGCCCGGAGGGAGGTTCCCATGCAGGAGGCCTCCTCCGCATGCACCCACTCGGCTTCTGGCTCCTGGATCCATCCCCTTACTCGCTCGGCTGTTGCCGCCCAGTGGTGGAATTGTAGATTTGAGAGGGCTAGGCCCCCCCTGGATTTTATTTTTTGTAGGACCTTCTTTGAGATCCTAGCATTGTTACCCCCCCCCCCCCCCCCCCCCCCCCCCCCCCCCCCCATACGAACGCCATGATAAGTTTGTCCAGCACTTTGAAAAAGGCCTTGGGGTTGTAGATCGGAATGGATCTAAACAGGAAGAGGAACCTGGGCAGTACGTTCATTATGATCGTCTGGACTCGTTTGAACGGCAGCTCCTTTAGTGCTGCACCCCCCCCCCCCCCCTCCTTGCGGGTGTACTGGGAAGATCTCGCTTTTGCTCATGTTGAGTTTGTAGCCCGAGAAGGCTCCAAACTCTTTCAGGAGCGCGTTGATTCCGTCCATGCTGCTTTGTGGGTCCGAGATGTAGAGGAGCAGATCATCTGCATAGAGTGAGACTCTGTGCTCTCTGCCTCCCCTTCGGATTCCCCTCCAATTTTTTTGCTGCCCTGAGCGTGATTGCTAGCGGTTCGACTGCTAGTGCGATCAGCAGCGGGGACAGTGGGCATCCTTGTCTGGTGCCCCTGTGCAGCTGGAAGTATTGGGAGTTGGTATTGTTGGTCCGTACACTCGCCATGGGAGCGTTGTATAGGAGCTTTACCCAAGCGGTGAACCCTGTTCCAAGCCCGAACCGCTCCAGTACCTCTATGAGGTATTTCCATTTGACTCTGTCGAAGGCCTTTTCTGCGTCCAGGGAGACGATCACCTCTTGTGTTCTCTCCCCGGAGGGGGTCATTATCACGTTCAGCAGGCATCTGATGTTCGAGGTAAGCTGTCTACCTTTGACGAAGCCCGTCTGGTCCTCTGTGACCACCTCAGGTACACAGTCTTCTAGCCTTTTGGCTAGGAGTTTGGCGTCTGCGTTCAGCAGAAATATGGGTCTGTGTGACCCATATTCCGTTGGGTCTTTGTCTTTCTTAGGTATCAGCGAGATTGAGGCCTGTGCTAACGTGGGTGGCAGTGTGCCCCTAGCTAGCGAGTCTGTGAACATCTCCCGCAGGTGCGGGGCCAGCGCTGTCGCGAATTTTTTGTAGAAGTCCGCCGGGAATCCATCCGGTCCCGGCGCCTTCCCCGTCTGCATGGAGCTAATGCTGTCCATGATCTCTCCCAGTGCTAGTGGTGCTTCCAGGTCCCGTTTTCTGCCCTCTCCCACGACTGGTATGTCCAGTCCATCAAGGAACCGGTTCATCCCAGCCTTCCCCGTTGGGGGCTCTGAGGTGTACAGCTCTTGGTAGAAGGCCTTGAAGGTTTTGTTAATCCTCTCTGGTTCTGTTTCCAACGTGCCTCTGGTACCCCTGATTTGCGCAATTTCTCTGGTGGCTGCCTGCTTTCTCAGCTGGTGTGCCAACAGGCGGCTGGCTTTGTCTCCGTGTTCGTACAGGGTCCCGCGCGCCTGGCGGAGTTGGTGCACTGCTTTCCTGGTGGAGAGCAGGTCAAAGTTCCTTGTAGTTCTTTTCTTTCCGCCAGGAGCTCTACGGTCGGGGCCTCGGAGTATTTACGGTCTACCTCCAGTATGGAGTCGACCAGCTTCTGCCTAGTCACCCTTTCCTCCCTATCTCTCTGCGCTTTGAAGGCAATGATTTCCCCTCTTAGTACGGCCTTAAGCGCTTCCCAGAACATGGAGGATGAGACCTCCCTGTTTTGGTTGTTCTCCGTGTACTCTGCTATGGCCCGCGCTATCCTTTCACTGAAGACCTTGTCAGCTAGTAAGGAAATCGCTGGCTTTTAAAGCAGACCAAGGCAGGCCAGCAGCACGGTTCAATTCCCGTACCAGCCTCCCCGAACAGACGCCGGAATGTGGCGACTAGGGGCTTTTCACAGTAACTTCATTTGAAGCCTACTTGTGACAATAAGCGATTTTCATTTTCAAGTGAAGCCTTTCAGGGCCAAGAGGGTACAGACTGTATTGAATAATGTTCAGTTGATGGCTCACAGCGCCTCATGGATGCCCGATTTTGAACTGCTAGATGTGTTGTGACTTGTCTTTGATGTAAAGACATGATTTTGTGGTCACTCTTGCAGTGCTGTCACAGGCAGAATCTACAACAAATAGATTGGCGAGGACTTAGCAAGTGGGCAACACCTACTTGACTGCTTTTCTCTCCATCTGCTGCAGGCCCATGTAGCAATATTTCTTTTGGGTGTCAGCCAGCTCAGTCATTGGTGACGTTAATGAGTCACTCTTGATGGACATTGAAGTCCCCACTCGGAGTGCATTCTGTGCCCTCAACATGGAGGACCACTGATTCATCAGCTGAACCAGAGTTGGGGGGGTGGGTGAAATGTGTTACTTTGTAATCAGAAAGAGATTTCTTTGCCCATGTTTGACCAAATGCCATGGGACATTTTTGGGTCCAGAGTCAATGTTGAGGACTCCCAGGACCACCGTATCCCAATTTTATACCACCATGTTAGCACCTCAGATTTGTCTGTCCTGACTGTTGGATAGAACATACACAGAGATGGTGATGGAGCAGTCTCAGACAGTGACTGTTAAAAGAAACAAATTCTGTGAGTATGCCTGTCCGGTTTTATTGATATTTAACTTTCAGTAGTTGTTTGATAGAACTTAGTGGTGTGCAGGGCCATTTCAGAGGGCAATATTCTTTTTCAAGAATAGCATTCATGCATCAGATGGCCTTTTATGACAATTGGGTAATTTCATGATTATCATTACGGATACTAGTCTTTTATTTTGGATTGATTAATTTATTGCATTTAACTTCCCACAGGATTTGAACTCATGACCCTGACATTAATCTGGGCCTCTGGATTACTAATCTAATAACATGCTGCTGTCCCCTTTAATGGTTTCAGATGTAAAGTCATGGCATTATTGAAATAAATTTAGTGTTGAGGGGAAGAGAAGAGGCTACTTAAAAAATTTAATTGTGAATGAGGTGCAGTTATTTTCTTAACGTTATGATGAATAAAGTGAACAAAATATGATCAATCTGCAAACTCAAGCCACATTTACTGTATCTATCATGGTCGCTTTCATCAGGATTGGATGCTGCAGCATTTATTCTGTTCATTTCAACCTATTGTATCTGAGGCCTCTTGCTGAAGACGCAATCGTTTTTAAAAAATTAGACAATGAACATATATTGACTTGACTTTCATATTGCTGAGCTGGAGAAAAATGGGATAAATCTAACTTTTGGGAAGAAGACAGGAGAATGAGGATGAGAAACATCTCTGCCATTCAATCATGGCTGATCAGACTGGATGGGCCGAATAGCTCCTATGTCTTATGGGTAAAGGTATAAAATGGGGGATATGGAATCAGTTATCAAGTTGACTTCAATGTAAGGGAAGATTACATCAGTGAGACAGTATACTTGCAAAAGAAGTGAGTTATATTTCCTTTTGCAGCTGTGAGAAGCTTTTGTAATTTGAATTTCTTTTTTCTACAAGAATATGCAAAATAATTTACACAATGCAGCGAGTTGCGCGAAGAAGCCCAGGGAAAGCTGTGTTTTGTTTGCTGCTTTCTTATGTGATTATTTAGTGTGAAGATATTCTTCTGTCTTTATCCTCGCTGTAACAGGACTAAGCCACATTTGTTACCATTAAGTGCAAGACTTAGGATGCAAGGGTTTTACCAGGAACACTCAATAGATAAGTTGCACAACCGTCCACAGGTTTTAATGCCTTCTGGGCTAGGAAAGGAAAATACAAAAATTCCCAAGTCTGAAAAGTTTGTGCCTGTGTAAAATTTGATTGGGCTTGACGTTGATGCTTTTTATGGCCCTGTAGCCTGGGGATATTCGGTTCTTGCAAGCAAAATGGCTACTTGAATAAGCAGTGGAACACCTGCTAGCATATGTTGAAATGTATTTGGCAAAGGCCCATTTACTCGGAAGAAAAGTGTATTAGAATCTTAGAATCACAGTGGTTAGCACTGCTGTCTCACGGCGCAATGGCGCCTCACGGTGGATTGGCCACACTAAATTGTCCCTTAATTAGAAAAAAAAGAATTGGATACTATAAATTTATTTAAAAGAAATAATCATAGAATCTACAGCACGGAGACAGGACCTTCGGCCATACTGGTCCATGCCAACCAAAAAGCCCATCTAATCTAACATCCAGGCTAACAAATAGATAACTTCTTATTTAAAGCTATATGCTTAAGGATCAGATAGATTAATGGCTTGGTCCTCATTTTCACTAAAAGAGTTGTATATTTTTTAAAAACTACAGGTACCCCATTGCATTGCATTATTGCTGCAAGATGCAGCATTGTGATGTAAATGAGGTGGCACGACTGCTGGAAGAGGTAAGAACTAACTTGGTGGTTTTCCAAGACTCTTCCAGTGCCACTAGTGGAAAATATGAACAGTTGAGGCTGAATACCATTTTGTTTTTTTTTGTCTTTTGTTGGGTTAGGTGTGGTATTAATATTGCTCAGCTGCAGAGTTCTTCTGCCTCTGTTGAGGAACGTTTGTTGTTTGAAAACAAGTTGTGGAATCATAGGTTATTTCAAAATTGGCCAATTAAGTCTTCTAGAGTTTTTCTCCAGCTAGTCTTACTCCATTCTTCAGCTCAGTTCCCATAATCACAAACATTCTTTGTGTTTAAGCAACTAATTCCTGGGAAACCCAGTTTGGCAACTATTAAATAATGTGCCTAATTAAACTGTGGAAGGCTGATTTTAAATATGATTGATAAAATATCGCACCTCTCCAAAATGGGACACAAGCATGACATGCCTGTGGCTGTTAAAATAAAAATTATGCCACGTATGTATTCTTAGGGGCTGGTTTAGCTCACTCAGCTAAATCGCTGGCTTTTAAAGCAGACCAAGCAGTCCAACAGCACGGTTCGATTCCCGTACCAGCCTCCCCGGACAGGCGCCGGAATGTGGCGACTAGGGGCTGGTTTAGCTCACCAGGCTAAATCGCTGGCTTTTAAAGCAGACCAAGCAGGCCAGCAGCACGGTTCGATTCCCGTACCAGCCTCCCCGGAGAGGCGCCGGAATGTGGCGACTAGGGGCTTTTCACAGTAACTTCATTGAAGCCTACTCGTGACAATAAGCGATTTTCATTTCATTTCATTTCACAGTAACTTCATTGAAGCCTACTCGTGACAATAAGCGATTTTCATTTCATTTCAAAGTTTAATGTTTAGCCACCCACCCCGCTCCTGTCCCTTCACCCTTTTTTGTCCTTATAGGGTGTTAAATTCATGTATGCCTGAAAATGTCCAAGTTTGAATTTTGACCGGGAGGAGAGGCATTTTGCATATGTTTTAAACAAAAACTTGCATGTTTTCTTTTTTTTAATGGATAGAGGCAGTAAATGCTATTTGAGCTTTTTCTTGTGATTTCTCCCTTTCCCACCTTCCTGTTTGTTGTGCAGTTGAAAATACGTTTGCTGCCTTTACTTTGACCATTTGCTTAGTATTTATCTAGGAAGTGCTCATGTTTAAACAGGGATACTTCAAAAGTAAATCAATAAAAAAGCTATTGCATTTATTAATAATAAATTAGTTTTATTGCCACTGGATTGTTTATGCAAGACATTGTCACGAGTAAGTATAATATGGATAGATTGAAATATGTAATCGAGCTGTAATCATAATATTCTTGGTTCTAACACTTTTTATTTTGTGATCATTTGTAGGCGTTGGAGAGAAAGGACTGGCAATAAAAAGGTGCAGCCCCCTTCGACTGCCCGGTGACAAGGTTCCACCCAAATCACCTCGGCCTCGCCGCAATATATGGCTTTCTCGTAGTCAGTCAGACTTTTTTACCCGAAAAAGCAGTCGGAAGATTAATGTCCAAGATCCACATTACACTCCTAGTGAGGGGACATCACGCAAGATTAACCCTTTCAATGCCAGACAGGACCTGAAAGGTGGAAAGATCAAATTTGTGGACACACCAAGTAAATCAGTAATATCGCTTGCATTTGACCTGCCGTCACCTGATGCTGTAAACTATCCAGTCACGTCTATATCGCAGGTGAAACAGTACCGCAGTGGGGAGTTTCAGGAATCTTTACCCTCTGAACGACAATATCGCTCTCTTCCAGTTTCACCTGATCTTCCAGCAAAAGAATGTCACGGTTTTGGACCCTTTTCGTTGATGCTTGGGAAATGTGACCTAGGAACTGATGTGCGGCAGAAAGTGTCAAGCAGTTGCAGACATTCTGAATTGCAGATTCCACCATTTAAGTTCAAACCTCAGACACAAGAATCTGAATCATCAGAACAGTTTGCGATGGACTGTTCAAGAAGTGAATTCCCACAGGATGAAAATGAAGCATATACAAAGTTAAAGACACTATTGAAGGTAAAAAACAATGAAAACATGACTGTCCTTGGCCAAGAAGGTTTGAAGTACAATAGTATGACTGGAGGTAATGGACCAAATTTAGATCGTACATCATTCAGCCACTGGGATAGCTCAGTTTCCGATGAAGAAATGGAGGAACAAGAGATGCAGAGGGACATGTCTAAATTAGCGATACCAGAACCTAAGTTACCCTTCAGTGTAAATATTGCACTGGAGCAAGATGGTGAAGTGGATCAAAGTAGTTCTGTTTTTACAGCTGAAGAATCTGACGTGGAAGGGCGTTCGTCTGTAGTACTGACTCCATGCATGACTTCAAATCCATGTCACATTCAGTCAAAATGTGACATTTGAAGGCGCGCACATACTAACATTGTACAGAGAGGCTTAATAAAAATCCAGTTACTTTTATTTCGTCAGAAAAAGGTATATGAGAAAGATTAAAATTCTAAAACTGTTTCAACAGGTGGATGCTGGTACTGTGGACATCAGTCTGTTCTGATAAATGATTTGGCATAATATGTGGTGGTGAGCCAGTATTATAAATGGTCTAATTTGGGTAAAATTTTGGATCACCTACAAGTTACGTGAAATCTTTATGGCAGTAGTTTTATAAAGCAGCTAAGTCTATCCCCTTATTAATGCCAGTATCAACAGTATATCCATTCATAAATTTCAGTATTTGTAGAATCATTAGTGGTTTTAACAAATCTATGTTAGATGGCCATTCTAGTCTCAATTTGAATGCAATTAAGATATTTATATATTTTTTAAAATCCTCAATTGTGATGCAGTTTACTGTATTATTATTGACCTGTATCTATCATGTTTTAGTGAAAATCCATTGGGCAAATTAATAATAAAGTACCAGTTTAATTTCACACTTTCCATATGTAGGAGGTTTTGCCCTGATAAATCGGGATTAGGTCCATGCTGCATGAAAATTAAAGAGTGCACATGGTTATATTTACTTCATGTTTGCACCCAAGTCTGCTTGAGATAAGATTACTGTTATGAACACGGTGTCATTATTAGAACAGCCTGCATGTCCTAGGGTACCAGTATATAATGAACTGTTTTGGGTCTCGATTTGGTCTCCCCGTCGTCCACAGAAAGATTTTTCTCTCTCTAAATTTAACTGTTTTACTCAAATTGAAGAGGCAGATCGCCAGGGTTTCTTCAATGAGAGAAGCACTTCATCACTTTCTTTCCTATAGCTTGAAAGATGTTACTACTGTATATTTTGTTTTTCAGCCTGGATTACTGTAACTGGAGTCAGATGTATAGCAGCATGGTGTCATGTAAATTAGTTTAAGATGGGTCAACCAAGGGATTAGCGCAAGGAATGTTTAATTAACAAAGAAAGTCAGTCATGGTGTATTTATCTTTTATGAACCCTGTGAAATGCAGTTTATTATGATGTGGAAATTTTGTTTGAATTAGATTTTTTCGTTCCCCCCCCCCCCCCCCCCCCCCCCCCCCCCCCCAAAATGCCATGCACTATGCAGATCGGTGAACTTTTTTCACAACATCCTATGCTGTTTTGTAATTGGCTGTTAGGCTGTGTTTCAAATGTTTATTTGCATTCTGTGTTACCCGTCTTCCTATCCCTGTGCTGAAGTATTTTGCACATTTGTTTACTGCTGCACTTCACGGATTGTAGGCTGTCCTGTTTCACTTGGTCAGTTAATTTGATTTTAATCATGAATGTGAATTAAAAAACAATGGTTCCTATATACCCTGTTTAAACTAGGGCCATGGGTCTGGATTAAAAAGAATCTGCGTTAAGGTAAATTGGTGCATTTAATTTGCATTTGAGCTAATGGGTGAGTTACTTCAGATTATTCTCAATTGACTTGTTCAAACATATTCCAGGTTTTCCCATGACTAATACTGCAGTGCAGATGTTTTCTGACCTTAAATGAGCTTTGACATATAATGAACTAAATTTAATGGGAAATGTGTTATTGTTCAGGCCCATTAATGTTAATTCATTGATCAACACTTAGAATTTTCTTTTGCTTGAATTTAAAAAAATGTGGATTTTGTATATATATTTTCAGACCTCATGAATACTGGTCACCATTTAATTAACATTCAGTCTGACTCCAAATTACAGCACTCTAATGGTGAAAAAGCTGTCCAATATTGATCTGATTATGCTTTTTAAAAAAAAGAGACTTGGACAAGCCGCAAAAATGTCTTTGACTCATTACTTTGGTTTCTTATGTGTGCAATTTGCATTGTTTTGAGTTTTTTTTTGTATTAAACATTTTCACAGATTTTAGTTCAATTTGTATAATTCACTCTACAAACATAATCCTGTAATTCCTTGAGGGTGTGAAATTAGTTTTTAAACTCTTAACATTATTAATATCAGTGATTAATCCTCTTGTAAATTTGCGAAAATAGCACAAATAGCCAAAGCAAAAATAAGCCTCTGGATAGAGAAATTGGGAAGCATGATCAATGTGGTCAAATATCAGAGCGAATTCAGATCTTTGTAGCTCTGCTCATTCCCATTTAAGTAACGATGATGATGGAAGTTGCATTTCTAATTCACCTTAACTGCTAATTTATACATTTCACAAATTAAAGCTTTTGGTGGGGTAGAGAGCTATATCACAGTATTTCAGCATAGTGCCATGTAATTTAATACATTTTCTTTAAGATGGTGGTCTATTTGTCTTGGCACCATTTTTCAACACCCAGTCTTTCCTTATATTGGCCATGGTTTGGGTTACTAAAACAGCATTATCGATTTAAGTGCAAACCTATACTTTATTATGATGTTTATAAATAGTATTGAAATCCTAGGAAATTACTTAATTGTGATCAAAAACCATAACTTTTTGGTTGGTGAAAATTACAGGGGTACTGTGCAGTTATGAATCCATTTCCAGAGTAGAGTGCAATATAAAAGCTACCGAGTTTTTGATTCCAAGTGTATAGAAATACTATGTATTGCATCTCTGTGCTATTTAAGGGGAGTTACCAGCACATGGATTTGGATAAGGTTATCAATGGAATCAAACTTAGCTACATGCAACAAAACAATTATTGCACAATAAAAATATAGGCAGTATGTATCTTTGGGAAGGAAGCACAGTATTGGTATCATAGTTGCTGTAGGTGTCATAGTACTGCTGTTGACACTTGAATCAGGTTATTGCTATCATTTTGATGCCACCTGTAAGTTCTAGTTGGACTCTCAGGAGGATTTTCGCTCTGTGTGAGAAATAGTTCCATAAGAACCAAGAGCATCTTTATTCTCACCCATGCGCCTTCATCATTCGCAGAGCCTTGACCTGGAGCAAGGGCATTGCAATTGATATTACCTTTAGCTATGTGTTTGACACCAAAAAATATTCTATTTGAAAACACTTGCCCTAAGCTTGGCTGGGTAACAGTGAAGTGAAGGATAACTAATAACAGAAGTGTAGGTTGGTAGATGCTTTGGGTTTTTCATAATGTGTAAAGAATATGCATAAGGTCCCACTTCTATTTACATACTGTGCATCTAACTAAAACAATGTACACACCTTTGGATAGTACGTATTTGATAAATCCAGGCACTGATTTGTGGCATGCAGCAGTTATGTGTTATTTCATTCAAGAAATACACCATTTAAGAACTGCTGTAGTGGCCCAAGATATCAAGTCAATCACTTATTGGCTGTCCTTAACCATCACTGTTTTCTGTCATTTCAAACATTGGATTCTGATCCATTGGAGGCTTTGTGCTTTCTTGGCTTGCAGTGTACATATTCAAGGAATTAGATGTGTGCCTAGATGTACCTTATTATGTAAGGAAACTCTGGCTTTTACCTGGTGTGTACTATTAACATTTCATAATTTAATTTAGAAGTAATTCAGAAAGTAAGATTTTTGCAATAGATATTAATAGATGTTTGTTATTTTACATTCCATAAATGGGAACCAGGCATTTGAGCATAAAAGGGTCAGAAATCAAGTAGAATCTCATTTTACAGATGTCTTGTGGTTTTCTTTTTGATATAGTTGATGTATGTGCAAAAAGCAAAGCTGTTGTGTCCAGAATCCTCCAGCCGTACAAACTGTTAGCACTCTTTTTTTTAGTGGCCCAAATCAAGAAAGATGCATTACATGGCTGCTAGTGTGGAGCTGAATGGAAGGCCATTTGGTTTTCGGAATATTTGGGTGAACACCAACAAATAACAATCTATGTAAAAAGGCCACATTTTTAAATATGACTTGGCATTTCTAATATTAAATGTTATATGAACTTAGTTGAGTAGAATGACAGGAATCTGATGGATTGGCTTTACTTTGTGGTTTGCACAAAAAGGCGTGTGACTATTGTATATTATTTTGAATTTCTGTATATTTGATTATTTTGCAGTAAAGACATAGAGCAAACTCTTTGCCCTACCACTTAATTAATAGAATTTGTCAGACCACTGAAGCTGCAATTTTTTCACTGTGAAGAAACCTATCCAAAATAATGTTGGGGCATGAGTTTTGACAGGCCTCCATTTCAATTTTAAGATTTGCATTATCAATATAAATGGTGTAAATTCCAGACATGTTTTCTATTGCAGAATTCATTACTTGTTTATTGCTGATCTTAATGGAGGAATTGGGGCACAAAGATTAATACCATGTTTCGAATGTACTTGCCCGTAATCACCCATCTCTTTGTGGTGTAATATAAAAGTTGCTCTTAACATGTTGAGATAGCTGAAGTATTCCCACAAATATCATTCTTCTTTGTATTGTGGGATCTGCCTTGGCTCGATTGTAACATTTTTACCTGTATCAGAAGGTTGCAGATTCAAATCTCATTCCAATGACTTCACCACATAATCTCAGCAATTCTGAGTTTTACACTGCCAGAGATGTCATCTTTCAGTTGAGATGTTCATCAGTTCTTGGCTGGATTCAACTTATACTGTAATTCTATTCAGTAAGAGCAGGGGAATTCTTCCTGATGTTCTGATCAATATTATATCTCAAATAATCACTTTAGAAAATACATATTACTTTTTCATGTGTCTCATTGGGTCATTGCTGTGTTCAAATTGGCTACTGATTCCCTAGGTTACAATAGTGACTGCACAAAAGTATTCCATGGCTGTAAAGCACCAGGATCAAGGACCTGAAAGGCAATGTGTAAATAAAGTTTCATTCATTGGTCGTGTACCCATTTGTCTCTAGAATTATGCTTAACTATGGATGGACAGCTTTTGAACTGAAGCCCAGGCTTATTTTTTATTTGGTAAATAATTCTCCAATTTTACGGTAGTTTGTCCATTTCCATATTATTGTCAGTGTTGCTCCATAGGTGGGTGGGACAAGCACACCACGCAGGCACTCTTCCTTCTTTGCACAATGATGCAGGAATTCAATATGTGAAACCAATATCGGTATGTTTGAATGCCAAATGTGCTGTGCAGCTAGATTGTGCATTTTGTTTTAACGTATACTATTTAAGACAATGTGGGGGAGGAATGTAAAAGTATGGGTGGGGTACATTCATCAATAACCATGTGACATTGGACCATGTAAGCTATCTGCGGTTGTGTCATTTTTAAAGAATTGGGTCAAATTAATTTGTGGTGCATGTAGGTTTGAATCATAAAAAGGTTTTTTTATACTTAAATATAACGTACCACCCTGAAATTGATATCTGATCAGAATAAACAATTACTAATTCTGTTCAAGAAAAATGGAATTTCAGATAGATTGAGCACTTGACATAATGTTCTGCCTGAAAGTTCCAGCTCGGGCTTGTGATACCTGAATCAATTATGGTGAAGAAGTAACAAGTGGGTTGGCAGTAGCTCTGTTCAACTCTGTAAATCCATGTGTAGCCTGCCAATAATTTACAAGTGATGAATTTGGTTCATTTATCTTTTTAGACAAAGGTGATTCAGGAACCATTTATTACAATTCCCGTACCAGCCGAGGTATCCATGAAGGCACTGTCTTCTCAACCGTGCCACTTGCCTGAAGTGTGCTGTCCTCAGGCTAAATTACCACCAGTCAGCTCACTCTCAAAAGGAGCGAGTACAACCTATGGTCCTCGAGGACTATGGCGACTTTCATTACAATGTGTGTATAAATGGGAATTTCTTCATGATTCAGCTGCTGATTGGATGTAATGTTACCAGGAGTTTGATTATTTTCACACAATAGGATTAATTTATTATATTGGCACTAACCTTTGAGCCACTATTTAAATGATGGGAATCGTGAGATCACAAATGGATTCCCTGTACCAAGTGAAATGCCTCACTAAATGTACATTATTATGCAGACTCCATTATTAAGTAAAACCACTTGGCAAGGTGGGAAAGATCCAATTTTGACAACAAAATTTGAGATATTCATTTCAGGTCTTAAAAATGAAGAGGCTCAACTATCAAAACATTTATTAGTATGGTTGAGGGAACATTTTTTTATTTCAAATGAATCCCATTCCAAATTAATAGTTTGGGTTGGATTTCAGATAATCAATGGGTGATCTTCCACTGAAACATTTCACTGTGATTCATATATTTACTAAATGTCATCATCTGACACAAGCGAGACATCTTTATGTCCATTTAGCAAATCTGTCTTGCTAAAATAATTTGATCATTTATTGTTTGATAGCACAAAACTTCAATATTGCTGAAAAAAGACATGTTGAAGCGTTTCATCTTGTAAATATCAAATGTAAAGGGAACAACAATTTATGCTGTATAAGAGTGTGGCAGTGGACTCTGGTAGAGGTTGCCATGGAGAGTGCACCAGTTAATTGCCAAGCGTTGTTTAAATTAAAACCAGACAGGTTGACCATGGTCAAGACGTTGCCCTGGGGAATGAACCAGAGAATGACTGCCGCCTATTTTGTTAGCTGGAAAAGGTGCAATGTGTGCATGTGTTCTTTCTGTCTGCAAAGGGCAAGACCGTGTAAACTGAATATATGTAAAATTCCCTAGGGCAATTACTTGTCCGATCACAGTCAACATGCCTGGTTTAAATTTAAACAAAGCGTGACAATTAACTAGTGCATTCTCTGTGGCAACACCTCTACCAATCAGAATCCACTTGCCAATCAATCTCAGCACTTGTCTTATGCAGTATAAACTGTTCTCTTTACATAGTATTTTTGTGAATTGTTCTGATGTTGCTTCAATTTGTTTCAGCAATACTCATGTGATAATTGTTCTATTCATTGTTTTAAATTTCCACTTGCTTCCCACCTATTTCCCACATTTGTGTGTAATTTTCAGAATTGGGAACTTTGTTTTTCACACAGATAATTTTGAGCAACCAAAGCCTCTGGTTGAGCTTTACCTGGAACCACACATAAAATTTGTCAGTAAGTTAAATGATTGGATCTGCAAATTTAAATGAGTACTTTACAATAGAGATACAGCCAATATTTAACACCAGATTGTGAAGTACTGCTTATTAGCCACAGGTATCTGAATATGTGCAATTTCAGCTATGTTAATTTTCCAGGGTCCAAGAAAGCCATCAATGATTAGAGTTCCACTTTTAATCAGGCCAGTGCTACTTTATTTTTTGAAATGATGTCCTACATACACACAATCTGCAGCAACAAAGTGAGTTTTAGTTGCCTTTGCTGATCATGATGAAATATTACTGTAAGTTATTTGAAGGGTATGGTTTCCATCATGGCACCCGTTATAGTCTTTGCATCCTTTTAGTTTGTTGGAAAAATGAAAACTATTGTATGTTTTTACTTGCAAATTTTCAACAGCATAAATGTAACATTCTTGAATTTTGTCAAAAGCGAGTCCACTTTGAAGCTCATGTCTGTGAACAAAATGATCATTTCTGGAGAGTTCAGCTTTTGAGAAAACTAGTTACAAGAGCTCAAATGACAGTTTTTATTTGTAGGCATTTGATGCCTGCTTGAGAAATTCTTTATTTTTGTAATGATTATGGAAAAATCCCTGTAAATTAAAAAACTTCTGTCGGCTGATAAATAATTTTCACCATTACAAACAATATTGTAGGTGTTTAATATTGCAGTCCACCAGTAAATTACTACAAGAACTGCAATCGTGATTATAGCAAAAAAAAAAAAAAAAAAAAAATTTTTTTAAAACATTGTCTTGATCTGCAAAAATAAATGATTGCCTTGTGATTGATATATTCACTTTCCAAAATCCCCATGTATTGAACACCACATTCTCTGATGGTATACCAAATATGAAAAGTGCTGGAATAGCAGTGCTAAAACAGAGCTTTTTACATTCTTCTTCTATCTTAGCAACTTGAGATTTCTAATCAATGTTATTTGTAAACTTTGCAGAATATTCTTCTCACATTCTCAATAATTGAATGTTGACAGTTTTATAATGGCAATTTTCTCGCCAATAATTGTCTTAAATGGACAAAGTGATCTTTAGTTTTCCTTTAATAGGAAAGAAACATGGTTAACCAAGTTACCGACCCAAGGTGTACATAACAATGGGTCATTTATACTCTGAGAGGTTGATTCTGGTAAATAAATTAATCGGAGACAAGATGTTATAGAACAGGAAATGCCCTTTTAAAAATAGTCTAATCTGACGAGGTATACTTGGTAGTAATTCCTGTATCACTTCATTCAGAAAAAAGGTATTTGAAAACATTGATGTAATTTTGAACTATGGCTCAGAGTGCTTTCCTTATAACTACAACAAAATGATTTTTACAAATTTGTTATAGACTTGAACAAAAGCTGTAATGTTCCTTTGCCAGTTTGCAGTTCCGACACTTGTATAACTAGATAATTTGCACTTGTAATAAGCAGCTCTTGTCACTACATTCTATGCAAAAATGTTTTCCTCTTTTTGCAATGGGAAGAAAAATATATTGATTGTAGATCTATTTTCTTATTTATGAAAGGAGTTTTGCTAAATGTCTTAATATTCAGACCTCTAATTAAAGCTATAATTTAAGAACTGCTTTGTTGGAATTTTTTTGTGTGCGCGACAGATTTGGAGCCAAATTCCTTCCCTGTTCGAAAGGGGATTATAGCACTATATACTCCATTTAGCATTCGATCAAGAAATACTGACCACAGTGGAAAATGGGTGGAGATTAAAGATTTAAATTTGGGACAGACTGAGGACCACCTTAATGACAACTAAACTGTTTGCCCTTATTACTCCACCTGAAACTGACTAATTTATAAGGTTCACAAGCAGAATTATGTAGAAACAACACCCGGACAGTGACCTGGGTCCTCGGCGCTGTGAGGCAGCAGTACTAAACACTGCACCACCTGGGTTGGACTTAACATTCAGTGACAAAGGGTTCCGTGGTCCAGGACGAGCTTGATCAACGTTTAACAAAAGAAAACGCGCGGGGGGGGGGGGGGGAAAAGAAACTGTTCAATCTGTAACTAATGATAGTTATGCAATATAGTGAATAAGAATGTCTTTGATCCTATTTAACACTGAATTAAACTAAACAAATAGCAATAAAGGTTTCTTCAATGAGGCTGGCCAATCCCCATATCAAATATCACCGTGTAGCATATTAATACAAACACTTCTAGCATCTAGTTTCATATATTGGAAACAGCAACACTCGGGTAATTGTAATCTAACAGCGCAAAGCAAGGAAGGTAAACTAAAATTTAATCAATTGTAGCATTTCCACAATAGAAAGACAATGCATGTTTAATTGTATCCCTCCTACTACCCAGAAGTCCATAGGTCTGTAAATTAATTACATTCTTTGAACAGATGTACAAGAAAACCTGGCTGTTTTCCTGGAACTCAAATGTTTATTTTTTTTTTAAAAAGCTGCATTAAATTTTTTTAATGGTTCGAACCTCAGTGTTTTTCCCTAAGCAATTCAATCTTGGCCTGGTGAGCTTTTGAGGACTTTGAGAATGAACTTTTACAAATTTGTAAGGGAATGGCCTTCCCACTTAGATAAAGTTTATTATGGCAGTCAGGGAGCCATGGGTCCATCTTTGTGCTACCATTTTTCCACATTAAAATGTATGCCATTATAAATCCAGTCATGAAAGCGTCAAACCCTGCACGGTGGGTGCCCCCCTCATATTTTTCCACTTCGCTCTTTTCCACCAATTCAGTTCTTATACACTTTTGATCCTCGGGGTTGTTTTCCATTTTACTGTTGCTTATAAATTCCCCCTGCTTTTCCACTCCACAGAGATTGTCTTCACTCCTCTCCTCGTCAAAGGTAGCCTCTGGGAGTTGCACATCACTTAATAGCTTTTCCTGTGCTATTTCCCCAGTGTCCATCCTTTCTGGTTCCACGCTGGTGTCGTCGCACAATAACTTAGACGGTGGGACATCAGTGGGGTCCATATTATCTGCAACTGCACATTCTGTAGGATTGTCGCTCGATTCTACTGCGTGTTGTCGTCGTTTTCTCCTGGCCTTTTTCTTCTTTCTTTTATCATTGATGCGTTCATCTTCATCAATAATGAGGTCAGTGTTGTGTGAGAGGGAGCATTTCACTCCATTTGGACACCAACCGTAAGCCTTTTAGGAGACATGCAAAGACATTTATAAGTGCATTGTCATGGAACGTACTTCCCATTATCATTATGCATTATACTAAGCCGAAAAAGGGTCGTGTGAGGCTTGACAAATAATATATCTGGTTACTAGTGTGAAATGTTGACCTAAAGATGATTTATGAGAGGAGTACAGACACCCTCCATTTTACAAAATTCCCCCCAAAATTAAAAATGTTAGTTATACTCACAGAAAACCGTTCACATATTCCTATTTTACCCTCGTCTGTAACCTTTTTGTCAGCTTCTGGGAGGTTGCAGTGCCGATAGTCAATATAACCGGTGAATGCCTGCTTGTAGTTGCAGAACTCAATGGAGAGATGCCCATTGCTAGTGCCAATTAATCTGGTATTCTCCCTTCTGCTGCAAATTGAAACAATCAATGTACCATTACGAGAGTCAGGACAGCAATCAGCAAATCACAGCTATGCTTTCCCAGGATTTTGACATTACTGTTTCAAACCACCAGAGGTCTTGGAAGAGCTTTCTAAACAACAAACTCCCTCTAATGACAAAGAAGAGGTATTGCTTGCCCTTTACAAATTTATATTCACCAAGTAATTATTGAGACAAAAATGAAGCCCTCTCGCACAAACAACAAAAATATGCTTTTAAAAAAAGTATATGGGTGAAGAGTTTGGCATACCAATCTTATATTGCAAAAATGCTCTTAATATTTTGCTCAAGGCTGGGGATGTCTGCTCAGGAGTGAAAACACTTCTTCAGACGGCGTTTGCCAACTAAGGTTCTTGGCACTTTCCAAGAGTGCCTCATTGTGTTAGCTTTGGGTTCATCAGAAGCTCTCTCCTCTTAGTCAGAAGGGTTCAAGCCCCATTCCAGAGATTTGAGCACATCATCTCGGCTGACACTTCAATGTAGTATGAAGATTGCTGCCTTTTAATTGAGCAATGTTAATCAAAGGCCAGATGGACACAGATTCCATGACTTGAAAACAAGGAATTAACTCAATGAACATTTATTAATTATCCAATATCACATTAGTTTTATAGTTTCAATACAAATGAAATAATTCATTGGAGGTGAGAAAGCTGTTGCGATTTGCAGTATATTAATTATGCTTTTATAGCTTTTCAATTGTGTAATTTAAAACCATCTCAATTCCTTATGTTATGGGCCAGGGTTTAGAGAACCCCAAAGTGTATCATGGAGGTCATCTGACCCACAACTTTTAATAGATTGTGGTATGGGGAGCACACGACCCACTGTACAGGTGTGGTACAGCAGAAATGGAAAAGTATCTTTTAAAGCAAACCAATGTTTATTCTATGAACTCAAGTTAGCCTTTTTAAAACCTACAGTGAACATCTTAGCAACCATTCAAATACAACACTAAGTAATCCTTTAAGCTTTCCTTTTAACATCCATAAGACTTAAAGCACTTTTTACCAGAAGCACATTAGGTTTACATTCACTACTGAGAACATTTATAATTCTGAATTCACCAAATGATCAAGAGATAGTCTTTTGATGGCAGAGAGAACAACAGCAAACCTGCTTGGTCTGGCTTGAGCTCCAACACTGAAAACGAAACTAAAACACACCCTGCAGCAAACAGCCTAAAACGAAAATAAAAAGCTGAGACAGCCCAGCTCCACCCACTCTGACATCACTGCAGTAATAAACACCCATTTCTTAAAGGTACTCTCACATGACACTTATAACATAAGGAAATTTAAGATTTCTGGGATTTAGATGATAATCCTGTTCAATTTTTAAAGAAAATCACTTCCCTGGTCCCTTATCTCTAAAGGAAAATCAATTACCATTTTTTGTAGGCATATTCTAAGTAGGAGGACACAAAGCGAGTTTCAACTTCGGAAACGTATTTGGTATCATAAACCCCAGCTGGAAACATCTCCGACACATCGGCTGTGAAGGTCATGAGCTGGTCTGGTAGGTTTGCATAAAAACACTGGTACAAGAACGCCAAGTCAATCAGCCCATTGTGAAGAATTAAAGGCTTCTTTGACTGAATAATTTCTAGGAACAGAGCTCTCATATTCTGGCCACGACATTCATTAGGCTGTGGAAAAATCAAAAATAGTGAGTTTGGAGGCCTAGACTGTTGATATGTAACCCTCCCCCTAGTTGCCCTGCGCAGGTTGAATGTGAACAGAATTTGGGTAGTATCCATCCAGTTCCTGGACAAAAGCGCAGCATAAAACAGTCTGTAACAAGCCACCAGATTGGTAACTGCAAAAGATTACAATTTCATAGTAGCGAATGTTCTTTTGATGTTGGGCCAAGGTACATTGAGCACTTTGAATGTAACCATGGTAAAGCTGCTCTGGCACAGCTTGATACTGAAAATGGCAGCGTTAGTAGGATATGCTCTATGCTATTGTACACTGCAGCCTGGCAGGGTGACGATAAGACTGTTTTGAGCTGTACTATGCCTCTGAACACCATAACTTATGCACCAGTGAAATAAATTACACACAAATCAATGAAGTCAACATCTTTCCCACCCCTACGAAGTATGCAATAGTAATTGAAAGAGCATGAAGCCAGAAATCCAGCACAAACAAATATAATAAAGGGTTAAATGTATTTAAAAATAAATAAATAAGTAAAACTAAGTTTGCCCTTACCTTGTCATTTCCTTTGTGGTAGGGAATACCTTTAGAATACTGTTTATTGAAATCAAAGCCATGCTGGACCAAGAACTGAACTGACTGTGGCTCGATTATGTATTCATCCATGCATAGCAAGGTGATGTTGTACACCTGACTCAAATAGGTACCACCTGCCTGAAATATTTAACAGTGGTGATTAACCAATTATAATGCAAAACATGCATTATCCATATCTTATTTAAATCATTGCATCAAAACACTTAATTTCAAAGTACATTGAAAAAGACCCAATTCATACGATCTTAATGGGATAATGCATTAAAAAAATGTTGACATTAATCCAACGTACACGCTACATGGCAGGAAGCACAATGCTAGGTGTTTCCAATGTTGAATTTCTCACAATAGCTGCTAAAAGAGCAGTAGTTACACGTACTGAGAGTTGATATCAACTGCTGCATGTTCTGACCATCAATTAGCACAGGGCTAAATAGCTGGCTTTTAAAGCAGACCAAGGCAGGCCAGCAGCGTGGGTTCAATTCCCGTACCAGCCTCCCCAAACAGGCGCTGAATGTGGTGACTAGGGGCTTTTCACAGTAACTTCATTTGAAGCCTACTTGTGATTATAAGCAATTTTCATTTCATTTCATTTTTTTGTGCGCGCTGAGCAACCCTAATCCTAACCCCAACAGCCATATTTGTATAGGGTAGCAAAAAGCATTAGAAAAGTTAGTGAATCTTTCCCCTTCCTGCAACTTTTCCTCCTTACCCAGATAGCTACATTTTGTGTGTGGCATAAACTACAGCATGAAGGAACCCCCTGTACATTCCTGGATGGGAACGTTGCTCATGCTCAGAAACACCATCCTGCTGACCAAGAAGAACCATTTATTTAACCCTGTCGGGGGATACAGTTTGACTTCATATAATTCCCCCCCCCTCAAAAATGAGGACCTGGGAAGAGAAGGTTTAGTGCACCAAGATCTCCCTTGCTACTGAAAATAAAGTAAACGGCAGGCCAAAACAAAACAAAGTCCAGGACAGCACTCCCTGCCAAGGTACTTTCCCATTTCACCCAGCATGCCTCTGTTCTGATCTTCCAATCCAATTATCTGCATGCCCTCTTATCTCAATATTTTGTTTGCTCAACTAAAGTGCAACCCCAGAAGTTGACCAGTATGATCCAAAGTATTCATTCACAGCTTGACAGATTTGCAGAGAGGGGAGCCAAACTGGAAAGAACCCAATCTTAGCCCATACTGGACAACAGGCACCACAGAGAAGAAGCTGGATGTTGCCAAAGAGAAAATAAATACCGCTCGACGGCTCTGGAGCTGCAGATGGACTCAGTTTGGAGTATCCATAATGCTGAGGAAGTCGTGGATCACACATGCTGTCACACCGCAGAGTACTGAGGGAGATAGGAAATGGGTGACCATCAGGCAAAGGAAGAGTAGGAAGGCAGGGGCCCCCTGTGGTCATCTCCCTCCAAAACAGGTATACCTTTTCGGATACTGTTGAGGAAGATGGCTCACCAGGGGAAGGCAGGTTCATGGCACTGTGGCTGGCTCTGCTGCGCAGGAGGGCAGGAAAAAGATGGTAGAGCTATAGTGATAGGGGATTCGATTGTAAAGGGAGTAGAGAGGCGTTTCTGCAGACGCAAACGAGACTCCAGGAAGCTGGTGTTTCCAGGGTGCAAGGGTCCTGAATGTCTGAGTGGCTGCAGGACATTCTAAAAGGGGGAGGGTGACTAGCCAGCTGTTGTGGTGCATGTAGGCACCAACGATGTAGGTGACTGAAGCCAAAGGGTGGTTGTGGAGGGTTGTTTTTCAAACTGGAGGCCTGTGACGAGCGGTGTGTCTCAGGGATCGGTGCTGAGTCCACTGCTATCTGTAATATATATTAACGATTTGGATGAGAATGTAGGAGGCATGGTTAGTAAGTTTGCAGATAACACCAAGATTGGTGGCATAATGGATAGTGAAGACGGTTATGTAAGATTGCAACGGGATCTTGACCAATTGGGCCAGTGGGCCGATGAATGGTAGATGGAGTTTAATTAGGATAAATGTGAGGTGATGCATTTTGGTCGATCAAATCAGGGCAGGACCTACTCAGTTAATTGGAGGGAGTTGGGGAGATTTACAGAACAAAGAGATTTAGGGGGACAGGTTCATAGCTCCTTGAAGGTGGAGTCGCAGATGGGCAGGATGGTGAAGAAGGTATTCAGCATGCTAGGTTTTATTGGCCAGAATATCGAATACAGGAGTTGGGACGTCTTGTTCAAGTTGTATTAGACATTGGTAAGACTACACATGAAATACTAATTTCAGTTCTGGTCACCCTATTATAGGAAGGATATTGTTAAACTAGAAAGAGTGCAGAAGAGATTTACGAGGATGCTACCAGGACTTGATGGTCTGAGCTATAAAGAGGAGGCTGGGACTTTTTTCCCTGGAGTGTAGAAGGCTTAGGGGTGAGGTTATAGAGGTCTATAAAATAACGAGGGGCATAGATAAGGTAGATAATCAACATCTTTTCCCAAAGGTGGAGGAGTCTAGAACGAGAGGGCATAGGTTTAAGGGGAGAGATACAAAAGAGACCATGAGAGGAAATTATTTCACACAGAGGGTGGTGTACACCAGGAACGAGCTGCCAGAGGCAGTGGTATAGGCGGGTACAACTTTTCCCCTTTAAAACATAGGCAGTTACATGGGCAGGGTGGGTACAGAGGGATATGGGCCGAATGAGGGCAAGTGGGACTAGCTTAGTGATAGAAACTGGGTGACATTGACAAGCTGGGCCGAAGGGCCTGTTTCCATGCTGTAAACATCTATGACTCGACAAAAACATACTGACAGAATTGTCACTCATTAGCCAATCGAACAGCTAGGCTGCCACCACCAGCCAGGTCACTGTCTCACTTTAAAAAAAGACAAGGAGATGAGAAGGTCAAAATACAGTTCTGTCGATGGATTATATAATTTAAAAAAAAAAAATGTATTTTATTACAAACGTGCATCAAAACAGGTTACAGCAAATAAACACCCCGGGAAACATACTTCCCAACAATCAATTATACAGTCTGTACAGATTTTGTCCTTTTTCACCCCCCTCCCCCCACAACGAACAGCTCTTCAAACACGGTCACAAACGTCCCCACCTTTTCTCAAACCCCCCTGCTGAGCCCCTTAACTCATACTTTATCTTCTCTAACCGCAGGAAGTTGTACAGGTCACCCAACCAAGCTGCTACCCCCGGTGGCGATGCCGACCGCCACTCCAGCGAAATTCGCCGCCGTGCAATCAGAGAGGCGAAGGCCATGACATCGGCCTTCCTCCTCTCCACGAGCTCAGGCTTCTCGGAAACTCCAAATATCGCCAACAAAGGGTCTAGGTCCGCCGCCTCCTCCACTATCCTTTTTAAAAATAAATTTAGTGTACCCAATCATTTTTCCAATTAAGGGGCAATTTAGAGTGGCCAATCCACCTAGCTTGCACATTTTTGGGTTGTGGGGGCAACACGGAGAGCATGTGCAAACTCCACACGGACAGTGACCCAGAGCCGGGATCGAACCTGGGACCTCAGCGCCGTGAAGCCGCAGTGCTAACCCACTACCCCTCCTCCACTATCCTAAGACCTCGAACACTCCCACCCAGAATCTTGCCAATTTTTCGCAACCCCAAAACCTGCACGCGTGATTCACTGGCCCCCATCCACACACTCATCTGCTGTCCCCTGAAAGAACCCACTCATTCTCGCTCGAGTCATATGCACCCTGTGCACCACCTTAAACCGTATCAGGCTCATCCTTGCACAAGAGGGGTCCCGTTTACCCTACGGAGTGCCTCACTCCATACTCCCCAATTGATCTCCCTGCCCAACTCCTTGATCTTCACAACCTGCTCACCTCCCTGATCCCCCAGCCACTTGTATATATCCCCAATTCTTCCCTCCCCTTCATTCGGAAGCAGCAGTTGCTCCAGTAAGGTGTATCCCGGGAACCCCTCCACACCTTTTGCACAAAGTCCCTAACCTGTAGATACCTCTCCCCCCTAGCAGCTCTACCCTCGCCTTTAGCTCCTCCAGACTGGCGATCCCTTCCTCCAAATACAAATCCCTCACCTTGACCAGCCCCACTTTCCTCCACCTCCTGTACACACTATCCATCCCCCCCGGCACAAACCCATGATTCTCACACAGCGGCGTTGGCACCCTAAAATGCCTCCTCAACTGATTCCATATCTTTACCATGGACTGCACCACCGGGCTCCCTGAATACCTACTCGGAGCCATTGGCAACATTGCTGTCACCATAGCCCTCAAACTAGACCCCTCACAAAATTCCTCCCCCATCCTAACCCACTCTACCCCTTCTCCTTCCCACCACCGCCACACCGTGTCCACATTCGCCCCCCCCAATCATAATGAAGCAGGTTTGGCAAAGCCCCCCCCTGCTGCCTCTGTAGCAGGGTCCTCCCCACCCATACTCCGAAATGATCTTTCCGAAAAAAGGCCTTTGGTACAAAGATCGGGAGAGCCTGAAAGCTAAACAAGAACCTCAGCGGAATATTAATTTTCACCACTTTGACCCACCCTGCCAATGTTAAGTGCAGTGTATCCCACCTCTTAAAATCCTCCCCAGCCTTCATAAGAACTAGGAGCAGAAGTAGACCGTCCGGCCCTTCGAGCCTGCTCCGCCATTCTATAAGATCATGGCTGATCTTTTCGTGGTCTCAGAACCACTTACCCGCATTCTCGCCATATTCCGTAATTCCTTTATTTTTCAAAAAAAAACATCTACCCTATCTTTAAATGTATTCAATGAAGTAGCTTCTACTACTCCTTTCGGTAGGGAATTCCATATTTTAACCACCCTCTGAGTGAAAAGTTCCTCCTTGATTCAGTCCTAAATCTGCTCCCCCTAATCTTGAGGCTATGCCCTCTTGTCCTACTTTCACCTACCAGTGGAAACATCCTTTCTACTTCTACCTTATCCATTCCCTTCAAAATGTTATGTTTCTATTAGATCCCCCCTCAACCTTCTGAATTTCAGTGAATATAATCCCAATCTACTCAGCCTCTCCTCAGACGATAACCCCCTCAACTCCGGAATCAGCCTAGTGAACCTCCTCTGCACCCCCTTTAGTGCTAGCACATCCTTTCTCAAGTGTGGAGACCAAAACTGCACACAGTACTCCAGGTGTGGCCTCACCAGCACCTTGTACAACTGCAACATTACCTCTCTACTTTTAAACTCAATCCCGTTCGCAATGAAGGACAAAATTCCATTTGCCTTCCTAATTACTTGTTGCACCTGCAGACCAACCTTCTGTGACTCATGCACAAGTACACGCAGGTCCCTCTGCATAGCAACATGCTGCAGCTTTTTACCATTTAAGTAATAATCCGTTCTATTGTTACTCCCACCAAAATGCACGACTTCACACTTATTGACATTATACTCCATCTGCCAGTACTTTGCCCACTCACTTAATGTGCCAATGTTCCTCTGTAAGGTTTTACAGTCCTCAGTACACTTTGCTCTGCCACACACCTTTGTGTCATCTGCAAACTTGGATACCTTACACGTAGTTCCCAACTCCAAATCGTCTATATAAATTGTAAATAATTGTGGTCCCAACACCGATCCCTGAGGCACACCACTCGTCACTGATTGCCAGCCAGAATAACACTCATTTATTCCCACTCTTTGTTTCCTGTTAGACAACCAATCCTCTATCCATGCTAGTACTCTACCCTTAACACCATGCATCCTTATCTTATGCAGCAGCCTCTTGTGCGGTACCTTGTCAAAGGCCTTTTGGAAATCTAGGTACACCACATCCACTGGGTCCCCTTTGTCTACCTTGCTCGAAATGTCTTCATAGAATTCCAAGTGATTCGTCAAGCATGACCTGCCCTTCATGAATCCATGCTGCGTCCGTTCAATGGGACAATTTCTATCGAGGTGCCCTCCTATCTCTTTCTTGATAATAGACTCAAGCATCATCCCCACGACAGAGGTTAAGCTAACCGGTCTATAATTCCCCATCTTTTGTCTACTTCCCTTTTTAAACAGTGGCGTCACATTTGCTGTTTTCCAATCCTCTGGGACTGCCCCAGTGTTCAGCGAATTTTGGAAAATTACCGCCAGTGCATCTGCTATTACTCCAGCCATCTCTTTCAGTCCCTGGGATGCATTCCATCAGGGCCAAGAGACTTATCTATCCTGAGCTCCATTAGCTTTCCCAACACTTGCTCTTTCGTGATAGTAATGGTTTCCAGGTCCTCACCTACCTTCTTCTCTCGGTCAATTGCTGGCATGTTATTAGTGTCCTCCACTGTGAAAACTGATACAAAATATTTGTTCAATGCCTCCGCCATTTCATCATATCCCATAACTAAATGACCACTCTCATCTTCTAACGGACCAATGTTTACTTTAGCCACTCTTTTTAGTTTTATATAATTATAAAAACTTTTGCTATCTGTCCTTATATTCTGTGCCAGTTTTTTTCGTGTTCTATCTTACTTTTCTTTATGGCTCTTTTTGTGGCTTTCTGCTGACCTTTCAAGTTTTCCCAATCTTCTAGTTTCCCGCTGATCTTGGCCACTTTGTAAGCCTTCTCTTTCAATTTGACAGTCTCATGTATCTCCTTAGACACCCATGGTAGATCACCTCTTTTCTTATATTCCAGTGAGAAGGAAGAATTGTAAGTTTTGTTGAGCACTATGAAAGATTTCTTTGAAAGTACTCCACTGCTCCTCAACTGTCCTACCATAAAATATTTGTTTCCAGTCTACTTTAGCGAGGTCCTTCCTCATTCTATCGTAGTCCCCTTTGCTCAAGCATAGGACCCTGGTATTGGATTCTATCATCACACTCTCCATCTGTATGCTAAATTCAACCATGCTGTGATCGCTCCTCCCAAGAGGATCCCTAACGATGAGGTCATCCAATATTCCTGCCTCATTACACAGGACCAGATCTAGGATAGCTTGCTCTCTCATCGGTTCCATTATATATTGTTCCAGAAAACTATCCCGGATACATTCAACCAACTCTCTTCAAGGCTACCCTGACTGAGCTGATTTGACCAATCTATATGCAGATTAAAATCTCCCATGATAACTGCTGTACCCTTTTCACAGGCATTAGTTATCTCTTCATTTACTGCCCGTCCCAGTGTGATGCTATTATTTGGTGGCCGATAGACTACGCCTATCAGTGTCTTTTTCTTCTTAGAATTTCGAATTTCTACCCAAATGGATTCAACCTCATTCTCCATAGAACCTATATCATCCCTCAATGCCACCCTTATGTCGTCCTTGATTATTAGTGCTACTCCACCTCCCTTACATACCTGTCTATCCCTTTGAAACGTCTGGTACCCCTGGATATTTACCTCCCAGTTGTGACCATCCTGCAACCATGTCTCCGTAATGGCTATCAAGTCATATTCATTCGTGATGATTTGTGCCGTTAATTCATCAACTTTGTTACGAATGCTACGAGCATTCAGGTAAAGTGCCTTAATGCTGACTTTCTTATTATTAGAGAAATTGGACATCATGAGATGTCCTAAGTTATCCTTCCTTTTTGCTTCATTCCTAGACTGCCTTGAATTTAAATCCACCTGCACACATGCTAACCTGCTGCTTATCCTTCCATTTAACTCCCTACTCCCTGTCACTTTCCCTTGACTCAGAAGTTTAAAGTCCTACTGACCACCCTATTAATCCTTTTCGCTAGAACACTGGTTCCAGATCGGTTCAGGTGGAGACCGTCCCAACAGTACAGATCCCCCCGGTTCCAAAACTGGTGCCAATGCCCCATGAAATGGAATCCCTCTTTCCCACACCAATCCCTTAGCCACATGTTTACTTCCCTAACTTTCTTATCCCTATGCCAATTAGCACGTAGCTCGGGCAGTAATCCGGTGATTATGACCCTCGAGGACCTGTTCTTCAATTTCCTTCCTAGTGCTTGATAATCCCCAAACAGGTCCTCCACCCTAGCCTTGCCTATGTTGTTAGTCCCAACGTGGACCACAACAACTGGATCCTCCCCCTCCCGCTCCAGTATCCTTTCAAGCCGGTCGGAGATGTCCCGCAGCCTGGCACCGGGCAGGCAACACACCATGCGGGACTCCCTATCCGGCTTGCAAAGGATACTATCTGTCCCTCTAATTATAGAATCCCCTATAACAACTACTTGTCTTTTTGCTCCCCCCTCTTGAATGGCCTTTTGCACCATGGTGCTATGGTCAGCTGGCTCATCCTGTCCACAGCCCTTTTCCTCATCCGCACAGGGAGCAAGAATCTCATACCTGTTGGACAAGGTCAAGGGCTGAGGCTCCTGCACTCCGAATCCCCCTACCTGCCTCACTTACAATCACACCCTGTTTTTCCTGAACACTTACTGAATTTGAATTACTTAATCTACCGGGCGTGACTGCCTCCTGAAGCAAAACGTCCAGGTAACTCTTCCCCTCCCGGATGTGCCGCAGAGTTTGAAGCTCAGACTCCAGATCATCAATTCTGATCCGGAGTTCTTCCAGCAACCAACACTTGCTGCAGATGTGGTCACTGCCATTCACAATGGGATCAGCCAGCTCCCACATCATACAGCTACAACACATCACCTGTCCAACCATCTCTACTTATTTAATTAACGTTTACAAATTTATGTTAAATAATTGCTAGTACTTCTCTGCTAAATAAAAGCTCAATTCAACTACTATAATACTCAGTAATAAACTTATACCAAATAAGAGTGAAAAAAAAACAACTTTACCGTATCAAATTGGTTAGAGGAGGGGGGTGGGTGGGAAATTCTTCACCAGCTTCGTCAAGTTCCACTTATGGAGCCCCGTCCATTCCCTCGCTACCTGAATCCCAATACCTAAACATATCCCTCGCTTCCGGAAATGGCATCCCCCCTTAATTAGCCCGCTGTCCCAGCTCATTCACCGGGAATACTTCGCTTTTCCATCCATTCAATTTGTACCCAGAGAACCCTCCAAACCTCCCCAGCAGGCCCATAGTCCTTCCCATACTCTCCTAACAGATCCGAAACATGCCACAGCAAGAGTCATCACAGAGAGCGACACCCGATGCTCCCTCTGTTCCCTCATAATCCCCCGCCACTCCGCCGATCCCCTGAGAGCCATCGACAACAGCTCTATGGCCAGTGCAAAAAGCAACGGCGACAGCGGGCACCCCTGCCCCGTACCCTGTATAAGTCAAAGCTTTATGAGCTCATGTCCTCACCCTCACTCTTGGGTACCACATACAGCAACCACACCCATGCCACAAATCTCGACACAAACCCAAACCTTCCCAAAACCTCAAACAAGTACCGCCACTCCAACAGATCAAAGCCTTCTCCACGTCCGTGGAGCCACCACCTCTGGTACCAGAGCACCACATTCAACAGTCGTCTTGGATTATTTGCGAGCTGCCTGCCCTTCACGAAGCCCGTTTGATGTTCTGCAACCAGCCCCGGGACACAGTCCTCTACCCTCCCCGCCAACAACTCAGCCAATACTTTCGCATCCGTGTTAAATAGTGATATGGGTCCATATGACCCACATTCCACCAGGTCCTTCCCTTTTTTTGGGGATTAGTGTGATCACTGCCTGCGCCGTCGTCACCGGCAACATCCTTTCGGTAGTGCTTCATTAAACGCCCCCAACCGATGTGGTGCCAGATCTGTTGTAAATTCTTCATAAAATTCCACCGGGTACCCATCCGGCCCAGGGGCCTTCCCTGACTTCATACCCCTGATACTATCCAGCACCTCCCTCAGCCGCATGGGCTCCACCAAGGCCTGCCTATTTGCTTCTTCCACCAGGGGAAATTCCAGATCGTCCAGACACCGCCCCATGTCCCCCTCCTCTTCCTCCGGGTCCACCTCGTAAAGTCCCTGATAGTACTCCCTAAACGGCTCAATTATCCTCCCTGGCTGCGACACTACGTCCCCAGCCCAGTCCGCATCTTCAGTATTTCCCTGGACCTTCAGTACTTCCCTGGACATGGCCTGCCTACGCAGCTGGTGCGCTAGCATGCGGCTCGGCCTTCTCCCCATACTCAGATTGCACCTCTCTTGCCGTACGCAGTTACCCAACCGCTGTCCCCATTGTTAGCCTGTCGAATATTCGATGGATTATATCATATGGCCAAGTGTGCCTCTGGTGACTTCATCTGTAGAGATATTTGTGATAGCCACTGAGGAATATGAACTTTCTGAAGAGCATAAGGGATTAAATGGAATTGCTTTTGTAAAGCTCTTACTTTGTCTGACAGCTCTTTGAAACTTGCTATCCCAAGAGATAAAACAGAACGGGTTCGGGCCGCTTGGCATATTGCTTTGTATCGGTCTTCAATTGATCTGTTGGGACATCCAAGAAAGCAAAAATTATTCAATCGACCATTAGAAACAGATGTCACCTATGACAGCAGAGGAAACAAAAGCTAATTCATTGCTGGAGCTTTTCTCTTTCTTTAACTTGCCACTGTGCTTAGTCAGCAACTCAGTAGAGGAATCAGCCAAAGAAGTTCACTTTAAGAATGCGTGTGCACTTACTATTACTGACAATGTTAGCAATTAGCTCTCAGAACTGTTGGGTCTTTACCCTCACTGTTAACCTGCTGGCCTTCCTTCACCAATTGACTGCCAGAAGTCAAATCTTTAACTCGGTTTTAGATTTATTCACAAAATGAAACATTACAAGTATATAGCTCCTCCATTCTACAACCTTCCAATGAGCACCCCACACTTGTAAACACTCCGCCTTCATTTACACAATTACACTCCCACAGTGACTGAAACTTGGAAAAGCAAGAGAGAGCTCAAACTGGCACTTATATTGGACAGGAAGCTTACTCTAGTGAGGTTTACGGCACAGAAAGTTAACTTGGAGCAAATTGCCTCTTGTGCTAACCAAAACAGAGCTATCCAGCCTAATTCCACTTTCCAGCTCTTGGTCCATAACCCTGTAGGCAATGGCTCTTTAGATGCATATTCAAGATTTTAAAGAAATACGACGAGGAGGTGGTCACGTGATGCAAGCGCGGGAGCAGCTACGTTTTTACGAGCTTGGGCATTCATCTTTTAATCCTTTTCTTTATCCTGATGCACAAACCGTAATTATTTGATCCTGGTGTGTGTGTGATGTGTGCTATGTTCCTGGGAGATCCTGGCTGAAATTTGGCAATGTTAAGCCATCAAAATCCATGACTGATTGAGGGGTTGAGGTTGGCTGGGGTGGGGTTGTGCTGGTGAATGGGCCTATACTTCAATGATGCCGTTGGTGTCAAGATGATGGCTGCCATTGAGTGTGAAATTGTGGACGACAGTCTTGGCTCTCTGGCACTATTTTCTGGTGCTCACATCAATGAACTGCGAGATATCCTAAAGAAAAATGAATGAAGTGGGGAAGAGAATCCATTCGGTTAACAGGGCAGTCTTAGCGGTGGGGCTACACCTTCGGTCCGCGGAAACCCTGCTGCATGGTATGTTGAATATCCTGGTTGATTTGGAGAGATGGGGACCAGAGAAGGGTATCGTGTGTCCAGTCTCCCAAGGGGAGCTGGGATTGAATTCCCAGCTGAATTTGAGAACTGGCCGCTATGCTTTCATAATCTCAATTTGAAGGTTGGGTGTGGAGTTAAATGGAGCACATTGTATCTGGTTTTCGAGGCCTGGGGTCGGTCGTGGGCTCTGACCATATTCAGAGAGAAGAGTTGGAGGTGGCTGAACAGGATGAGTCATTGCCACCTGCCAGGGCCCAGGTTTTTCATTACCAGGGCTTTGGGACAATGATATGGCAGAGGTGCAGAGGCTTTGGTGAAATTCTGGTTGGATCCTAATGTTGCCCAACGATTCAGTCATGGCTTTGGCCTTCCCCAGCTCATATTGAATCCATAGAATCCCTCAATGCAGAAGGCGGCCATTCGGCTAATCGAGTCTGCACCGACCCTCTCAAAGAGGACCCTACCTAGGCTCACTCCCCACCCCATCCTCAAACCCATAACCCCACCTAGCCTGCACATCTTTGGGCTGTGGTAGAAAACTGGAGTACCTGGAGGAAACCAACGCAGACACGGGGAGAATGTCAAATCCGCACGGACAGTCACCCAAGGACGGAATTGAACCTGGGACTCTGGCCCTGTGAGGCAGCAGTGCTAACTACATATACACCCTTGTCCGTAAATGAGCACAGAGGCACTGGTCGCCTGTTGTCCTTTTATATTGCAAAAATCATGCAGAGTTGGTTGCATGACATGAGGCTTGTGCAGTATTTACCTAGTTTTATTTTTATGTGCTGTAATCCATGCTTCTATGCGGAGTACATTTTTTAAAAGCAGTCCGTCACTTTATTTGGAGATTAATGGCACCGCAGCAGGGCAGTGGGTGGATGGTTTGATATAGAGATAGCTGGAATGCCTGTACAAGTCCTCATTCCGGGTGAGGAAACACCCATTAGAACTATTAGTGTTGGGTTTTCTTTTGTCCTTTGTTGTTTGGGATTATGGAATCCTTGCTCGTCGCCTATAGAAGGTACAGACAGATTGTGATCCAGGAGAAGATTGGAGGGGCCTGAATGGTGCCTGATTTGGTTGGAGAGCAGTGAGATCTGTCGTGTAGAGTCTTGTCATGGTTTAAGTATCCTTGGTTTAGTTGCACTTGTATACAAAGTGTGTGCACTGCTAAGCTATATATATTTAAGCAATAATGATCACTATACTGTACCAAATCTTGGGTCTTGGGTTCTAGAAACATAGAAAATAGAAGCAGGAAAATATGAGGAGGCCATTCGAGCCTGCTCCGCCATTTATTATGATCATGGTTGATCATCCAACTAAACAGCCTGATCCAGACTTCCCCATCCTTCGACCCAAGTGTTATATGTACCTGCTGCCTGAAAACATACAATGTTTTGGCTTCAACTACGTTCTGTGGTTGCGAATTCCACAGGCTCACCACTCTGAGTGAAGAAATTTCTCCTCATCTGTCTTAACCAGACTGCCCCGTATCCTCAAACTGTGGGCCCCTGGTTCCAGACACCCCCATCAGGAAATATCCTTCTTGCATCTATCCTGTTTAGTCAGTTAGAATTTTATAGGTTTCTATATCCGCCCCGTCCCCCATTCTTCTGAACTCCAGCAAATACAATCCTAACTGACGCAATCTCTCCTCATGTCAGTGCTGCCACTCCAGGATGGGATTTTGGCTTAAAGAATCATTAACTGGCTCCTGCAGATACAGGTAGGTCTCATATCTGAGAAAAAGGCATTATAATGTGTGATTGGTGCTTTTGGGAAATTGGAGTTGGCAGAGGTATGCTTTCCCAGAAGGCATCCGAAAATCATATCCTATATTTTCTTTGGCTGTATGAGCAATCGCCACACATGAAGGTGTGCACCGTTTCACAGCTTTTCCCTCTTCTCCCCATCCTCCAGCTTATCTGCTTAGAACCAGGGGGCAAAATCTCAGAATAAGAGGTAGGCCCCAATATTAAATTTTTAGGACTGAGACAAGAAGGTATTTAGTTAGGGGGTGGTGGCAAAGGTTTGGAATTTTTTAACCCCAGCGGGCTATGAAGGTTCAGTCATTGAGTTTATTCAAGACTGGTGATTAATACATTTCTTGATAGTAAAGATATCAAGGGCTATGGGGATAATGTGGAAAATGCCGTTAAAGTAGATGACCAACCATGATCTAATTGAATAATGGAGCAGGCTGTAGGCTGAACAACCTTCTCCTCCTCCTATCTGGGCTTAGTGGTTTATCCAATTTTCAAAACGCTACACACCTCAATATTTCCTGTCACTGTACTTATTCCATCTGATACTTTCCACTCCTCTTTACCTACAAGGTCTGAAACCTCCTCTCCCCCCTCTTTTATAAAAGTCAGACAAAATATTTTAAGAAGCATGCCCAAGTCCTTCAACCCCACACACAAGTAACCTTTTTGATTTCCAACAGGTATACTCTTTTAGTTGTCCTCTTGGTATTAATCGATTTCTGTAACATTTTAGGCGTTCCTTGATTTTTTTTCCCTACATTTGTTTTTATACCCTTGTTTTCCTAATTTCACCCCTGCATTTTCTATTATCCTCGAGACTTGTATCAGACATAAGCTTCCCTTTTTACCTTATTCTCCCCGGTATTGTCTTTGACATCCCCAGACTTATTCTTTGTGGGAACACATTTGTTTGGAATCCCCTCTATTTTCTGCTCGATTGCCTCCCATAGTTCAGTTACTGATTAACCTGCAAGTAGTTATTTCCAGTCCAGAACAACAACAAAGAACAAAGAAAATTACAATACAGGAACAGGCCCTTCGGCCCTCCCAGCCTGTGCCGATCCAGATCCTTTATCTAAACCTGTTGCCTATTTTCCAAGGATCTACTTCTCTCTGTTCCCCGCCAGTTCATATATCTGTCCAGATGCATCTTAAATGATGCGATCGTGTCTGCCTCCACCACCTCCGCTGGCAAAGCGTTCCAGGCACCCACCACCCTCTGCGTAAAAAACTTTCCATGCACATCTCCCTTAAACTTTCCTCCTCTCACCTTGAAATCGTGACCCTTGTAATTGACACCCCCACTCTTGGAAAAAGCTTGTTGCTATCCACCCTGTCCATATCTCTCAATTTTGTAGACCTCATTCAGGTCCCCCCTCAACCTCCGTCTTTCCAACGAAAACAATCCTAATCTACTCAACCTTTCTTCATAGCTAGCACCCTCCATACCAGGCAACATCCTAGTGAACCTCCTCTGCACCCTCTCTAAAGCATCCACATCCTCCTGGTAATGTGGTGACCAGAACTGCACGCAGCATTCCAAATGTGGCCTAACCAAAGTCCTATACAACTGTAACATGAACTGCCGACTCTTGTACTCAATACCCCGTCCGATGAAGGCAAGCATGCTGTATGCCTTCTTGACCACTCTATCGACCTGCTTTGCCACCTTCAGGGTACAACGGACCTGAACTCCCAGATCTCTCTGTACATCAATTTTCCCCACGACTCTTCCATTGACCATATAGTCCGCTCTTGAATTAGATCTTCCAAAATGCATCACCTCGCATTTGCCTGGATTGAACTCCATCTGCCATTTCTCTGCCCAACTCTCCAATCTATCTATATTTTGCTGTATTCTCTGACAGTCCGCCTCGCTATCTGCGACTCCACCAATCTTAGTATCATCTGCAAACTTGCTCATCAGACCACTTATACCTTCGTCCAGATCATTATGTATGTCACAAACAATAGTGGTCCAAGCACGGATCCCTGTGGAACACCACTAGTCACCTTTCTCCATTTTGAGACACTCACTTCCACCACTACTCTCTGTCTCCTGTTGTCCAGTCAGTTCTTTATCCATCTAGCTAGTACACCCTGAACCCCATACAATTTCACTTTTTCCATCAACCTGCCATGGGAAACTTTATCAAATGCTTTACTGAAATCCATGTATTACTTTGTCACTTCCTCAAAGAATTCTATTAGGTTTGCAAGACATGACCTTCCCTGCACAAAATCATGCTGCTTATCATTGATAAGTCTATTTTCTTCCAAGTATGAATAGATCCTATTCCTCAGTATCTTCTCCAACAGTTTGCCTACCACTGACGTCAAGCTCACAGGTCTATAATTCCCTGGATTATCCCTGCTATCTTCTTAAACAAAGGGACAATATTAGCAATTCTCCAGTCCTCCAGGACCTCACCCGTGCTCAAGGATGCTGCAAAGATATCTGTTAAGGCCCCAGCTATTTTGTCCCTCGCTTCCCTCAGTAACCTGTGTTAGATCCCATCCGGTCCTGGGGACCTGTCCACCTTAATGCCTTTTAGAATACCCAAAACCTCCCCCTTCCTTATGCCGACATGACAAGAGTATTTAAACATCCATCCCTGGCCTCAACATCCATCATGTCCCTCTCCTTGGTGAATACCAATGCAAAGTACTCATTAAGAATCTCACTCATTTCCTCTGACTCCACGCATAAATTCCCTCTTTTGTCTTTGAGTGGGCCAATCCTTTCTCTAATTACCCTCGTACTCCTTATATACGAATAAAAGGCTTTGCGATTTTCCTGAACCCTGTTAGCCAAAGATATTTCATGACCCCTTTTAGCCCTCTTTATTGCGCGTTTGAGATTTGTCCTACTTTCCTGATATTCCTCCAAAGCTTCATCGGTTTTGAGTTGCCTCGATCTTATGTATGCTTCCTTTTTCATCTTAGCTAGTCTCACAATTCCACCCGTCATCCATGGTCCCCTAATCTTGCCATTTCTATCTCTCATTTTCACAGGGACATGTCTGTCCTGCACTCGAATCAACCTTTCCTTATAAGACTCCCACATTTCAAATGTGGATTTACCCTTAAACAGCTGCTCCCAATCCACATTCCCGAGCTCCTGTCGAATTTTGTTATAGTTGGCCTTTCCCCAATTTAGCACTCTTCCTTTAGGACCACTCTCGTCTTTGACAATGAGTATTCTAAAACTTACGGAATTGTTATCGCTATTCCCAAAGTAATCACCGACTGAAACTTCAACCACCTGGCCGGGATCATTCCCCAATACCAGGTCCAGTATTGCCCCTTCCCGAGTTGGACTATTTACATACTGCTCCAAAAAACTCTCCTGGATGCTCCTTACAAATTCTGCTCCATCTACGCCTCCAAAACTACATGAGTCCCATTCAACGTTGGGGAAGTTAAAATCTCCCATCACAACCACCCTATTGCTCCTACATTGTTCTATAATCTGTCTACATATTTGTACCTCTACTTCACGCTCGCTTTTGGGAGGCCTGTAGTAAAGTCCCAACAATGTTACTGCACCCTTCCTATTTCTTAGCTCTACCCATATTGCCTCAGTGCTCGAATCCTCCATCATGCCCTCCTTAATCACAGCTGTGATATCATCTCTGACCAGTAATGCAACTCCTCCACCCCTTCTACCTCCCTCTCTATCCCTCCTGAAGCTTCTATACCCTGGGATATTTAGTTGCCAGTCTTGCCCATCCCTCAACTAAGTCTCAGTAATACCAATATCATATTCCCAGATACTAATCCAAGCCCCAAGTTCATCTGCCTTACCTGCTACACTTCTCGCATTAAAACAAATGCACCTCAGACCACCTGTCCCTTTGCGATCATCATCTCTTCCCTGTCTACTCTTCCCCTTAGTCACATTGAGTTTATTATCTAGTTCCTTACTGGCTTTAGTTGCTGCCTCTTTACTGACCTTTAACTTCCGAATCTGGTTCCCACCCCCCGCCACATTATTTTACTTACAATCACAATACTTACCAACGCACAAAGAGTTCAATTTCTCCCAGCTACTGCTAATTGGAGCACTTTCCTTACCAGCCAATCAGGTCACTGTTTTGCTGTGATGTCACTCTTCAAGGTAAGTTTTTAAAGAGGTAAACTTACCTTCCCAATGACCACGGTTGTTTTTTTTGGTTAGAGGAGGGGGTGGGGGGAAATACTGAGGAAGTGTTTCGGGTTTAACTGTCACGAGACAACAGCCCCTTCACAAACCACCTTCAAATTACGCTGACCGTACTGCACGTATGCAAATTTCCCCAGAACTTTTTTTTTTTTAAATTACTTCATCTGAGTTACAAAGCTAGGGGTCAGAGTGTGGATCAGAGGCGAACCCCTAATCCAGCTCCTTGCCTGCTCCAAAAACCAATTCAAATTGAATCCAATTCATTGTCCCCACAAGACAGACATACCCGATCTAAGCCAAAAGGCTCAATCTACGCTCGATCGTAGCCAAAAGGCCTCCCCAGAACAGCCAATCATGAGCTCTGCTCTACTGCTCTCTGCTGGATGCTTGCCTTCACTTGAACACCTCAGGTCTCTTACACAGGTACACCTTCAAATTACGCTGACCGCACTGCACGTATGCAAATTTCCCCGGAACAGCCAATCAGTAGCTCTGCTCTACTGGATCAATCCACTTTTGGATTATCTTCTCAGCTTAGTAAAACCGTCCTTTCCGCAATATTACATTTTTATTCTGCGGCTATCTTTAAAAAGAACAAAGATGCTAAATCAATATATCTGAATAATGATCACCTTCACCAAAATGCCCTCCCACGGATGCCCTGATTAATTCCCCAAGTCCAGCACTGTCCTTGCTCTGCTTGGGCCTGCTCTGTACTGACTGAAAAAGTCCTCCTAAATGCATAAACAATTCTGTGCCTGCTATATAGTACGTTCTATGTTGATTTTATTCCAGTTAATAATTGGGGAATTGAAATTCCCTATTACTGCCATATAGTTTCTGCACTTCTCAGCAATTCAGTCCATATACTTTCTCTACCGGTCGCTGATATTTTGGGGTCCATAGCATACACCCGGCAGTGAGATTGTTCCTTTTTTATCAGTTCAAGCCTGTGGCCTCACCTGATGATCCTTCGAGCATATCATTCCTCTTCAAAGCAGATTGTTTCATTAACCAATATTGGGACCTACCCCCTCCTTCGTTTAATTTTTTATTAGTTTGTGGGATGCAAGCATCACTAGCAAGGCCGGTATTTATTGCCCTGGAGAAAGTGTAGGCGAGCCAGGTGTTGTAGGGTGCCCCCAGTGCAGTTTGGGAGGGTGGTCCAGGATTTTGACCCAACAAAAGAGCTACGTGTCTTTCCCTTTACACACAAATTGTAAAAGTTGTATTTTAAAATGGACACAACAGCTATTAAGATGGCTGGCAACATAAAAGTTTCAGACAGACCCAAAAGCAAATACCTATATTGGGGAGGCGAGGATGTAGTGGTAATATCACTGGTACAAGTAATCCAGAGACCCAGGGTCATGCTCTGGGGACCCAGGTTCAAATCCCACCACAGCAGATGGTGAAATTTTTCAATAAAAGCATGGAATTCAAAGTCTAATTATGACCAAGAATGCATTCAAGAGGCTGCTAGATATGGCACTTTAGATGAATAGGATCAAGGGTTATAGGGAGAAACAGGATTAGGCTATTGAGCTGAATGATGAGCCATGATCATGACGAATGGCGGAGCGAAGAGCCGAATGGCCTCCTCCTGCTCCGATCTTTGTTTCTATCATAAAACCCATATGGTTCTTTAATGCCGTTTAGGGAAGGAAATCTGTTGTCCTTACCTGGTGTGATCCACATGCGACTCCAGACCCACAGAAATGTGGCCGACTCTTAATTGTCCTCTGAACAGGACCTGCAATAAATGCAGGTCTAGCCAGCGACAACCGAGTGAATATATTTCAGAAAAAGTGGATAATTGCAGCCAGTTGTGAAATTCGTACGTCCCTTTATTAAAGATGAACTGTGAGTAGCTGACCAGTCGCCCTACTTCACCATGTCACAGAGACACCCAAACTAAAATCCGTTTTCCGGAAAAATTATCTGAATTCAATGGGGTTATTTAAATGGAATGGATCTTCAATTACAAAAAAACCCTGGCTGTCTCAAAACTCTGAGAGTGAAAGGCTATGGGTAGCACGGTGGTGCAGTGGTTAGCACTGCTGCCTCACGGCACAGGTGACCCGGGTTCGATCCCGGACCACTGTCCGCGTGGAGTTTGCACATTCTCCCGTGTCTACGTGGGTCTCACATCCACAACTCAAAAAGAAAATGTGCAAAATAGGTGAATTGGCCAGGTCAAATTGCTTCTTAATTGGAAAAAAAAATTGGATCCTCTAAATTTATAAAAAAAGTGAAAGGCTACAATATGGGATGTATATCAGCCCAACCCAACTTCTTTTTGTGGAATGATGACTTACGACTCGTCACAGGTCACATGGTTAAGAGCCATGTTTTTTGCCCCTTCTTAAAAAAATAACAGCAGAAACTATTCTGATAAGAAACATCTGGAAAGAGATTGAACCAAGCTGCAAGATAACCACATAGCTAAGATTGAAGGGGAGGCGAGATTTTGTAATAATGTCACTGGACTAGTAATCGAGACATCGGTTCAAATCCCACGGAATTTAAATTAAATTAATAAATCTAGAATTAAACCATCTAGTTCACCAATGTCCTTTAGGGAAGGGAATATGCTGTCCTTACCTGGTCTGGCCTACATGTAACTCCAGAACCACAGTAATGTGGTTGACTCTTAAATACCCTCTGAAATGGCCAAGCAAGCTGCATCAAACTGGTACAAAGTCCAAAAGGATGAAAGCGGATCACCTGGCATTGCCCTAGACATGAGAAATGACAATGGCATACCCAGCCCTGCCAACTCTGCAAAATCCTCCATACCAACATTGGAGCCCAAAATTAGGAGAGTTGTCCCACAGACTAGTCTGTATGATTGCATTTCCATGAGTGTGTTCTATCCCACCAATAGGGTAGACCAACAAGAACCACCCCCCCCCCCCCTCCCAAACCGGGAAGACAAGGGCTCAAAAAGTACTCTGGGTGGCGAACTTCAATGTCCATCAAGATTGGCTTGTTAGGACCACTACTGACCGGGCTGGCTGAGTCCCACAGCTGCAAGACTGGGTCTGCGGCAGATGGCGAGGGAACCAAAAACCAACTCAATCTCGTCATCAGCAATCCATAAAACCATAAGACTTAGGGGTCGAAGTAGGTAATTCGGCCCACTGAGTCTGCTCCACCATTCAACGAGGTCATGACTGTCACAAATGCATCTGACCATGACAGTAATTCTAGGAGTGACCACTGCATAATCCTTGTGGGGATAAAGTTCCATCTTCACATCGAGGATACCCTCCATAGCGTTGTATGGCACTAACAAATGAGCTAAATGGGATAGATTTCAAACAGATCCAGCAACTCAAGACTGGGTATCCATAAGGTACCGTGGACCATCAACAGCAGCAGAATTTTACTTGACCACAATCTGTAACCTCACGGACCAGCAGATCCCCCACTATCATTTCCACCAAGCCAGGGGACCAACCGTGATTCAATGAAGAGGGCATGCCAAGAGCAACACCTGCAGGAGGACATGCCTGAAAATGAGGTCAACCTGGTGCAGCTGCAACACAGGACAATTTGCATGTCAACAGTGGAAGCAGCAAGTGATTGAGCTAAGCAATCCTACAACCAATGGATCAGATCCAGTCATGAATGGTGGTGGACAATTAAATAACTAACAGGAAGAGGAGGCTCTACAAATATCCCCATCCTCAATGATGGGGGAGCCCAGCACATTGGAGCAAAAATCAAGGCTGGCCATTATCAGCCAGAAATGCCGAGTAGATGGTTAATCTTGGCCTCCTGAGATTCCCCTCATCAGCATCACAGATGGATGTCTTCAGCCAATTCAATTCACTCCACTTAATAAACGGCTGAAGGCAGTGGATTTGCAAAATCTACGAGTCCTGATAATATTCCGTCAATAGTAGTGTGCTCCAGAACTAGTATGCCCCTAGCCAAGCTGTTCCAATACAACTACAACACTGACATCTACCCAGCAAGGTGCAAAATTGCCCAAGTATGGCCTGTACACAAGAACAGGACAAATTCAATCTGGCCAGTTCCCACCCACTCAGTCTACACAATCTCAGAAAGTAATGGAAAGGGTCATCAACAGCGCCATCAAGATTTTACTTAGCAATAACCTGGTCACGGACACTCAGTTTATGAGTGCTTGTACAGAGTCCCCTGTGCTGAGCAGAGCTGGTGCACTGGCTTTCCTCTTGGAGAGCAGGTCAAAGTCCACTTGTAGCTTTTTCTTCGCCGCCCGAAGCTCTACGGTAGAGTACTTGGGAGTATCGCCGGTCTACCTCAAGCATGGAGTCAACTAGCTATTGCCTCGCCACCCTTTCTTCCCTAACTCTACATGCCTTGTGGGCAATTTCACCCTGATCACAGCCTTCAGCGCCTCCCAGACCATGAAGGGTGAGATCTCACTGTTCTGGTTGTTAGTAACATATTATCTATAGCCAGTGATATTTTCTTGCCGTTTTGGGGTTCAACCCATCTTGTCTGTCATTTATTCTCCCCCCCCCCCCCATGATAGGTCGGTGCGTGCCGGCGTCAGGGATTTCCACCATGGTCTTCTTTATAAATTCTGTGTCGTCCCAGTTGGGCGTGTACACATTCCTCAAGACTACCGGTTCCCTGCCCAGGACACTGCTGACCATGACATATCGTCCTCCTGGGTCTGTAACTGTCCTTGTTGCAGTAAACATTGTCCTCTTATTTAACAGTACAGCAACCCCCCGGCACTTGTCCCATAGCCGGAATGGTAGGGCTGTTCCACCCAGCCCTTCCTATCCGCAGTTAGTCCTTTTCCTCCGTGCATCTCTTGGAGGAAGACTACCTGCTTTCAAACTTTTCAGGTGGGCAAAGACTGTGGATTTTTTCACTGGGCTATTAAGTCTCCCGATGTTCCAGGTGACAATCTTGATGGGACAGGGGTTTTTGTCCCCCCACCCCCTCCTGCAATCCTGCGCAAAGTGTCCTTCACGTTGGTTAATAATAAATAAAGTCTGCTCGGTGCTCTTTTCACCAGCCTGTTTTGCAGGACATTTCTCCCAAATTTACACCCACCAACAATGAACAATAATCAGTAACAAATATGTCAGTCCCCATATCATTAACAACGATCCCATCCTCCCACCAAACCCCAAACATTAGCCCGCATGTTCACACAAACAAATTACAAAAAGGAATTAGGGATCACCCATCGTCGCCATTAACACACACAGCCCCCCTCCCCCCAACTAATGTTCGATCTTATCCAGTTCTTGAAAGTGTATCATGAATAATGCCCATGAATTGTAGAACCCCCCCATCCTTCCCCTCAGTTCAAACATAACCTTCTCAAGAGTCAAGAATTCCAACAGGTCCCCCCGCCATGCCAGGGCACAGGGTGTAGAGGCTGCTCTCCATCCCAACAGGATCCACCTTTGATCGATCAACGAGGCGAAGGCTACAACATCTGCCTCCCCACCAGTTTCTAACCCTGGCTGGTCCGACACCCCGAATATGGCCTCCGAGGGCCCGGGTCCAGTTTCACATGCACCACTTTAGAAGATACCCTAAAAACTTCCTTCCAGTAATCCTCCAGCTTTGGACAGGACCAAAACATAAGAATGTGATTAGCAACCCCCCCCGCAACGTTCACACACATCTTCAACTCCTTCAAATAATCGGCTCATCCTCGCCCTCGTGAGGGGTGTTCTGTATACCACCTTCAGCTCCAACCTCACGCACGAGGTGGAGGCATTCCCTCTCCGGAGCACCTCGCACCAGAACCCCTCCTCCATATCCTCTCCCAACTCTTCCTCCCACTTTGCTTTGATCCCTTCCAGTGGTGCCTTCTCCTCTTCCAAATTAACTCCGTAAGCCACTGACACTACCCCCCTCTCCAATCCCCCTGTCGTCAGCACCTCCTCCAGCAATGTGGAGACCGGCTCCACTGGGAGGCTCTGTAACTCCTTTCTGGCAAAATCTCGAACCTGCATGTTTCTAAACATTTCCCCCTGTTCCAGCCCAGACTTCGCTTCCAGTTCCTTCAATCCTGTAAACCGACCCCCAAGAAACAAATCTTTTAGTCTCCCATTTCCGAAAATTTCCATCCCACCTCCCTGCCTCAAATCTGTGGTTCCCCCGAATCGGCATTTCCCTTGACCCTGTCCCCAACCCGAAGTGTTGGCGAAACTGCCTCCAAAATCTCAATAAAGCTACTATTACTGGACTCCCTGAGTAATTCCCCGGGGCTAACGGGAGCAGCGCTGTTGCTAGTGCTTTCAATCCCGACCCCCTGAACAAACTCTCCTTCATTCTGACCCACTGGGAATCAACCCTTCTGACCCAGCTGCACACCTTCTCCACATTCGCCGCCCAGTAGTAATACATCAGGTTTGGGAGACCCAAACAAGTTGCCTGCCTTCCCCTCTGTAGCAGCACCTTTCTCACTCTGGCCACCTTCCCTCCCCATATGAAAGAAGTAATCCCTCAATCTCTCTGAAAAAAGGCTTTGGCAGGAATATCGGCAGGCATTGAAAAATAAACAGAAATCACGGCAGCACGTTCATTTTAACCGCCCGTACCCGACCTGCCAGTGACAGAGGGAGACCATCCCACCTCGCCAGATCGGCTTTCACTCTCCCCACCAAACTAGAAATGTTGTACCTGCGGAGCCCCCCCCCCCAAACTAGAAATGTTGTACCTGCGGAGCCCCCCCCCCCCCCCCCCCCCGGGCAACCTGCACCCCCAGGTACCTAAAGTGAGTCCCTGCCCTACGGAATGGCAACCCCCCCCGCGACCACAAAATACTCACTCTTGTCTAGATTTAGTTTGTGCCCCGAGAAAGACCAAAACACTTGAAGCAGCTCCAATATTCCCCCTATCGGCACACTCGGTTCCGACACGTATAACAGCAAGTCATCAGCATATAAGGACACCCTATGTTCTATCCCTCCCGCACTATTCCTTTCCATACCCCCGAACTTCTAAATGCGATGGCCAATGGCTCAATCGCGAGTGCAAACAGCAGGGGGGACAGACGACATCCCTGCCTCGTCCCACGGTGGAGAGAAAAGTATCTTGAGCTGATGTTGTTTGTGCAGACACTCGCCCTTGGCTCCTTATATAGTAGCTTTACCCAGTTCACAAACCTTGTTCCAATCCCAAACCGCTCCAGAACTGCCATCAAGTACCCCCATTCTACTCGGTCAAACGCCTTCTCAGTGTCCAATTCCACAACCACCTGTTTCCTTCCCCTCTGCCGGTGCCATAACGACGTTCAATACCCTTCTGACATTTGAAAAGAGCTGCCTCCCTCTCACGATCCCCGTCTGATCTTCACCGATCACCTTCGGGAGCCTACCCGCCAGTACCTTCGCCAATACTTTTGTGTCACATTCAGAAGTGATATGGGCCTATACGACCCACACGCCATCGGATCCTAATGTTTTTTTTAGCAACAGGGAAATCGATGCCTGACCTAAAGTTTGTGGCAACACCCCCTTGCCTATTGCATCTTCAAACATCCCTACCATCAGGGGTGCCAGCTTATCCTTGAATTTTTTATGATATTCAACCGGAAACCCATCCGCACCTGCCACCTTCCAATTGCATCCTTTATCTCCTGCTCCACTGTGGCTCCTTCTAATGTAGCTCTGTCTCCCTCCCCTAACCTCGGGTACTCCAACCCATCTAGAAATACGTGCATCTCACGGTCTCCCCTGGGTGGCTCTGACCTGTACAACCTCTCATAAAACTCCTCAAAAACCTTGTTAATCAGATCCGGAGCCACCACCAACTTCCCTGCCCTAACCCTCACCTGAACAATTTCCCTTACCGCTGCCTCCCCCCGGAGCTGACCTGCTAACATAGGCCCCACCGTATCTCCATGTTCGTAAACTGCAGCCCTTGCTCGTCTCAGTTGGCGCACCGCCTTCCTGGTAGATAGTTGGTCAAAGCTAGTCTGTAGTTCCTTCCTCTTTTCCAGCTTCGCTGGGTCCCCATCTTCTGCATAACTCCTATCTACCTCCTACATTTCATCTATTACCCTCTGCCGGTCCAACCTCTCCTCTTTGCCACCCTGGCCTTAAACAGAATCACCTCACCCCTCACTACCGCCTTCAGAGCCTCCCAGACAACTGCCTTCGACACCTCACCCATACAGTTGAAACCTACATATTCCTCAATTACCTTTTCAATTTTGTCACAGAACCCTTGGTCTCCCAAACGTCCCACATCTAATTTCCACCCCGGCCTCTGCGCTACCCCCTTCTCCAGTACCATATCCACCCAATGCGGAGCATGATCCCGCCCCGATGGGATCAGCGAGTAGTATCAGTTTGTGTGTGTCCAAGTCGGAGATGGCCCCAAACACCTTCATTGCGAATCCCACATCGTCGCAATTGGGACCCAAAACACTTAACAGTGCCACTAACCTCCCCTCCAGCGCCCCGGTCACACATCACATATGTACCCCCCTGATCTGCCACCACCTTCTCCATCTGGAAGTATACTCTTTTGTTGACCATTACAGATACTCCTCGAGCCCTTTCATCAAATCCAGAGTGAAACATCTGACTAACCCAGCCCTTTAAATCTCACCTGGTCCTTCACCCTCAAGTGAGTCTCCTGCAGCATTGCTACATTGGCTTTCAAACTTTTAAGATGCGCAAGCACCCTTGACCTCTTGACCGGACCTCCTAACCCCCTCACGTTCCACGTGACTAGATAGAAAGGAACAAGGCCATGGAGGGATATGAAAACAAGGATGATACCAACACAAATTAGTGAGCACAGAGAGTGATAGGGGATTGGGAGTTGAGGATTGGGAGTTACTGTGGAGTAAAACATGGGTGGATGAGTTTTGAATGACCTCAGGTTTAGAGAGGGCAGAATCTGGAGACCAGCCAGGAATGCATTGGAATAGACACATCTAGAAGTAACATGGGCATGGTGAGGTTTTAAGCTGATGAGCTGAAATGGGCGCGGTTATGGATTATGAAATTGGCAATCTTAGAGATGGAATGAATAAGAGAAGTGGAAGTTTATCGCAGGGTCAAGTTTGGCGCCAAGGTTGAGAATGGACTGGTCTAATCTTGGATCTTTGTCAGGGAGAAAGTCGGTAAATTAAGGAACAAAGTTTGGAGCAGACTGAAAACATTGGTTTCAGTCTTACTAATATTTATTTGGAGAAACTTTCTGTTCATCCAGTGCTGGAAGTTGAACAGCAGTCTAATAATTTAGCAATAATTGGAGGCGGCGAGGTAGAACTTGGTGTTGTCAGCAAACATACAAAAGCAAATGCTGTGCTTTAGGATGATGTCACCAAGAGGCAGCATGTAGATGGGAAATAGGAGGGAGCCACGGATTGATCCTTTAAAAAAAAAAAAAATTTTTTTTTAATTAAAGGTATTTGAAAACTTTTAAAAAGCATTAACAATGACATCAACACGGTATAATAAACATTTCCCCTCCCATCCCAATCTTCACACACCCCAACCATAAAACAACAATCCGGCTCTCCCCATCTCCCCTTGGAATACTGCATCTGCTGACATTTTAACTTTCCCTGAGGAAGTTGACAAACGGCTGCCACCTCATGGTGAACCCAACCATTGACCCTCTTAAGGCGAACTTTATTTTCTCGAGACTGAGAAACCCAGCCATGTCACTAACCCAGGTCTCTACACTCGGGGGCTTCGAGTCCCTCCACATTAACAAGGACTTTCTCCGGGCTATCAGGGAGGCAAAGGCCAAGACATCGGCCTCTTTTGCCCCCTGAACACCCGGTTCTTCCGACACTCCAAAGATCGCTACCTCCGGACTCAGCACCACCCGTGTTTTTAGTACTGTGGACATTGCCTGAGCAAAACCCTGCCAAAACCCTCTAAGCTTCGGGCATGCCCAAAACATGTCAACACGATTTGCTAGGCTTCCTGCCCACCTCACACAACTTCCTCGACCCCGATAAACTTACTCATCCTAGCCGCTGTCATGTGTGCCTGGTGGACTACCTTAAATTGTATCAGGCTACACCTGGCACATGAGGTGGTATTAGCCCTGCTTAGGTCATTCCCCCCATAGACCCGTCTCTATCTCTCCTCCTAGTTCGTCCTCCCATTGGTCCTTAAGCTCCTCCACCGGAGTTTCCTCAGCCTCCGAAAGCTCCTGGTAAATACCCAAAACCTTCCCCGCTCCCACCCAGGTACTGGAGACTACTCTATCCTGTATCCCCCTGGCGGTTGCACCAGAAAGGCCGGCACCTGCTTTCTCCAGAAGTCTTGCACCTGCAAACACCTAAAACCGTTCCCTGCTGGCAATTCAAATTTATCCTCCAAGGCTTGCAAGCTGAGAAAGCTCCCATCTATAAATCGATCCCCCATCCTTTTAATTCCTGCCCATTGCCATCTCCGGAACCCACCATCTAGCCTACCTGGTACAAACCGACGATCATTATAAAATCGGGGTCCAAACCGATGCTCCCTCCACTCTTTTATCTCCTTCATTGCCCCCAGATTCTCAGAGCCGCCACCATCACCGGACTTGAGTATCGGGCCGACGAGAACGGAAGAGGTGCCGGTATCAGTGCTCCCAAACTGGTGTCTTTGCATGACGCCGCCTCCATCCGCTCCCATACCGACCCCTCCCCCACTACCTAATCATGGCTATATTAGCCATCCAGTAGTAATTGCAACAGTTCGGCAGCGCCAACCCACCCTCCCCGCGACTGCGTTCTAGCAACACTTTCTTTACTCGTGGGGTTTTACCCGCCCGCACAAAGCCTGAAATAACCTTATTGACCGGCTTGAAAAAGGCCTTTGGGATGAAGATGGGGAGACACTGAAAGACAACATAAATCTGGGGAGGACCGTCATTTTCACGGACTGTACACCCCCCCCCCCCCCCCCCCCCCTGTGATAGTTCCCTTCCATTTGTTCTACTAACGGGGATAGGTTTAACTTGTGCAGTACCTCCCATTTCCGGGCCACCTGGAGTCCCAGATACCGAAAGCTCTTCCCTACCATTCTAAGCGGTAGTTCTCCCAGTGGCTTCTCCTGTCGTCTTGCCTGGATCGCGAACATCTCACTTTTCCCCATGTTCAATTTATACCCCGTAAAATTGCCAAATTCCCCCAGGATTCACATTATTTCCCTCATCCCTTCCAACAGGTCTGAAATATACAAGAGCAGGTCATCTGCGAAAAGCGAGACCCGGTGCTCCAACCCCCCCCCCCCCCCCCCCCCCCCCCGCCCCCGCCAAACCAGCCCTTTCCAGTTCCTAGAGGCTCTTAATGCCATGGCCAATGGCCAGAGCAAACAGTAACGGGGAGCGGGGGCACCCTTGCCTCATCCCTCGGTGTAGTTTAAAGTACCCAGACCTCAGCCAGTTTGTACACACACTCGCTACTGGTGCCTGATGGAGCAACCGCACCCTGTTAATAAAGCCCTCACCAAACCGAAACCTTCCCAGCGCCTCCCACAGGTAATTCCACTCTACCCGATCAAAAGCCTTCTCCACATCCATCACTACCACCACCACCACCTCCCCTCCTTCTGAGGGCATCATAATAACATTCAAAAGCCGTTGAACATTGTCCTTGAGTTGCCTGCCCTTTACAAATCCCGTCTGGTCTTCTTCTATCACCCCCGGGACACAGTCCTCTATCCTTGTGGCCAGTATCTTAGCCAGCAGTTTGGCATCCACATTCAGTAGAGAAATCGGCCTGTATGACCCGCATTGCTCCGGATCCTTCTTCCGTTTCAGGATCAATGAAATTGAGGCCTACAACATTGTTGGAGGGGGGACTCCCTTCTCTCTTGCTTAGTTAAATATCCTCACCAGCAGTGCGCTCAATATCTCTGAAAAAGTCTTATAGAATCCCACCGGGTAGCAGTCAGGCCCCGGGACCTTGCCCGACTACATGCCTTCCAGCCCTTGATTATTTCCTCAATTGGGGCTCCCAGCCCTTCCACCAGATCTTCATCTACCCTCGGAAACCTCAACTGATCCAAAATCTGCCTCATCCCCTCCACCCCAGCTGGGGGTTCCGACTCAATTTACTATAGAAGTCCTGAAACACCTTGGTCACCCCCGCTGGGTCCAGGACAATATTCCCGCCTTTACTCTTTACTTATCTTCCTGGCCGCCTCCCTTTTCCTGAGTTGGTGCGCCAATATTCTGCTTGCCTTTTCCCTTTACTCATAAATCGCCCCCCCTTGCCTTCCACAACTGCTCCACCGCTTTTCCGGTCATCAACAGCCCAAACTCTGCCTGTAACATCCGCCGCTCCCTCAGTAGCCCCGTGTCCGGGGCCTCTTGAGTATCTCCTGTCTACCTGGAGTATCTGTGGGCCCGTATCAAGATTAATTCCCCTCTGACCACTGCCTTCAGAGCTTCCCAAATTGTTGCTGCGGAGACCTCCCCATATCATTTGTTTCCAGGTAGTTCTGGATCGACTTGTTAACCCGCCCACAGATCGCTTTGTCCGCTAGCAACCCCACATCCAGTCTCCACAGCGGGCGTTGCCCTCTCTCCACACTAATCCATAGATCCACCCAATGCGGGGCATGATCTGACACTGCGATTGCCGAGTACTCAGCATCCACCACCTCCGATATTAGTACCCTGCTCAGAACAAAAAAAAATCAATGCGATAGTATACCTTGTGTTCATGTGAGAAAAAAGAAAACTCCTTCGCCCTTGGCCGTGCAAACTTCCATGGGCCTACTCCCATCTGTTCCATAAACCCCTTCAATTCCTTTGCTACAGCCGGCCTCCTCCCTGTCCTGTATTTTGACCGATCCAGTTCCGGATCAATGACTGTGTTAATGTCTCCTCCCATGATCAGGTTATGTGACTCTAAGTTTGGGATCTTACCTCAAACCCGCCTCATGAATTCCACATCGTCCCAATCCGGAGCATATATGTTCATGAGTACCACCCGCACCCACTACAGCTTCCCACTCACCATTATGTACCTACCCCCCTTGCCTGACACAATTCGCCCTGCCTCGAATGCCACTCGTTTGTTGATCAAGATCGCTATCCCCCTGATCTTTTGAGTCCAGCCCCAAGTGGAATATTTGGCTAACCCCTCCCCCCCCTTCTCAATCTCGTCTGGTCTATAACCTTTAGGTGTGTCTCTTGTAGCATTACCAAGTCTGCCTTCAGCCCCCTCAAATACGCAAACACGCGAGCCCTCTTGACTGGCCCATTCAGCCCTCTGACGTTCCATGTAATCAGCCTGGTCGGAAAGGGGGGGGGAAAAAAGAGAGCTTCCAGCCTCTCTCTCTCAGCCATCACCCTTTCTTGGCCAGCCTCCAGCTCACAATTCCCCCCCCCCTCCCCCCCCCCCCCCGGACAACACTAGAAACCTCCCCCCCCCCCCCCCCCCCCCCAAAGTCAAGCTCCAGCTTAACACCTGCTCACCCCCCACTGTGCTTCAGAGAGTCAGCTGACCCATGCTGACTTGATAGCACCCGTCCCTGGCACCAAGCAGTCTATCTCCCAATTGTTCTCTCCCCTCTCCCCCCACTTGGACAAACATATTAAAAGCATCACATTCCCCAGTAAACAATCAGAAAAAAAGTGAAGAAACAGCCACTTTAGAAAAATAAATACTCAAAAAACAGAACCAGCACCAAAAGACTATCCCCCCTCTAATCAGCTCCCTGCAAGACAAAGTTACCCGTAGCCATCCAAACAGCCCCTTTACAATTACAATTAGCACTACTTATACAGCCCAGCACAACAAGTTGCTGCCGCAGTACTCTCCAAGGCTTCAGCGTCTTTTAATTCGCCTCCAGCCTCTTTTCTTTAATAAAAGTCCATACTTTGTCTGGTGTCTCGAAGTAGAAGTCCCGTTCCTCATGTGTGACCCACAAACGGGCTGGGTACAGCATCCCAAACTTCACCCCCTTCTTAAAGAGGGCCGTTTTTGCCCGATTAAACCCAGCTTGCCTCTTGGCCAGATCCGCGCCCAGGTCCTGATAAATGCGCGGCTCACAATTCACCCACTTGCTGCTCTGTTCCTTGTCCAGGAATCGGTGAACACGTACCACCATCGCCCTTGGCGGCTCATTCGCTCAGGGCTTCTTCACAAGGGCACTGTGCGCTATATCCACTTCCAGGGGCCGAGGGAACGCCTCAGGCCCCATCAACTTCTCCAGCATGTCCGTCACATAAGGCCTCGCATCCGATTCCTCGCTGCATTCAGGGAGGCCAACAATTCTGCCTCCTGGACCTGTTCTCCAGGTCCTCCAGCTTTTCCTGCATTTTTTTCTGGCGGTTGTTCATCATCTCCACCTTGGTCTCCAGCACGGTTATGTACTACTCGTGCTCGGACACCTTTTTCCTCCACCTCCTGGATTGCTCTCCCGTGGGTCTCTTGATTCTGCACAACTTGATCAATCGAAGCCTTAATCGGGTCCAGCGTGTCCTTCTTCAGCTTGGCGAAGCAATCTTCGAAAAACTTCACCAGCTGCTCCATCAACCACTGTGCCATCTTCCCACCCCCCTTGCTCTCTGCCATGCTTTCCTACGTTGCCAGCTCTGCTCACGTCTTCCTTGTAGGACTTTGTCTTCTCACACGGCCACTTCTGGTCCAATTCTCCATGTACTGGAGGGGGTTTTCTCCTCACTGTCTCACTCTTCACCGATTTATCTCAAAATCCGGAAAAAACTGGGGGTGGGGGGAGAAGGTCCAAAAGTCTGTCACAGGCAAGAGCTATCAAATGTGCGACCTACTCCTCCATGGCCACCACCGGAAGTCCAAGGATTGATCCTTGATACCAAGGGTAATGGTACGGAAGCAAGGGGAGAAACTACTAAGTGATTATCTGGCTATGATTAGATAGATAAGAATGGAACCATACGAGGAGACCCACTCAGCTGGACGACAGGGGGAAGCATTGGAGGAGGATGGTATGGTCAACTCAACGGCTGAAGACAGCTCAAGAAGGGAAAATTTACTTGTGCCAATAACATAGGATGCAAGTTGTGACTTTGGCAGTGGCAGCAACTTGATTGGAAGGATTCAAACATGGTGTTCCGGGAAAGATAGGGATGGGTTTGGGAGAGGATTAGTTCAGGGACTTGAGGGGAAAGGGAATTTGGAGATTGAACAGTAGCTTGCAAAGACCGAGGGGGTCTAGGTTTGCATTTTTGAGGAATGGGGCAATGGCAGCATCAATTTGAAAGAACACCACTCATCACAATATTGTAATAATATTACTGAACTGAATATAGAAGGATAAGCTCCTTTAACCACAACAAAGTTTCTACTCACTGTGCCAGCAAAGCTTTTCGTGTCCCAAGTCCACTCAGTTCCTGTGAGTAGAGCAGTCAAATATAAATGTTTATCATTTTAAAATGACTTTAAAACAATTAAGAGATAAGAAATGCTGCACTCACAGTATCAATGGCTATGAAATTTGCTGTCCTTACTGCAAGCAGCATAGATGGCCAGATCTCCTTAAAATTGTCAGTGTGGACATCAACAACAGGCACTTTCATAAAGGACATCTTCACCAGATTTTCATCAATGCCAAATGATTTGTTAAATCAACTTCATCTCATTCACAGTCTTTAAAAAAAGCACATGTTAAATAACTTTTTTCCAATTGACATATATAATTTTACAAGGACACTATGTCTGCACTAAAGTATTTTCTTTTAAAATCACCTCACCTTCCTCTCTGGCTAAACCTTATTATATTGCTTATCCATCACACACTTAGAAGAAAAAACAACATTATTTTCAACAAAAACCTTAAATGCAATTGGGGGCAATTTAAACGCCATTGTAAACTGTTCCAACTTTGCTCACTAGTATTACAGCCATGTTTTTAAAAATTAAAACCAATAGAATTTTCTCTTCTTTAGCTGACATTTTAAAATAATCCTGAGCCTTATCCCCCAGTCAGGAAAATCACAACCATGCCAGTGTTGAAGTGCAATTCAGGGTAACGACGAGTGCTTTGGGCGTTTGGCTCGACACCTACCCGCTCAAATTCAAGGTGCTCGTCTTAAAAAGGTAACTAAAATAGTTTTTTTTAAAAACCCAGATTGTTGCACTGGCTTCCCTCTTTTGCAGCTAAATTCGGTTACCCAATTTTCTCTGTGTTGCCCCAGATAATTATAGGAGATCAGAACATGTTTCACTAAAGAGAGACGTTTATGCAATTCAGATAAAAAGGCGCCATGGCACATTGTAGAAAGGGCGCCTGAAGCAATGGAGACGGTCCCCCACCGCTTTGGGATGTCCTGTTGCTGCAGTTCTTCGTCCTCTACCTACCCATTCACTCAATCCCTCTCTTTCTCACCAGATGGACATTTATGTGAAGCCTCACTGCTCCGATTACAAGGTTGATGCACCAACAGGGCGAGGGAAGAGACATTGGAGCAAGTGGGACTCGGACTCGCCATGAACCCACCTCCACAAGCCTCACGGACCGGGTCCTTCTCTGCTGCGGTCGCTCAGAACCGGAGCAATCACAAAACCCCCTCCGGGCGGGGGCGGCGTTAAATTCGGCGAACAAAAATTAACGCCTTGAGTGGTTGGGGCGGAAAATTGTCAGGCGCACCCGCGCGCAAAACGTTTAAGCGACAAGTCCACGGCAATGTTTTCACAGGCAAATCGAGTGGAGAGTCCGAGGCAGGTCCTTCTTCTTCGATGTCGCCTTCGATTAAGGTCTATTGGAGGATGGCGGGGGGGTCCGGGATCGCCGCCGGTGTAGATCGGCCGAGCGGAGCCCAATGTGGGGGATGTTGAACAGTGAGTTCTCACCAAATATCCATCTGCCCGTTATTTTCGGGTGAAGTTGTGGTTTATCCGGCTGCCGGGGGTTCTCATTAGACCCGGAACGGATGTCGTGCAGCAAGTCCAGGCGGCGGCTGCTACAAGATTGTTTATTATCCTCAAAACAAACACGAGGAAACCACGCGGAGGCTGAGCTTTAGATATTGTGGAGCAGGGCACCAAGCCAGACACTTAAAAGTTTCCTTATGGTGACTCCTGGCATTTTTTACGTCCACCTGAACAGGATAAATGAGGGTTTCCACCCCTTCACGATTGTATTGGGTTTGGAGAGCTTGTTGAACTGCATGATAATAGGGTGATTTATTGTTGGCTATCAATCTTCATGAGCTGGATTCATTTGTGAAAACTGGACTTTTCTTCCAGCTGCTTGCAAATTGGCAACTAAGAGTTAGCTACCATGAGTCATATGTAGGCCAGATAAGGATGACAGATTTCCCTCCCTTTAGGGACGTTAGTGATGTTTTTTTTTAAAACACCAATCACTGATAGCTGTGTGAGAGACTAGCTTTCAATTCCAGATTTGTTACTTGAATTTAAATTCCACCAACCGCCATGGTGCGATTTGAATGTTTGACCCCCAGAGCATTAGTCTGTGTCTCTGGATAACTAGTCCACTAACATTACCACTACACCACCATCTTCTGCAAATAATAGCACAAACATGGAGAGAATTGGAACCTTATGCATTTAAATCACAGAAGAAAAGCTATTCTGCCTGTTGTATCTCTACCAACTCTTTCCAACAATCCTGTTATCTTCCCCATATCCTTGAATCTTTTATCATTTTCAAACATTTATCTGCTTTCTCTTCAAGGTGCAGCTATCTCCTGCCCTGTGGCATATAATTCTATGCTGCACAAACCTGTGTGAAGACATTTCTGTTAACCCCTTTTCTCACCAGTTAAATATGCTGCAGTGCATAAGTGTATGTTTGGAACTTTGTAATTTCATGTTCAATTATCCTTTGATTGGACCAGCTTTGACATGCATAGGTTATTGGTTGAATCCATGAAATGCATCTCTGCAAATATCCAATCTGGAATTAGCAGTTCTTCACTTCTGTCATAACCTAAAGGATACAGCGAGGCCTGGAATAGAGTGTATGTGGAGAGGATGTTTCCCCTTGTAGGAAAACCTAGGACCAGAGGACACTATCTCAGACTAAAGGGACGATCCTTTAAAACAGAAATGAGGAGGAATTTTTTCAGCCAGAGGGTGGTGAATCTGTGGAACTCTTTGCCGCAGAAGGTTGTGGAGGCCAAATCACTGAGTGTCTTTAAGACAGAGATAGATAGGTTCTTGATTAATAAGGAGGTCAGGGGTTATGGGGAGAAGGCAGGAGAATGGGGATGAGAAAAATATCAGCCATGATTGAATGGCGGAGCAGACTCGATGGGCCGAGTGGCCTAATTGTGCTCCTTATTTAATTATGTTATTATGCTTATTTAATTGGTCTTATGGTCAGAATAATGTTCATTTTAGAAGAGCAAGGCAAATTGTATCCCAATATTTACTTTTGAGTTGTCAGCTTTCTTCCTCATTGAACGTGATTAAAAAATTTTGAACATGTTTTCCCCCAGAGAATATGCTGGAATGAGCAAATTGAGAACCGCAGTGATGGTTAGAAAAACATCATTAAAAAGAAAACAAAATGTGGAACATTCTCCGCAAAGGAAGAGATTATGTCAGGAACGGATAAAAGAAGGTATGTAGTGTTGCTCGTTTTACTGGAGTGTATTAACACGCCTCCGTTTAAAGGCCGTGTGCTTAACACTGCTATGGCTCTGTGTATGTAATTATGCTCAGGAGTCGCCAGGTGCCGTATTTAGACACCTCAAAAGTATATCAAGGTCAGGTTCAAAGTAATAAATCTGCACCGATTAGTAAGTCCAAACGATTGATATTTATTATGACAAATAATAAATACACATGCATACGCTAAAGAGACTAACTTACTTCTAATACTAAACAACTAAAATACTTATCTGGACAGGAACAGGCAAGGTCAGGGAGCAAGGCCTTCGTCCCGTTCTTGGTCTGCAACTCTCAGGTACTTAAAGTTGTCAGGATTTAGCAAGGTCTGGATCACGTAGCGATCGTTGTATTGGCACTTGCAGTTCGATGGCTGATGCTCAACGGCCGGTGCTGAAACTGGAGTCAGGATGCGATGTAACAAGTCTGGGCCGGAGTCTGGAAGCAACAGACCGAACCATGTGCGGGGTCTATTCTTATAGTCCCTAGAAGTCCGTGCCCCTTCGGGGCGGGCCTTTTACCTGCCATGTATCGATTGGGCCTTTCCCAATCGATATCTTCCAAACCCCCCAATCTGAGTGTCGTTTCTCGATGGGTGGGCTGTCCCTATGGTTCTTTGCGTTGGATACAGTGGTGCCGTTCTGTCTGGGCGTCTACTCAAAAGTATCCATTCATACTTAAATGTTTCTATTGTGTGGGGTCTGGATCTGGATCACCTCATTACTATGTAGATCTTGTTGCCATTTACACCTTTGGCTGAGACTCTGCACCTGGCCACAAACTGGTTTCTGTACGTGCAGAATGCTAATTAATCTTCTGCAAACTGCTTGTCCTTGCTAAGACTGTTTTTCCCTGCAGCCTTAGCAGTTCTCCATTTTGTAGCCCAGTGTCCATCTTAGGTGGCTACAGTAGTGAAGTTCCAAATTGTTGATAACACTTTCAGTTATTTTCCTCCCCCCAATCTTCATTTTACAGATTCTAGTCGTACTAGTTTTTGTGGTTTTCTGAAATTGGTGTGCTTTCTTATTTTGCGTGAGAGCTCTTTTTGTTGTTTCCTTTTGTGTTCACAAAAGTGATGGATTTAGTGCACTCAATATCTTTCTTGTGCAATTTCAGGTCAGGTATAATGTCGGGAAAGAGCACCATTAGGCTACCCGAAGACATTTCCATTTCTTACCCTAGTCATTTTATTGGGTTCTGAAGGATGTTGCTAATTTTGTGACAGTCGCTGGCCAGTTTTGTGATGTGGATTCCACTCACTGGGATCTCTGTTATTGCCCATGATCATTTCATGTAATACATCCAGCCAACTACACTTCACCTGACTAGTTTCCGAGCCTGATTGGGGAGAGCCACCACTGTGCTCTCCCATGCCGCTTTCCAGAAATGTACAGATTTGTGTTCGCTTTTAGCATTATAAAGTTTCTATGTGCATTAAAAACTGTCTCAAAATGCTGGCCTGGGAGCAGTAAGGTGCCTGGTTTTGTTTATGCCCTGTGCCAGATGTTTCCAGTTGTGGAATATCTTTGCATTTTAGACTGAGGGATGGACGAATTGGGATTGTGCCAGAGGAGGCAATGTCAGGATCAGCAGAACAAGATGTTTCCAGCTGTGGGATATATTTGCATTTTAGATTGAGGGATGGACAAATTGCGATTGTGCCAGAGGAGGCAGGGTCAGCAGAACAAGAACGGGGCAGACTGTTTGGTGGCATTTAAAATTGGAGGGTGGTAGAATGTAGGAGATGGTTGTTCTACCAGATGTGAAAGGGGTCGAGAAGGAGGGTGTTACACCTATAAGGAAACAAGGCTGCGGTATGAGACTATTTTAAAAATAAATTTAGAAAATCAGCATGCACACCGCAAGGCTCAAGGATGTCAGTGGGTGAGTATTGCTTGTGTTGCTCTGTTTACTTGCTCTAAATATGGCGGTTAATAAGGTCGCCTTTCTTAATCCTAATTATGAATATACTTTCAGAGTCGCCAGGTATCTCTCTCTACCGCCACATCATCAATCAAGTACTCTACCGAATACCGATCAAAGAGCCAATTGTAGCCACCTGGGTTGGCCACTTCCTCACACAAAATGGAAGAACGCAAAGATTGCAGGGTAAAATGGACATTGGCAAAGAAACCAGCAGTCTGCAGAATCCCCTGTATTCTAGCTGCCACAGAAACCCGTCAGAATTGTAACTAACAGGCTGCGCATATTAATGAAGCGATTTACGGTGATTCCCAGGCACAATGGACACAACAGTTAAACATTCTATGGAAGGCCAGACATTCCGGCGCCAGTAGAGTCTAAGACAAAGGACACCAATAAGGTGTAAGGAACCGCCCGGTGATCGAGGAACGGCCCTGTTATTGGGGAAATTCAAATCAATCGATTGGGAAGAGACCCAATCGATTGCAGGTTTATAGATGGTCCGCCCTGAAGGATGCGAAGCCCCTGGGACCTATAAAAGTCAGGTCCCAGGACTGATTCGCTCTCCTGACCAGCTCCTCTTAGCCGGCCCTCCCAGCAGAACATCTTAGCAGCTCTCGAAGAACCTTGAGAAGGAGAGGCCTGGTCAGCAGCCGCCATCAAGTAAGTGTCATACAACGCACGCTACGAGAGTAGACACTCCTGACCCCTTTAGTCCACACCGACTGGAAGCCTGCGGATCCAAGACAAAGCAAGAGGCCATTGTTCCCTGATCCGGCAGTTCCCTTATTCCAGATAAGTATTGGCCTGTTAGTGGTAGGATTAGCCTAGTCTTGTAGTTTTATATGCATAAGTAGTAGATAACTATTATAATAAACATGTCTTGTTTGAACTTACTAACTGGTGTATCGAGTTATTGGTCTGAACTTCAACTTGAAACTTGTGGCGGTATCTTAACGATACCTAGCGACTCTAGAGCTAAGGAATAAAACGGAGCCAAATTGAGTGTAAAGCACACTCACCCAGAACGACCAACACAATACACCAGTTAGTTCAAAGTCAATACTACTTTATTTACACACAGTATTATCTACTCATGCACGATAACACTACAGGCTAAACTATATCTATCACTAACACCTACACTTAACTTCGAGTGCCCACTTAGGTCAGAGGAACAGTGGCCGTTGTTCGGATCTGAGGCTGTTGGGTTCGAAGAGGTAACAGGAGTACAGCTAAGGTTGTCCGTCTGGAAGCGAGCATTGACCTTGAACTTACTTGCTTCTGGTGTTGCTGGTGGAAGGGTCTCTCCACTTGAGAGCCGAATCCAAGAGGCTGAACCTTTGGCGGGGGTTCCTTCTTATACTTGGAGGGGCTTCGCATGCTTTTAGGCTGGACTTAAACTTGGTCCTAATTAATTGGGCCGCTTCTTGATCACTGCCATCGATCTAAGCCAATAAAGGGGCGGGTGTACTGATGGCTGGGCGTGTCCTAAGTGGCAGTTGGCCTTGCTTTGTTTGTGTCTTCTGGTTGGGTAGTGGCGCCGGACTGTCTGGAACAGTATCGGCTACCTGAGCATTCATTCTTTGTTTCCCGGAGATGGGCCATCAATATGTAAATCGACCCAGAGTTTCGATTCAGTCTACAGTCTGCCTTCCAAATATACATTCAGGCTCTGTGCCTGCTTGTTGCTTAGTATTGTCCATTTTTCCCTATAGGCTCTGCGAGTGTCCATTTTATATATGGAAAGTGGCCATCCCAGATGGCTACACTTGTCAATCAGATATTTCTAGTCTATAACTGACATGAAAATTAATAGCTAGTTAGAGGAATAAAAATCTTAGCCTTCTTCGCAAACTAATTAAGTTTTGTTTGTGAATCCTTTTATTTTGGTTTAAAACTTAATATGTATTTTGCCCTAGGGAGAAAGCAGCACTCATTACGTTTAATTGAAATTACGACCTGTCTCACTATGTTTGGCCATGTTTCTCACTCCGAATGTCCCCTGACATTGGAAATGTGTTTACCTTCAATTCAATGTGGCCTGCCGTTCTCTGTATATCTATAATAATTGCACATTGTTCTGGTTTTTGTTGCCTTTACAGAGTCATCAAGGATTGTAAATGTCACGGAAATCGACTGTCACTCCTTTAAGGATCTAACTGAAATCTGTTCCATTAGGGCACGTCTTCTCTCCTGGTATGATAAAAACAAACGGGAGTTACCCTGGAGGAGAATGGTACGATCTGAGGTTATTGAAATTCCCTCCTCTTATATTACTCGAATTCTCCTGTTGGTTTGGAGTGTTTTATTTAATTAATGCAACATTTCTTTTCCAGGCTGTGGCAGAGTCTGATTTGAACAAAAGAAGTTATGCAGGTATTGTGAACTCTATATCTGTTATTATTTTCTACTTTCATTCTTGTGTTTCCCTTTCCTGACCAAGAAGCAGGATGGTAAATTGTTTCAGGGTTTCTGTTTCTGTTTCAGAAACAATGTTTCTATTGTTAGAGTCTTTCCTTTTCATTTCGATTTCTTCCAGTTTCTTTTTTATTATTTTTGACTCCCAGTTGGAATGCACCTTTGAATAGTGGACTGAGGCAGTTTGCTAGTCAGAACAGTGTGTTCCAGGAGTAGTTTATTTTTTGGAGTAGAGAATACAGACCCTCGGGTGACTCTTAAGAACAAACATAGCTTTGGCAGCACGGCGTTGGCGCAGTGGGTTAGCCCTGATGCCTCACGGCACCGAGGTCGCAGGTTCGATCCCGGTTCTGGGTCACTGTCCGTGTGGAGTTTGCACATTCTCCCCGTGTTTGCGTGGGCTTCGCTCCCACAGTCCAAAGATGTGCAGGGTAGGTGGATTGGTCCTTAATTGGAAAAAATGAATTCGGTACTCTAAATTAAAAAAAAAAAAAGAACAAGCTTTGGAGGAAGTCGGTTTGATTTGGCTGGCTAACAATCTGTGGGTTGGCCAGGGACTGTTCTAACTGACAACAGTCAGTGATTGGTTTCTGTGGGATTCTTCTGAGACAGCTGGCTAGAAGTGATTAGACCTTGAACGAAGAAGGAACACTGTCTGTCTGTCTCTCTCTGTCTGTCTAAAAGCAAATTACTGTGGATGCTGGAATCTGAAACCAAAGAGAAAATGCTGTAAAATATCAGCACGTCTGGCAGCATCTGTAGGGAGAGAAAAGAGCCAACGTTTTGAGTCCAAGTGACCCTTTGTCAAATACTCTGTCTGTCTCTCTCTCTCTCTCTCTTTCTCTGTCTGTCCCTCTCTCTCTGTCTGTCTGTCTGTATCTCCTGAAGTAATCTCAAAGCAGTGAGTGCTTGACACATCTTTATTATATAGTTGAAATGATCTGGAATCTACAAACAAAGCAGATAGCCTTGTCAGAGAAAACCTTCTCGAGCTTGGAAGGATGAAGCATTGAAATAAAAACTTGAACGCCTGAAAGACCTTAACTGAAAATGTGTGTGTGTGTACATTTTTGTCAGTTTAATTATATTACTGTGAAATAACAAGGTTATTTGTGTGTTAAATTTATCAACCGGGTGACTGCAGTTTATTGGGCTCAGCTAAGGTCCTTGGGTATTTTGAAATAACACTTAATTTCATTTGTGTTGCAACTCTGGGTCAAGTGGGATTGGAATTGACCGTTCCCTAGCCCACGGGGTTGTGACACTGTTTAACAGGATCAAGAGAGTATATGGGTTTACTCTTCTTTGTTGCAGGACTTGCCACTTGCTCACTCCTCCCCCCACAACCCAGTGGCCAGCTTTGATCAAATTATCGTAATGAAGACAATTTCCAATTCCCATAATGACAATTCAATGTAGCTGTTTATGTTATCAGTGAATGCATGTTTTAGCTCCCCTCATTGCTGTCTTTACAATGCCATGCTCTGTCCTTTGCCTGGGAAAGTGTGAGAGGCTGTTTTCCTGGCCATTGTATTTAATGATCGCCTGCCAGGAGATGCACTTTGTGATCCTTCCTTCACTATAAATACTAACATTTAATCATTAAGTTTAAAAAAATATATATTTCAAATCTAATTCTGGGATAGTTTAGCATGGCCAATCCACCTAGCCTGCACATCTTTGGGTTGTGGAGACGGGACCCACGCTGACACTGGAAGAATGAGCAAACTCCACACGGAAAGTGACCGGGATCGAACCTGGGTCCTTGGCAGCAGTGCTAACCACTGTGCCACCGTACCAACCTTTTAAGAATTAAGTTGTTCTGAATGTCCTCCCTGTCACTGGTCTTGCTCATTTTACCCTTTCACAGCACATGCGGCAAGGCACTGCCAATGTTATTCTTGCGGATGGAAAGTGTGTGAGAGCTGCATAATTATTGATTTCCTCCGCGTTTCTTCTCTCTCTGTTAGAAAGTAGCTGGCTTCCTGGCAGCCCTACTCCCAATAGCACTCCTGAGATCATTAGTGCTGCTGGGGTTTATCTCCCCTCCTCTCTGCATCTGTTGTAGGCTAATGAATTGATTAATTTGTCAACAAGTCCATTGTCGTTCTACCATGCAACTACCAGGATGATAAAGGCAAAGTCGATGGTCATGGCCTTTTGCCTAGCAATTGCGATGTTCCTCAATGTCTTATGTAAATGTTCTGATATTTTGAAATCCTTATCTTCCCTCACAGTTTGGGTGTCTGAGATCATGCTGCAACAAACACAGGTTGCCACTGTGATTAGCTACTACAACAAATGGATTCAGGTAAAAATAAAATTCTGATTGTCCTCCTTCTGAGAGTAAGTTTTGGTTGAGCAGGAAGTACAAAGTTTTAATATCCTGTTACTGCTTTCACTTTCAGAGATGGCCAACCTTGCAGGATCTCGCTAAAGCCACCCTTGAGGTAAAAGGTGCTTTGGTTTAAAAAACATTTCCAAGAACAAATGAAATTAATTGATGTTTCCAAAGGTGACTTAGATTCTGTATTAATGTTGCAGAGATTATATTCTCAGAGTAAAGATAGGCTTGAGCACTTTTACAGCACTTTATTGTGTCTAACTGAAAGGCTTCACACACTGAATTTGGCAACACTAGTTTGTAAGTTCTCTGATTACGTTCTCCGTAGAATAGCCAGCATCACGGGTATGGTATTGTTTCCTATAACATTAGATCTTGCATGTAAAGTAATTTAGGATTGCGTATCCAAGCTGAAAGATGGATCCATTTGTCGTCTAGATTCAGGCAGAGAACTTCTCCAATGTGTCCATGCCACTTTAGAAAACAATTAATATCTGTCACTTCAAACGCTGTTGAGCAGACTTTGAGCATAAAGCAAATATACTCACTGATAGTCATTCACTGAAGCAAACCATGACAGTGAATAGTTGAAGTCAGTCCAAACAAGCTTTAAACCAGTTAATGAAAGGGTTAAACATATCCAGTTGAGTGGTTTTGATTTGTTTCTTAGCAGATGTTTCTTACACGTCAGAATGTTAACTGGCATATCAAAAATGTTACACTCTTGTACCTATAAATCCCTTGAAATAGTCCTGTGAGAAGTTTGTTTGCAAGATTTCTGTACCTTGAATGATGAGGTTCTTAATATACACGAATATGCCAGCGGTCACCTATAGCGGCTGATTTGATGAGATTATATTGCAATGAAGCAAGCTAGCTATTTCTAGCACTTGAGTGTGCATGGTAACTGTTTATCAACAGATGTGTTCATCTGGATAAACAGCTGTACTAACTTGAATAGAAGGCGCTCTCCCAGTATGTAGTTGCAGAAACCATTTTAAGTGTAGGTCTTGATCCATTTTTACACGAAGTACAATACAAACAGAGAAAACCTCTTTTTAAAAAAAAGAATTGTCTTTATCTGCAACGCTAAGCAGATGGCATTGGATTGGCCACCCATATGTACAGCACCTAGTATTTAATTCCATTAACTAATTCCATTATCGGGTGCTCCGTATAACAGATATCTGGGGCAAAATTCTCCGACCCCCCGCAGCTGACGCACCGGCGCATGTGCGAACCGGCGAAGGCCTTTCGGCCAGCCCTGGCGCCGGGCGTCAAAGGCCGTTGTTGCCAGTTTTGGCAACAGTCGGCGTGGTGCCAACCGCTCCGGCGCGGGCCTAGCTCCTCAATGCGAGGGCTTCTCCACACCTTTGGGGGGGGGGGGGGCCGACGCTGGAGTGGTTGGCGCCACTCCGCTACGCCGGGACCCCCCTGCCCTGCCTAGTAGGGGAGAATCCCGCTCCTGATGTAAAACTGTCCACTTTGCATCACCGCTTGAGATAAATTCAGACCAGAGTCTTTTACGAAATGATGAAACATGACTAATCTCTGAATTGTCACTCATTTCGATAGAGAAAAATGTTAATCTCGGGTTAATTCAATAATGGAGTCCTGCAGGCATCATCACTAAAATTTCAAGTCATTCTTTTGATATTTTAACTCTGGTATTTTCATGGTGCAATGTAATAGATTGTCTCTTTAATGCCATTCCTGCAGGAAGTTAATGAAATGTGGTCAGGACTTGGATATTATTCCAGAGGAAGAAGATTGCATGAAGGAGCCCAAAAGGTATCAGACGCAACCTTGCATAAGTGCTACAGTCGATATCCCTATCCTCAGCACATTTATATTAGAAGAATATGTCAGCAATTGGTAGGAGAGGAATTTACAAATATGAGATATGAGCACCGGCATTATGGTAAGTGCAGCAGATTTTGGCTGCTGCTATGTCACAATGTTAGGAGTCCAGATTACACACCCCATTCTCTGTGTAACTGAGTTCTTAATCACAGTCATGCTGCCGTGAAAGCGATGCTTAGAGGCCAGGTATGTCCTCGCAAGAAGATGGGGAAGAATCATAAAGTTGTTCTGGCCTATTCTGTGTTGTTTCGAGACCAGATTCCGAGCAGTGTTGGAGGAGACGTCTGAATGACACCTGTCCCTTTGAACCAGGAGTGACATCTACTGCTTAGACATGCTAGAAAGAGGAAAAAACATGATGGGCGGTATTCTCCGCTCCCGGGACTAAGTGCCCGTGCCATCGTGAACGCAGTCACGTTTCACGACGGCACGAACAGGTCCCGGGCACGACCTATTCTGGACCCCACGGGGGCTAGCCCGGCGCTGGAGCGGTTCATGCCAAATGGGCGCGATGCCAAATGGGCGCCGCGCCAACCCGCACATGTGCAGTTGGGCCGCGCCATCCTGCGCATGTGCGGGGAACTTCTTACGCGCGCCGGCCCCTCACCAGCATGGCGCCGGTGTTCTGCGGCCGGCGGCGTAAGTAGGTAGGCCCTTGGGGGGGGGGGGGGGGGGGGGGGGAAAGAGGCTGGCCCGTCGATTGGTGGGTCCCGATCGCGGGCCAGACCCCATCGGAGGCCCCACCCACCAGCGTTCCCGCACTGTTCCTTTCGCCAGCGACCGGAGTGGATGGCGCCGGCGGGAACCTGTTGTGTCGGAGCGGCCACTCAGCCCATCCGGGCCGGAGAATCGCCGCTTGCCATTTGCGGCGATTCTCCAAGCGGCCCTGCGCGATCCGCGCGGTCCTGGTTTCAGGGGGGTGGGAGAATCGTGTGTGGGTGTTGGGGTGGCATGGCACGAGTCACGCAGCGCCCCGCCGATTCTCCCACCCGGCGTGGTGGGGGGGAAGAATACCGCCCGATACAGTTATGCAATCTTTACCTGTTTGTCTCTTATATAGGTTTTAGCAGAATTCAACGGTGAGATGCCAAAGAGTGCAGAGGAGCTACAAAAGCTACTGCCGGGGGTTGGGAGATACACAGCTTCTGCAATTGCCTCAATCAGTTTTGGACAGGTGAGGAAGCAGCATATCAAGGCTCTTCTATCCAAGTGCACAGCTAATTTCCCAGATTTGTTATCAAGTCTATTCCATAAGACTCCAGTATATCCGTATTGGTAAGCCCCCTTATTCATTGGGAAGCTAGAATATATAGTGAAAACTCTGCTCACTTGGTACAGTAGGATTTGTCATATTTCACTAATTTGAGGACTCTAGCTTGGAGAAAGACTTTACTGTCAAGTACTCATCAGAACAATCCAATTCTGTTTTTTCAAATGCACTGTAAGGTTGTATTAATTCTTAAGTCCAGGATGATTCTAAATATAGAGCTAGCCAATCTTAGTTATTCACCCTTGGACTCAAAATAAAGCTTGACTATGGAATTGTATTCAAGCAAGGGAGGTGGGGGGAGGAGGAATGAAAAGAGAAATGAGTAATTTTTTGACATCGCAAAACCGAATGATGTATTCTTTTTTTAAAAAATGTTTTTTATTGAGTTTTCATATTTTATATCCAACAAATTACAAATTATTAGAAAAAAAACCAAAAAAACACGCAAAAATTAACATGTATATTTACAGGTAAGCATCTTCATAATAACAACTGTGGCCGCCCCCTTTAGCCGGCATACATATTTTACATTCCCCAATATGGCCGAGGCACATGTTTATAGGCATTTATTTACAGTTTGGTTTTGGGCCTTAGCTAGCCATCAAACCCCCATTACGAACCCGTAGCAAGGGTGTCCACTCTCCTCCCCAGGAATAGATCTGGCTGGTCTGAAACCCCGAAGATCACCACTATCGGGCATGGCTCCACCCTCACCCCCACCACTTTGGACATAGCCTCGAAGAAGGCTGTCCAGTACTCCACAAGTCTGGGGCAAGACCAGAACATGTGGGTGTGGTTGGCTGGGCCTCTTTGGCCTGTTCACATCTGTCCTCCACCTCCGGGAAGAACCTACTCGTACGGTTTCTTGTTAAGTGGGCTCTATGTACCACTTTTAGTTGCGTCAGGCTGAGCCTTGTGCACGTGGAGGTGGAGTTGACCCTATGCAGTGCTTCGCTCCAGAATCCCCACCCTATCTCAATCCCCAAGTCGTCCTCCCATTTCATTTTTGTTGCGTCCAGTACGGTGTCGTCCCTTTCTACCAGTCGGTCATACATGTCGCTACAGTTCCCTTTCTCTAAGATACTTGCGTCCAGCAGGTCCTCCAGTAGTGTCTGTCGTGGCGGTTGTGGGTACGTCCTTGTCTCCTTTCGTAGGAAGTTTTTGAGCTGCAGGTACCGTAGCTCGTTCCCCCCGGCTAGCCGAAATTTCTCTGTCAGTTCGTCCAGTGTTGCGATCCTGTCGTCCGTGTATAGGTCCCTGACTGTCAGTGTCCCCCGGTCCTACCTCCACCTTTTGAAGGTGGCGTCAGTCAGTGCTGGTGTGAACCTATGGTTGTTGCAGATGGGAGCCTTGTCCGACATTTTGGTCAGGCCAAATTGTTGCCGCAGTTGGTTCCAGGATTGGAGGGTGGCTGTCACCACTGGGCTGCTGGAGTGTTTTTTGGGTGGGGATGGGAGTGCTGCCGTGGCGAGGGCCCGGAGAGAGGTCCCCATGCAGGAGGCCGAATGATGTATTCTTGTCGTACTTCAAGAAAGAAAGACTTGTGCTTAACTAGTGCCTTTGAATGCTTCAGCGTATTTTGCAGCCAATTATAGTCACTGTTGTAATTTAGGAAACAAGGCAACCAATTTCCACATAGCAAGCTCCGGCTAACAGAAATGTGACAATGGTGTTGATTGAGGGATAAATGTTAGTTAGGCACTAGGAATTGATCCCCTGCTCTTTTTAATTCTGTCTGAGAACAGACGGGACCTGTGTTTGACATCTCATCAAAGGAATATTTTCTCATTTTGAAACACTTAGAATAATTGAACTTGAACTGGTAGAATCTTTGAACATGTGGTCCATGAAGCAAAAGTTTAAACACATCCTCTCACAATGACCAAGGGCACAGTAGGCACAAAGGAACCTGTGAAATATAACTGTAAGGAAAAGTAACAATTGGTTGAGAATTACATTTTGTAAAATACACCATTCACTAATGTGGCTCTAAATTGTTATGAATTATTTATTTCCTCTTAATTATTTATTCCCTCTTAATAAATCCAAAAACTCACTTTTCTGCTGGAAAAATTAGCAGTGGGAGATTTGAACTTGATTCTTTGCTTCTTGTAGGTAACTGGAGTGGTGGATGGGAATGTAGTACGGGTCTTGTGCCGTATGAGAGCGATTGGAGCGGACAGCACCAGCACAGCAGTGACGGAAGCACTTTGGTAAGATTCACTTTTCCCTTACTGATGTACTAACTAGTGGCACGTTAAGAATTCTAACAAAGTAGATGGGGGTAGGCAGGATGCAGGTTTGAGGTTACCTTCAGATCAGCTATGATCTTATTAAATTGTGGATCAGGCTTTAGGGGCTGAATGGTCTAGTCCTTCTCCTGTTCCAATGTAAGTGTCTGTTGCTTTTCTTTTCTGATTTCAATTTTTTACAATTTCCCAAATTTAGGTTTTTACCTTTGGATCTTTTCAAATCATCCTATCCTGAAATTCTGGCTTTCCTATCAAAGACCACTTTCATAGGTGAGGGTCAGTTCCCATGCCTTTGTGAACTACATAGGCCACATGAACTACATAGGGCCCGATTGAATGGTCTCAGGACGCAACAAGGCCTTAAATCTCGCGAGAGGCCTCTCGTGAGATTTGTGAGGCTTGGGACGCCTTGTGTGATCCAACAAAATTTGCAAGACGTCGTGATCTGGATCTCGCCCTCACTGGATGTGATCCAGATTTGCATGCTTAAGTGAGCAGCTAGGCCTGTGCCCGGGAGACCTCGCCATGGCACCATTTAGCACTGGTCCACACAAACATGGACCAGGCAAGGGCAGCACAGTGGCGCAGTGGGTTAGCCCTGCTGCCTCACGGCGCTGAGGTCCCAGGTTCGATCATGGCTCTGGGTCACTGTCCGTGTGGAGTTTTTTTTTTAAAAATAATTTTTATTGAAGAAATTTTTCAAAATACAAACATTTTAACCCCCCCTACATTTACATTTAAATTATAACAAAACAAAGTCAAACCCCCCTACTTAACAAAAAAAGAGAAAAGTCCCCCCCCCCGCCGGCGAACCGACAGTCAGACCAACTTATCATTTCTAGCAGCGTCCTCGGGCAGGCCTTGCCCGTGCCACCACCGCTACCGTACTTCCTTCGTCTTTGTCCACCCTCTCCCCCCCCCCCCCTCCCCCCCCCCTCCCTCCCGCCCTCCCCTCCCCTCCCGGGTTGCTGCTGTCACGACCTCAGTTTCTATCTCTGATCCAAGAGGTCTAGGAAGGGTTGCCATCGCCTGAAAAACCCCTGCACCGACCCTCTCAGGGCGAATTTGATCCTTTCCAATTGGATGAAGTTTGCCATGTCGTTTAACCAGGTGTTAACACTCGGAGGCCTTTCGTCCCTCCACTGAATCAAGATCCTCCTCCGAGCCACCAAGGACGCAAAGGCTAATATTCCAGCCTCCCTCGCCTCCTGTACCCCCGGTTCCACCCCAACCCCGAAGATCGCAAGTCCCCATCCTGGCTTGACCCTGGACCCCACCACTCTCGACACCGTCCCTGCCACCCCCTTCCAGAACTCCTCCAGTGCCGGACATGCCCAAAACATATGTGCATGATTCGCAGGGCTTCCCGAACATCTAATACACCTGTCTTCACCCCCGAAAAACCGACTCATCCTTGTCCCCGTCATGTGGGCTCTATGCAGTACCTTAAATTGAATGAGACTTAGTCTCGCACATGACGACGACGAGTTGACCCTCTCCAGGGCGTCTGCCCATGTCCCGTCCTCTATCTGTTCCCCCAGCTCTAACTCCCACTTATCTTTCAGCTCCTCTACTGGTACCTCCTCCACCTCCTGCATAATCTTATAGATGTCCGAGATCTTCCCCTCCCCGACCCAGACCCCTGATAGCACCCTATCACTCACCCCCCTGTCGGGGAGCGCGGGGAACCCCTCTACCTGTCGTCTGGCAAATGCCTTCACTTGGAGGTACCTGAACGTGTTCCCCGGGGGGAGCCCAAATTTCTCCTCCAGCTCTCCCAAGCTCGCAAACCTCCCCTCTATAAACAAGTCCCTCAGTTGTCTAATACCCGCCCTCTGCCAGCTCTGGAATCCCCCTCCTGTATTTCCCGGCGCAAATCTGTGGTTCCCTCTTAGTGGTGCCCCTATCAGACCTCCCACTTCCCCCCTGTGTCGCCTCCACTGCCCCCAGATCTTGAGGGTGGCCGCCACCACCGGGCTCGTGGTATACCTCGTGGGAGGGAGCGGCCATGGTGCCGTTACCAGTGCCCCTAAGCTTATGTTGCCGCAGGACGCCCTCTCCATGCGCTTCCAGGCTGCCCCCTCCCCTTCCATCATCCACTTTCGTACCATCGATGTATTTGCCGCCCAGTAATATCCTGAAAGGTTGGGTAACGCCAGCCCTCCACTATCCCTACTCCGCTCCAAAAAGACCCTTCTAACTCTCGGGGTGCCATGTGCCCACACATACCCCATGATACTACTCGTTACCTTCTTGAAAAAGGCCCTGGGGAGGAAGATGGGCAGACACTGGAACAAAAACAAGAACCTCGGGAGGACCGTCATTTTAACTGACTGCACCCTCCCTGCCAGCGACAGCGGCACCATGTCCCACCTCTTAAACTCCTCCTCCATCTGTTCCACCAGTCTGGAAAAGTTCAACTTGTGGAGGGTCCCCCAGTTCTTTGCCACCTGCACCCCCAAATACCTAAAACTTTTAACTGCTCTTTTGAAGGGGAGCCTCCCAATTCCCTCCCCTTGGTCTCCCGGGTGTATTACAAAGACCTCACTTTTCCCCAGATTTAATTTATACCCCAAAAAGTCCCCGAACTCCGCTAGTATCCCCATTACCTCCGGCATTCCCCCCTCCGGGTCTGCCACATACAACAACAAATCATCCGCATAGAGCGAGACCCGATGTTCCTCCCCTCCCCTTGTCAGCCCTCTCCACCCCCCTGAACCCCTCAGTGCCATCGCCAACGGCTCAATCGCTAACGCAAAGAGTAAGGGGGATAGGGGACATCCCTGCCTAGTACCTCGATGGAGCCCAAAATATTCTGACCTCCTCCCGTTTGTTACCACACTTGCCATCGGAGCTGAATAGAGCAGTTTTACCCACTTGATAAATCCCTCCCCAAACCCAAACCTTTCCAACGTCTCCCACAAGTATTCCCACTCCACCCTGTCAAATGCCTTCTCCGCGTCCAACGCTACCACTATCTCCGCCTCCCCTTCCACTGCTGGCATCATAATCACATTTAACAATCTCCGGACATTTGTGTTAAGTTGGCGTCCCTTCACGAACCCCGTCTGGTCTTCATGGACTACCCCTGGCACACAGTCCTCTATCCTGGTTGCCAGGACCTTTGCTAACAGCTTGGCGTCAACATTCAGGAGGGAGATGGGCCTGTAGGACCCGCACTGGACCGGGTCCTTGTCCCGCTTCAAAATCAAGGAGATCAGGGCCTGCGACATTGTTGGGGGCAGAACCCCCCCCTCGCGCGCCTCATTAAAGGCTCGCACCAGCACTGGACCCACCAAGTCCACAAATTTCCTGTAAAACTCCACCGGGAACCCATCCGGCCCCGGCGCCTTCCCCGCCTGCATCTGGCCTATCCCTTTAATTAGCTCCTGCAGCTCTATTGGCGCCCCCAACCCTTCTACCAGCTCCTCCTGTACCTTTGGGAACCCCATTTTGTCGAGAAAGTTCTTCATTCCCCCTCTCCTCTTCGGCGGTTCAGACCTATACAATTCCCTATAGAAGTCCCTAAAGACCCTATTCACCTCTTGCCCCTTCTGCACTACGTCCCCACCCCTCTCTCTCACTCCCCCAATCTCTCTGGCTGCATCTCGCTTACGAAGCTGGTGTGCCAGCATCCTGCTCGCCTTTTCCCCGTACTCATACGCCGCACCCTGCGCCCTTCTCCACTGCATTTCCGCCTTCCTAGTGGTCAGTAGGTCGAACCTGGCATGCAAGCTACGCCGCTCCCTCAATAGCCCCTCCTTTGGTGCCGCCGCATATTTCCTATCTACTTCTAGGAGCTCCCCACCAGCCTCTCCCTTTCCTGCCTCTCCTTCCTCTCTCTGTGTGCCCTTATGGAGATCAGCTCTCCTCTAATCACTGCTTTCAAGGCCTCCCAGACCGTCCCCACCTGCACCTCACCTGTGTCATTCGTACCCAGATAGTTCTCAATGCCCGTTCTCACCCTTCTGCACACCTCTTCGTCCGCCAACAGCCCTACATCCAGGCGCCACAACGGGCGTTGATCCCGCGCCTCCCCCATGTCCACGTCCACCCAATGTGGTGCATGGTCCGATATCGCAATGGCCGAGTACTCCGTGTCCTGCACTCTCGGTATCAGCCCCCTGTTCAATACGAAAAAATCGATCCTAGAGTACACTCTGTGGACGTGGGAGAAAAAAGAATACTCCCTCGCCCTAGGCCTACCAATCTCCATGGGTCTACCCCTCCCATCTGCTCCATGAACCCCCTTAACACCTCTGCCGCTGCCGGCCTCCTATTCGTCCTGGAACTCGATCTATCCAGCCCAGGGTCTAACACCGTATTAAAGTCCCCTCCCATGATCAGGCCCCCTGCCTCCAGTCCCGGGATGAGGCCCAGCAGGCGCCTCATAAAACCCGCGTCGTCCCAGTTCGGGGCATACACATTTACCAGTACCACATTCTCTCCCTGCAACCTACCCCTCACCATCACATACCTGCCCTCCTTGTCTGCCACCACCTCTGCCGCCACAAACGACACCCTCTTTCCCACCAAAATCGCCACCCCCCGGTTCTTGATATCCAAGCCTGAGTGGAACACCTGTCCCACCCACCCCCTTCTCAGGCGGACCTGATCTGCTACCCTCAAATGAGTCTCCTGCAGCATTGCTACATCAGCCTTCAGTCCCTTCAGGTGTGAGAAGACCCTTGATCTTTTGACCGGCCCATTCAGCCCCCTTACGTTCCACGTGATCAATCGGATCGCAGAGCGACCCGTCCCTACTCCCTGTCGATTAGCCATGTCTTGTCCCTTGCTTGCCCCGGGTCATCCCTCCTTTTCTGACCCGCTTCCCATAGCGATGGCCCCACCCCCCCCGGCTCTCCCCTTCTCGTCCCTGGTCTTTCCAGCAGCAACCCGGTGTCTCCCCCCCCCCCCCCCCCCCCCCCCCCCCCTGGCTAGGACCCCTCCTAGCCGCGATGTACCCAACATCGTACTCCCGAGAGTCAGCTGGTCTCCGCTGACCCGGCTGCTCCTGCCACATTCCGACTCCTCCCGGTTCACCCCATCTGCGCCCGTGAAAGATCCCCTTAAAACCCCAGAGAAAGACCCGCATAATCAACCCGCTCCCCCCCCGTCCCGTCTCCCCAACTTAACGATATAAATACCCAATGGCAACTAAATACATAAATACTTAACTACATACTTAAATAACAAAATAATTAACTAGCTATCAACTAACAGTGTGCCCAACCATCACCCTCCATCAAACAGTATAAATAACCGCAGATAACCATAACCCGAAAAGAAAAAAAGGAACAAAAAACCCCCCCCAAGCACCCAAAGGAAAAGGGTAAAAGGGGTAAATAACTAAGGGAAATTGGAAACGGGAAGAAACACCCCATAAGAAGCCAACGACCCACAATAGAGATTTCAACAGTACAAATATACAGAAACACCCAACAACTCGAAACCTTCAAGATATTCAGAAAAGTCAACCGTTTGAGAAAAAACACCCCAAACAATCCACGAAACTGTTACCCAGTTCCGACCTGGCCTGAAAAAGAAAAGGGCCACTTGCTCAATCAAGAGTCCCCAGGCGGCTACGACCGCCGGTGCTCCCAGGTTTTAGTTCGTGTCCAACTTTTCCTCTTGTACAAAGGTCCAGGCCTCCTCTGGGGACTCGAAATAATGATGTTGGTCCTTGTAGGTGACCCACAAGCGCGCCGGCTGCAGCATTCCAAATTTGATCTTTTTCGCGTGTAGCACCGCCTTTGTCCGGTTGTACCGGGCCCGCCACTTTGCCACCTCCGTACTCCAGTCCTGGTACACCCTTACCGTCGAGTTCTGCCACTTGCTGCTTTTCTCCCTTTTTGCCCACCTCAGGACTTTCTCTCGATCACTTAGCCGCTGGAACCGCACCAGCACCGCCCTCGGGGGCTCGTTTGCCCTAGGCCTCCTGGCCATGACTCGGTATGCCTCTTCCAATTCCAGGGGCGCCGGACCGGCCCCTTCCCCCATCAGGGAGCTCAACATCTCCGCCACATATCCCGGGAGATCCGACCCCTCCAGGCCTTCTTCCAGGCCCAGGATCCTCAAATTTTTCCTCCTCATCCGAGTGTCCAGCTCCTCGAAGCGGCTCTGCCACTTCATGTGGAGTGCCTCGTGCACCGCCACCTTTGCCCCGATGACTGTGGCCTCCTCCTCCCTCGCGGTCATCTCCTGCTGCAGCTCTTTAATCGACGCCTCTTGGATCGCCTGGGCTCCCACCAACCTGGTGGCCGTCGCGTTCATGGACTCTAAGAGCTCCACTTTCATCTCCGTGAAAAAACGGAGGAGAGCGGCCTGCTGCTCCTCCGCCCATTTCTTCCACTCCTCCGATGCGCCGCCGGCCGCCATTTTGATTTTCTTCCCCCGCTTTTTTTGGGGAGCTGCTGCCGTTTTTCTTGCCGCTCCACTCCGGGTACCGACCATAAAATCGGTCTAGTTCTCCTCAGGGGACCTTCCCCCACCGGGATTCGTCTTTTCAGCACCGTTGGGGCCCTCCAATTGGCCCAAAAACACCTTTGTCGCAGGAGCTTCCAAATGTGCGGCTTAGCTAGTCGTAGCCGCAACCGGAAGTCGTCCGTGTGGAGTTTACACATTCTCCCTGTATTTGCATGGGTTTCGCCCCCACAATCTAAAAATGTGCAAGCTTGGCGGATTGGCCATGCTAAATTGCCCCTTAATTGGAAAAAATGAATTGTGTACTCTAAATTTATTTTAAAAAAATACATGGACCAGGCCGTGGATCTTGGGGGATCTCCCAAGCCATCAGAGGCTCCTGTATGGTCTGGCTCTAGGCAGGCTGGTACCTTAGCACTCCCGTTGGCACTGCCAGGGAGCCCAGCTGGCACCACCATGCTGGAAGGGGCACTGCCAGGCTGACAGAGCCTGGGTGCCAGGGATCAGGCCCGGGTGACCTGCCCATTTGAGGTGGGGTGAGGGGGGTTAGAGCATGAGTAGAGGGGGAGGGGGGTGGAGATCTGGAGGCCGCAGTGGGGAGTCCAGAGGTTGCGGCAGTATTTAAAAATGGTGCCCCGATCTCTTCCTGCGCTGACAAGTAAGTGCGGCCTCGGCAGGGCGTTCCTCACCGAGGCCAAAAAGTCCCGTTTGATAGTGATGCCAAGAAACACCCTGCTAAACGTGCCCTGTTAAATTGCGCCCGCAATCCTTTGCTAACATAGCAAAAGAATAACGGCAAACTCTGGTTGGTAATTGCCATGTGGCACTTCAATGTTTGAAATAAGTAATCTGCTCACAAATGTGCAGTTAGAGTTCTGCCAGCCCCAGAACTTAATACAGTCTTAGTCTAAACATGGTCATGACCTGTATTCCAGAGGACAAGTCAGAGTGACTGCTTTTGATATCAAGACCGCATTTAGCCATGTATGGTACTGTGGAGCTTTAATCAGAGGGAAAACTTCAATTGCTGGAGTCATACTTGGCACAAAAATAGATGGTTGTGATTGTTTGAGGTCCATCAGCTCCACTCCATGACATCACTGCAGGAGGTCTTCTGGGCAGTGATGTAGACCTAACTATCTGCACTGTTTCACCATAGTATCAAGTCATGAATTTAACTGAACAAATCGGACAATCTTTAATCGATCCAAGTTAGCTTGGCTTATAGTACGAAAACTAATTGTAATGGCCCTTGCAACCTGGGATTCAAAGTAAACTTGGTACTGGGATCTAAAACCTTGTAATTTTAAAAATTGCTTATGTATAACAGCTGATTCAAAAAGATCTCCATCAATGAGAGACCAAAAATGGTTCGCTTACGTTGCAGTCTCCTGATATTGATATTTTAAATCTACTCTTCGTGCTGTTGTTTCGTTATAGGACATTGGCCAATATCTTGGTGGATCCAGTTAGACCAGGAGACTTTAATCAGGCTGTGATGGAACTGGGTGCTATCGTCTGTACTCCCAAAGCTCCACTTTGTTCAGAGTGCCCTGTTCAGGCCCACTGTAGAGCTTACCAACAGGTGGGTTTTGAAAGAGATAATGGGACTGACTACGGTACATAAAGTGCACACTAACAAACGATTGAAATCGAAAGACCTGCGTGAGTGTGCTTTACTTCATCAAATTGTATCATTTGTGAGCAAATGCAAACAAAATCCCCATGATCACAGCCCCCCAACCTCAGGGGTTTAAAACTGCCAGAGCTATCTGCTTTTTTAAACAATTGTGCAATGGGAATTGGTGAAAGGGAATGTCAAACAGGAGCTAATTTGTTATGAACTCGGTGCATAATTTCCTACTTTACAATAGTGACTACCTTTCATTGGCTGTCAAGCATTTTAAGATGTTCTGAAGTCACTTACGGCACTCTATAAATACTAACCTTTCTTCTATTGATGGTATATTTCAGGTTATAAAGGAGGAGAAAGCGATCTCAAAGAGGCTTCTGGGTAATACCATGTCAAAACTCTCCTGCACCCCAGATATTGAAGAATGTGGTAAGAATTTATAAATACCAGGGCAGCATGGTGGCCTAGTGGTTAGCACAGCCGCCTCACGGCGCTGAGGTCCCAGGTTCGATCCCGGCTCTGGGTCACTGTCCGTGTGGAGTTTGCACATTCTCCCCGTGTCTGCGTGGGTTTCGCCCCCACAACCCAAAAATGTGCAGAGTAGGTGGATTGGCCTCACTAAATTGCCCCTTAATAGAAAAAATAATTGGGTAATCTAAATTTATTTAAAAAAAAAAAAAGAATTTATAAATACCGAACAATATTATGTATAATTTATATAATGAAACATTTTTAACACTATTTTAACAGTAAATCCTTGGCTCGGTTTGACCAATTTGACGTTGTTTTACCTTAATGTCATTAATAAAGTAATGTCAATATATCCATTTAATGTTGCCAGTTTCACTTTAATGTCATTTGCCCCAGACTTCTCTTCTGTGGCCTACCTGCTACCAAAACCTTTTCTGCAGTACTACTGCTCCTGGCCAAAGTCCCTCTTCCCTTTACCTCCCACCTTCACCTTGAGGCGTTCCTTCCTAACCTTGGGCGAAATTCTCCGACCCCACGCAGGGTCGGAGAATCGGCCGGCAGCGGCGTTAATCCAGCTCCCGCAGGGTTTTTTATTCTCCAACCGGCCAAAAACCGGCGTTGTGCAAATCCCGCCGGCAGCCTCTGAAAACAGCTGGCGCCGGCGGGATTTCATTATATTTTTCTTTCAACAAACCTCCGGCCCGGATGGGCCGAAGTCCCGCCGACGTGGCCACGGGTCACGTCGGCGAAAAACAGAGTAGCTTTAAAATGGCGTCAACCATTGATGATGGTTGACGCCGTTCAGTGTACGAGGGCTAGTGGGGGGGTACCCCCCCCCCCTCTCAACGCCGGTACCCACAACCCCTCCCCCTCCCTCTGAAGGACGGTACCCCCCCCCTCCCTCTGAAGGCCGGTGCCCACACACCCCCCCTCCCTCTGAAGGCCGGTACCCACACACCCCCCTCTCTCTGAAGGCCGGTACCCCCCCCCCCTCTGAAGACCGGTACCCACACACCCCCCTCCCTCTGAAAGCCGGTACCCACACACCCACACTCCTCCTCCCTCCTCCTTCCTCCTCCCCCCATTCCTTCCTCCTCCCCCCATTCCTTCCTCCTCCCCCCCTTCCTTCCTCCGTTAGTGGGGGGGGGGGTGCGGCGTTGAGAGGGGGGGGTACCGGCGTTGAGAGAGAGGGGGGCGGCGTTGGAGGGGGGTAGGGGTGGTGAGCGGGTAGGGGCGTTGGAAGGGGTAGGGGTGGTGAGGGGGTAGGGGTGGTGAGGGGGTAGGGGCGTTGGAGGGGGTAGGGGTGGTGGGGGGGGGTTGGGGTAGGGGCAGCGGCGTGCAGAGGGGGCGACGGTGCATTGGTCCCGGCCATCCGTCGCCCCCCCCCCTCTGCACGCCGCTGCCCCCTACCTCAACCCCCCCTCACCACCCCTACCCCCTCCAACGCCGCCCCCCCCTCTCTCAACGCCGGTACCCCCCCCCCTCTCCTCTCAACGCAGGTACCCCCCCCTCTCCTCTCAACGCAGGTACCCCCCCTCTCTTCTCAACGCAGGTAACCCCCCCCCCCTCCTCTCAACGCAGGTAACCCTCTCCTCTCCTCTCAACTCAACGCCGCAACCCCCTCCCCCCTCTCAACTCAACGCCGTAACCCCCCTCTCCTCTCCACGCCGCAATCCATCCCTCCCTCCCACCCTCCCTTCTCTCCCTCCCTCCCTCCCTCCCCTCTCTCCCCTCTCTCCCTCCCTCCCCTCTCTCCCTCCCTCCCTCCCCCCTCCCCATTCTCTCTCCCTCCCCCTCCCTCCCTCCCTCTCTCTCTCTCTCTCTCCTCTCTCTCTCGTCCTCTCTCTCTCTCTCCTCTCTCTCTCTCTCTCTCTCTCTCCTCACTCTCTCTCTCTCTCTCTCTCTCTCTCCTCTCCCTCTCCCTCTCCCTCTCCCTCTCCCTCCCTCTCTCCGGCTCTCCCCCTCTCAACTCCGCAACCCCCCAGCAAACGCCGGGTCTTTCTCCTCTTCCCCCCCCCCCCCAAACGCCGGGTCTCTCCCTTCTCCCCCCCCCCCCCCCCCCCCCCCCCCCCCCCAAATGCCGGGTCGCTCTTCTTCTTCCCGCCGCCCCCCCCCCTAATGCCGGGTCGCGCTTCTCTCTCCCCCCCCCCCCCCCCCCCCCAATGCCGGGTCGCTCTTCTTCTCGCTCCCCCCCCCCCCCCCCCCCCCCAAACCACGCTGGGTCTCTCTCTCTCCCCACCACACAAACACCGGGACTCGCCACTTCCGCAGCGGGTGAAACTGACGCCTATCGCGTCAGTCCGCTGCTGGCCCTTTCGGGAACGGAGATTACCGGCATAAAAGATGGCCCCGACGCCGGAGTCATGCGCACCGCCTTTTCCCGCCGGAAATGGGCGTCACGTCGGTCCGCGGAGACTTTCGCCCATTGTCTCCTGCTGTTGCTTCCTCTGATTTTGCCTGCTCCCCGCCCTCGCCTCCTGGAATTCCTTCCCAGCATTGTCTCCCGCCGTTGCTTCCCTCTGGTATTCCTTATCCCTGGCCTTGCCTCAGTTCTTATCTTGGTCCACGGAGTTTGTCCTTCAATTGCTCCCAGCTTGTCTCCTGCCACCGTTAAGCTCGTGCTGAAGTCCTGGGCTCCAGCTAGTAGCAGATGTTGGTCAGTGCAGGTAGTCCTGGGACTTCGACTGCTACCTCCACTGACCAATTTCTGCCACTAGATGGAGTTCGATCAATCGAAAAGCACTGTAGGTGAGTGTAATCATGATGCAAGTTATTTCTGCTTGGAATACGGTGCTGTACATATGGTACAGTATTTCAATTTGTACATTGCTTTTTCTGGGTGAGAAATGTCGAAGGAACCTGAACTCTGGCTTTAACGTAGACTGCCATGGGAACCGGAATCATTTAAAGTCATTCCACTCAAATTTGTGATTTTCATACAACTTTAAGTAAGGACTCCCAATACAGATAATGAACTATTTATAATTTGGTGTTTTTGTTTCAGATCTATTTATTTTTGATCCACTTCTGGGTGAAATACTGATCTCGGTGAAATTTTGCTCCAGAGGGTGGCTGATAAAGGCCAGAAAAATTCACCCATCCATTTTTAAAATTTTCTTCCATTTCTTTCCTACTGTCCAGAGGATAACGGGTGAGATTTTCTTTTCCCCCAAAGCCCGAGGTGTGGAACTTGATTTTTGGAAAATTGGAGAAAAGTTCTCCACTGATCCCTCCGCATTATTATCCTCTGGGGACATTTCCACATAATCTTCAGTTGTTTTGGAGCAGTGATTGAAGGAATCCATCCCAGATTAATCTGTCTCAGAAGCCATTGTGGCTCACCTTGATCCTCTGCCCAGTAGGTTTCAAAGGCACAACATGTCAATGTCTGACAATATGTCACGATCGGCAACCTGTGAATACACAATAAAGTAATATTTCTGTTTGGTGTTGCAGGGAGCTGCTCCTTATGCTTACCTGACAAAAAATCCTGGGTTAGTAGTCTTGGAGTAATGAATTTTCCGAGGAAACCTGCAAAGAAACCACCACGAACAGAGCGAACACTGACCTGTGTGGTGACACGGAAGAGGAATACTGATGATACAGAAGAATACTTCATCATTCAGAGACCCAAGTTTGGTACCTGTTGTCAACTGAAAACAATTTGAGTGGAGGTTTTTTTGGGGGCGCGAGAGAGGGGAGAGAAATTGTATTTTTAATGTGTCACGCCCTTGAGAGTTGTAGCAATAGTAGCTTTAAAAGAAAGAAGTGACTTCAAGTGTACATGTCACTGGAGTCAATGTCCTTTGATTTCGTACAAGACCATAAGCCATGGGAGCAGAATTAGGCCATTCAGCCCATTGAGTATCTGAGAACGTGTTCTACTAAATTAAGAGAGCTCCAAGGGCAATTTCATAACGAGCTAAGCTGAACTCAGTTGAATATCTATTTAAGTGGAGCAGATGAGAGGGGGCACAAGAACGAAGTACAAATATGTCACGTAGCAAATATTGGTGTTCACTATCAGACACAATAGAATGCCTCATGTGAATAATAGAAATAATGATATAATAGATTATCTTGTGAGGTTGTAGTTCTGTCACGTTACAACATTGCCTGCGACTCGGTCTTTTTTTTCCCTCGTTTATCTTTTTCCATTTTCTTTTCTTTCTGCTGGAGCTTGGAAGCCATTCATTCATTGTGCTTTTCCTCCTGATTGTCAGGTCTGTTGGCTGGAATGTGGGAGTTTCCCAGCATTCTAATGGAGGCCGAGCTGACAGAAACCAAGCAGAAGCACATCATTTTAGATCGACTTGCCGAATTAATGGGGAGCTCGGTTACTGAGGCAAATTTACAGCACCTGGGAGAGGTGAGTAAGTGTGGATGGAACCCGTGCTCAATTTCCAGGAGTCCAGATTTGGATTAAAGCCATCAAAATAAAGCAAATTTCACTGCAGTAATGAAGTTTAGCCCCTCGATGTATAAGTTTGATGGGATGGCATAATATTGCATTTAGTGTGTTTTACTGAACTCAACCAACTGATGCATTTATTGTGTAAAACCGTGATGGGATAGTAATTTTATTTTTCTATTTTTTAGGTAGTACATATCTTCTCTCACATTCACCAGACCTACCACGTTTACAGTAACTCATTTAGTGATTCAACCGTCGATACTGTGAAGCAGGAGGAGACAGAGTGCCCTCCTTTCCGCTGGGTAACCAAGGCTGAGTTTCATCAATCAGCTGTGTCTACAGCCATGAAGAAGGTAAAAGCCCCGAATATATTTGGCTGTGGAATTTGCGGAGTCAAAAAGAAAGGAACAGTGCTCCATAGCGTTGGAAACTGTTGGGCTCCAAGCTTATAACTTGAAGGCTCCTTAATGATTGACTACATCTGAGCAGCTTCTTTCAGATTCAAGTTTTGATCATCAGCTATGTGGGGTTTACATTTTTCTTGGGCTAGTTTTAATCTCTAGTTTGCATTACTTAAATGAGGAAAGTACTTCATTCTGATAGCACTCTCCTCCCCCTTTGGGAGAGGGGGGGGACAGTCTTATCAATCTTTTGCACTAAATGTGGGCTCAAGTCTTCAATTGAAAATTGAAGGCACAGATTTAAGATGATTGGCAAAAGAACCAGAGGCAACATGAGAAAAACTTGCTGCGAAACGTTTGGATTTGCAATGTGCTGCCTGGTTTGGCGGTGGGCATTGAATTTTAAAACTAGCCTTCGAAAAGGAATTGAACAAATACCTGAAGGAGAAAAAGAATGCATGGGTATGGGAAAAGAGCCGCGGATTCACTGGATTGTTCTTTGTAAGGACCAGTGTAAACTTTGATTGAATGGCCTTCTTCAATGCTGTCCTATTCGACGATTCAAAGCAGCAGTGAGTGGAGGAGTGAATGTTTTGAAATGAGGAAGGAGGGAATTTAAAAATAGCCTGTATAGTTTCTGTACACTGACTAGTGCCAAATAACTGGGCTATGTGCTTTTTCTTCATGCTTACTAATATTCTAAATGTTGTTACTAAGATTTTGATGTTAAGACTTCAGCATTTTATAATTGTGGGTATGTCTATCACGGGGCTCTTCTCTGGGAATAAGTACCGCCCCTCTTGTTACCTCTGTAATTTGTCTGTAATATGCACCTCATCCAACTGGGAGAATGGGCGGGGGGTCCATCGGTGTCTGTCACTCGTGCTCCATAGTCTGGTATAAGTGTGTCCCGGCATCCCCCAATATTGATTTAGTGTAATGCCAGGCTTGAGATGAGCAGTGAGCCATTGAAGAGTTGTGGGCTTGAATCTGTGTCCTCCCACTGAATGGAGCAGCGTATTTGGGCTTTGACATTTACCAAAAGTGAGTGATTTATATTTTGGATCAGAACTCACAGTTCAATGTTTTGACTCTTTTCATCATACTTTCAGGTGTTCCGATTGTACGGCAACTTGTGTATGAACGAAAAGCTGTTTAACAAGGTAACAGTAACATCTTGCATTTATGTAACGTCTTTGACATAAAAATCCCAAGACACTTCACAAGAGTATTATAAAATAAAAATATGACAGGGCAACGGTGGTGGTGGGGTAGAATTAGGTTTTGACTGCATTCATGTGAAAACTAAGGCTGTGCAAGGTAGCTGTTGCAATTTACTTTTGGACTTTCCTACTTTAGTTTGCCTTATTATCTTTTACGATATTGTAGTTTTTTTATGATCGTCGTTCGGTATAATCACAAGATTCACCAGTCCTTCACAGTACATTGTCATCATAAAGTGCAGAGAGTACAGGCCCAACATGTTCCCCATAGGGTGAAAGGTAGGAACAACAAGCCTAGAAAACCCTGGATGTCATGGAATATTCAGGACTGGATAAGAAAGAAAAGAGAGGTTTTTGGCATGTACAAAGGGAGCAAATCAGTGGAAGCCTTGGTAGAGTATAGAAAGTACAAGGGGGAACATAAGAAAGCAATTAGGAGAGCGAAGAAGTAGCGTGAAAAAGCACTGGTGGGTAAGATTAGGGAGAATTCCAAGATATTCTATAAGTATACCAAGGGTGAGTAGGGACCAAAGGGCAATCTGCATGTAGCTGGAGGACATTGACAGGGTGTTAAATGAGTATTTCACATCTGTCTTCACTTGGGAGAAGGAGGCTGTAGGTACAGGATTCGGGGAGAGGGACTGTGAGGTTCGTGAGCAGTTTGACACAGGGAATTCATAGAATTCACAATGCAGAAGGAGGCCATTCGACCATCGAGTCTACACTGCCGTTGAAATGAGCACCCTACTTAAGCCCACACCTCCACCCTATCTCCATAAACCCAGGAACTTGACCGAACTGTTGGACACTAAGGGGCAATTTAGCACGGCCAATCCACCTAAGCTGCATATCTTTAGACTGGGAGGAAATCGGAGCACCTGAAGGAAACCCACGCAGACACTGGGAGAACGTGCAGAATCCAAACAGTCACCCGAGAGTGGAATTGAACCTAGGTCCCTGGAGCTGTGAGGCAGCAGTGCTAACCACTGCGCCAGTGCTGAATGAGGAGGTATTAGACATTTGGCAGGCTTAAAAGTGAACAAATCCCCATATCGGAATGAGGCGTATCCCAGACTGCTGTGGGAGACGAGGAAGGAAATTACAGGAGCGCGGACCCAAAGGGTGGCAGAAATAAACCAGGGAATTACACACCAGTGAGTCTCACATCAGTGGTAGGGAAACTATTGGAGAAAATTCTGACGTCAAGAATCTGTCTCCACTTAGAGAGGCAAGGTTTGATCAGGGATAGTCGGATGGCTTTGTCAGAGGAAGGTAATGCCTAATGAATTTGATTATTTTTCAGGTGGGTGATTGGGTGTGTAGATGAGGATAAGTGCAGTTGATGTTTAGAATCCCTACAGTGCAGAAGGAGGCCATTTGGCTTATTGAGTTTAAATGGACCCTCCGAAAGAGCTCCCCACCCACGCCCTATCCCCACAACTAATGTTTTGGGCACTAAGGAGCAATTTAGCATTTCTGATCCAACTAATCTGCACATCTTTGGACTATGGGAGGAAACCCATGCAAGCATGGGGAGAACGTGCAAACTCCACATAGTCACCCAAGGCTGGAATTGAACCGGGGCCCCTGGCACAGTGAGGCAGCAGTGCTTGCCACTGTGTCACCCTGGATTTATATGGATTTCAGCAAAGCCTTTGAAAATCCCCACATGGGAGACTGATAAAGGTTAAAGCACATGGCATCCAGGCTAACTTGGCAAGTTAGATCCGAAACAGGCTTAGTCGTAGGAGACAGAGGGTGGTGGTTGAAGGCTGTTTGTGTGACTGAATGCCGGTGTCCAGTGGCGTACACAGGGATCAGTGCTAGGTCCCTTGTTTGTTTGTGATATATATAAGCAATATAGATGAGAATGTAGGGGAATGATCGTATGTGGATGATGTGAAAATTGGCAGGGTGGAGTAATAGTGAAGAAGAAAGCCGTAGGTTGCAGGAAGATATGGGTTGGGAAGGTCAGTGGCAGATAGAATTTAACCCTAAAAAATGCAAGGTGATGCACTTTGGAAGGAGAACAAGAAAAGGGAGTAGCCAATGAATGGCAGGACACTCAGGAGCTGAGAGGAACAGTGGGAACTTGGCGTGCTTGTCCACAGATCCCTGAAGGCAGCAGGACAGATTAATAGGGTAGTTAAGGCGGCATACAGGACACTTGCCTTTATCAGTCCTGGCATAGATTATAAGAGCAGGAAGATTATGTTGGAGCTGTGCAGAACTTGGGTTATTCCACAGCTGGAGTACTATGTGCAGTTCTCCCGTCTTCCTATAGGAAAGATGTGATTGCACTGGCGAGGGTGCAGAGGAGATTCACCAGGATGCTGCTTGGGATGGACCATTTGAACTGTGAAGAGAGGCTGGGAGAGGCTCGGGTTGTTTTCTTTAGAGCAGAGAAGGTTGAGGGGCAACCTGATTGAGGTGTATAAGATTATAAGGGGTAAGGACGGGGTGGATAGGAAGCAGCTGTTCCACTCAGTTGAAGGGTCAATGAAGAGAGGGCAAAATGTTACGGTGAGGGGTAGGATGTTTCGAGGGGATTTGAGTTGCTTCACCGAGAGGGTGGTGGGAGCCTGAAATGCACTGGCTGGGAGGATAGTAGAGGCAGAAAACCTCAACCTTTTTAACAAGTACATGGGTGAGCACTTGGAATGTCATAACATTCAAGGAATGTCATAACATTCAAGGCTATGAGCCAAGTGCTGGAAAGTGGGATTAGTGAAGATTTGCTGGTGAGACTCTGGGCCGAATGGCCTCTTCTGTTCTATACGACTGAGTAGCTTACTCCTTAAGTTTGACAGTAAATATCTGAATCCTGTAGTCCACAAAGGTTCTTAGTTTGATGTTTGGTTTGTGCTGAGATAGATGGTCTTTGCTAGGTTACTTTGCAGATGCAACATTTGCTCTTTTTTTAAAAAGTATTTTTATTAAGGTTTTGCAGAACTTTTCATAATAAAACAGTAGTAACCATAATAACAAAACAAACTAGAGTGAACATTAACATAGTGCAAAAAGCAAATATACAATAACAATTAAATATCAAAAACCCACGCGACCAGATCTTCCCACCCCCAATGGATTGCTGCTGCTGCTGACATTTTAATTTTCCCCGAGAAAGTCGACGAACGGCTGCCACCTCCACGAGAGAACCCTAGTGTAGACCCTCTTAAGGCAAACTTTATTTTCTCGAGGCTGAGCAACCCAGCCATATCGTTAACCCAAGTCTCTACACTCGGGGGCTTCGTTTCCCTCCACGTTAATAAAATCCGTCCCCTGGCTACTAGGGAGGCAAAGGCCAATACGTCGGCCTCTTTCGCCCCCTGAACTCCCGGGTCTTCTGACACTCCAAAGATCGCTATCTCTGGACTCGGCATCACTCTTGTGTTAAGCACCTTGGACATTGCCCTTGCGAACCCTTGCCAGAACTCTCTAAGCTTCGGGCTTACATGTGGACATGGTTTGCAGGGCTGCCCTTGCACCTCATACAGCTGTCTTCTACCCCAAAAAACATGCTCATTCACGCTGCCGTCATATGTGCCCGGTGGATCACCTTAAATTGAATTAGACTGAGCCTGGTTCATGCTGAGGAAGAATTAACCCTGCCCAGGACCTCTGCCCACAGACCCGCTTCCAACTCCTCACCTAGCTCCTCCTCCCATTTGCCCTTGAGCTCCTCCACCGGGGTTTCCTCCACCTCCTGTAGTTCCTGGTAGATATCCGATACCTTCCCCTCCCCCACCCAGATGCTGGAGACCATCCCGTCCTGTATCCTCAGTGGCAGCAGCGTCGGAAAGGCCACCACCTGTTTTTTCAGGAAGGCTCGTACTTGCAGATATTTAAAGGCATTTCCTGGCGGCAGATTAAATTTGTCGTCTAGCACCTTCAAACTGGGAAAGCTTCCGTCTATGAACAGATCGCCCATCCTTCTGATGCCTGCCCTCTGCCAGCTCTGGAACCCACCATACATTCTACCCACGACAAACCTTTGGTTGTTGCATATCGAGGCCCAGACCGATGCTCCCTCCACCTTCTTGTACTTCCTCCACTGTCCCCAGATCCGCAGTGTCGCCACCGCCACTGGACTTGTGGAGTAACGGGTCGGCGAGAATGGCAAAGGTGCCGTTATCAAAGCTCCCAGACTAGTACCTTTACATGAAGCCACCTCCAGCTGCTCCCACGCCCCTCCCCATCGCCCACTTCCTAATCATAGCTATGCCGCCCAGTAGTAGTTGTGAAAGTTCTGCAGCGCCAACCCCCCCGACTGCGCTCCAACAGCGATCACCTTACTCGCAGGGTCTTATTCGCCCACACAAAGCCTGTAATGATCCTACTCACCCGCTTAAAAAAGGCCTTGGGGATGAAGATGGGGAGGCACTGAAAGACAAACAAAAATCTTGGGAGGACAGTCATTTTCACGGTCTGCATCCTTCTTGCCAGTGACAGCGGGAGCATGTCCTACCTTTTAAAGTCCCCTTCCATTTGCTCCACCAACCGGGGTGAGCCTGTGCAGGGCATCCCATTTCCTGGCCACCTGTATACCCAGGTAACAAAAACTTTTCTGTACCATCCTGAGCGGCAGCTTTTTCAGTCTCTCCTCCTGCCCCTTGGCCTGGATCACAAATAACTCGCTCTTTCCCACATTCAGTTTGTACCCTGAAAAACTACCAAAATCCCTCAGGATCCACAGAACCTCCCCCACCCCCTCCACAGGGTTCGAAATGTACAGGAGCAAATCATCCGCGTATTGCGAGACCCGATGTTCCACCTCTCCTTCTCCCCCCCCCCCCCCCCCGAACCAGTCCCCACCAGTTCCTTGAGACTCTCAGCTCTATAGCTAGGGCAAATAGGAACGGGGAGAGGGGACACCCCTGCCTCATTCCCCAGTGAAGCTTGAAGTGCCCCGACATCAGCCGGTTTGTACATACACTTGCTACAGGAGCCTGGTACAGCAATTTCACCCAGCCAATAAAGCCCTCACCAAACCCAAACCTCCCCAGCGTTTCCCACAGGTACTCCCAGTCCACCTGGTCAAAGGCTTTCTCTGCGTCCATTGCTGTTACCACCTCCGCCTCCCCTCCCTCTGAGGGCATCATAATAATATTCAAAAGTCTCAGGTCATTGACATTGAGTTTTCTGCCTTTAACAAACCCAGTCTGGTCTTCCTCTATCACCCCTGGGACGCAATCCTCAATTCTTGTGGCCAGAATCTTAGCTAGCAATTTGGCATCCAAGTTTAAAAGCAAAATCGGCCTGTATGACCTGCAATGTTCCGGGTCTTTACCTCGTTTCAGAATGAATTAGATCAAGGTCTGTGACATTGTTGGGGGGAGGGTTCCTTTCTCTCTAGCCTCATTGAAAATCCTCATCAGGAGTGTGCTCAATATTTGCGAAACTTTCTTATAGAATTCTACCTGGTAACCGTCCGGCCCTGGGGCTTTACCCGATTGCATGCCCTCTATGCCCTTGACAATCTCCTCCAATTTAATTGGGGCCCCCAGCCCCTCCACCAGGTCTTCTTCCACCTTTGGAAACCTCAAGTGGTCCAAATATTGCCTCATCCCTTCCGCTCCCTTCGGGGGCTTCGACTCGTATAGCTTACTATAGAACTCCTTAAAGACTCCATTCACCACCCCCCCCCACCCCGGATCCAAGACCGTGTTACCCTCCTTATTCTTTACTCCCCCGATTTCCCTGGCCGCCTGCCTCTTTCGCAGTTGGTGTGCCAGCATTCTACTCGCTTTCTCCCTGTACTCGTAGACTGCCCCCCTTGCCTTCCTCAGCTGTGCTACCGCTTTCCCTGTGGTCAGCAGTTCAGACTCCGCTGCTCCCTCAGTAGCCCCGCCTCGGGGCCTCCGCGTATCTCCTGTCCACTCGGAGTATCTCCTCCACCAGTCTCTCCCACTCCGCTCTTTCTCTCTTTTCCCTCTTTTCCCGATATGGGATCGAATTGAGATGAGTTCCCCTCTGACAACTGCCTTCAGAGCCTCCCAGACTGTCGCCGCTGCTACCTCACCCGTATCGTTTGTTTCCAGATAATCCTGGATGTTCTTGCTAATCCTCCCGCAAACCTCTTAGTCCGCCAGCAGCCCCACATCCAGTCTCCAGGGTGGGCGCTGCCCTCTCTCCTCACTAAGACGCAGGTCCACCCAGTGTGGGGCATGGTCCGAGACTGTGATTGCTGAGTATTCTGTCGCCGCCACCTTTGGGATTAACGCCCTGCTCATGACAAAGAAGTCTATGCGGGAATAAACCTTTTGAACGTGGGAGAAAAAAGAGAACTCGTTCTGCGCGAACCTCCAGGGATCCCCCCCCCCCTTCAGTTCCTTAGCCACTGCCGGTCGCTTCCCTGTCCTGGACTTCGACCGGTCCAGCTCAGGGTCAATGACCATGTTAAAGTCTCCCCCCATGATCAGGTTGTGTGACTAAGTCCGAGATTTTGCATAGCATGCGTCTCATAAATTCCACATCATCCCAATTCGGAGCGTAGACGTTCACAAACACCACCCGGACCCCCTCCCACTTTCCACTCACCATTACATACCTGCCCCCCCCCTTATCTCCCACAATTCTCCCAGCCTCGAATGTCACACCCTTACTGATCAGAATTGCTACCCCCCCTGGTCTTCGAATCGAGCCCTGAACGGAACACCTGGCCTACCCATCCCTTTCTCAACCTCGTGTGATCTGCGAGCTTTAAATGTGTCTCCGAAGCATTGCTACGTCTGTCTTTAATCCCTTTAGATGTGTGAAAACGCACGCTCTTTTGACCGGCCCATTCAAACCCCTCACATTCCACGTGATCAGCCTGGACGGTGGGGCTAACCCCCCACCGACTAGCAATCGCCCTTTTTTGGCCAACCTCGAGCCTGCGCCCTTTGCTTTCACAAGCGCCCCCACAGGGAGCCATCTTCCCCGACATTCAATTGGTACCCCGTCCGGACCCCTCTCCCCACATGAATAAACCAATTAAACTACCTCTCCAGCCCCAGTGAGTAAATAGTAATACGAAACAAAAAATAAACAGAAGACACTAACATTGCCCAGTGAGGAGGCACTTGTTGAACCAAGGCTCTAACTTCCCGAAGAATCGCACTAAGTACAGGCCACACCCCCCCCCCCCCCCCCCCCCAGGTATTGTATACAATCTTATATTAGAAACGGTACTGTGTTACCCAGCCCCACCGCCATATTCCACCAAAGCTTAACTGTCCTTTAATTCAAGTCCAGCCTTTCTTGTTTGACGAATGACCATGCCTCGTCCGGCATCTCAAAATACTGATGCCGTTCCTTGTATGTGACCCATAGCCTCGGTGGGTGTAGCATCCCAAATTTCACCCCCTTGCTGAAGAGGGTCGCCTTCACCCGGTTGAATCCAGCATGCCTCTTGGCCAGCTTCACACCCGGTCCTGGTAGATGCGTATCAGGTTGTTCTCTCACCTGCTGCTCCGTTCTTTTTTTGCCCACCGCAAGACAAGTCACTTGTCCGAGAAGAGATGAAATCTCACCACCATGGCCCTCAGTGGTTCATTCGCCTTGGGCTTCCTTGCGAGGGCTCTGTGCGCCCCATCCAGCTCCAGAGTTCGAGAGAATACGCCCGTCCCTATCAGCGTCTCCAGCGTCTTGGACACAAATGCTCCTGCATCCGACCCCTCCACACCTTCGGGAGGCCCCCAATTCTCAAGTTCTGTCTCCTGGACCTGTTTTCTAGGTCCTCCAGCCTCTCCTGCCACTTCTTCTGGAGGTCATCCTGCGCCTCCACCTTAAGGGCCAATACGACCAACTCGTCCTCATGGTCGGGCAGCTTTTTCTCCATCTCCTTAATTGCTTTCCCTTGTGTCGCCTGAGTTGCAATCATTTGGTCTATTGATGCCTTCATCGGGGCCAGCATGTCTTTTTAAGATCAGCAAAGCAGCCCCTAAGGAACTCTTGTTGCTCCTGTGCCCACTGCACCCATGTACCCTGGTCTATAGCGGCTGCCATGCCGTGCCTCAGCGCCCGCTCCGCACGCTTCTGTCTGTTGGGACTTAAAGCTTCACCCGGCCACTCCTGGTCCAGCTATCCATACAACAGAGAGGAAATCCTTTTGAGAGTCTTCGCTTCACCAATCTGCCTCAAAAAGTCCGTGAAAACTCTTGAAAAAGGTCCGAGAGTCCGTTCCAGACGGGAGCTGCCGATATGTGACCTACTCCTCCATGGCCGCCACCGGAAGTCTCGTCACCGCTTCTTCAATGGCCTTTGCGAGATCTTTTCACAGTTGCTCCCTCTGCTGATGGAATTCAGCATTAATAAAGGCCCTCAAGACAGTTTGAAGCCTTTAAGCTTGCCCTTCCCCCACCTGCATGCTGGAAGAGGCTTTTGTCTTTGCTGCAGCTTCAGCCAAATCTTTCACTGTTTCTGCCGGGTCTGGTAACCAAGAGACATGCCATTCCTGGGGGAAGGTACTCCTCCAACATTCACCTACATCTTTTCATGAAAATTCCACCCCGTATTGATTAAAAAAATAGTTATTTTCTGTAACCTTGGGCAGAAGCTGCCTTGTGTGTGCCCACTTACTCCATGGTCCACACCAGAAGTCACATTTTCTCTTAATACTATAAATTAGAATAGGGAAAATTGGTGAAGGCTACAGCTCTTGATTGATTTAGTTGTGTGCGTGTCTAAATATTGGGTGAGGATAATTGATTATGATTCCCTATGTATTCAAATATGCTCTTGGTAAAAGGCTTATATATGAATAACTGTCACAAGTTTTCTTTTCTATTAGAACGGTTTATTTAGAATTTTTAATTGCAAGTAATACTAGTCCAATGTGCATTTTGATCTTGCTGCAGGGCGACAAACAAGAGTGTGGCTTTGAAACATTTGGGGAAAAGCGGAAAGGAAGAAAACACAAAGGCCCAAAGGACAGTGGGAGGATACAACTCTCAATGGACAGCTTTTTTAGACCTGCAGTGAAGGAACCCCTATAGTTGGCCAGAGAGAGAGCAAACAGTCAATACTTCATCTTTCGCCTTTTGACATCAAGCCCAGTCCAGGATAAGGCAACCTAGATAACTGACTGCTGAGGATGACCATTGACTGACAACAAAGGCCAGTCTATTCCTTCAAAGGTGATGAGAAGATACTCTTTGTTAATGCCTGAATAAGCCCATTTGCATGAGGCTAATAACGTGTTAATTATCATATTAGAGCAACATCTGTGAGTCAGTGATGTTCAAGTGTGTGCAGTCCCAAATGGATTCACACCACTAATAGTACAGCATTGTGTTCTCTGCTCCAGGTGTCAGCTGTTTATGATTATTCTACAGTTCACAAATAATAGTCAATTTGAGACTTGGGAATTCTTGCCTTATACCAAGCCGTGTGCTTGCAAGATGTCTTTTTTTTAACAATTTTTTTTTAACATAAAATACACTGACAGTTGTTTCCTAGTAATCAATTGGGTTTTCACTTGATAAACATTGTTCCCATTACAGTCGTTATTTCTTTGGCTGGACAAGCTCTCGCACTGTGTGCAAGTTCACTGCTTGTCCCTGCTGGTCAGGACATCCATCAGAAGTGCAAATCTTGACTCCAAATGGAATACACTCCAAATTTTGCTGTGAATTAAAAATTGGAGTGGTTTCAAAGCTCTGAGTGATGTAGCACCGCAATGATTGTGGTCTCAGTGATGGAGAGAGAGTGCTGCGTTGAGCGTGTTCTTCTACACCATAGTCACTTACAATGGGGTATCGATGCTGGTCATCACTGTTTGCAGAAAACCAATCAAGAATACATTTATTTTTTCAAGTTGTTTTTGTAGTACATATGCATCTAACATGTTTTATCTTGGAAGCCAAATGAATGGTATAAATAGTTCAATCCAGGATTGAAATTTTATTATTTGATTTCCCCCCACTTAAGTTATGTTATTATCTTTTAATCACTCCCAAGTATCTAGTTCTCCTAAGTCTGAACTATTTCATTAGATTACAGACTTTCCTCTGTCATCGGAAGGCAAAATCCACATGGTGTGGATAAAAACTAAAATAAATTCCATAAAACATGGAACTGAAATTACTAACTAATGGGATTTTTATATATGATTTTAAGTTCATCTGTTTCTTATTTTTGTACAAGTATGAAGAACAGATGCAGTATTTTCAACGTGCATGGATTTTCTGTAAAATTGATTTTTACTTCTAATTTACAGCAATTAAAAAAATATACGAACAGACAAATTAGAAGCGGGAGAAGTCAATCCGGTCCCTCGAGCTTGCTTCGCCATTTGATAAGATCACAGCTGATACAATTGTGCTCTCAACTCACTTTCCTGTACCCTTTGATTCCTTTGTAGTCAAGAATTTATCCATTTCTGGCTTTAAGTATATTTAAACCTCTGCTTCTGTCACTCTCTGGGAGAAGAGAATTTGCAGACTCGCGCTCCAAGAGAGAAAGAACGCTTAGAGAGAGAATGGTGTGCGTGTTTGATCTCAACTTTCTAGGTCCAAATGTTCCTCATAAGATTAAAACCCCTCATCCCAGCAATCAGTTGGATGACTTTTTCTGAAGTGCTAATGCAGTTATTCCCGGTTTGAAATAAGGAGAGTAAACCTGTACACTGAACTCCAAATATGGCCACACCAACATCCTGTACAACTGTGGAAAATTTCTCTACTTCTATATTTCATTTCCTTTGCAATAAACACTAAACTTCCAGTTGCCTTCCTAATCATGGTCATCTCACATACTAACTTTTCCTGATTCATGTACCAAGACACCCAGGTTCCTTTGTACCTCAGTTCTGCAACCTAAATAATGTGCTGCTTTTCTATTTTTCTTGCCAAAGTGGGCAAGATCACATTTTCCCATATTATACTCTGCCAAATGTTTGCCCACTCACTTAACCAATCTATATCCCTTTGCAGATTCCTTATGCCCTCTTCACATTTTACATTCCTATTTATCTATGGTGTCATCAGGAAATTTAGCAACCATACATTTAATCCCATTACCCAAGTCATTAACATAGGGCATGATCTACCAGCCATATTGCATCCGAAAGGAGGTACGGCCTGTAGAACCTCTTGTAAAATCTACCTGTCTCGCTGCGCCTCGCAAGATCTAACGTGATCTCGTCCCACATTATGATCTGAATCAATGGGCTGGATCAGTATTATGCAAGTCTGCATATTAGAATAAAACAGCTAATCTCAGTCTAATAGTCACTCCCCTGAATTACCCAAGGTGTTGGGATCTAACCCCTTCGCCTCGGATGAGCACCGTTCAGAGCTGGTCTCCACAAACGGGAACCAGACTGTGTGGGGGGGATCTCCCAAGGGATCGGAGGCCCCCAGGTGCTTGCCGTCTGCCATCCTGGCACTGCCAAGGTGCCCAGGTGACACTACCAGCTGGTAGGGGCAGTGCCAAGGTGTCAGGCTGTCTTTTTTTCCCCTGGCGGGAATCGGGCTTGAGGGTGCCCTGCACTTGTGAGGTGGGGTGCAGAGAGGGCCTGAGCCTTATTTGTGAACTGGAGCTTTTGGGGGGGGATTCGAGGGTCGTGTCAGGTCAGAGATTAGGATGGCATTTAAAAATAGTGTCCCGATCACTTCCGACACTGAGGAGTTCCAACGAGTGGCGCTCATCTGCAGCAAACGGGACTAAATGGGGTCTCGGTGGGGTGTACCCTGCTGAAGCTCCGAATTGAAACAAAGTCCCGATAGATAGCGTGGCGTTTCTCGGCACTGCGAGCACCACAGTGCCGGGAAACACTGCTAAACGCGCTCATCATTTTACTCTTCCAATTTTGTTATATTGCAGTCATAGATTGCAAATAGCTTATTCTCCAGTTTAAATACTTGTCGAAACTTATTATTTGTAGTAGAACTCTCTACTTTATTTCTTCTTTATTGGCTTGTTCTCTGTTGGTGAAAGTTAGAATAATCAGTCATCTCTCGGTCAACTGAACTCTGCTTTAATACTGATCAGAGCAAAGGACTGGATCCTGGAAATCTGAAATAAAGACAGTTAATGCTGGAAATACTCAGCAGGACGGGATGCATATGTGGGAGAAAAATGGGCAATATTTAATGCTCCTCCCCACCCCACGAGCGGGTGGTTTGGGGGGGTGACATATAATGGGTTGGAGATTCCATCACTTTACCAACACACTAGATAATTCAGGGTCTGGCAGGTCGAGAGCAGCCTTCCATCCTGGAACCCAAATGAGGCCCTTAAATGGCCACTTAAGGTCATCATCCTGCTGTCACTGGCATTCAGCCAGCGGTGGGTGAGGCCCCGCCATGTGGGCCAGCTGAGGGATAAAGTCTGGCGGACCTGCTTGTGGCCTGGTGGGGGAATCCCTCCTTCTTGGGCACCCTGTGCCCTATAGTGGGGTCCGTTGGCAGCAAGGGAGGGACCCACAGGAAGACACCCCTTTACCCTCAAACCCCCTTTTTCCTCTCCCTCTCCATCGCCGGGGCCTCTGATGGGCTGGTATCTCTTTGGAGGCAGAACATGTGCCCTGCAGGAGAACAGCCGTGGGGAAATTCACAGGGTCACCTCCACCACCATTAAATCGTCGCCCAATGTTTCAGGTGAACTGCCTGTTGTGTAATGTTTACACTTGTATTCTGGAAGTGATTTGTTTCTAAGAGGAAAATGTGTCTCTATTTTAATTGATGGAGCATCTTCACAACACTTTTTAAAAAAAAAAAATCTGTATCATGACAATTTTTGTACCTTTCCAATGATCCGATCCTACATTTACAAATAAATGCTCGAGAATATGTTTGTTTTTCTTTTTAATTCACAATCTGAAACTTACTAATTACAGAGCAGCAGATACCGAAGGCATTGAGAAAGAAGAAGGATTTATATAGTGTCCTCACTAAGCTAATGAAGATGCCGTACCGGCCTCCTCGAACAGGCGTCAGCATGTGGCGACTAGGGGCTTCTCACAGTAACTTTATTGAAGCCTACTTGTGACATTAAGCGATTATTATTATTACTTTGAGGTGCCATCACTGTTGCAGTGTAGAAAATGGTAAGAATGACAAGACAACTTTCTTTTTAGCACTATTGATTGAGGGTAAATGTTAGTCTGGAGAATAATATAATGGGATCCTTTACATCCATCTGAGAGAACAAATGGGTCCTCATCAGAGATGCTGCATTTTTGCCTCATGAGCATCAGCCTAAATTATATGGTCAAATCCCTGGAGTGGAGTTGGATATCCCTGATTCATTGGTGAAAGTGCTGCCACTGAGCCAAGATTGAGACTTCATCAGCACACTTCAGCATGGAAGAGGGTGCGATTCAACCAAAAGATTTCTAAATGTCATGTTTGGTGGGGTGTTTTCCACCGGCTTTTTGGATGAGATCCACACCAGCAATCACCCACACATAGAACCGGTTTAATGGAAAGGTTTCCAAGTGTGGTAATGGGTGAGAACTGCCACTAGCTTCCCGACGCTGTAAATATTAATTGGACCACTTAACGAGGCCCCACGGACTTCACACCGCAAATTACTGTCTCGCTGGCTGATTCGCTGGGACCGCACTCACCAGTCCCCTGCTAACAAGGGAGAGGGGAGGGCAGCACTTAAACCGTTCCCGCACAGCCAACCCCACACAGCTCGCAGCCATGCCATCGAGGAGACCAGCTCCACGAATTGGGAATGCCGACCTGGGCATACGTGCAACTCACTATGTATGCCCCCTTTGTGTCCCCGCAGAAGTTGGCCCACAACAGATGGGAGAGGGCCCAGGCGGGCGTCGGAGTGCCGGACACCAGAGTCCCCCCCCCCCCCCCTACCAGGAACGGGCCCTGGTTGCAGAGGTGGCTGACGTTTGATGGGTCACCGATGTAGAGTTTTGCGCCGTAAGCTGAGTTACACGGGCCCCTGCCCAAATGACCTGTCACACGAGTTGTTGATGCCATACAGACTGACCCACCCCTCCCACTGACCACGTCCATTCTCCCACAGGAATCCTCATCCGATGGTGCCGGCTCGTCCAGAGTGGTTGCGTCCCTGTGCTCCGAGGAGACCATTGTATTCATGGCACAGCTGTCATCCCTACCCTCCACGAGCACAGAGACACACTTGTTAGGCGACAGTGGGGGACAGGCTGCTGGGGCACAATCTGGCGAGTACCACACAGTTGCTTATGCACATCAGGTGGAGACGGGAACGCTCAGGCGAGACAGCAGTCAGAGGTCTGCTTGATCCTAAGACCCAACTGGTCCCAGTTACATGCTGAGCCTCTGGACCAGGTTTGCCTGGAGCTGATCTAGACGCTAGGGTGCAGCTGTGATATTCAGAGGGGGATGTCATTGACACTCCAGCAGGTCCATAGTCGACTGGATGAGTCCCAGAGGCTACAGGCACAGGAGATGGTGCCAGCAATGTGTGACACCAAGGCCAACACTGCTAGGGTGGTGACCACAGTGGAGGGCCTGGTGCACGACGTCAGCAGCATGAGTGGAGGTGTCCAAGGCGTGGTTCAGTCAGCAATGGCAATGACTGAGCGCCTCGACAGCGTGCCCCAGTAGCTGGAGGACGTGACCTAGTACCAGGTGGACCTTGAGGCGTTGCAGAGCATATCCCAGTCTCCGCTTGGCATTGCCAAGGCGCTGCGGAGCAATTTTTAATCACTGAGGAGCATCACCGAAGGCCTCAATATTGTGCTGCAGACACTGGGGAGCCGCCTGGGCTGGCAGAGCCAGATAATGCAGGGGCAGCCGGGGCTCGATTCCACTGTCCCTCTGTCCCGAGGTGAACCCCAGGGCCCTGCAGGCCCCAACTGGGAGGAGCTATGTGGTATCCCAGAGCCACCCTATGGAGTGACGACGGTAGCCACCAGCTCCCCCGAGACCCACCTCCTGACCGCGGTGCGTGTCGGAGTCAGCACCCGGAATAGGGTGGCACGGCGGGACATGTGCTGCCGTCAAGGGCGCCAGGGCCCTCTGGCCTCAGGGCTCCCAGAAGATGGATGTGAGGGGCATTGAAGGCCGTGGGACGTGGTCGGCAGCATGCTCCTCTACCTCTGATGTGTATCCTGGAGACACCAAGGCGCAGCGCTAGAGCATGGAAAGCTTGGTAGGTCGAGAATCACTGAAAGGGCACGGGGGGGAGGGGGAATAGGTGGTATGGGGAGGGTGAGAAGAGAGTAGGGCAGCGAGATCCAGATCATGACATCTCATGAGGTTTGGTTGAATCTTGCGAGATATCGAGCATCGTGAATCTCACTAGATGCCTCTCGCTAGATTCAGTGGCATTGTTGCCACACCCAGTCTGCCATGCTGAGACCATTAAATCCTGGCCATTATCTGTGGTTTTGTTTCTTACTAGTGGTAACCACCATTTAATGCTATGATGGTGCTCTTGCTGGTTATAATTCTTTCATGCCAGCTTGGATCAGTTGTGAAGTTCAAACTTTGTGCCAGGACTGAAGGACCTCAGCATTGAGAAACCAAGATTCCCGTTGGCTTTTATAGTGGCTCACGTGGACATCCTAAGGCAAAGTTTTGCCAGTCTCTTGCCCAACATATTTCTCTTAAACCCACAAAAAGATCATCACACTGAACTTCCATCTTAGATTATGTGATTTAGCCTCTGGAGTGGGGCACGAACTCAAAACCTACTGACTCCGAGGTGATAGTAAACCCAATACACTAGAATTTCCTCAATAAACCTCTCCTGCATTGCACCTCCTCAACTCCTTTAAAAGCCCCCTTAAATCTATCTCTTTGCCCAAGCACTTCATTGTGAATCCTCATACCTGAATGGCTTGGCATCCATTTTCTTTTCAAGTATGCCCTATACATTGGATGTTTTTCACCATTAAAGGTGCTCCATAAATACAAGTCATTAATTAATTGTGGTTATTTCTATTTTCAAAGGGATTCCAATGGTGAGATTTCATCCTTTACATTTAAAATTACCTGGATTCTACACTCTGTATCTAGGGGCTTTTCACAGTAACTTCATTGCAGTATTAATGTAAGCCTACTTGTGAAAATAATGATTATTATTATAATGCCTCTACTCCTTGTACTTCAAAATAAAGGTTTGTGTCAATTACTTTTCCATTCTATCAAAAAAGTACCCAAGTTTGTTGGTTATAGATATCCGATTCAACAAATAAGCTCACAAGCTGTTCCTTTCAATGTGTGTCATGGAAATTGCTGGTCAGATGTCCGATTCCTCGTTCTGGTGATGTAGTCATCCATAACTCTTATTGAGCAAGAATGTCTTCTTATTACAGGAATAGACAGGACTGTTATGTGCTGGATTGCTGTTACCGACCACCACTACTTGTATATTTGTCAGCTTATTACATTTAGTGTCGTGATTACAGATGTTCTTAATAGGCTTCTGGGCATAATAGGCTACAGCTTGTAGGTCAGTAGAAAAAGCCGGTTACTAAACTGTTGTACAGATGCAACCATAAGTTGGTGGAGATCCTTGACATGTTTACATTGTGCAGAGGTGTGTGTGATTGAAGTTGAAGCTGTAACTGTGTGTTATATGTATGGAGAGAGGTGACAGGCATACACAGTACGTGATTGAGATTAAGTACAGTATCTTACAGTGTCAATTATATATTTGGACTGCAGAGCTTAAATTCCTTTTTATTTTTGTCCACCAGACTCCTGGAATTTATATCATTTTGTTTTCCGTATTTGAGATGTTCTAAAGTGCTTTACTGTCAATGGATTACTTCTGTTTGATAGATGAAAGGAGCAGTCAATTTATACACATCAAGATCGCACAAATAGCCAAGACATGTATGATCAGTTAATCTGTGATCTTTATTGAGGAATAAATGTTAGCCAGGATATTTCATTGGCACCATAGGTCAGGCATTGTTAAACGCGGGGGCGCGACCCGCAGGTGGGTCGTGGATGGTGTTGTGAAGGTCGCGGAGCTGTCCGTTGCGGCGCTCCCGATCACGCAAATCTGCACGCAACAGCCGGCTGTTAATAACGCCGGCTGCAAGCAGCCTTCAAAATGGCCACGAACATATAAACAAAATGCGGCCGCACTGCGCATGCGTGCCAGAACATCGGCACGCATGCACAAAACTATGCGCATGCACGCCAATGGTCGGGCACGCATGCGCAGTGCGGCCGTTTTTAAAATAAAATGGCCGCAGCTTTCAGTTTTACAAGTTCGGTGCGATTTTATTCATTTATTTTATTCATTTTATTTTTATTCTTTTTTACAAGTTGGGGGGGTTTATTTGATAAAGTTTTATAGGAAAAAAATGTAGAACTTTGGACAGATGGAGACTCCATACTTTCCGACACCGGAAGGCTTCACCTTCATCCAACAGGTTCTATTGGAGGACTGTGTACGAGGGCAAAAGGGACCCAAAACCATTTCCTCCATTTTTGTCAGCAGCAAACAAGGTAAGAGAAAATGGTGGGTCGTGCAGGTGGGTCGCAAAGGTCGGCCGGTTGGGAAAAATGGGTCCCCGGAACAAAAGTTTGAAGAACACTGCCATATGTGGTGGACACAACCTTGGTTTAACATCTGATCTGAAAAGTGGGACCTCCAACAATGCTCAGATCTTAAGTTCTGCACTAGAATGTCCACCACATTTTGTGACCCCATATGTCATGACGTAGGACTTTCATTCAAGACCTGGTTCAGAGATGTGATCGCTGCTACTGAACTAGGGCTGACTGAATAAATCTAATTATATTTTTGTTCCTACTTATTTTAAAATGTCTAGAATTTTTACTGGTGTTTACTGTATCATTCTGTAACTCAGTTCATTTTTAACAGTTTTTGAATTGGGTTTGGCAGTGGCTCCTTGGGATGCAGTTCTCTCCTCTTGCATTAGATGGCAATGTAGTATAGCATACAATACTTTATGGAGTATTTGCGTTTTTAGTTTCCAAGGCATGAAATGTCTGAGAGTGTTTAGTTAGAGTGAAGACTAATGAAGTGCACCATGTGATAGAAGATGATATAGGCGTTGATCACAGAAATTCCCTCCTGAGCACAGAGGTATGCTGGTCAAATTAAAGACTGTGCTGTGGGAAGCATTCCATACAATGATTATTGTGAAATTGTGGTCAGATGCATTTTGTTCTGTCAATCCAACAAGCGCACAACATATTTGTGGATTTTGATCTTGTTTTCCTCAAGTTTGTGCTGTTTAACCAAAAGTTGCCATCACTATAGTTTCTTGTTAAAGTTGATGTCCTCGAATGCGCGAATGTGTGTTAGCCACTCACCGCCTCGCAATGCTCCCTCTCTTAGAACAATGCAGTAAGGATTTTTATTATGCCACTACTTGTCTTTAAAGTTTATTGAAAGTCAGTCATAGAGATTAAGTATTCATTTTTACCCAGGCCAGGTTCTGTTCTATTACTAACTGTTTTGGTCTGTTCTGTAAAGAATTGGTTGTATGATTTGGTATTGGGAATCAATTCTTCTTTCGTGGTTTATGTTTAAATCTTTTAAGTCGGCCAGCATACCTTCGTCTCACATCCTTAACTAACTGAGATCCCTGTGTTATAGAAAGCCTTGTAAACGTGACGTTTTTGTACTATTAATGTTCTTGCTCATATAGAATCCCTACAGTGCAGAAGGAGACCATTTGGCCCATCGAGTCTGCACCGACCCTCTGAAAGAGCACCCGACCTAGACCCATGCCCCCACCCTATCCCAGTAACCCCACCTAAACCTTTTGACACTAAGGGAACAATTAGCATGACCAATCCACCTAACCTGCACATCTTTGGACTGTGGGAGGCGGTGAGCATCCGAAGGAAACCCACATGGGAAGAATGTACAAACTCCACACAGTCACCCAAGGCTGGAATTGAATCCGGGTCTGTGGTGCTGTGAGGTAGTAGTGCTAACCACTGTGCCACCCTTCACCTGAGGAGACAAAAGTGAAAGCATTGTTAGCGAACTTGACCGTCATTTGCAGTGTTGCCCCCTAATGTGCAGATTGACTACAGGTCTCTCTGAAGTCTTGTCCAAACTTGTGGAGGATATTTTCCTTGGTCATTGCCAGATAAGACTTTCAGATATAATTTCTGGTACAATGAAGTGGGCGTGAGCTGTCTAATGCCTTCTGGTCCACTCGGGGCATGGCTCCTTTTATCATTCTTTCACCATTTCTGGAGTGGAATATCATAGTGGGGCATTTTAAAACTAACCTATATCAGCAATTTTAACTCGACTAACATTGTCCAACTTGAAAACAGCTCCCATGAATGCTTGTATTCTAACGGCTCCTTAATATACCTCCCCTCTTTCTTTTAAAAGTAAAGTTCTTTCTAATTTCTAGAAGGCTTGCTCAGAGTTCAATTACAGTAGTCATCCAGTAATTCTAGACAAAATGTGGCTGTTACAGTTTCCACACAAGTTTTCCTTACTGTCCTGATATTATTTGGAGAAATATTTTCGTAATACTAGCAATTTCATTTAGTTTGAGCTCTGCCTAAAGGCAGGCCCTTGGCCGTTGCTTTTTCACCCGGAGCCAGTTTTTGTCAGTGGTGGTTTGCTATTGCCTTCCACTGTCAGGGGCAGGGTGAGGAGGCAGCTCCCAGGTCTACCTCGACTGGAATGGAAATCGAACCTGCAGTGTTATGTTATTCTGAATTCCACTAGCTCTCTAACCAATTGAGCTAACCAGCCCCCTAATTTTAGTTATAAATATCTAAAAAGAACAAAATCACAGAAGGTAGTTCATCTAGAGCTAGGCAAACACATTTCAAATGAATCTAAAGTATTATTCTTTCAGAGGTATCATAAATTAAAGAAGAAAAATGATAAGAGCTTATTGTTAAAGACAAGTCAGATGTTATGGATCAAAATGAAGATGTCTGATTACAAATATTGTAAAACAAAGTCAAAAATATAAGTAAGATTATATATTCTTAATAGTGGCAAAATCGATTGTGTCTGAAACATATGGCATCACAGACCTCTTGTATCATCTTGGCCTTGTAATCAATACATTCACAACAGTTTCTAAGGATTGATGCAAGGGGAAGATACTCGTCATAAACAGAAGAAAATATTCAAAGTTTCACAAATTGTGCTGTTGAAATTGCTTTTAACATGATTTCTCGTGTTGAATTTTTTTTCCAAAGTACCGTCCACCATACTTTAGTCATTTGCCCAGTTCTGCCTCATTTGCATATGTTGAAGGAGTTGTGTTTCTTCTTGTCCTATGTTTCTCTATTTTTAATTCTGCATTAGTGCAGTTCTGGTCACCACATTACAGGAAGAACGTTATTGTTCTGGAAAGAGTGCAGAAGAAGTTTACAAGAATGTTGCCAGGATTAGAAAAGTGTAGCTATGAGGAGAGTTTGGATAGGTTGTTGTTATTTTTCTTAAAACAAAGAAGGCCGGGGGGGTGACTTAAATGAGGTGTACAAAATCATGAGGGGAAGAGATAGGGTGGACAGGATAAAATTGCTTCCCTTCGTGGAGAATTCTAGAAGCAGGGGACATAGTTTCAAGATAAGTGGCAGAAGGTGCAGAGGGGACAAGAGGTGAAACTTTTTTATGCAGAAGGTAGTGCGAGTCTGGTATTCACTGCCTGAGTTGGTGGTGGAGGCAGAGACCCTAAACTCTTTTAAAAGGTACCTGGATCAGGGGCGGCACGGTGGCACAGTGGTTAGCATTGCTCACAGTGCCACGGTCCCAGATTTGATCCCAGCTCTGGATCACTGTCCGTTTGGAGTTTCCACATTCTTCCCGTGTTTGTGTGCGTTTCGCCCCCCACAACCCAAAGATATGCAGAGTAGGTGGATTGGTCACGCCGAATTGCCCCTTAATTGGAAAAAATGAATTGTGTACTCTAAATTTATTTTTTAAAATGAAAAAAATAAAAGGTACCTGAATCTGCACCCATGTGCTCTAAGCTACAGGGCTTTGGAGCAGGTGCAGGAAGGTGGGATTAGAAAGGGTACCTGGGTATCCTCGGGCTGGCATGGATAAGATGGACCGAATGGCCTCCTGTGTTGTAACTTTTCTATGATTCGAACAGTGCAATTGTTTTGAGTTCATTGTATATCTGATAGTTGGGTCATAATATTAAAATCTAGTGATGATTAACTTTATATTTGTTTAAAGAATTGCAAATTCAACTGATGAGCAAGGAAAGGACATGCATTTATAAGATACCTTTCATGAATCATGATATGACGTTCCAGCTCATTTTACAGCCAATGAAGTACTTTTGAAATGGCGGCAAATTTAGGGAAAATGTAATGTGCAGAGAAGTTATTTTGTACACCGCAAATTCTCAAATAACAATGAGCTCCTTGACTAGGGGTAATTTGTTTTGGTAATGTTAGGTGAATGATGACTGTTGGTTGGACCACCAGGAGAGCTCCCTGCTTTTTCTCAGTATATCTCACTGGAACGACGGAGGTTGAGGGGCGACCTGATAGAGGTCTACAAAATTATGAGGGGCATAGACAGAGTGGATAGACAGAGGTTTTTTCCCAGGGTAGAGGGGTCAATTACTAGGGGGCATAGGTTTAAGGGGCAAGGTTTAGAGAGATGTACGAGACAAGTTTTTTTACACAGAAGGTAGTGGGTGCCTGGAACCCGCTGCCGGAGTAGGTGGTGGAAGCAGGGACGATAGTGACATTTAAGGGGCAGCTTGACAAATACATGAATAGAGGGATACGGAACCCGGAAGTGCAGAAGATTTTAGTTTAGACGGGCAGCATGGTCGGCACAGACTTGGAGGGCCGAAGGGCCTGTTCCTGTGCTGTACTTTTCTTTGTTCTTTGTATATACCCATTACATCTTGGGTGTCACCATTAACCAGAAGCTGAACTAGACTAGCTATATAAATATTGTGGCTATAACACCAGGTCAGAGCTAGGACTCCTGCCGTGAGTAATTCATCTCCCGACTCTCCAAAACCTGCCCACGATCTATAAGGCACAAGTTAGGAGTGTGATGGAATATGCTCCCCTTGTCTGGGTGAGTGCTGCTCCAATTCACTGTTGCTCCTCAAAAAGCTTGATATCATCCAGCACAAAGCAACCCGCTTCATTAGCACCTCATCCACATTGACTTCCTCCACCAAAGATGCACAGTGACAGTCGTGTGTACCACCTACAAGATGCACTGCAGGAACTCAGCAGGGCTCCTCACACAGCACCTTCCAAACCCACGACCACTCCCATCTAGAAGGACAAGGGCAACTGATACATAGGAACACCATCACCTGCATGTTCCCCACCAAGCCATTCACCATCCTCACTTGGAAATATGTCGCCGTTTCTTCACTGTTGCTGGGTCAAAGCCCTGGAACTCCTTCCCTAATAGCATGGTGGGTGTACCTTCATCACATGATGAAGGAGCTGTGCTCCGAAAGCTAGTGATTCAAAACAACCCTGTTGGACTTTAACCTGGTGTTGTAAGACTTATTACTGTGCCCACCCCAGTCCAACGCCAGCATCTCCACATCATGGCTACATCAATGCGCAGCGGTTTAAGAAGACCAAATAGGGATGGGCAATAAATGCTGGCCTGGCCAGAGAAGCCCATATTCCATGGATGAATTTAAAAATAAATCAATTTGAAAGGGTAGCACTCCCTCAGTTACACACTGAAGTGTCAGCCTGGATTATATGCTACAGTCTTGGGGCAGCAGGGTAGCATGGTGGTTAGCATAAATGCTTCACAGCTCCAGGGTCCCAGGTTCGATTCCCGGCTAGGTCACTGTCTGTGTGGAGTCTGCACGTCCTCCCCCTGTGTGCGTGGGTTTCCTCCGGGTGCTCCGGTTTCCTCCCACAGTCCAAAGATGTGCGGGTTAGGTGGATTGGCCATGCTAAATTGCCCGTAGTGTCCTAATAAAAGTAAGATTAAGGGGGGGGTTGTTGGGTTACGGGTATAGGGTGGATACGTGGGTTTGAGTAGGGTGATCATGGCACGGCACAACATTGAGGGCCGTAGGGCCTGTTCTGTGCTGTACTGTTCTATGTTCTATGTCTCTGGTTGTGATAGCCATTTTTTTTTATTGTCGGGGAGATATTGGGCCCGATCTTCTCACCACATTGCGCTGGCACCGATCCCGTTACGCCGGGTGCAAAGCAGGAGAGGCCAAAAATTGGTTTTGTGCTGAGGTCCGATGCTATGCCCAATGTGTGATCCAGATCAACATAGTTAAATGAGTCATTAAAATGACTTAAATATGCACCGCCACCCGACGCTGCAGTCTCCTAGCTCTCGGTATTCACTGGCCCCATTGGCGATGCCTCATGCTGCCTCGAAACGGAAACCATACGTGATTTCCATGCAGGGGAGCTTGGAGGCCATTGGAGCCCCCGGGTGGTTGAGGATCAGAGCAAGTGCCCTGTCAGGCAACCTGGCATTGAAGGGGTGCCAGGACTGTGCCCAGGTGCAAGGTTGGCACTGCTCAGATGTCATGGGGAGGGCCTGAGGGGGGCCAGGCTCATGAAAGGGGACTATGAAGACAGGTCCTGAAGGGGGGGGGGGGGCTGTAAGGGGTTGAGCCTTAAGAAGGGCTGTATAGGAGGGACGATGTCCATGGGTGGGGATGTGGGGGACCCTCAACTTAACTTTGAAATCTGGGCACACTTCAAATATAGCGGCCCAATCTCTGAGGAGCCAGTCCTGCCAGCGTCTTTCGCTACCCAATGCATAAAAAAATTCAAAGTGTGGGATTTTTCAGTGAGAAGCTCCCGAAGCTCCAAAAATAATGACTAAGTGGGTGAATACAAGCCTGCAATGCGCCCAAACACCCAACAGGAATCGCCCGGTGAAACCCGTCCAAAATGACATCTAGTCATTTTTGGGGAGAATTGCACCCATTATTATTTCATTTTAAATTGGTACATGCCTTTTCTAAAATAGTGACAATTTCAGTATGTTTTACAGTATCCATGGAGAGAGAGCGGAGCTAACAGTTTGGATGACTCTTTGTTTTTATTAAAGCAACTCTGGAAATCCGAGTATTTTTGTCATTTCATTCTTTTCTGTCCTTTGATAATTGGAATCATTGGCCTAAGGAGGGACATCTAACCTTTTGGAACAGTGGCCAGGCTTATGTGCCAAAACCCATCACATATGATAAAACCCCAATGAAAAATTAAGAATTTGGATTAAAGTGATTCCATCTTCAATCCATTTTGTATGTTTTGTAGTCTACTTCATTTCTGTCCATGTCTTCCCCCTCTCTTTGCCTGCTCCTTCAGATCCCTCTAGCTGTCTCTATCCTTTTCAGCTTCATTTCTCGTTCTCTCCAGTTTCAGATCTTTGTCTCTCCCTCATTCTCCTCGTTGCTTCTGTTTTTTGATATCTTTCCCTTCCCACTTCTTACGTTAGCTATTGTGTACATGTTTTGAAAATGTTGAATGTTACTGAAGGGGAGACCAGAAAAGAAAGGTAAAGGTTGAATACTCCAGTGCCTACCTACCATTTATCCAAAGGTGTGAGGATTCTTTTTGTAGAAGTGTCTTTCTGGCAATTAATTTTGCTAATGTAGCTGAACGACATCAGTCAAAGCTTGTTTAAACCATACTGAGTGCTGTGCTAATTTCTGGTCACCATATTATAAAAGGAACATAGAGGAATTGGAGGGAATGCAGGGATTTACAAGGATGATACCAGAAATGTGTGAGTGGACATATCGGGGAAGAATCGACAGGCTGGATCCCTTTCCTCTTGCGAAAAGAAACTCAGGAGTAACTTAATGGAAGTCGTTATAATTATAAAAGGTTTTGAAGAGTGGATCGAGAGAGAATGTTTCCTTTTGTGAGGAAGTGAATAACTGGAGTCCATCAATATAAGAGAGTCACCAAGCAATCTAACAGGAAATTTAGAAGAAACATCTTTACCGAAAGAGTGGTGAGAATGTGGAACTCTCTATCACAAGGAGTGGGTGAAGCAAATGGATTCATTTAAAGGGAAGCCAAACAAGCATTTGCGGGAGAAAGGAATGATGGGAGATATAGAGGGCGGCTCGGTGGCGCAGTGGTTAGCACTGCTGCCTTACGGCGCTGTGGACCTGGGTTTGATTCTGGGTCACTGTCCGTTTGGAGTTTGCATATTCTCCCCGTGTCTGCCTGGGTCTCACCCCCACAACCCGAGAAGATGTGCAGGAGGGTGGATTGGCCACACTAAATTGCCCCTTCATTGGAAAAAAAAATTGGTACTCTAAATAAATAAAAAATGATGGTAGATTTAGAAGAGGAAAGAGGCAGCTTGAGTGGAGCACTAACAAAAGAGCATGGACTGGTTGGGCCGAATGGCCTGTCCCGTGCCAGATATCCGATGTAACCCAGCGATTAAGCATTTAGTTCAAATGCCAATGTGGCTCAGTTGGTGGACCTTTTGTCTGTGATGGAAGGTTGTATGTTCAAGCCTTGCTTATGGATTTGAACACAATCTGGGCTGACAATTCAGTGCAAGACTGAAGAAGAACTGCTCTGTTATAGGTGCTAGCTTTCAAATGAGACATCTGCCCACTCGGGAGGATATAAAAGATTCATGAGAAATAGGAAGAGTTCATCCGGTATCCTTACCAGCATTTCCCTCAACCAAACCATGAAAAACAGATTATCTTGCTGTTCTTTCATCCTATTTATGGGATAGCTCCAAACAACCTGTCTGCTGTGTTTACCTACATAACAATGACTGCATTTTGAAAGTAATTCATTCATCATGAAGTACCTTGGGACATCCTGTGGATTTAAGAAGCATGCTTTAATTTTTATTTACTTTTCCACATCATACAGTTTGAGCATGAAGCATCAGATGAAAGGAAGCAAGGACTCAGCATTGTTAAATAAAGTTCCTACTTTCCACAACAATTCTGACCTCAGGAGAGTGTCCTCACACCCAGTTTGACCTTTGATTTCCTCTTTAAGCAAAAATCTATACAAAATATAAACAGACAGAGGTAGACAGAAAACATGATGCAAGTTTCAGCATTCTATAGTTTTCTGGAGGCTTATTTTAAAAGTGCTGGGAACTGGCCTCCTTTATCAAACACCCATTTTTAGCAGGAATCCATTTTCTATTTATACTGATTGTTAATGATTTATTTTAAACAAGATAATACAAGAGATTATCCAATTTCCTGATTACCAACATGGCAGAACTGATAAGTTCAAGAATGGCTTCCTCGATATTTGCCAAAATTTAATCCTAGAATCATATCATAGAATTTACAGTGCAGAAGGAGGCCATTCGGCCCATCATGTCTGCACTGGCCCTTGGAAAGAGCACGCTACCCACGCCCACCCTATCCCTTTAACCCAGTAACCCCACTCAACCTTTTTGGACACGAAGGACAATTTAGCATAGCCAAATTGCACATCTTTGGACTGTGGGAGGAAACCCACGCAGGCACGGGGAGAAAGTGCAGACTTCGCACAGACAGTGACCCAGCCGGGAATCGAACTGGGACCCTGGAGCTATGAAGCAACTCTGCTAACCACTGCCCCATCACAAGCCCCTTACACAATAAACTACTTTCCTGTTTCTGAAGTTGGTTTTTGCCTGGTCTAGACCATTTATGGGGAATAACTGGGTACAACAGTAGACTGGAACCGGGTTTTCATTTTATGGATGCTGGGTTGATTCTAACTGAACAAAAGGAGAGGTCCCTCATGTAGGCACCGTAGTGATTTCCGATTGGTGAGTTGCCACCCCAGGATGTAAACCTGCAGCACAAACCTTCCCAATACACATGCTACATGCATAAGAACATAAGAACTAGGAGCAGGAGTAGGCCATCTGGCCCCTCGAGCCTGCTCCGCCATTCAATTAGATCATGGCTGATCTTTTGTGGACTCAGCTCCACTTTCCGGCCCAAACACCATAACCCTTAATCCCTTTATTCTTCAAAAAACTATCTATCTTTACCTTAAAAACATGTAATGAAGGAGCCTCAACTGCTTCACTGGGCAAGGAATTCCATAGATTCACAACCCTTTGGGTGAAGAAGTTCCTCCTAAACTCAGTTCTAAATCTACTTCCCCTTATTTTGAGGCTATGCACGGGGCAGCACGGTAGCACAAGTGGATAGCACTGTGGCTTCACAGCTCCAGGGTCCCAGGGTCAATTCTCGGCTGGGTCACTGTCTGTGCGCAGTCTGCACGTTCTCCCCGTGTCTGCGTGGGTTTCCTCCGGGTGCTCCGGTTTCCTACCACGGTCCAAAGACACGCAGGTTATGTGGATTGGTCATGATAAATTGCCCTTAGTGACCAAAAATGGATGGAGGGGTTATTGGGTTACGGGGATAGGGTGCAACTGAGGGCTTAAGTGGGTTGGTGCAGTCTCGATGGGCCGAATGGCTTCCTTATGCACTGTATGTTCCATGTTCTATGTACATGTTCCCGTAAAGGTGAATAATAGGACTGACGAGTGCAGAGAACCATGGATGTCAAGGGATATTGTGATGATTATTCCTTTAAGGGCATCACAACAGAAGAGGGTCATCTGGCCTGGGGGACCAATTGGAACGGAGAGTGGGTAATCAGGCTGAATATATTTAGAACAGGATTTTCAAACTCAGGGTCATGGAGTGATCAGTTCTGCGTTTCCAATCGCGAGAATAAGTGCCCAATGGCCATGACTGGCTTTTATGAATGCTGGCCATGGGCAGTCCCTGATTGGCTGCGGTGTTCGAGGGGGCGGGGTGACATGAGGCCGGGCTCTGTGCTGGTCACTGCGCATAGGGCTGGGGGGGGGGGGGGGGGGGGTGCAGGGGCTGATGAGCGGCCAGGTGGGCTTGCGATGCTAACTGTGGTGGCTCCAGCTTGGAACTCCACTCTGGTGCTTGTCCTCTGCTGCTTGGCATACCCCCCGCCATTGCTTGGCAGTATGTGACCTGCGGCTCCATGGTTAAGCTGCTCAACAGCCGGCACAACATCCACTTGCACTCCCATGACCTGAAGTACGGGTTGGGAAGTGGTCAGAAACTGTGACTCAGGTGGATGCATCTGATGACAGTAACAACTACTGGACAGCAAGGGAAGCCAGGCCAAGTTTGTCGGTGAGGAATACCGATCGAATGAGGCCAGTCAATACGGCTGACACATCAACACTGAATATACCTACACACTTATTACTTTGTGTCACGACTCTTTGGAAACCAGGAAGTAAGTGCTTTTTATAAGAATCGAGAAGGAGATAAAATGTAGAAACATAGATGATAGGATCAGGAGGAAGCCATTCGGCTCTTCGAGTCAGTTCCACCATTCATTAAGATCATGGCTGATCATTCAACTCAATAGTCTAATCCTCCTTTCCCCCATATTCTTTGATCCCCATTGCCCTAAGAAATATTGTGACATTGTGTGTGTTTGACAAGTTACTTTAGCTTGTCTAAAATCATAGTTTGTAAAGTAAAAAAATGGAATAGATTTAAAACAAAGTTTGTGTGTATATGTAAGGATGTGCACATTCAACTAAAATTGCTTTAACTTTCAGTCGTAAAATATCCTAAACTTTGAAAAATCTTCAAAGTCAAAAGAATGCCAGCTGCAACTGGCCTTTAAATACAAACGATGGAGTCTACCCACCAGAAGTGGCAGCAGAGAGAAGGTCATGTGTCCAGCAAGTACACTGAAGTCATGCGACCTGTAGGTCCCTGCTTTGCGGGAGAAATTACGGAGGAGAGATTTCTTCACTTTGTAGCTGCCAGCAAGCACGCAATAAGACATTGTAAAGATCTGAAGATGGATTATTTTATAATAGGGAAGAGAAGGCACAAGCAGGCCAGGATCTCAGAACTGAATCTGCTGGAGAGAGTTGCTTAGGAGAGTCCATGGCAGGACAAAGCAGTCCTAGTGTTAGCTCTGTACAGGCTCCAGCGCCTCTGGTGAACAACCCATTAAGAAGCAACTGAAATCGGGAACAAAGCACTATGAAGATGGTTTCTTGAGGTAGGGCTTCAATTGTGCCACTGCAAATCAAAGTGGAAAGCCCATGGGTGGGATTCTCCATTGGCTGCGCTGAAATCGCACAATGCGATTGGGTGGAGACTAGGTTCTAATGCTAAAATCATGGCGGGTGCCAAATTGACGTCATATCGCTATTCTCTGTCACCTCAACAGTGGTATCAATGCGGTCCGAAATGCACGTAATGTAAACACCGTTTCAATATCATTAGCGGGCCTGACACCGCGATGCTCTGCCTCTAATGGGCCAAGTTCCCGACGGTGTGGTTCACTCGTGCTTTTGGAAATCGTGAAATCGACGTCGTGGCTGCTGAGAAAGAGAGAGAGGGGGTACGGAAAGTGTCCAACATCGCCATTGTGTGCTGACAGTTGTGCGGTTGGCCGGGAGCTACTGCTAGGGCTGGGGGGATGGTCAGGAGGTCGACTCTGGGGTCGGGATGGATGGACACGGAGCACCATTGCCACAACCTGCAAGCCAGCCATGCAACTGCGCACACCGCTGACAGCCCATTGTTAACTTAGGGCCATGGGTCGTATAGGTGTCTCCTCTGGCCACCTTCCCAGGTGCCCTCTGGCCCCAGCCAACCCATCAGCTCTATGGATGCGCTACAGCACAATCCGTGCCACCTTGTTGTCTGGGATGATTGTGTGTGGGGAGTGAAGTGTGTATATGCGGCTGCAGCTTGTCAGCCTCCTGAGTGTCAATCACGGACCCGGCGAATCCCGCACCGTTTTTCATTGGAATCGATTGTGTTCCATGTGGCGCCAGTGCTGGCCCCTCCACAGTTGCTGAATTGATCCAGGTTCCAGTTTTGGTGTCATGAAAGTCCACAAATTCTGCGTCGGCATCAACACTTAGTCTCAGAAACAGAATTCTGCCTCATGTGTGTTATATTCCGGGAGGTACGAGCAAATGAAAGTTTAAAACCCTCAAAAGTTCAAAGGCATTTGAAGATTAAGCACGTTGAGTTTGAGGACAAAACTCTTGATTTCTTTCAAAGGATGCAGTGGGAACTTAAATCGCGAGTTGAAGTACTTAGCAGAAATATAGTATTGAATGACAAAGAAAGTGAGATTGTGAGGACCACACCAAGCAGGCTCCTCTGTCACAAAGGTAAACAATAATGGTGCGTTGCGAGGGTCGAGTTGCATGGGTCCCAAATGTTAACCGGTTTGTAAAAGGGCGTCCCGGGAAGAAAAGTTTGAAAAACACTGATTTAGAAGAAATGAAATGAAAATGAAAATCGCTTATTGTCACAAATAGGCTTCAAATGAAGTTACCGTGAAAAGCCCCTAGTGCCACATTCCGGCGCCTGTTCGGGGAGGCTGGTACGGGAATCGAACCCATGCTGCTGGCCTGCCTTGGTCTGCTTTCAAAGCCAGAGTTTAGCCCTGTGCTAAACAGCCCCTGCAATGTAGGGACTAGGGCACCTGAGGGAGGGGGGGGGGGGGGGGGGGGGGGGGCTGCTGGCCTCTGTACAGTTTTACTTATTAATAAATATCTTTTGTGTTTCGAAAGAAATATGCGAGTGTGCATCATTACATTTGGCGACGAGGGTAAAATAGATTTAGATGACACAGCCTCTGGTCTGACACCTGTGTATATCCTGTTTTAGTCAAAATCTGAAGAAAAAATACTCACCCAAATGTTCCTGTTTGGGAATAGACCCATTTGAGATGTTGAGATATTGCCAGACCCTGAGGGGCAGACACAGAGCGGACCTAAATTGGCTGGTGTAATCGGAAGTTTAGAAATGTACAATGAAAAAAAATGGAAAATGGCCCTCGGAAGCAAGAGCTGTCATTTTGAGTTTAAGGAAAAGTAGAATTTAGGTTTTAAAAAAAAATAATGGGTTCCTGAAAGTTCACTTAAAAAAAGAATAAAGAGAAGAGAACAGCGAGAGCAGTGTTTGAGTGAAAAGGAAATAATGCCCTAAGTAGCTAAATGAGTTCTCCAGAAGCAGAAAGACATAGGAAATAGGAGCAGGAGGAGGCCATTCGGCCCTTCAAGCCTGCTCCCCCATTAATTATGATCATGGCTGATTATCCAGTTCAACAGCCTGATCCCGCCTCCCCCCCCCCCCCCCCCCCCCCTTCCCCATATCCATTGATCCCTTTCGCCTCAAGAGCTACATCTAAGTGCTTCTTGAAAACATACAGGTCAGAATTCTCTGGCTGTTCATGCCGGCAAGATCCTCTGCAGTATGGGGTGGGAGTAATTGGAAATACATACATAGATACATAGAAGATAGGAGCAGGAGGAGACCTTTTGGCCCATCGAGCCTGCTCCACCATTCACCATGACCATGGCTGATCATCCAACTCAATAGCCTAATCCTGCTTTCTCCCCATAGCCTTTGATCCCATTCTCCCCAAGTGCTATATCCAGCCGCCTCTTGAATATATTCAAAGTTTTAGCATCAACTACTTCCTGTGGTAATGAATTCCATAGGCTCACCACTCTTTGTGTGAGAAGTGTCTCCTTATCTCTGTCCAAAATGGTTTACCCTGAATCCTCATGCTGTGACCCCTGGTTCTGGACACACCTATCATTGCTAACATCTTCCCTGCATCTACCCTATCTAGTCCTGTTAGAATTTTATAAGTCTCGATGAGATTCCCCCTCATTCTTCTGAACTCCAGTGAGATCAATCCCAACCTAGTCAATCTTTCCTCATATGACAGTCCCGCCATCCCTGGAATCAGTCTGGTAAACCTTCGCTGCACTCTCTCGAGAGCAAGAACATCCTCCCTCAGAGAAGGAGACCAAAACTGCACACAATACTTCAGGTATGGCCTCACCAAGGCCCTGTACAATTGCAGCAACACATCCCTGCTCCTGTACTCAAAACCTCTTGCAATGAAGGCCAACATACCATTAGCCTTCTTTACCGCCTGCTGCACCTGCATGTTTACCTTCAGTGAATGGTGCACAAGGACACCCAGGTCCCGCTGCACACTCCCCTCTCCCAATTTACAACCATTCAGGTAGTAATCTGCCTTCCTGTTTTTGCTTCCAAAATGAATAACCTCACACTTATCCAAATTATACTGCATCTGCCATTGGTTTGCCTACTCGCCCAACCTGTCCAGATCTTGCTGTAGGATCCCTGCATCCTCGTTACAATTCACCCTCCCACCTAATTTGATATCATTTGCAAACTTTGAGATGTTACATTTTGTTCCCTCATCCAAATCATTAATATATATTGTGAATAGCTGGTGTCCCAGCACCGATCCCTGTGGTACCCCACTGGTTACTGCCTGCCAATTTGAAAAGGACCCATTAATCCCTGCTCTTTGTTTCCTCTCTGCCAACCAGTTTTCTATCCACCTCAATACATTTCCCCTTATCTCATGCCCTTTAATCTTGCACAATAATCTCTTATGCAGGACTTTGTCAAACGCCTTCTGAAAGTCCAAATATACCACATCGACTGGCTCCCGCTTGTCGACTGTACTGGTTACCTCTTCAAAGAATTCCAACAGATTTGTCAGGCATGATTTCCCTTCATAAATCCATGCTGACTCTGACTGATCCTGCCACTGCTTTCTAAATGTTCCACTATAAAGTCCTTGATAATGGATTCAAGCATTTTCCCCACTACCGATGTTGGGCTTATTGGTCTATAATTCCCTGCTTTCTCTCTACCTCCCTTTTTGAATATTGGAGTAACATTAGCTCCCCTCCAATCTGCAGGAACAGTTCCAGAGTCTATAGAATCCCAGAAGATGACCACAAATGCATCCACTATTTCCAGAGCCACCCCCTTGAGCACTCTGGGATGCAGATTATCAGGCCCTGGGGATTTATCTGCCTTCAATCCCATCAGTTTTCCCAGCACCATTTATCTACTAATGTTGATCTCCCTCAGTTCTTCCCTCTCACTAAACCTTTCATTCTCCAACATTTCTGGGATCTGATTTGTGTCCTCATTTGTGAAGACAGAACCAAAGTATGTATTTAATTGCTCAGCCATTTCTTTGCCCCTTATTATGCATTGCCCTGTTTCTGTCTGCAGAGGGCCTACATTTCTATTTTCCAATCTCTTTCTCTTCACGTATCTGTAGAAACTCTTAGTGCCAGTTTTTATGTTCCCTGCAAGCTTCCTTTCGTACTTTATTTTCTCCTTCTTAATCAATCCCTTTGTCCTTCTTTGCTGAATTCTAAACTGCTCCCAATCCTCAGACCTATTATTTTTCTTGGCCAATCTGTATGCTTCTTCCTTGGATTGGATACTATTTCTAATTTCCTTTGTAAGCCATGGATTGGCACTCTTACCTCCTTTGGTTTTGTGCCAGACAGGAATGAACAGTTGCTGTAGTTCCTCCATGTGTTCCTTGAATGTTTGCTGTTGTCTATCCACTGTCATCCCTTTAAGTAACTCTCCCCAATCTATCAAGGCCAACTCACGCCTCATGTCCTCATAGTTCCCTGTATTAAGATTCAGCACCCTAGTCTCCGAATCAACTACTTCACTCTCCACCTTGATAAAAAATTCTATCATGTTATGGTCGCTCATCCCCAAGGGGCCTCGTACAGCCAGATTAGCAATAATTCCCTTCTCATTACACAGTGTCCAGTCTAAGATGGCCTGCTCTCTATATGGTTCCTCCACATATTGGTCAAGAAAACCATCCCGTATATATTCCAGAAATTCCTCCTCTACAGCATTGTGGCTAATTTGATTTGCCCAATCTATGTGAAGATTAAAATCACCCATGATCACCAATATTCCCTTATTACATGCATCACTAATTTCTTGTTTAATGCCATCCCCAACCTCACCACTGCAGTTTGGGTGCCTATATATTTGACCTACTAATGTTTTTTGTCCCTTGGTATTTCTCAACTCTACCCATACAGATCCCATATTGTCAGAGCTAATATCCTTTCTCACTATTGTGTTAATTTCCTCTTTAACCAGCAGTGCCACGCCACCACCTTTTCTTTTATGCCTGTCCTTCCGAAACACTGTGAACCCTGGGACATTCAGTTCCCATCCCTGGTCACTCTGCAGCCATGTCTCCGTAATCCCAATTACATCATATCCATTTATATCTATCTGCGCAATTAGTTCATCCACTTTATTGCAAATGTTCCATGCATTAAGGCACAGAGACTTTCAGTTTGTCTTTTTCACAATGCTTGTCTTGCTCCCAATATTTTTCTCTACTGCCCTGTTTGAATTTTGTCCTTGGTTTCTCCACCTATCACTTTTCTTATTCACTTTTCTATCTTTTGCTTTTGTCCTTGCTCCCTCTTTCTCTGACTCCTTGCGTAGGTTTCCATCACCCTGGCATTTTAGTTTAAACCCTCCCCAACCGCTCTAGCAAATAGCCCCACTAGGACATCAGTTCCAGTCCTGCCCAGGTGTAACCTGTCCAGTTTGTACAGGTCCCACCTCCCCCAGAACCGGTCCCAATGCTCCAGCAATCTGAAACCCTCCCCCTGACACCATCTCTTCAGCCACGTATTCATCCTATATATCCTGTCATTTCTACTCTGACTAGCATGTGGCTAATCCTGAGATCACCACCTTCGAGGTCCGATTTCTTAACTTTCTTCCTAGCTCCCTGTATTCTGCCTTTAGGACCTCATCCTTTTTTTTACCTGTGTCATTGTACCGATCTGTACTACGACCACTGGCTGTTCACCCTCCCCCTCCAGAATGTCCTGTACCCGCTCCGAGACATCCTTGACCCTAGCACCAGGGAGGCAACATACCATTTGCAGTCCCAGAAATGCCTGTCTATTCCCCTTACAATTGAATCCCCTATAACTACAGTAGTCCCCCGTTATACCGCGCTCCGCAATACCGCGGTTCGCGATATACCGCGGGGGGGCTTATGGACCCCAACTGTCAGTTGTGTCAATTTCAGCGGCCGGCTGATTGTTTCAGTGAGAGAGCAGCTTCCCTCTCCGGATCAAAGTGAGCCGGCCGCTGAAATTGACACTGCCGGCTGCTCTCTCCCTCCAATCCAACTTTTAAGTTTTAATGTTTCTGATTGGAGGGAGAGAGCAGCCGGCAGTGTCAATTTCAGCGGCCGGCTCACTTTGATCCGGAGAGGGAAGCTGCTCTCTCACTGAAGCAATCAGCCGGCCGCTGAAATTGACACTGCCCGCTGCTCTCTCCCTCCAATCAGTACCCCAGCAGCCACGGCCTGCACCCCAGCAGCCACGGCCTGCACCCCAGCAGCCACGGCCTGCACCCCAGCAGCCACGGCCTGTACCCCAGCAGCCACAGCCTGAACCCCAACAGCCACAGTACCCCAGGAGCCACAGCCTGAAGCCCAGCAGCCACAGCCTGTACCCCAGGAGCCACAGCCTGAAGCCCAGCAGCCACAGCCTGTACCCCAGGAGCCACAGCCTGTACCCCAGCAGCCACAGTACCCCAGCAGCCACAGCCTGCACCCCAGCAGCCACAGTACCCCAGCAGCCACAGCCTGTACCCCAGCAGCCACAGTACCCCAGCAGCCACAGTACCCCAGCAGCCACAGCCTGCACCCCAGCAGCCACAGTACCCCAGCAGCCACAGCCTGTACCCCAGCAGCCACAGTACCCCAGCAGCCACAGCCTGTACCCCAGCAGCCACAGTACCCCAGCAGCCACAGCCTGTACCCCAGGAGCCACAGCCTGTACCCCAGGAGCCACAGCCTGTACCCCAGGAGCCACAGCCTGTACCCCAGCAGCCACAGCCTGAACCCCAGCTACAGAGGGGAGGGGCGATGTGAGACCATGCTGGTCTTGCAGAGGCCCGTATGACCTCCTCCTGTGTTCTCTGCTCTCTCCCTCCAATCAGCCAGCAGTGTCAATTTCAGCGGCCGGCTCACTTTGATCCGGAGAGGGAAGCTGCTCTCTCACTGAAACAATCAGCCGGCCGCTGAAATTGACACTGCCCGCTGCTCTCTCCCTCCAATCAGAAACATTAAAACTTAAAAGTTGGATTGGAGGGAGAGAGCAGCGGCAGTGTCAATTTCAGCGGCCGGCCGATTGTTTCAGTGAGAGAGCAGCTTCCCTCTCCGGATCAAAGTGAGCCGGCCGCTGAAATTGACACTGTTTTAATTAGATCCACGATGGGGGTTTTAAATTTATTTAAAAATCTATGCTAGCGCTTCCCATTGTGAGTCTACGGGGGTCTGACCTCTCCCCCCGCCCCCCCCCCCCCCGTAGACTCTCAATGGGAAGCGCTAGCATAGATTTTTAAATAAATTTAAAACCCCCATCGTGGATATCCGCGGCTCGGTTGCAACGCGGGTAGCTGTCTTGGACCCCAACACCCGCGTTATAAAGGGGGACTACTGTATTGCACTGTCACACTTATCACCCCTCCCCTCTGCAGCAGAACCAACCGTGGTGCCACAGGTTTGGCTGTTGCTGTTTTCCCCTGAGAGCCATTCACCTCAACAGTATCCAAAAAGGTATATCTGTTCTGCAGGGGAATGGCCACAGGAGATTCCTGCACTACCTTCCTCGCTTTCTTGCTCTGTCTGATGGTCACTCATTCCCTTCCTGTCTGCGGAGTCTGAGCCTGTGGTGTGACCACCTCTCAATACGTGCTATCCACGAGACTCTCTGACTTTGACTATTGAAGTTAAATTTAAAAAATTTAAAAATAGTAATTTAAATCAATTTAAAAATAGTAATCTAAGTCAAATCAAAACTAGTATTTAAATCAGTAACTCCAGATATTCAAAATTAGCCAGTCTGCCTTTCAGCCAATCAGATCACAATCTCATGTGACATCACTTTACCGGGTTTTTTTCAATTTTGAACAAACAAACAAGCAGCTTGTGGTAGTATGACTAGAGGTACTACGGTACCTGGGAGTGTGAGCTACCACTGGTGGAGAAGGCTCGCTGCTCATTGGCCCAAGTGTTTGCATTTCATTGATCGGAATGTAAGGTAGCTCCGCCCAGAGAGGCGGGGTACAAGAACCCGTGTTTCCCAGCAGCCAGCCTCTTTCTGTACTCGAGCTGCTGGGGAAACATCTTGTTGATTAAAGCCTTCAATTCGGACTACATCCTCGTTTCAGTAGTTATTAATTGCGCATCAATTTAATCAACAAGATTTTTAAAAGATGGAGCTCCGCATCAAGCCCCCATGCGGCTAACGCAGCAGCTACATTCAAGCATTGGCTACCTTGTTTCAATAGCTACCTCAGCACGGCAGAAAACGTACCAACAAGGGAGCAGAAGCTGCACATATCCTGCACTCGTGTGTAGGTCCCGATATCTACACGCTCATCGAGGACGCGTCCGACTATGATTCCGCCATGGAACTGCTAAAAGGACACTACATCCGACCGGTGAATCAAGTTTACGCTCGGCACTTACTGGCTACGAGGCAGCAGACCCCTGATGAGTCGTTAGACGATTTTTACCGTGCGCTCCTTGTACTGGGGAGGAACTGCGGCTGCCCGCAAGTTTCTGCTAATGAGCATACCGAACTGTTGATCCGAGACGCTTTTGTTGCAGGTATGCAGTCTCTACAGATCCGCCAGAGACTTTTAGAAAAGGAAACTCTGAGCCTCATGGAGGCATGGGCCCTTGTGAACTCTCTAGATGTTGCTTACCGAAACCCCCGCTCACACGCCCCCCGACCGCGCGGCGGTCCCCTGGGCAGCGTGGAGTTCATCTTACCCCGTGGACTCTGAATCGCCTCAGACCTGCGTTGCAAAACGCCCTGGAAACCCCGTTGGGCCCCGTTGCTTTTTCTGTGGACAGGCAAAACACCCCCGACAGCGTTGACCAGCCCGATCGGCAACGTGCAAGGGCTGCAGTAAGAAGGGCCATTTTATGTCAGTCTGCCAAGCCAAGGCGGTCACTGCGGTCCCGGGCAGCGACTGCGGGACATCACCCCGTCTCTCTCCGAGGGCCCCGTGCCCAGGACCGGGTCTTCATCAGGTCCAAGGTCCAGCGGCTTCTGAAGGAAGGGGTCATCGAGGCTAGTAACAGCCCCTGGCGAGCACAAGTTCTGGTGGTAAAGACCGGGGAGAAGAATAGGATGGTCATAGACTACAGTCAGACCATCAACAGGTTTACGCAGCTTGACGCGTATCCTCTCCCCCGCATATCTGACCTGGTCAACAGGATCGTGCAATACAAGATCTTCTCCACGGTAGACCTGAAGTCTGCCTACCACCAGCTCCCCATCCGCGCGAGCATTCGCAAGTACACTGCATTCGAGGCGGACGGGCGTTTCTACCACTTTTTAAGGGTTCCCTTCGGTGTCACAAATGGGGTCTCGGTCTTCCAACGAGAGATGGACCGAATGGTCGACTGATATGGTTTACGGGCAACCTTCCCGTATCTCGATAATGTCACCATCTGCGGCCACGATCAGCAGGACCACGACACTAACCTCCGCAAATTCCTCCAAACTGCAAAACTCCTGAATTTGACCTATAAACAAATAAAAATGCGTGTTCAGCACCGACCGCCTAGCCATCCTCGGCTACGTAGTGCCAAATGGAGTGAAGGGCCTCGACCCGGAATGCATGTTGGAGCTCCCCCTCCCTCACTGCTCCAAGGCCCTGAAGCGTTGCCTCGGGTTCTTCTCCTACTACGCTCAGTGGGTCCCCAATTACGCCGACAAAGCCCGTCCTCTCATACAAACTACCACTTTCCCCCTGTCGACGGAGGCCAGCCAGGCTTCAGCCACATCAAAGCGGATATCGCAAAGGCTACGATGTGTGCCATCGACGAGTCCTTCCCCTTCCAGGTCGAGAGCAACGCGTCTGACGTAGCTCTGGCAGCCACCCTCAATCAAGCGGGCAGGCCCGTGGCCTTCTTCTCGCGCACGCTCCATGCTTCTGAAATCCACCACTCCTCGGTCGAGAAGGAAGCACCGGCCATAGTAGAAGCTGTGCGACATTGGAGGCATTACTTGGCTGGCAGGAGGTTTACCCTCCTCACAGACCAACGGTCAGTGGCCTTCATGTTCGACAATGCACAGCGGGGCAAGATAAAAAACGACAAGATCGGTGGAGGATCGAGTTATCCACCTACAACTATGACATCTTGTATCGTCCTGGGAAGCTAAACGAGCCTCCTGATGCCCTATCCCACGGCACCTGTGCCAACGCGCAAGTGGACCGCCTTCGAACCCTCCACGAGGACCTCTGCCACCCGGGGGTCACTCGCTTCTTCCATTTCGTGAAGACCCGCAACCTGCCCTACTCCATCAAGGAGGTCAGGACAGTCACTAGGAACTGCCACATCTGCACGGAGTGCAAGCCGCACTTCTACCGCGCCGAAAAAGCGCATCTGATAAAGGCTTCCCGCCCCTTTGAATGCCTCAGCACGGACTTCAAAGGTCCCCTCCCCTCTACCAATCGCAACACGTACTTCCTCAACGTGATTGACGAGTACTCCCGCTTCCCATTTGCCATTCCCTGCCCCGACATGACCACACCCACCATCATAAAAGCCCTCCATACCCATCATCATTAAAGCCCTCCACAGCATTTTCTCCCTGTTCGGATTCCCCGCTTACATTCACAGCGATAGGGGGTCCTCCTTCATGAGCGACGAACTGCGTCAATTCCTGCTCAGCAAGGGCATTGCCTCCAGCAGGAAGACCCGTTATAACCCCCGGGGTAACGGACAGGTCAAGAGGGAGAACGGTACGGTCTGGAAGACCGTCCTACTGACCCTACGGCCCAGACATCTCCCAGTCTCCCGCTGGCAGGAGGTCCTCCCAGACGCCCTCCACTCCATCCGGTCTCTACTCTGCACTTCTACAAACCAAACACCTCACAAACGTCTCCTTGTCTTCCCCAGGAAGTCTTCCTCAGGGACCTCGCTCCCGACCTGGCTGGCAGTCCCCTGGCCCATCCTGCTCCGGAAACACGTGCTGGCGCACAAATCGGACCCATTGGTCGAGAGGGTCCAGCTGCTCCATGCTAACCCGCAATATGCGTATGTGGAGTACCCCGACGGCCGACCAGACATGGTCTCTCTACAGGACCTGGCGCCTGCCGGTTCCCCTCCATCGCCCTCGTCACCAGCCCCACCCACCACCCCGCCGGCACCTCTCACCGTAGCCCCCCTCCCTGGACAACACTTTCCCCCACAGGCTATGGCGGGACCCCACCAACCGCAACTGCACCCTGCAGGCGCTCCCCTCCCTGGCCTGTCAACCCCCTTACCTGCGCCGCCTGGAGGACCAGACGCCCCTCCCCCGACCCGACCCTCACCAGCGCCGTCTAGGGGTGTTGAAACCTCCACAAGGACCGGATCATCGCTCCCGGAGTCATGGACGCCTGCACCTCCATCAACATCTCCGCTGAAGCTCCGTCTGTCGCAGAGGACGTCCAAGGCCCCCAATCGTCTGATCGAGTCGATATGAACTCTTAATGGATTTTTTTTTCTGTCTCTGTAAATAGTTACGGGCCAGTGCGCCATGTATATAACACAATTCCTGACTCTGTACATAGTTACAGGCCAGTGGGCAGCCGCCGTTCGAGAGGGGTATAGTACCATATCACTAGTCATGCTACCAGTAGGTTATCCCATCTGCACCGGACTACCAGTCATGGTGGATGCCCAAGCAGTTCCCCCCCCTCCCCCCCCGGTTCCTTTCTCAACAGGGGTGAATGTGGTAGTATGACTAGAGGTACTATGGTACCTGGGAGTGTGAGCTACCATTGGTGGAGAAGGCTCGCTGCTTATTGGCCCAAGTGTTTGCATTTCATTGGTCGGAATGTAAGGTATCTCCGCCCAGTGAGGCGGGGTATAAGAACCCGTGTTTCCCAGCAGCCAGCCTCTTTCTGTACTCGAGCTGCTGGGGAAACATCTTGTTGATTAAAGCCTTCAATTCGGACTACATCCTCGTTTCAGTAGTTATTGATTGCGCATCACAGCTGTCTCACCCGATAGCGCTCTTTATTGAAGTCTCGCCTCTCTCTCTCTGCGCTCTTTATTGAAGTCTCGCCCTCTCGCTCTCCGTGCTCTTTATTGAAGTCTCGCCTCTCTCTCTCTCTCTCTCTCCGCACACTTTATTGAAGTCTCACCCTCTCTCTCTCCATGCTCTTTATTGAAGTCCCATTGGCAGTGGCAGGATCAGATGATCTCGCCACTGGCAAATGGTACACTACCTCCCACCATGACAAAAACTCCATGGGGAGGCAAGAGAGCTTCCCCCACAATGTTTTGGCCTCAACTGCTTTCTGTAGTAGCAAACTCCACAGGATCACCACTCTGAGTGAAGAAATTTCTACTCATCTCTGTCCTAAATGGTCTACTCCATATCTTCAGATTGTGATCCCTGGTTCTGGACTTCCTAACCATTGAGAACATCCTCCCTGCGTCGACCCTCCCTAGTCCTGTTAGACTTTTATCCGTTTCGATGAGATCCCCCCCATTCCTCTGAACTCCCATGAGTATAATCCAAACCAACTCAACCTCTCCTCATACATCAGCCCCACCATCCCAGAAATCAGTCTGGTCAACCTTTGCTGCACTCCCTCTGTAGCAAGAACTTCCTTCCTCAGATAAGGAGACCAAAACTGCACACAATATTCCAGGTCTTGTCTCACCAAGGTCCTGTATGATTGTAGCAAGACATCCCTGCTACTGTACTCGAATCCTTTTGCTATGAAGGCCATCATACCATCTGCATTCTTTATCACCTGCTGCACTTGCATGCTTACCTTCAGCGACTCGTGTACGAGGACACCCAGGTCTCGTTGCACATTCCCCTCTCTCAATTTCTAACCATTCGCATAATCTTTCTTCCTTGTTTTTGCTACCAAATTGGATAACCTCACATTTATCCAGATTATATGGCATCTGCCATTCATTTGCCCACCCTCTTAGCTGTCCAAATCAGACTGAAGCATCTCTCCATCCTCCTCACAGCTCACCCTCCCACCCAACTTAATGTCATCTGAAAATCTGGAGATATTTGGGCAGCAGCTATTTACTCCGTAACTATTTACAAGGGGCAGCAGGGTAGCATGGTGGTTAGCATAAATGCTTCACAGCTCCAGGGTCCTAGGTTCGATTCCCGGCTGGGTCACTGTCTGTGTGGAGTCTGCACGTCCTCCCCCTGTGTGCGTGGGTTTCCTCCGGGTGCTCCGGTTTCCTCCCACAGTCCAAAGATGTGCGGGTTAGGTGGATTGGCCATGCTAAATTGCCCCTAGTGTCCTAATAAAAGTAAGGTTAAGGGGGGGTTGTTGGGTTACGGGTGTGGGGTGGATACGTAGGTTTGAGTAGGGTGATCATGGCTCGGCACAACATTGAGGGCCGAAGGGCCTGTTCTGTGCTGTACTGTTCTATGTTCTATGTTCTATATTACATTTTAACATATATTGTGAATAGCCGGGGCACCAATCCCTTTGGTATTCAACTAGTCACTGCCTGCCGTTCCCACTCTTTGTTTTCTATCCATCTCAATACACTACCCTCAATACCATGCGCTTTAATTTTACACACTAATGTCTCATGTGAGACTTAGTCAAAAGTCTTCTGTAATCCAAATCAACCCCATACACTGGCTCCCCTTCATCAACTCTACTAGTTACATCCTCAAAGAATTCCAATAAATTTGTCAAGCGTGATTTCCCTTTATCAAATCCATGCTGATTCCATCTGATTCTACCACTGTTTTCCAAATGCTTTGCTACTAAATCTTTTATAATGGACTCTAGCATTTTCCCTCACTACCGATGTCAGGCTGACTGCTCGATAATTCCCCATTTTCTCTCTACCTCTCTTTTTAAATAGTGGGGTTGCATGAGCTATCCTCCAATCTGTAAGAACTGTTCCAGAGTCTATAGAATCTTGGAAGATGATTACCAATGTTTCCACTATTTCTAGGGCCACTTCCTTACGTACTCTGGCATGTAGATTATTGGGCCCTAAGTATTTATCGGCCCTCAATCCCATCGTTTCCCCAACACCATTTGCCTACCAATATTGATTTGCTTCAGTTCCTCCCTCTCACTAATGCCAACATTTCCCAATATTTCTGGGATGTTATTTGTGTGTTCTCCTTTGTGAAGACAGAGCTAAAGTATGTATTTAGTTGGTCAGCCACTTCTTTGTTCCCCAATATAAATACCCCTCTTTCTGACTCTTGTCTTCACTAATCTTTTTCTCTTCACATATCAATAGAAACGTTTACAGTCAGTTTTTATGTTCCCCGCGGGCTTACTTTCGTATTCTGTTTTCCCACCTTCTTAATCAATCACATGGTACTCTTTTGCTGAATTCTAATCTGCTCCCAATCCTCAAGTCTGTTGTCTTTTCTGGCCAATTTGTATTCCTTTTCCTTGGATCGAATACTCTCTTGAATTGGTACATGTGTCTTCATCATCAATAGTGCTTTTATAAGGCTTTTTGACATCTTCTGGACATGTACCATCAGTCCTTTGCTGATTGCACAGTTGTAAAAGATTTTTGAGTATTAAAATGAAACATCCTGAGTTCCAAGATAAGGCCAAAATCGACACAAGCAATATCACGTGTTCCCGTTGCTTCTGCCTTGATAATATCTCCTGTTAAATTGTGCCTTGTAAGCAGTGGATCAGATTTGCAACAGTCATGCAAATTGACAATTCCATTCCAATTCCATGAGTTGCATGTGGCTGTCAGTGGGAGGGGGTTACTTATTTTGTTTATTATGAAGCCAAACGGAATTTCTGCTGGAGTGCTTCTGCATTGTCATTGTCAATTTACAGCCTCCTCCACCACTCAGGAATTTGCTCGCCCTAATATACATAAGTTACGTCATGCGTCACACACGCCCCTTTGCCAATTTCCAGCTTGACACGTCTGCACCTTTCCATCATTCTGTTGTGTACTTGAGACCAAGTTTGGTCATTCAGATCCTAAATGGAATGGATAGCTGATTGCCTTGAACTTAAAGCATCCTCATGTTGGAATTACTGCAGACACCTGGGTGCAGACACGTGGGTGAGTTTAAGTATGCCAGCCAGAGGCCTTGCTTAACGTGAATAATTCTTGTGTTATTCGTGCATAGGCAAATACTGATCATAATTAGTGTCAAAGAGTCAGAGCAGGAGGAACGGCAACCATTGGCTAGTTTTTCCCGAGGGCTTCGGAACCCCGATGTCCGGATCAAACGTGGATCTTGTGAGACCCAACTTACTGACAATGGGACTGCTGGCATCATCTTCCATGAGGTGTCAGATACTCTCCTAATTGGCCACTTCCATGCTTGCTCTCCTATTGAGGCTGAATCAGATAATCTGAAGCTCTGGAGACTTAGCAGCTGCAAAGAGAGAGGTGGAGACTCCTGAGGCAGGTCAGGAACCACAAGGGTGCATCTTAGAGGAGAAGGTGCATCCAGGGCCTTTGGATTCCATGCCGTGGAAAGTAAACCTTTATGGAGGAATAGTTTTTGCTGCTGCCCTTCATGGGTCTTGAAGCTTTCGGTTGCGATGACCTCACAGCTGCCACACGGACCCCACACACATGGCAAGGTTGCTCTGCTGCCAAGAAAATGCCAATGCGGCTGCAACTTGCCCCTCATTGGGGCCTTAACAATGTTAATAGGCTGCCTGCCTCCCTCAGTAAGCTTCTCAGTGTTGGCAATGTGTCAGGCAGTTGTCCTGACGTGGTTCCCTCCTGTTTTTCCCACACTCCTCTTCCTCCAAGTCTGCCACCAGGGGGCTAGGAAAATTCAGCCTTTAGTGTTATAAGAAGAGCAAAGTGCTTCAATTTCTCGCGAGACATAGGGAAGGAGCAGTGGGAGATGGGGACATTAGAGGTAAGCTGTCAGGACTGGAGTACTAATGGCAGAGATTGTCTACATTCAGTTAAACTCTCCAGTTTTTCAACTCAATTGTAAAATCCCCTATCATAATTTTCAAAGTTACGCTAAAAGTTATCCCTTTATACCCTTCCTAGGTGCAACTGGGATGATCAGTCTTAAGAGAGACCTAGTACATCCACCTTGGCCCTATTGCACCAGCCTCACCAATGCCATCAGGGGGTCTTACCTCATACAACATAGAACATAGAAAAATACAGCACATCTTTTCCTACCTAAGTCGTTGGTACCAATGTGCACCACGACTTCTGGCTGCTCACTCCCACCCCCTTAAGGATCCTGAAGACACGATCTGAGACATCCCTGGCCCTGGCACCCGGGAGGCAACATACCATCCTGGTGTCTCGCTTGCGACCACAGAATCTGCTATTTATTCCCCTAACCATTGAGTCTCCTATCACTATTGCTTTTCTATTCTTCCCCCTTCCCTGCTGAGCCCCAGAGCCAGACTCAGTGCCAGAGACCTGGCCGCTAGGGCCTCCCCCGGTAGGTCATCCCCTCCCAACAGCATCCAAAATGGTATACTTGTTTTGAAGGGGAACGGCCACGAGGGATCTCTGCACTGTTTGCCCTTTCGTTTTCTTTCCTCTGACTGTAACCCAGCTACTCTTGTCCTGTATCTTGGGTGTGGCTACCTCCCTGTAACTCTTCTCTATTACCCCCTCTGCCTCCCGGATGATCCGAAGTTCATCCAGCTCCAGTTCCCTAAGACGGTATCTGAGGAGCTGGAGTTAGGTGCACTTCCCGCAGGCATAGTCAGCGGGGTCACCAGTGGTATCCCTCACCACCCACATCGTACAGGAGGAGTATGCAACTGCTCTAGCCTCCATCCCCTCTTACCTTACAGAATACAGCTGCACTGTGGACCAACTGGAAATCTGCCCTCCGACTCTGCTCCCAGTCAGCTGTACTCTCGGTAAACTCCCAGCTCCCTTCACGCTCTACACCTCCTTGTGTAATAGTTCAGATACATTCACTCATCTAATTAAGAAATAATCGTGATGCACTCATCACCTGTTAGAATGAGTCGCTGAGAGTGGAATGGGAGGAGTCATGTACAGCTCACTGGACGAAGAAGAAACAGCTGCCTTAAGCTGAGATGCCTATGGTCCCTGATCCCAGCTGCACAGTTTTCAAATAAAAGATGATAACGAAGCATCAAAGTCCTGTCTAGACAGTAGGTACTGTGGTTCAAAAGGCGTACAGGATGGAAGAATCCACTACCCGCTACTGCAGTGTCATAAAGGAAATAAAGTGGGCTATGTGGGCCATCTTGCAGTGTGGAACAATCCAGGAAAGATCTGTGGCAAAAAGGAGGATCAACCGACAGTGGAGACGTTCAAGCTTCCATAGGTGCCTTTAGGATTTAATTTAAAGTTGGGATTTTATTGAGTCAGAGTTTTAGCTCACCATTAGCGTTGAAGAGCTTGCACACAGCTCCAGTGGCCTGTAATTGTGGTGATATGTCTATGAATAGCATTGTATGCAATTAACAATGTGACCTCCAGCCAGCTGGTGGTGTCAGACCTTGGTCACGTGATGGGACAGACTCATCAGTTGGTAGTAAGGCATATACAAGGACAGTCACACATCGGGTAGTTCTAGAGTAACCTAGTCTGTATAGTATTCTATTTGTTATACTTCCATGTGTTCATCAATAAATCATTCTAAATAAGGCATCAGCAGTTCTGTGAGCATCACGGTAACAGCAAAACCACAGAATATAACATGGTACCAGGTGCTATGAACATTTAAAGGAAACAACAGAAAAGACAAAGGAAAACAGGCCGAAGGACAAAACAGAATATACTTCAACTGATCTGGTAAACTACGGCCTGCGGCGACTCAGTGAATAAACAAGGGTGAAGCTCCAGTTGGAGAGTTTAAAGGCACCCCACCAGCTTCAAGTATCGGGTAACGTAGTGGAAAACTGGCACGTTTTCAAACAGAAGTTTAAGCTATGTGTTTCAGCCCTTGGCCTGTAGGCGCAGCCTGACGAGAGGTGCATTGCGTTGCTGCTCACGGTGGCAGGTCCACACACAATCAAAATCTACAATACCTTCGCTTTTGCTAGCGAAGAGGAAAGCAAGAAGGAAGATCAAGTGATAGGGTACTTCGCTCGGCATTGCTCTCCAAAAAAGAATGAGACATTTGAAAGATATATTTTCCATACGCTTACCCAGAAACCAGGCAAACCTTTCGACAGTTTTGTCACTGACTTGAGGCCGAAGGCCCAGTCCTGCAATTTCAATAATCTAAAATCTTCAATGATCCATGGCCAGATAGTATTTCGTATATCAAATGAAAAGCTCTGTGAGAGATTGCTGCAGGATGAAGATCTGATAAAGGAACAGGCAATAAAGCTTTGCCATGCGAGTGAGTTGGCTGCATAATAAATCAGTACATTTTGTCACCCACATGGAGGAAGACGCCAGCGGCATCAGCACTGTGACGCAGTTCAATAGGAAATGTCTCAGTGCGGGCGCCCATTTTAAGAGGCCGACAGGGTCCACCATCTTATGGAAACCAGTCTCCCAGTAAGCTGGCAAGACCTCAGAAGACCAGTGGGGTGATCCTGTCGGAGCTGCACAATGAGCTGTGCACAAAGGACACTTGAGCAGACATATGTAAATTAAAGCACAGTTAAATCAATATATCATGTAGACTAAAGCACAATTAAATCAATATATCATGTAGATTAAAGCTCAGTTAAATGTGTACATAAACGTGTCACATGTGTTAAAATATAATACAAATCATGTTTCTGTGCACGACAAAGAATGTTTCTGTATATAAATGTTGGCATCGCCAAAGGAAGGGGGATGTGGTGATATGTCTTTGAATAATATTGTATGCAGTTAGCAATGTGACCTCCAACCAGCTAGTGGCGTTAGACCTTGGTCACGTGATGGAGCAGACTCATCAGTTGGTAGTAAGTAAAGCGTACTCAAGGACAGTCGCACATCAGGTAATTCCAGAGAAACCTAGTCTGTATAATATTCTGTATGTTATCCTTCCAAGAAATCATCATTCTGAATAAGGCATCAGCAATTCTGTGAGCATCATGGTAACAGCAAGACCACAGAACACAACAGTAAGGAGTGTTAACATGATGTCTCTCAAGATATTGACATTTATGTTCCATCCATCCCTACTGACGCTAGCATGAGGCAGCTACATTTGGAACTGGCAACACTTGCAAGTGAAAAGAAATCAAACCAGAATGGATCCTTCAAGCATATCAGTGTTCTGAGGTACCTCAGTTCATGGAGGCTCCAGCAGAATATTCCAGCCACTCCTCTCAACCAGGAGCAACCACTTTAGGCCAGCATATAGATTAAGAGATTACGAGAACAAATATGGGTAGGTAGAAGAAGTAAAGAGAAAGAGTTGCATTTTTATAGTGCCTTTCATAACCACAGCTCTTCACAGCCAATTAAGTTCTTTTGATGTTCTCATGCAGGAAACATTGTGGTGTAAGAAGCAATAGAAATTAACAGTTATAATATGCACTATTTCATCCAAACGTGTGTGCATATGTTTAGTTACAGCTGCAGTATGTAGACATCTGCTGCTTATGGCTATACAGTGAGGAAATTGAATAACCCCTTGAAGGCACAAAGTTTAGAAGCTTTAGAGCATGCTATTCATAACTGGCCAATACAGTGGGCCTATTCGGGGAATATAGTCTCAGCTGTTTTATTGGGGCTGGTTTAGCTCACTGGGCTAAATCGCTGGCTTTTAAAGCATACCAAGCAGGCCAGCAGCACGGTTCGATTCCCGTACCAGCCTCCCTGGACAGGCGCTGGAATGTGGTGACTAGGGGCTTTTCACAGTAACTTCATTGAAACCTACTCGTGACAAAAAGCGATTTTCATTTTTCATTTTTCCTTTCATTTATTGAAAACAGTTGGAAATCATTTCCTGACATCTCTCTTTTGCTGCAGGCAATGTATTTTCGTGAAACACCTCATGTCCCTCCTGGATAACCACATCATTATCCTGGAATGGTGGGCTTGTTCCTTCTTCCTCTTCATCATTCTTTTCTGCATCTATGTCTTTCTGATTTGCATTGTTGTGTAGCTTACAACTGGCCACAATTTTTCTTGATACTGGTTATTACTATTGGTTATACTCTTGATATGATTGGTTATCACCAGTAAAGGCAGTTGAAGCAAAGGTGATAATTTTAACCTAATGACAGGGATCTGTTTGGATTGGCCACCTGTATTCTCCTTCACCTGATTTTACTTTTGATTCATTTCAATAGAGATTAAAATCAGGCAAAGTATAGTCCACATTTGACTGGCCCAAGACTTTAATATTTCAATTGAGCTGAGCCAAGACTTCAGTGTTTCAATTGTCTGTTTGACAACAATTAGAATGGTTTCAAGGGTTTATTATAATTCTTGTTGAGTATAGATTAGCCAGGGCTGTGAGGCATAGTTCTGATCTCCAATCGACCAAGTTGTTAGTGTTTTGAATCAATAATTGAAGTGGTTCTCAAATGGAGCCTTCAGTGTTATATGAGTGTAATCAATGGCACCCTGTCCCTGGAGGAATCCTGCCATCTATAAAATATTAACTCCCTCTTGTAGTGCCCATTGAGAGTATGATGAATTAAGATGAATTAAGGGCAACAGTAACCACATTAATACAGTGATACACAGCTGCTATGACTGATGCCACCCAAGGTGGCCTGAAAGGACCTGATTGAATAAAGATTAAATGCTGTGGTAACTTTTATAACTTCTTGCTAACGTAAATTGTTAGTCTTGGCTAACAGTTGTTTAATAGCCTTCATGAGGGAAGGTATATACAATATTGTTGGCTTGAGAAGTCAATATTTGAACTCTTTGGCTAGGGTTATGTTAATCTTCATATAGATTGATGAATCAGATTGGTACAGATAGCCTGAGGATAAGTTCAGAGAATGTATTTGGGACAGTATTTTTGAAGAGAAATATTTTATGGAGCCAACTAAAGAGCTGCTATTTTAGAACTAGTAATGTGTAATGAGACAGGTTTAGTTAATGACCACATAGTAAAGATTCCTCTGGTAAGAGTGATCTTAACATGATAGAATTTCACGTTAGGTTTGAGGGTGAGAAAGATGGCTTTAAGACTAATTTCATAAACCCAAATAAAGGCAATTACAAGACAATGAGCACAAAGTCACCTAAAGTGAACTGAGAAAACAGGTTAAAAGGTAGAACAATATATAAGCCATGGAAGATAGTTAAGGAGATTTTTTTGTAATTTGAGCAAAGATATATTTCACTGAGAAAGAAAGGTTCTGTGAGACATCTGCACCATCTGTAACTAACTAAAGAACATAGAACATAGAACAGTACAGCACAGAACAGGCCCTTTGGTTCTCGATGTTGTGCCGAGCAATGATCACCCTACTCAAACCCACGTATCCACCCTATACCCGTAACCCAACAACCCCCCCCACCCCCCAACCTTACTTTTTAGGACACTACGGGCAATTTAGCATGGCCAATCCACCTAACCCGCACATCTTTGGACTGTGGGCAAAAGAAGTTAAGAAAAGTAGTAAATTGAATGCAAATGTGTATAATACTGCAACAATTGGTGGATGAAGATTTTAGAAACCAGCAAAGAATGACTAAAAAAAAAAGGATGAAATTAGATCATGAGAGAAAGCTAGCTAGAAATATAAAAACAGAGACTTTCTACAATACTTAAAAAGAAAAAGAAGGTGAGATTGGGAAAATAATAATGGAAAATGAGGAAATGTCAGAAACATTGAACAGGTATTTTGCGTCTGAATTCATTGTCGAAGACACAAAAAACACCCCAAATTACTTGAAAATCAAGAGCACAGTGCTTAGAACAGTTGCTTCACAGTACCAGAGTCCCAGGGTCGATTCCTGGCTTGGGTCACTGTCTGTACAGAGTCTGCACATTCTCTCTGTGTCTGCGTGAGTTTCCTCCGGATGCTCCGGTTTCCTCCCACAAGTCCTGAAAGACGCGCTGTTAGGTAATTTGGACATTCTGAATTCTCCCTTTGTGTACTCAAACAGGTGCCGGAGTCTGGTGACTAGGGGCTTTTCACAATAACTTCATTGCAATGTTAATGTAAGCCTACTTGTGACAATAAAGATTATTATTATAAAAAAAAGGAGGGAGCAATTTACAACAATCACAATCACTAGGGATTAAGCATTGGGAAACTAAAGGCTGACAATTCCTGGAACTGATGGCTTGCATCTGTGGTCTTAAAAAAAAGTGCCTGCAGAGGTAATAGATGTATTGGCTGTGATCATCCAAAATTCCCCAGATTCTGCAAGATTTTGGTGGACTGGAAAATCGCTAATGTAACACTTCAAGAAAGGAGGGAGACAGAAGGCAGGCAGTTATAGGCTAGTTAGACTAACATGTCATAGGAAAAATGCTAGAATCCATCATTTAGGAGGTAATAGCTGTCATAATATCCACTCATGGATATAATGAGATGCAGACAGGCAGTGATTGACACACAGGATAACCAATGAACACACACGACACAGAACAACCAATCACCCGGCAGGACACTACCACTATAAAACACACGAGCCATTAAGACTCTGCCTCTTCTCACTGGATACAGCTTAGGAGATAGTTAGAGTGCACAAGGCCATGAGCACCTTCTCCATGTGACAGAGAGCTAGTCTGGTCAAGCCAGTCTGAGGTTATCAGTTTAGATTCATAGAGTGTCAACCCACAGCAGATTATGTACAGCAACAAGCAAGTTCAATAAAACAGTGTTGGACCATCTCCTGTGTCGGAAGCCTGATTCGAGTCTCACTGCATCCAGTTGCAGTCGATGTTAGACCAACTCAGCAGGACATTTGGGAATTCTTAATACAATCAAACCGTTTTTGTGAAAGGGAAATCATTAGGCACCAATTTATTAGAGTTCTTGGGACTGGTTTAGCACAGTGGGCTAAATAGCTGGCTTGTAATGCAGAACAAGACAGCAGCGCGGGTTCAATTCCTGCACCAGCCTCTCCGAACAGGTGCCGTAATGTGGCGACTAGGGGTTTTTCACAGTAACTTCATTGAAGCCTACTTGTGACTAAGCAATTATTATTATTAAGTAACAAGCGAGCAAGATGACTGTTTTCCCCTTTGAAGGGCAGAGCTGACTGGTGGTGATTTAACCTGAGGATCAGCACACATGTTGTGTGCCACTACCACCTTGCTAAACGTTTAGACTTCGAACAGATCTAGCAACTCGAGACTGGGCAACAATGAAGCACTGTGGCCATCAGCATCAGCAGAATTGTATTCAACCACAATCTGCAACCTCATGGCCTGGCATATCCCCCACTCTACCATTACCACCAAGTCAGGGGATCAACCCTGGTTCAATGAAGAGTGCAGGATAGTATGCCAGGAGCAACATCAGGATACCAAAAAATCAGGTGACAACCTGGTGAATTTACAACACAGGACTACTTGTGTGTCAAGCAGCATAAGCAGCAAGTAATAGACAGAGCTATGCGATTCCACAATGAATGCATTAGATGTGAATGGTGAATGGTGGTGGACAATTAAACAACTCACTGGAGCAGGAGGCTCCACAAATATTTCCATCCTCAAAGATGGAGGAGCCCAGCACATATGTGCAAAAGACAAGGCTGAGGCATTCGCAACAATCTTCAGCCAGAAGTGCCGAGTGGATGATCCATCTTGGTCTCCTCCGGAGAACCACACCATTACAGATGTCAGTTTTCAGCCAATATGATTCATTCCACATCATATCAAGAAACGGCTGAAGGCACTGGATACTGCAAAGGCTATGGGCCCTGACAATATCCCTGCAATAATACTGAAGACTTGTACTCCAGAACTTGCAACACCCCTAGCCAAGCTCTTCCAGTACAGCTACAACACTGGCATCTACCCGGCAATGTAGAAAATTGCCCAAGTGTGTTCTGTACACAAGAAACAGGACAAATCCAACCCATCCAATTACTGCTCGATTGGCAAAATGATGGAAGGAGTTATTAACAGTACTATCAAGTGTCACTTACTCAACAATAACCTGCTCACGGACGCTCAGTTTGGGTTCCGCCAGGGTCACTCAGCTCCTTATCTTATTACGTACAGCCTTGGTTCAAATATAGACAAAAGAGCTGAATGCCAGAGGTGAGGTGATAGTGACTGCCCTTGACATCAAGGCAGCATTAAAACTTGTATGGCATCAAAGAGCCCTAACTAAACTGGAGTCAATGGAAATCAGGGGAAAACTCTCTGCCGGTTGGAGTCATACCTAGCACAAAGAAAGATGGTTGTGGTGGTTTGAGGTCAATCATCTTAGCTCCAGGACATCACTGCACGAGTTCCTCAGGGTAATGTCCTAGGGCCAACCATCTTCAGCTCCTTCATCAATAACCTCCCCTCCATCATAAGGTCAGAAGTGGTGATGTTTGCGGATGACTGCACAATGTTCAGCACCATTCGCGACCCCATAGATATTGAAGCAGTCCATGTCCAAATGCAGCAAGACCTGGACAATATCCAGGCTTGGGTGACAAGTGGTAAGTAACATTTGTGCCACACAATTACCAGGCAATGACCATCTCCTATAAGAGAGGATTTAACCATCGCCCGTTGGCATTTAATGGCATTACCATTGCTGAATCCCCCACAACTAACATCCTGGAGGTTACCATTGATCAGAAACTGAACTGGATTGGTCACATTACTACTGTGGCTACCAGGGCAGGTCAAAGGCTAGGAATCCTACGGTGAGTAACTCACCTCCTGACCCCTCAAAGTCAGGTATTAGGGGTGGCATGGTAGCACAGAGGTTAGCACTGTTGCTTCACAGCGCCAGGGTCCCAGGTTTGATTCCCACTTGGGTCACTGCCTGTGTGGACTCTGCACGCTCTCCCCATGTCTGTGTGGGTTTCCTCCGGGTGCTCTGGTTTCCTCCCACAAGTCCTTTAAGACGTGCTTGTTAGGTGAATTGGACATTCTGAATTCTCCCCCTATGTACCCGAACAGGCGGCAGAGTGTGGCAGTGTTAATTAATGTAAGTCTACTTGTGACAATAATAATGATTATTATTATTATGGCACACTCCCCACTTGCCTGGATGAATGCAGCTCCAACAACACTTAAGAAGCTCAACACCATCCAGCACAAAGCAACCTATTTGATTGCTCTCCCTTCCACAAACATTCAAACCTTCCAACACTAACGAACAGTGACAGCCTTGTGTACCATCTACAGGATGCACTGGAGGAACTCACCAAGGTTCCTAAGGCAGCACCTTCCAAACCCATGACCACTACCATCTGGAAGGACAAGGCCAGCAGATACTTGGGAACCCCACCACCTGGAGGTTCCCCTCTAAGTCACTCACCACCCTGACTTGGAAATATATTGCCGTTCCTTCACTGTTGCTGGGCAACATCCTGCAGCTCCCTCCCTAACAGCACAGTGGGTGTATCTACACTCCATGAGTTGCAGCGGTTCAAGAAGGCAACTCACCTCAACGTTCTGAAGCGTAAATAGGGATGGGCAGTAAATGCTGGCCTAGCCAGCGACGCCCACCTCCCGTAAATGAATAAAAAAATACCTCAGGCGAGGTTGAGAAGGCAGGGCCCTCATGAATAACCTCAGCCAGTACAGGAATTGAATTTACACCGTTCTGTATTATAAACCAGCTGTCAGCCAACTGAGCTAAACCCAATCCCAGCTGAAGTCTCAACTATTTATAATCTATATCATATTGATTTTGGCTGAACGAACCAAATGTATTTTAGCTAAATTTGCTGCTGACACAAAGATAGGTAGAAATGTAAGTTTTCAAGTGAACATATAGAAATAAAAAGATTTAGATTAAGTGAGTGGGAAAAAGTCGGCAGATGGAAGGTGTGATCTAATGGCCTTGTTGTGTCCGTCTTGGTGTCGGGACAAGGCGGTTGTGAGATTTTCAACACTTGAAACCGCCTCACGAGATTTAGCGGAACCCTCACTGGCCACAATCCAGATCTACAAATTTAAATGATCATTAGACACATTTAACTATGCATTTGTGGACTCTCTGAGCACTTGGGACCTAATTGCCGTGCCTGGGAGACCTCACCAGGCTGCAGTTTGGTACTGGTTTCCACAAATGTGGACCAGTTATAATGGCCCTGGAGGGTCTCCCAGGCCATTAGAGACCCCTGGGTGGTCGAGGATAGGGAAGGGTGACACCCTGGCACTCCCTTAGTCAACTGAGCACTTTGGCATTGCCAAAAACTGGTCGTAGATTTTTCCCCGTTGAATTGCAGCCAGAGTATAATGTGGGGAAATGTGGATGAATAGAAAAGCAGTACATTATTTGAATTCTACGCTACAGAGAGATCTGGGAGTCTAGGTCCATGAATCACAAAAAATTAGCATTCCGCTGAGGCAAATGGAATGTTGGCCTTTATTGCCAGCTGTACAGGGCCTAGCGAGACCACATCTGGAGCACTGTTTGCAGTTTTTGTCTTGTTAATTAAGTAAGGATATAATTGCATTAAAAGCAAACGGAGAAGGTTCATCTGACTGATTCTTGGGATGATGTGATTATCTTATGAGTAAAGGATAAGTAGGGTGGGGTTTGGAAGAATAATATGTGATCTTTATAATATCTCGCACGGGACCTAGGGTCTGGGAATGCTTGCCTACCCCCGCTAGGGGTGCGAAGCCCAATTACCCAGAATGAGTAAAGAAATAGAAATTATTATTCCTCTCAAAGTATAGTTTTAATTTTCTGTGCTCACTTTAAATTGCAGTGATAATTATGTGATAGTAAATAAAATGTTCCCTACAAGACTCTGATGGAAATTATTGGGGCCATCAATCCATGTCCACCCACTTGTGTTTTTCCCAAGGGTAAATATAACCATTGTTTTTTTGGTGGGTAGTTGTCTTGGAAAAAATATTGTCCATTTCCCTTAACTACCAACAGTACTACCATCAGTATTTTCCTGAGGAAAATCCTAGCTTTGTAGTTTATCGACAACGGAAGGAAGACTAACTTAACAATGTTATCTGGCTTAATGTTGCCTACTTTATTTGAAAAGAAGTGTCACATTTTCCACTGTCGAGTCCTTTGGCACTTCACAAAGTGAGGTTTTAGCTATACAAAGCCCTGGTTAGATGACACCTGGACAATTGTGAGCAGTTCTGGGCACCACACCTTAGGAAGGAGATGCTGGTCTTGGGGGGAGTGTATTACAGATACTTAGGCCAGGAGTGACTACACAAACTGGAATTTAGATAGGGGATTTGATCAATGTTTTCAAGATATTTAGAGGCACAAATAGGATGGATAGAAACAAACTATTTCTGCATTTTAGGAGTATAGAACTAGGGATCATAGTCTAAAAATTAGAGCCAGATTTTTTCAAAATTTTTTAAATTTCAAACCACTTCTTACTTTCTAAAAAAAAGTTTGATACAAATTTTTAACATTTTAACATTTGAAAACATTGCAATACAAAATTAAACCCACCACAAAACCCCAGTCCCCCATAACACTTCATACTTAAAGAGCGGGAGATTGGTTAACTCGGTTGGCAGGACGGCTGGTTTGTGATGCAGAGCGACGCCGACAACACGGGTTCAATTCATGGCTGAGGTCACCATGAAGGCCCTGCCTTCTCAACCTTGTCCCTCACCTGAAATGTGGTTACCCTCACGTTAAATCATCACCAGTCAGCTCTCTGTCTCTCAAAGGGACTATGGCGACTTTCACATAAAGAGTGATAGAAGTTTGGAACTGTCTTCCTCATACAGCAATTGATGCTGGATAAATTTTAAACAAGATTGATGGTTTTTTTATCCAGAGGTATTAAGGAATGTGGGACAAAGTTTGATAAATAGACTTAGATTGCTGATCTACCATGATCTCATTGAATGACCAAACTCGCTTAAGGAGCTAAATAGCCTAGGTTTCTATGTTTCCCATGGGTATTCTGTTTTGGGTGTGATCGGCGATTCGGAGAGTTGTCTCCACTCACAAACCGAAAGAACACTTCAAATATGACCCTTTTTTAATGTAGAAAAACTCAGTGGGGACCAACATCGTAAAAAGTACTTAATTTCCATGCAGGTTTACAAGGATACCAGAGTCTCATTTTCACTTTGGGTGAAGGTGGTAAACTGCAGGTTGGGGATCAGCCACCCTTAAATGTCCTGGCTGACTTTCCTTTTGTATTGACTTCATGGAATCCAAAATCAGTTGTGGCATATAATTGGACAGGTGGTCTACACTGCTAACATTGGGTCAAAAATGATACAAGATAGGCAAACAGGTGAAAATCAGCCACAGTTTTCTTCTTATTTAATATATTAATGAGCTTTTTCTTCTACATTCAGGGAGATGGGGAATTACAAGTAATAATTCTTAAAAATGTTTTAGATTATCCTTAGGAAATGTGAGGTACTCAAAGTATATAAAAGCTGGAGGTCATGGATTGGACCTTTCCTTGAGAGAACACAAGAATTTATATAATGGCTTTGCTTTGTTGGGGCCCTGGGGCACCTCAAGTCACTCTCCTATGGTTTATGAAAGTACAGTTTCTGTTTTATGGCTCTGTACAGTTGTTGAATATATGACCACAAACGTAATTAAAATTAATGAAAAACATATTTTTGTTTTTGTTTCCCTTTAAGAACTAGCCTTTAAAGTGTGACGACTTATCCCACAAAACTTCCATAATGATGATTTTGGTTACAGAGTGTCCATTGTTTCCAAGAGCTACTTTTCTTCTCCCCCTTTTAAGTCAGATTTCGGGTGGTGTGTGCCTGTTTTCCATTGTTCTGAGTGGGAGAGCGTTTGCATTTACTTTTGGCAGCCCCTGTGAAACCCCTAATAAAAAGTATCTGTCAGTGAATTTCAGCTTCACCATTGTAAATTTTAAAAAGAAAGGGCAGCGTAATAAAACATTCAGATTTAAAGAGAGTTCTACAGTGTTTTCAATTAAAATGTTCCATTAGCCTTGTTGGAATCGAGAAGTAAAGAGGGTGCACAGTTCTTACAGAGACCAAATGGCACATTCATTAACAGAAACATATGCTGCCTCTTTTTTTTTCGGAACTATGACCAGCAACCCCCCCCCACCCCAGTTGTAACTGATGTTTTTCTAAAAATTTGGAGGATAACATAGATGAAAATATATTTTGAAGTTTCCCAAGTTTCGTTTTAATTAGCAGAGACCTAAGCCGACTCATATTTTTGCCTTGGTCCAATGCAGCCTCAGGTTTATCAACACAGAGGCCTCTTATCAAAGTTTGATGAAACGATACCCAGAGCTCAACATAACATTGCAGCACAGTAGTTTACACAATTTGAGAGAGCATCTCGAGAAGCTTCAAGGCAATTACAGGCCGGAAATTACTGTTGGGAGTATTGGATAGACAATAGCTTCATGCATTCAAGTGACACTGCTCCCTGACATTTACCCACTTTGAACAGTTTAATATATTTATTCAAATTAGCAGTCAGAGGAATGCCATCTGAACACATTTAGCATTTGCCTGCTAACATCACCAATAATAAATAATAGCCTGACAAGTGCATGTGAGGTTTGAGATCACTGGCAAATGTGGTTAATTTTCTTTTCCAGTCTCCAGACTGAAGCTTGAATGCATGAACTTCTGACTCGGAGGCAAGAGTCTGAGACAATGCTGACAGTCAGGTGTATGTGTACACATCCTACAGTATTATCCAAAGTGCAGACTACCTGATCTGTTATCTTATTTGCTGCATTTGCTTTTGTGAATTGCTGTGTGTAAAGTTGCTCCCTTGTTCGTATACAAGTGAAAACACTTCAAAATGAAAGTCGTCCCTCAATAATAATATAATAATCTTCATTGTCACAAGTAGGCTTACATTAACACTGCAATGAGGTTACTGTGAAAAGCCCCTAGTCGCCACACTACGGCGCCTGTTTGGGTACAAACAGGGAGGGAGAATTTAGAATGCCCAATTCACCTAACATCATGTCTCTCGGGACTTGTGGGAGGAAACCAGAGCACCCGGAGGAAACCCACGTAGACACGGGGGAAACGTGCAGACTCCGTACAGACAGTGGCCCAAGCCGGGAATCGAGCCTGGGACCTTGAAGCAACAGTGCTAACCACTGTAACACTTTGGAATTATCCAAATACCTGTAATGTGAAAGCTGAATGTAAGCTCTTATGACAACTTCTTCTTGCTACCCTCTCCTATGAGTATTAGGTCACATGTAGTGGAAAAGATGGCTTAATTAGAATGAAGATGTTGGATGTAGCATGAATGTGGAAGCTGAATGCTGAGAAATACTGATATGATTACCTGTAGCTACGCCTGGAAAATTATGTGATGCTTGGGGTGGGAGAGAAAAGTTAGCCTAAGAGAGTGAATAAGCATCCTGTCCACAAAACCTTACTTCTCTGCTTTCAGTTTTTGTCACTCTTTTGAATCAATATTTTCCTTTCTAAATTCCTATTGATAGGAACAATGTTTTGCTTTAAGTTAATTTATATTTTGTATTTGTGCGTTACGAAAGGTGAAACAGGGGTCTAGTTCCATTTAGAGTTTTGTGAGTTGGGTGCTGCCAAGTCTGGGAAGTGAATAGATGGGTTACCAAGGGGTTAGTACTTCAGTGAAGTTTAAAAAGAAGCAAAAGTAGAAAACTGTGCTGTTATTTAGTGACATGGGTCCAAATACACATACAGGCAAGAAAAGACAGAAGAGCAGTTAGTTAGTTAGTGTGTGGATACCTGAGAGTGCAGGCAGAATGTTTAAAACTTTCCAGGAAGAAATGCTGCAGACTGGAGTACTGATGTTTTGGGAACTCATGTGTTTATTCTAAAGTTAAAGTAGTTTGTGTCGAAGGTAGAGCTTTTGGCTCTCCCAAGGAAAGATAGCAATTGAGTAAGAACATCTAGTGATTGTTCAAAAGTCTGCTAGAAGAAAACTCTTTGAAAATGAGCCATTCCAGATAGTGATAAAGCTTCACTGGGGCTCTGTGTCTGCAAGGGAATTGCTGGAATAAAAATAACAGTGTGAGTTTGAATAATTTTCTGGTATTTGTTTTGAAATCTTTCCAACCTTTTAACCAGTGTCATATAGTTATTTTTTCTTGTTTGGTAAATATTTTATTCTTTGTGTTAAAAGTACACCAGCAGATTTCTTGTGAATGTACTCAGTAATTGACCTCCATTGTTTTCTAATAAAAAAACAAAGTTAGTATATGCCAAGCCAGGGGCGAGATTCTCCAACCCCCCCCCCGCCGGGTGGGAGAATCGTCGGCGTGAATCCCGCCCCCGCCATCCTCCTAACTCGCCCGCCCCTCAAAAATTGCCCCAGCATGAGTCGCGTCGCCCGCCTCGGAGAATGGCGGGGTCTGGCGCGACTCAATAGGCCCCGGGGCTGACCGGATTCTCTGGCCCGCAATGAGCCGAAGTCCCGCCCGTTCTTTGCTAGTCCCGCCGGCGTAAATTGGAGTAGGTCCCTTACCGGCGGGACCTGGCGGCGCGGACGGGCTCCGGGGTTCTTGGGGGGGTCGCGGGGGGATCTGGCCCCGGGAGGTGCCACCATCGTGGCCTGGCCCGCGGTTGGGGCCCACCGATCCGCGGGCAGGCCTGTGCCATGGGGGCACTCTATTGTTCCGCACCGGAGGCTGTGGTCCTCCGCCATTCCCGGTACGGAAGTGAATCCCTCTGCACATGTGCGGGGATGACGCCAGCGTGCGCTGGCACTCTCGCGCATGCGCCAACTTGTGCTGGCCGGCGGAGGCCCTTCGGCGCCGGTTGGCGTGGCGCCAAGCCCCTTTCCCGCCGGCCGGCGGGGCGCTAACCACTCCAGGGCGGACCTAGCCTCTGAAGGTACGGAGGATTCCTCACCTTTGGGGCGGCCCGACGCCGGAGTGGTTCACGCCACTCCGTCCTACCAGAACCTCCTGCCCCGCCGGGTATGGGTTTCACTCTGGGGTCTGATTTGTCCAGTATTAACATCAGCTGGGATTTTCCCTGCCCCCCTGCGCCGTGTGTTTCGGCGACGGGAGGCAGCAGGCCGTTGGCCGGATCTTCTGATCCCATCTCTGTCAATGGGATTTCCCATTGAATCCAACCTCCACCGCCAGGATACTCGTGGCTGGGCTTTGCCATCGGCAGGACCAGAAGATCCCGTTGATGAGAACGGCTGGAAAATCCCCCCTCTCATATCAATGGAAACTGCCTATCTTAAGTCATTATTCTACAGTTGTACTACCTGGCAAACACCTGCTCCTGAATTAAATGTTTCTTGAAATATTTCACTGCCATTTATGAAACGTCTAATAAAAAATAGACATGCAATTATGCCACACCTTTTCCAACCTCAGAAAATCCCAAAGTGCTGTACAGTCAACTGAATACTTTTGTTGTAATGTAGGAAATGTAGCTAATTTTCACATAGTGGCTGGAGACTCAAGGGAGGACATCAGAAAGGCTTTAGGGATGTCCTCAAAGAGACCAAACTTCCCACCAACTCATGGAATTCCTGGTTTGTGAGTGACCAAAATGGAAAAGGTTCATTTGGGAAAGCACGGAACACACCAAGAGACTTCAGCATAATATGTAGAGGTGAAGTCAAAGCATTGGAAGGTGCACACAAACCTCCAAACAGCTCATCTACCAGACGCTCCGAGCGCCACCTGCCCTGCACCACATCTGCATTTGCTCATCAGTCACTTCAGAATCCATCAAACTGGAGTGGAAGCAAGTCATCCTTTAACCTGAGGGACTGCCTACGAAGAAGAAGCAGGATCCCACAAATAACAATGTCATAATGACCAATGTTTCAGTGATGCTGGTTATGGAATAAATATCGGGCAGGGCACCAAGAGACAATGGTTTTCAAAAGTGTGGCATAGAAACTTTTCTATCCACCTCAAAGGTGGGACTTTGGTTTAATACCACTGCTCCTTTGACAGTGCAGCATTCCCTCAAGGGCCACACTGAATTATCAGCCTAGATTTTGTCTGATCCCTCAGTGTGTAACTTGAACAACAACCTTCTGACTCAAATGACAGTGCAATCACAGCTGACCAAATGTCCAAATATAAGGGGTGGGATTCTCTGTCGGCCGACGCTAGAATTGGGAAACGCGATTGGGTGGAGAATCGGTTCCAACGTCGAAATCGCGGTGGGTGCCGATTTCACACCAAATTGCAATTCTCTGTCGCCTCGACAGCGGCATCAGTGTGTTCCAGAATGCATGTACAGTAAACGGTATTGGCATATCAATGGTGGGCCTGACCTGGTATTCTTCGGGGCCTCCGTGATTCTCTGCCTCCAATAGGCCGAATTCATGATGGCGAGGTTCACTTGTACTTTTAAAAATCGTGAAACAGGTGCTGTGGCTGCTGAAGGAGAGAGAGGGGCTATGGAAAGTGTCCAACATTGGCACAGTTTGCTGATGGTTGCGCTGCTTGCCGGGGGGGGGGGGGGGGGGGGGGGGGGAGTAGCGGGGCCTGGCCAGGAGGGGTTGTGGAGTTGGGGTGGACGGACCATTTCTTTTGAACACCATTGCTGCAGTCTGCAAGGTAGCCATGCAGCTGTACTCGCTGCTGACTGCTCACTGTGAACTTAGGGCCATGGTCATATGGGTGTCTCCCCAGGGCACCCCCCCCCTAGATGCCCTCTGGCCTCAGCTGACCCATCTATCGTATGGGTGCGCTCCAGCACAATTAGTGCCATCTTGTTGGCTGGGATGAGTGTGTGGGGAGTTAAGTGTGTATATGCGGCTGCTGCTTGTCGGCCTCCGAGTGTCAATCACGAATCCGGTTCATTTCCCATTGGAATCGATTGTGTTCCACGTGGCGCTGGTGCTTCTTAACATGAATTGGTCCAGCTGCAGTGAATTCTGCGCTGGCGTTAACATTGGTCTCAAGAAAGGAGAGTCCAGCCGAAGAGTTTCAAATGTAAAGATTCATGTCACAATATTTAGCATTTTTGGGACTTTTCACAATGTTAGTAAAAATATTTATATCGAAGGCCTCAAAAGCTTAAACTTTGTTAGATATCGTTCCCAGAGCTATAATTGTATATGGTGAATGCAGAAGATGCAGTTGTGCTTGTACTTAATTTCCCAGGATGCACTAGTCACTGGAGTATTTTTCTTAATCTTCTAGCAATTTTTGTTCAGTTATACTTCAAATTATTTAACGAAAAGCTAGATGACAGATTAAAAAAATGTGCACATAAGGCTTCCCTTGAGGTCAATTTTTACTTTGAGCAAAATTTGACGGATGTCTGGGCATACAGGCATGATGGTCATCCACAGAAATCGGTATGAGACCTCATCAATTCTTGTCTTGGATCCGGAAATGTGATTTGATCTGTAGGTGGGGAATAGGGATGGGTGGCCGGTTGCAGGGATTCTGCAACAGGACCTTAAAGGAGAGGAGCATTACCTTAGGGCACAAAGAGAACGAACAGCAATGGTAAACATGTGGGTGGAACATAGAGCAGAAACTACATTGTACAATCTGGAAGTGATTGCCATAAAATGCCTCCCTAAGTTCCAGCTAGCTTTCTTCAATTACAGGTGAGGGTTTTTTTCATTGCTTCTGGGAATAGCCACTTCCCAACTTGTACCAGCAACAGGCAATAGCAACAATCAGGTGGGTTGATATGAAATGCATAATTTGATCCAGATTTTCAACTCCACATCCTCATTGCTCTACATCTGCCACAAATGTCCCTATTCTATGCAAACAAATGAACCTGCAATCTATTGTTTTGATGGAAATTCTTAACTCTGAGCACATTTTGTTTCATCTACAGGTTTGTGAATCGTTTCAGCAATACTCTCGACAAATATTTACACATACAACCGCAGGATTACACCTAGATCCTGGTCCCAAGGTTCCATTAGGTCGCCCTCTACCTAAAAGGTTGCAACTAGTTGTCTATCTGACCGCAACTCCTTATGATATAATCTATGTAATAGTTTTGTCAAAGGCTTGATGGACATCAAAGTATATACCATTCACTGGATTGCCATCATCCTTGAATTGTGTATTTCCTCAGAGAAGTTCTAGGATCTTATGGCAGGAACTTTATTTCCTGAAATCATCTATGGTATTCCCTTATGACAACTGGAATCTTTAGTTGATCATAAATCCCTCATAACACTTTACTGCGTTTTCCCTATAACTGGCATCTAGATTCCCAGGGATCAATGTCTATTAAATTAAGTTCAACGGTGCTCCTATCTCACATTGCCAGCTTCGTAATATCATCTTTATTAGTGGAAACTGATGCAAAGCATTTAATCAGCACTTTGATGATTTCCTGATTCCTAAACCACACTTGCCTTATTAAATTTCTCAAAGGAGCAATAGAGTCGATTGTTTCCTGGCTTGTAACATAGCTGAAAAAGGCTTAACCATCACTTCTAAATTTGTTCAGAATAATTTTTTTAAAAGGACCTTTTTAGCATAGTGGCTTATTTATCTTTAGCTATTCTTTATGACTTTGGATGCTGTAATGATAATTTAGGCCAAGTGATTTTTTTTTAAGAGTAGTTTCCTTACAAAACTTAGTTTAGCAATTCATGCTTTACGTAAAGCATGTATGTCCTTTCCATCTCAGAAAATACATAAGGTTTGTCTAGCGCACCTCACACAATTTCCGTGATATGGATTGCTACATTCCCTGCAATTAGAAGTAAGCAAGGTTAATTTTGTAGGTTATTGCACTTCTTGGTTTCGGCATTGTTGGCCACACTAATATATCAAATATCATGAGCTGGAGTAAATATTTACCTCCCAATGTCTAGTTAAATACTAGTGTGAACCAGTGGTCATAACATAGAAGTCTTTTTGCATGGAATGGCTTCTGTAATCTCATATGAACTACCAAATATCTCCAATTTCTCCAAGCAAGGAAGATTTCGAAGAGCTCTAATGAGACAAGTCATGAATATCAGAAACTAATTAACGACAAATAAAAACTTGCATTTATTTACTGTTCATAGCCTTAAGACGTCTCAAAGCACTTTACAACCAATGAACTACACACAAAACAGGTTTTGCAGTGCAATCCAACAATTTGCTGTTATTCCTCATTTTACAAAACACAATTATATCCAATTTACTAATGTCCCAGCTAAAAATGGTTAAGCTGGCTCTTTTGGAGCTAACTGTCATGTGTTCCTCTCTTACAGAATATGTTTGTTTGTGGCACACCATGAATACCCTGATCAAAATTTTCCTTGTTAGGGTGGGATAGGAATTTCCAGGCCCTCGGACCCTGCTGTAACACTTGAGCATTTTCCTACGAGGAAAGTGGAAGGGAAGGGCCATTGTCGTTCCCTGGGCCAGCACGTGTGCAGGAAGTGCTTCCAGCTGCAGCTCCTGGAAGCTCGGGGTTCAGAGCGGAACATTGGCTGGGGACACTGTGGAGCACCCGGGAGTCTGAGAGCACGTGGATAGCATGTTGAGAGAGGTGGTCACACCGCAGCTGAAGGGACTTGAGGAAGGAAGGGAATGGGTGACTAGCAGGCAGTCCAAGAGAAACAAGCAGATAGTTCAGGAGTCCCCCTGAGGTCCTGTTTGCAAATTGGAGGCTGGTTCCCTCAGGGAGTGCAGACAGAGCCAAGCTTTTGGAACCACAAACAGCCTGTCTGTACAAGAGGGAGGGGAAGACAGAAACAGCATTAGGCAGGGGAACAGATAGGTGCTACTAGGGCTGTCAAACTGATTTCAGGATGGTGTGTTGCCTTCCTGGTGTCAGGATCTGGGATGTAACTGAACAACTGCAGGCCATCCTGAAGGGGAAGGCTGATAAGGTCATACATAGAAACATACATAGAAAATAGAAACAGGAGGAGGCCATTCGGCCCTTTGAGCCTGCACCGCTCAAAGCTGATCATCAAGTTCAATGCCCCAATCCCGGCTCTCCCCCCCCCCCCCCCCATATCCCTTGATCCCTTTAGCCCCATATAATATAATAATAATAATAATCTTTATTGTCACAAGTAGGCTTACGTTAACACTGCAATGAAGTTACTGTGAAAAAACCCTAGTTGCCACATTCCGTTCTGTTCGGGCACACTGAGGGAGAATTCAAAATGTCAAAATTACCTAACAGGCAAAATTACCTTTTCGAACTTGTGGGAGGAAACCGGAGCACCCGGCGGAAATCCACGCAAATACAGGGAGAACCTGCAGATTCTGCACAGACAGTGACCCAAGCCGGGAATCGAACCTGGGACCCTGGTGTTGTGAAACAACAGTGCTAACCACTATGTATCATGCCGCCCAAGAGCTATAACTAATTCCTTCTGGAAATTACACAATGTTTTGGCCTTGACTACTTTCTGTGGTAGCAAATTCCACAGATTTACCACTCTCTGGGTGAATAAATTTCTTCTCACATTTCCACTAGTAGGAAAAACTGGAACCAGAGGGCACAATCTCAGATAAAGGGACAATCCTTTAAAACAGAGATGAGGGGAATGTCTTTAGCCAGAGGATGGTGAATCTGGAACTCCTTACCGCAGAAGGCTGTGGAGGTCAAATCACAGAGTGTCTTTAAGATAGAGGTAGATAGGTTCTTGATTAATAAAGGGATCAGGGGTATGGGGAGAAGGCAGGAGAATGGGCATGAAAAAAATATCAGCCATGATTGAATGGCGAAGCAGACCTGATGGGCTGAGTGGCCTAATTCTGCTCCTATGCCGTATGGTCAAACTGTTTCCCGATGTGCTCCCTCTGGTCCTCCGTTTGCCCTTGGATTTGTCCCCAGTGACTGAGCCCCTTGTGTCTCACGGTTTTCCTATGGGTTTTTGCCCCCCCCCCCCTTCCCCGTCGCCCTCCGCCTCATCTTCCCTTTCCTTTGCGATCTGTGGCTTGACTGTGCACCCTCCTCCCCCCGGATGGCGGATTTAATAGGTTGGACAGCCAATATGCAGCTTTGGGTGGTGATACCAATCAGCAGCCGAGCAGGATTCTCCGGTGGGTGACTAGAGAAAGAAAACATTGGAAAAAGCCTAATTAAAACTTATTAATTAACTAGGTAGAGGAGTAACTAAAACCGAGGGCAGAGATTAGTATTTAACATTTAATTTTACAGTAAAAAGCTAGCACCAGGGCCACATAGTTAATAGTAACTTAATCTAACAATAATTTAAGTATTTATTTTAAATTAATTAGTGTTTAAGTGTCACTCAGTGGGGTGGAGTGCTCTAACTGTGAGATGTGGCAGATCGTGACGCTTCCAGCGTTGCGGTCGACTACGTCTGCAGCAAGTGTAACCAATGGCAGCTCCTCAGAAACCACTTGGTTCGGTTGGAGCAGCAGTTGGATTCACTCAGGAGCATTCAGGTGATGGAAAGCGTCATAGATAGAAGTTATAGAGATGTGGTCACGCCCAAGATGTGGAGATGCCGGCGTTGGACTGGGGTGAGCACAGTAAGAAATCTTAGAACACCAGGTTAAAATCCAACAGATATGTTTTGAATCACTAGCTTTCGGAGCACAGCTCCTTCCTCAGGAGGCTCCGAAAGCTAATGATTCGAAACAAACCTGTTGAACTGTAACCTGGTGTTGTAATATTTTTTACTGTCACACCCGAGGTGCAGGCGGAAAGATGGGTGACCACTAGAAAGGGCAGGCAGTTAGTGCAGGACTCCCCTGTGGCTGTCCCCCTCTCTAACAGGTATACCGTTTTGGAGACTGTTGGGGGGGATAGCCTATCAGGGGAAAAAAACAACAGCCAGAACAGTGGCACCACAACTGGCTCTGTTGCTCAGCAGGAGAGGGCAAAGTGCAGGAGAGCAATAGTTATAGGGGACTCTATAGTAAGGGCACTGATAGGCGCTCCTGTGGATGTGAGAGACTCCAGGATGGTGTGTTGCCTCCCTGGTGCCTGGGTCCAGGATGTCTCTGAACGAACACAGGAGATCCTGAAGGAGGAGGGTGAACAGCCAGAAGTTGTAGTACGCCTAGGTACTAACGGCATAGGCAGGAAGAGCAACAAGGTTCTGCAGAAGGAGTTCAGGGAGTTAGGCAGTAAGCTAAAAAGCAGGACTTTTAGGGTGTAATCACTGGATTACTCCCTGTGCCACGTGCCAGTGAGGCTAGAAATAAGAGGATAGTGCAGCTAAACACATGGCAAAACCAGTGGTGTAGGAGGGAGGGTTTTAGATTTCTGGACCATTGGAATCTCTTCCGGGGCAGGTGGGGCCTGTACAAGAAGGACCGATTGCATCTAAACGCGAGGGGCACCAATATCCTGGCTGGAGGTTTGCTAGTATCAATCGGGAGGATTTAAATTAGTATAGCAGGGGGAGGGAACCCGAGCGTTAGCTTAGAAGGTGTCATAAATTAAGGGGAAATAGAGAACAAAAATAAGAGAACAACACCATCCTCAGGCAGAGCAAAAATGGTGATAAGTATGAGAAGGGAGGTGGTCTTGCTGGACGGAGGGATTGTATCTTAATGTGCGCTGTACACGGAACAAGGTAAATGAGCTTGTTGAGCACATTGAACTTGGCTGGTACGATGTTGTGGGCATCACAGAGATGTGGCTGCAAGGGGATCAGGGCTGGAATCTAAATATGCAAGGATATAAGTCCTATCGAAAGGACAGGCAGATGGGCAAAGGAGGCGGGTTGCATTGTTAGTAAGGAATGAAGTTAAATCAATAGCAAGGAGCGATATAGAATCACAAGGCATAGAATCTTTGTGGGTAGAGTTGAGGAATCGCAAAGGTAAAAAGACCCTGATGGGAGTTATGTACAGGCCCCCAAGCAGTAGTCAGGGTGTGGGGCAGAAAATAAATCAAGAGATAAGGAAAGCATGTAAAAAAGGCAATAACACAATAATCATGGGGGACTTCAATATGCAGGTGGATTGGGAAAATCAGATTGGTAGAGGATCCCAAGAAAAGAAATTTGTGGAATGTTTAAGAAGTGTTTTTTTGAGCAGCTTGTGGTAGAGCCCACTAGGGAACAGGCAATTCTGGATTTGGTGATGTGTAATGAGGCAGACTTGATTAGGGAACTTAAGGTGAAGGAACCCTTAGGGAGCAGTGACCACAATATGATATAATTTACCCTGCAGTTTAAGAGGGAGAAGCTGGAATCAGATGTAACGGTATTCCAATTAAATAAAGGTAACTACAAAGACATGAGGGAGGAGCTGGTCACAGTTGATTGGAAATGGAGTCCAGCAGGGAAGACAGTGGAACAGCAATGGCAGGGGTTTTTGGGGGCTATTCAGGAGGCACAACAGAAATTCATCCCAAGGAGGAGGAAACATGCTAAGAGGAGGACAAGGCATCCATGGTTGACGAGGGAAGTCAAGAACAGCAAAAAAGTAAAAGAAAAAAGCATACAAAGTGGTGAGGATTAGTGGGAAGCCAGAGGTTTGGGAAGCCATTAATAGCGAGCAGAGGACAACTAAAAAAGTAATAAGGGGAGAGAAGATGAAATATGAATGCAAGCTATCTAGTAATATAAAAGAAGATAGGAAACGTTTTTTGTCAATATATAAAAGCTAAGAGAGAGGCAAAAATAGACATTGGACCACTGGAAAACATGGCTGGAGAAGTAATAATAGGAAATAAAGAAATGGCAGACAAACTGAATAGTTAATTTGCATCAGTCTTCATAGTGGAAGATACCAATGGGATGCCAGAGCTCCAGGAGAATCAGGGGACAGCGGTGAGTGCAGTGGCCATTACTAAGGAGAAGGTTCAGGGGAAACTGAAAGGTGAGTGCAGTGGCCATTACTAAGGAGAAGGTTCAGGGGAAACTGAAAGGTGAGTGCAGTGGCCATTACTAAGGAGAAGGTTCAGGGGAACTGAAAGGTCTGAAGGTGGATAAGTCACCTGGACCGGATGGACTACACCCCAAGTTTCTAAAAGAGATAGCTGAGGAGATTGTGGAGGCATTGGTGGTGATCTTTCAGGAATCACTGGAGGCAGGAAGGGTCCCAGAGGACTGGAAAGTGGCTAATGAAACACTGCTGTTTAAGAAGGGAAGGAGGCAGAAGACAGGAAATTGTAGGCTAGTTAGACTGACTTCGGTCATTGGTAAGATTTTAGAGTCCTTTATTAAAGCTGAAATCGTGAAGTACTTGGAGTGCATGATAAAATAGGACTGAGTCAGCACGGCTTTTTCAAAGAGATGTCATGTCTGACAAATTTGTTCGAGTTCTTTGAGGAGGTAACAAGGAAGTTAGACAAAGGAGAACCAGTGGACGTGATTTATTTAGATTTCCAGAAGGCCCTTGACAAGGTGCCATATAGGAGATTGTTGAATAAGTTAAGAGCCCATGGTGTTAAGGGTAAGATCCTGGTATGGATAGAGGATTGGCTGACTGGCAGAAGGCAGAGAGTGGGGATAAATGGGTCTTTTTCAGCATGGCAGCCAGTGACTAGTGGTGTGCCTCAGGGGTTTTTGCTGGGACCACAACTTTCACAATATACATTAATGATCTGGAAGAAGGAACTGAAGGCACTGTTGCTAAGTTTTGCAGATGATACAAAGATCTGCAGAGGCACTGGTAGTATTGAGGAAGCAAGGGGGCTGCCGAAGAATTTGGACAGGCTAGGAGAGTGGGCAATGAAGTGGCAGATGAAATACAATGTGGAGAAGTGCGAGGTTATGAACTTTGGAAGGAGGAATTTAGGCACAGACTATTTTCTAAATGGGGAAATGCTTAGGAAATCAGAAGCACAAAGGGGTCCTTGTTCATGATTCTCTTAAGGTTAACATGCAGGTTCAGTCGGCAGTTAGGAAGGCAAATGCAATGTCAGCATTCATGTCAAGGGGGCTAGAATACAAGACCAAGGATGTTCTTCTGAGGCTCTGCTCAGACCACACTTGGAGTATTGTGAGTTGTTTGGGTCCCGTATCTAAGGAAAGATGTGCTGGCCTTGAAAAGGGTCCAGAATGATCCCTGGAATGAACTCCTTGTCGTATGCAGAACGGTTGAGGACCTTGGGTCTGTACTCGGTGGAGTTTAGAAGGATGAGGGATGAACACTTTGCCACAGAAGGCTGTAGAGGCTAAATCACTGAGTGTCTTTAGGACAGAGATAGATAGATAGGTTCTTGATTAATAATGGGATCCGGGGTTATGGGGAGAAGGCAGGAGAATGGGGATGAGAAAAATATCAGCCATGATTGAATGGCGGAGCAGACTCGATGGACCAAGTGGTCTAATTTTGCTTCTATGTCTTATGGTCTTGTAGTCTTATGGGAGGCAAAGGTAATGGATAGAAGACTATCATACTACATTTTAAAAATTCATACATTGACTGGCAGTAATTCCTGGATTCATGATGGTTCTTTACACCTAGCCATTTGCCTACTGAACCAGTAATTATAATTGATATATTCTGATTCACTTGAGTGTATTTCTGTGCCAGACTGGTTAACTGCTACCCCATCCAATACAAGAAAACACCAGAGTAATAACTCTCATTCATTTTGCATTTGTTGAACTTTACTAACTTGTAGCTATGAAAAAACATTTTCTTCAGTCTTGCAATTCTGAATAATGAGAGCGAGAAGTTGTGTGATGACTGATGTTGAGGTTGGATAAAATACAAGTATTTTATTTTTAAAATATGAGAAATTCCTGCTTTCCTTCCGACTGTACAAGCAGCTAATTAAATTGTGGAAACGCCCAGTGGGAAAATATTATATTGGTAACAGTAATGAGAAAACAGTATGAATCATTGTGTTGCTGAAACAATGCTCCTTTAGCACCCTTCAAACAACCACCAAGACACTCAACAGGTATAAACGTTGTAAATAAAATAGAGAATGCTGGAAACACTGACCAGGTTGTTGCAAAGAGAAACAGATCGCAGCATCCAGCATGCTTTTAATGCGGCATCTGGAAGGGCCTCCCTGGCTCCCTCCAATTCTGCAATCAGGTAAGCTTAGCTGAATCAGTGTGTGTTAGGTTGTATATAGTGTGGTGATCCTCGCCTGAGTCACCAGGGGGCAGCGCGGGGACACCCATAAAAGGAACGCCGAAGGCCCGCCTCCGGCACTTGGAACCGGAGGGGTTGGAGTGGCAAGAGGTGCAAGAAGCTGGAGGGTGCTAGTCTGTTTGGGGCCTAGTTGCAGAACATTGAAGAGCAGCCTTTTATCAAGTGTAATCTGTAATTTATTGTGGGACACAATAAATCATCCTTAACCTAAAGACGACTTCGAGCATTCTTTCAAGAAGCACAACATGGTACAGGAGTGGATTCTCTGAACAGAGGGAACCAGCGCTACCAGCAAGACAAAGAAAGACAAAGACAGCAGACAAAGAAGAAGCACCAGCAACAGGCAGGCCACCAGACTTTGCAGCCTCTCAACTTCAGACGACTTTCTGCAACAATGGAACACACGGTACTTCCAGCGCCAATGAGAGCTACAGGTAATTTAAATTATAATTGGAAAATGTTCAAACAACAATTTGAAATGTACTTGTTAGCTCAGGACTTACATACAGCCACCGATGGAAAGAAAATTGCACTTTTAATCACATCGTGTGGCCAGCAACTGGTAGACACATATAACTCGTTCACATATGCGGATACTGAAGACAAAACTAAGTTTCAAGTGATAATGGCAAAATTGGATGAACACTATAAGTCTCAATCCAATGAAATCATTGAAAGATTCACCCTCCGTCACAGACTCCAAAAACAAGGGGAGACTATCACCCACTTGGTCACAGAGTTACGCTTGCTGGCACAAGGCTGCAACTTTGGTGATTTAACAAACTCACTCATCAGAGATCAGCTAATCTATGGTCTTGCTGACAAAAAACTAAGAGACTCACTATTACTGCAAAACGATTTAACACTAAAAACTACCATAGAAAAATGCTTGTTACAGGAGCAGAAAATGCAGCAGGTACAGGAGCTATTTGAAAAACATTCCTTACAAAACATCCACCACGAGGACGATATAAAGATGGTGAATTCCCCTCACAGGTCGTCTCTTCCGTTTTCCAGGCCGTCTCTTCCGTTCTCTGGCCCGTCTGCGCATGCGCACCGTCCTGAAAGACGCGATCCCGGAAGTGATCGGTCCGCGCATGCGCACTACTCGCAATACCGGCCCTGGTCTGAAAACCGCAATGCGCATGCGCGAACGCAGCATACGCATGACGTCATGACGTGTCATTACTGCGGCTCCTCCCACTTAAAAGGGCAATGTCCTGCCCAAGGAAAAAGGTGCAGAAAGTGTTCAAAAATGAATCACTTTGCCTCCCAATGTCAATCCACAGCTAAATTTCACTCGTCCACTCAACGGCATGGCAACCTGAAAGTCCGCACGGTTGATGTCACGAACACTCAGGCTCCTGGCGACAATTTTTCCGACCATGAAGAATTCAACTCCTGGGAGCACACGTACAGCATTGGCATTATTAATGCCACAGCGGGACCACAGGAGCTGACGACACAACCTCGACACGTGCATGCCATCAACTCTGCAAGTGAATGGACTGCCACGGTGCACGTACAGGACTTCCCCATCACGTTCAAACTGGACACGGGAGCCTCAGCAAACTTGCTAACGAGCAAAGATCTCGCATCGGTCCCAGGGACGCACGAGGTGTTACCTGCAGCATGCAAGCTCACTGACTACAACGGCAACCCGATCATCTCCAAGGGATCCTGCCACCTACAAGTTGCCAACAAAACTGTCGTAACAGGCCTACGCTTTGAGATTGTGGAAGACAACAGGTCCTCGCTGCTCGGCGCTCAAGCCTGCAAGGATTTGCAGCTCATTCAGCGGATTTTCATGCACACGGCTGCATCATCACGCATTTACGAGGACATACAGCTGCTACTCACCGACTACCCCGACGTTTTCTCGGGCATGGGTACACTGCCCTACACGTACAGAATCTTGCTCAAAGAGACAGCCATACCGGTTGTTCATGCCCCACGGAGGGTCCCGGCTCCATTGCGGGACAAGCTAAAAGCCGAACTTCAGCGTCTCCAGACTCAAGGCGTCATCTCAAGAGTCACACAGCCGACCGACTGGGTCAGCTCGCTGGTGTGCGTCAAGAAGCCGTCTGGCGAACTTCGGATCTGTCTAGATCCCAAAGACCTGAATAAGAACATTCGCAGGGAACACTACCCGATCCCCAAGCGCGAGGAAATCACGAGCGAAATGGCAAACGCTCGCATCTTCACCAAGCTTGATGCCTCACAGGGTTTCTGGCAAATGCAGCTCGATGAGTCCAGCCGCCTGCTATGCACCTTCAACACGCCGTTTGGAAGGTACTGCTATAATCGGATGCCCTTCGGCATTATATCTGCATCCGAAATCTTCCACAGAATCATGGAGCAGATGGTAGAAGGCATCGAAGGCGTACGTGTCTATGTGGATGACATCATCATATGGTCGGCGACGGAGAAAGACCATAATGCGAGGGTGAAGCAAGTCTTCCAGAGGATACACCACTTTGGACTCAAGCTCAACCGGGCCAAGTGCACTTTCGCACAGTCCTCTCTGACATTCCTGGGCGACACAATCTCAGAGCACGGGGTGAAGCCGGACGCTGAGAAGATCGCTGCAATTCAGAGCATGCAGCGACCACAGGACAAGAAAGCGGTTCTAAGGTTCCTGGGATTCGTCAACTTCCTTGGTAAATTCATACCCAACCTGGCAGCACGGACAAAGGCGTTGAGGAACGTGACACGGAAGGACACGGAGTTTGCCTGGACCCAGGCTCACCAGGCTGAATGGGATGATCTAAGATACCAGCTGATGGCAGCTCCAACGCTTGCATTTTTTGACCCGGTGAAACCTACCAAGATCTCCACTGACGCCAGTCAACATGGGATTGGTGCTGTGCTACTGCAACAGGATGACCAGTTGGACTGGGTTCCAGTGGCTTACGCTTCACGGGCGATGACCGCCACAGAGTGCAGGTATGCACAGATAGAAAAGGAGTGCCTAGGGCTAATAACAGGAGTGACCAAATTCCACCACTATGTGTACGGTCTCCCCACTTTCATCGTGGAAACGGATCATAGGCCGCTGGTCAATATCATTGACAAGGACCTCAATGATATGACGCCGCGCCTACAGCGCATGATGATGAAGTTGCGCAGGTACGACTTCACGCTGGTCTACACCCCTGGCAAGGACCTTGTGATAGCTGACACGTTATCACGAGCCATGGACGCTGACAACCCGCCACTGGCGTCCATCAATGATGTGGAAGCTCATGCACAGTGGTGCAAGGAGACGCTCCCGGCAACGGATGAGAAGCTGCAGCAAATTCGTCAGGCGACACAGGAGGACGCCACCCTCCTTCAAGTCCTACACAACCTGCAGCATGGCTGGCCAAAGGGGCGGTGCCCACAGTTCCAGAATGTCAAGACTGAACTATCCGTGGTCGATGGCATTATACTGCGGAACGACAGGATCGTCATTCCAATGGCTCTCCGGGCGGACATCCTCCACAGGATTCACGAAGGGCACCTTGGTGCCGAAAAATGCAAAAGGAGAGCGCGCCAATCTGGCCAGGGATTAACGAGGACATCACCAACATGGTGCTCTCCTGTGACACGTGCCAAAGACATCGACCGGCACAATGCAAGGAGCCACTGCAGCAGCATGAGATGGCCACGTCACCATGGGACAAAGTGGGCATTGATTTGTTCCACTCCATGGGCCGCAACTATGTCCTGATCATTGACTACTTCTCCAACTTCCCGGAAGTCCTGCAACTCCCGGATCTCACAGCAGCAGCCGTCATCAAGGCCTGCAAAGAAACTTTCTCCAGGCATGGCATCCCACGGACGGTCATGTCCGACAATGGTCCTTGTTTTGCCAGCTGGGAGTGGACGGACTTCGCCAAGATTTACAATTTCCAGCACATAACGTCGAGTCCCCACTTTCCGCAATCGAATGGCAGGGTGGAGAAAGGTGTCCACATAGTCAAGCAACTCATCAGCAAGGCTGCGGACTCCAAATCTGACGTACACTTGGCCCTCCTATCGTACCGTTCGTCACCTTTGAGCTCGGGACTATCACCAGCTCAGATGCTTTTCAACAGGGATGTGCGGACAACTTTACCAGCGCTACACTTCACCAATCCTGATCACTCGCCTGTCCTGGATCAAATGCGTCAACAGCGCCAAGCGCAAAAGCAGCACTATGACAAGCAGGCCAAGGTACTGCCACCGTTGGCCATCGGCGACACAGTGAGGCTGCGAAACCCAGCTGGGGGTTGGTCCAAAATGGCGGTGGTCCTCCGCCTAACATCGCCACGGTCCTACGTCGTGCAGTCGGATGATGGAACAATGGTTCGACGAAATCGGCGAGACCTTCTGAAGGTCACACCTCGTCCACGGGTCCTTCCGACACTCGATCTGCAGGACACACTGGATCCACAGGACACGGTCATACATCTTCCTGACACCCCAGCAGCAGATGTCCGCACGGACACAAACGACCCTGGATCTCCAAGCCCACTCAGGAGGTCTACACGGATCAGACGTGCACCTGACCGTCTGAACCTGTGAACATGGACTGACAAATGCATCGCCCTGCCCTGTTCTGTGTATATACATATATAAACATAACTCTTTACCTTTGTGTTTTACTACAGCTCTGCAACTCCGAAAAAAAAAAAAAAAAAAAAATGTGAAGAAGGGGGATGTGGTGATCCTCGCCTGAGTCACCAGGGGGCAGCGCGGGGACACCCATAAAAGGAACGCCGAAGGCCCGCCTCCGGCACTTGGAACCGGAGGGGTTGGAGTGGCAAGAGGTGCAAGAAGCTGGAGGGTGCTAGTCTGTTTGGGGCCTAGTTGCAGAACATTGAAGAGCAGCCTTTTATCAAGTGTAATCTGTAATTTATTGTGGGACACAATAAATCATCCTTAACCTAAAGACGACTTCGAGCATTCTTTCAAGAAGCACAACATATAGAACTGCTTTTCTGAATACAGCTGGCACTAACTGACTCAGGGCCAACCATTATTGCAAAGGAGGCATCAAACAGGCAGTGAGTCCCTTATTTGTATGTGCAAAGAGCCTCGTGGGCCTCGCAAATCCAATTTTTTCTCCGATAATAATCTGGCCGGTGAGGTACTTCCAGTTTGCAGTGAGCCTGTGCTTCCTGACTGCCATATTTGGAGGCTTACAAAACCATTTAGTGTCAAAGAAAATGGAGGCTGCACAGCTGAGCCAACTTTCCAAGTCTCTGTGTTGGTAGCAGTTATTTTTCAGGTTAGGTAAATTTAGCATATCCAAACAAAATTGCTACTGTACCATACCTCAATATTGACTCAATTCTTCTAGCCTCTGGATTGTTGGAGATTGTACATATGATGGAAGATGTGCGTCAGCACCCTGTGAAAGCCCTGAGGTGTGGGCCTATGTGGGCAATGCTGGGAAGTTTAAACTTCTGGTGCGCTGATTCCCTGCTGAGGAAACCCTCCGCAAATGTATCCCACCCTGAGTAGAGTCAGAAATTTGAGATACGTGCAACTTTCCTTGATAATTACCCAGTAAATGTTGGACAGAATAAAACATGGTCTAACACCTCGGTATCTCCACAACTGATTACTCCCCTCCCCCCCTCCCCAACACCAATCATGCCCTTCTGACCTCTTGACTACCCACACTGACCTGACTGCCCGAGATGAGGCCTGATCACATACTCAACCCGACTATCCCCTGACCAGACCCAACTATCTCTCTGACCTGCTGACTACCCTGTGACCTGAATACCTTCACTCCCTCCCCCCCCCCCCAGCCCGAATGGATTCCAACACCTCCTCGATCACCTGACAACCCTCCAACCAGAGTTGACTACCCTGACCACATGACTACCATCCTGACCATACCCAACACCCCTCTGCCATTCTCTGGTCACCCACCTACTCCCCAACCTGACCCAACTACCGTCCGACCATCCATCTACCACTTTTGATGCTACTACCAACACACACCTACCCACCTCACTCAGCTATCTATATACCTATTCACTCACTGACCCATTCACTCATCTACCCTTTCACCCACTGTCTCATCTATTGACCAACCCACAACCTTTGTCCAAAATTGGACCTTTAAATACTTACCAAAATACGGCAGCTAGTGTTGTAAAAAAGGGGACGGGATCTTTCCCCATCTCTCTTGCATTCTGATGGAGTTCTCTGGAATATGCTGTGCTTCAAATCTCCCCTTCAGCAATGCTTGGAAGATACGGAAAGAACTGCAGAATAATATTGGGGAGGGAAAATCTTTGCAGGCAGCGACAATGACTGGAAGATTCAGTCCATTATATCGAAACCTCGGCTTCAAACTTGATATGAATGTTTTAACTTCCAGGCCTATTCTGGCTTTGGTTACACAAGGTAGCAAACTTGCGCCGAAATGCCGACAGTTTTATGTGGCTGACATACAGCACCAGGAACTATTCGGAGACCGAGAAACATATTTTGGTGAGGGCATGTATGTCTGGTTGGGAAAAGAAGCTTTCAGCAATAGAAACAATGCAAGTCTCAGAGGTGAAAGAATAGTATCGCAATCAACGACCAAACTAATCCTCCATGGAATGTAGTGAATCCCTCTTCAATGGGTTAGTACCTGATTCTAAAAACCAATGTCCAGCTGAGGTTGCTGATTAAGATGTGAATTCAAAACTACTTTGAACTAGATTAAGGTTGCTTAAATGCATTTCATTTACAATCCTTAGAGCAATGAGGAATAGAAGACATTTGTCCTGGACTTAAGCCCAGAGGTGAAATTAATGTGATCTGATCCATCATGCTGCCTAAATAGGGATTGTAAAATCACACACCTTTCAATTCAGCCAAAATAACTGGTTTATAAGTCTTTTGGTGCAATGTTGACTTCATCACACCCCCAAAACAGGGATATGTGAAATTTGTTGGTTTAAAAGATATGTCTAAATATATTGAAATGTTAATGATTGAAAATAAAACCCTCAATGCGGAGCGCAAAGAGTGAATATACTGAGGGCATATTATAAATTGTTTCAAAATTGTCTCCTTTTTATATTTGTCAGTCGGGTTGAAAAGATAATAATAATAATCTTTATTGTCACAAGTGGGCTTACATTAACACTGCAATGAAGTTACTGTGAAAAGCCCCTGATCGCCACACTCTGCCATCTATTTGGGGACACAGAGGGAGAATTCAGAATGTCCAATTCACCTAATTAAATGTGAATGCCCACTTCTCAATGTTTAAAGGATATAAAATAGTTAAGAAGGCACAGCTGTTATAATACATTTTAGAAGACCAATGCTGGAAGATTAAGCAGAGATGTAAGCACAGTTCATGAAAACTATCCTATTCTGTGCATCAGAGCCTGAGCATGCATCACATATCTGGAATCTGGAACTTCATTGCCAATCAGATTGAACCTCTGCCAATTAGCTGGAAGCCTAGTTTCTCCAAAGACAGCTGGTTCATCATAACCATTCACAATGGAGCAGCAGCAGTATTAGTCTGGTGATTCCAGGGCAGGCAATGCTGCAAATGTGGTTCAAATTACTTAGGTTCCACCAATTTCCATGGTCATCCTGCATATTGTTAGAGGCTCACGAATAACATTTCTAACCACTCCTGTTTCAGTAAATAACGATTAACTCTGAAGTGAAGGTAAACGAAGGTTCAAGTCTTTGAGAAAGTTCCAAAGGTGTAAGAAGCAATGAATGAAGCTTCATAGGAAATTTTGGATTGATATAACAGTCCAGCTGTAACAACTCCTGAGTTCTTGGCCTAACTGTTTGGTTTACAAATTGTCAAAATATATTTTAATGGATTATGTTGTGTGTAGGAAACCCATAAATCGGTGCCATATATCACTTTTGCAACAGCAAATAGTTGTGGAACTTTAGTTAATTTGACTTTTAGCTTAGTACCCAAGAAAATGTAATTGTCTCCATAAGCTACCTCTGGTAGACTATTCTTACAAATGACACCATGGTTAGTCCACAGTAGGTAAAATGAAAGAACTTTCAAGATTATGACGTTTTGGAATGTGTATTTCTTTTACAATATATACAGACTTCCATTATGTCCAATAATGTAAACGGGGGTTGCCTTTTTTTTCAACTTGACGACTCATTTTTCTAGATTTGAATTTTCTTCTCTTGTTCTTCCTCAATTAATGAACACCATGCTGCATTCTCTTTGCATCAAGGCTCATTTCCTACTTTCATTTCCAATGCCCCCCCAACCCCCCGTTTTCTTGTTTTGGATGTTTACAGAGTAGTTCTGTGATTCTGGTTGTGTTGCTGTTATAATCATCAGTAGAAGTGGGTAGAGTGTCTAATTTACTTTTCTTTGTTCTGAGGTCTGGCTGACAGTCAATAACTTGATCTGGGGTAGGTCAGAGAAGACCCTTCTGTACTGCTGCTATATGCTGTTGCTGAACAATCTGTACTTTACTTCTTTAACATTACTTTTTTAGCCAGAAGACGTACCTTGTGGAGATGAAAATAACTGCTTATCCGAGCCCTTTCCATGCTCTAGCATTATGCAAAGGGATCAATAATTGACTACATCTGTAGCTGCTTTAAGTAAAATTGCTTCAGTTTGGTGTATGCCACGCATTGATATAGGAACCAGTTGTAACTTGAACATATGCTATGACTTGAGAGCTCTTTTTAAACAATAAAATAAGTGGTCTGAAAAAGAGCTATAATGTAAACTAAAGTTTAGAAACAGTCCCAAAGATGATGTCATAATTGCCAACACTCACCCAAAGTGTACATAATTGTAAAATGTTACTGCTATTCTGATGCTTCATTCCGCTGTCAAAAGATTTTTAAAAAGCTCTTATTATCTTATAGTGAAAACCTTACAATGCCATGAATGCCATTCTATTAATTGCCCAAATTTTGAAGAATAAAGTTATTTTATCACCATCTATTAGATACATTTGTATCATGCAATGAGCCTCTAGACCTGGAGATCTTATGAAGGGTTGAACTGTGCCTTTCCCGATTTCTCTTCAATAAATGAACCCTGGGCCTATTGTGCAGAATTGGAACTGTCAATGAGAGGCAGTCTTGGGTGCAGGCAGGGGTTCAGTCCTCGATACGTGCTGTTGGATCCGCCACCCGACGTGATCCTGCCACTTGCGGGTTCGACCCATGCGGGTTTGCAGATGAGCAGGAATGCCCTAGGAAAATTATTCTAATGTACAAAGCAAACAATTAACTTTGAACCTAACCCAGAATTCTAGTCTTGAAGGCCAGCACATGGGTTTCCTGAGTTCTCTGCAACTTGCCAGGATCAAAGGGGCGACATCACATTGTGGAGTGATTGTTGGCGTGCTCGGAAACCTTTAAAAAGTGAAATCACAAAGATGTAGTCAGCCAACCTGAACATTTGTACTTGCAAGATTAGCTATGAGAGCCTGAATTCATTGCCTTGAGGATCAGTTTCAATTTCTGGTCGTACTTTCATTGCCATTTCATAATTTCTTTACTGTCGGCCTTCACCGCAGCACAGCAGTAACCTATGCAGCAGTAGCCTAGACTTCTGATGAGGAGCAGCCACATCACCAGCAACACCAGAAGCAGCAACAACACCGAAAACAGCTGCCTTCTCCACAGCCAATGCCACTTCACAGGGCAGAGGGGATGATGCAGAGCTGTAGCTTGAAAGAGGAAATACCTCTGGTACAGGATCTACATACAAGTGCAAACTCTAATAAAGAATTTAATTTATTAACATAATACCATCAACATTGTTAGACACACCCAAATTAATTCCCCTGCACAACAATTAATACGTTGCAAACCATGCTTTATAAAACATGATTTTATGTATTTACTAGTTGGAAAACACAAATTTAATTTTCAAGAGACTGCGGCAACATTCCAGTGACTTAAACAGCAGACTCAAGATGGTTGAACACTTGCATCGTTTCACCAGACAAATTCCAAAGCTATTAAATGAAACTAGACTGTCCAGAAACCCCAGAAAAACCACTACCTTTAAGGAGTGTGAATGGGATCATCTCCTTACCCATTCAAAGAAGATCCCAGCAATTATATGGGAAGGGACTGTGCATTAAATGTAATCACCTCCAGAAATGAACTCTGGTTGAAAAAGGAATTCACCCATCCATAATCTAATCAAGTCAGAATCATCCACCTGGAATGCACTGTCGATGCCCATATCTGGGTAACTGGGAAGTTGATGAGAGTGATGGTCATGTAAGAGGCCGGCTGACTCTCTTTTGTGTTTTAAGAAATTGTTTTCTCTAGACTTGAGACAGAAGCAGAGAGGCCATTGGGTGAGCCTTCCTTTCTTTCCCCATCCATCTTGTAAGCTCTTGTCTCCTCTGAGACTATCTATGTACCGTAGGCAGAGATTCTTTAAAATGTCAACACAACATCTTTAAACTGCCACAACGCCTTAATCCTGATGGACCACTGAGCCAGCGTGGAACCATCCAAGACATCAATGTGCATGACCCGTATATCTTTATCTTTTATCAGACTCCAGGCAGCCTCTTTAATCTATCCTCCCATTTTATAACATATCCCAGTGTTTGTATGTTTGTATGTATGTAAAAGTTGGAGCATTTTTATTATTTTTCTTAAACCAGCTAAAGTGCAATAGACACTATTCTTTTCAAAAAAAATCAAGAAAACCTCTCTGTTGGTGTATTTTACAGTCACAGCACTCACTCAATAAGCAAGCATATCCTTTTTTAAAAAAAAAGAGCTTTTGCAGTCAGAAGACTGAAATTATCCGACTCCATTTAATTTAATCCTAACAGGTCTTTCTCATTCAATCCCTGTGAAGTACAACCCCTGTAGGCAGACTGCTCATGCCTCTGCTGTGAGAACTCGGGATCAGACACCCTCTGGGTTTTGCAGCCAGAGAGCGCCACCAAAGACTGCAGCCACTAGCAAAGACAGACTTGATAACTGAGGCTGGAGGCAGCACTTGTGGTTCTGTTTGTGGGCATGGGTCAATGGATGAGAATGGAAACACCCTGAGAAGAATCCTTGTGTTATGATCCAGTTGATGTTAGTACTGGGCGGGAAGGTTCCAGAATGGAACCTTGGCTCAAAAGACTAACTTTTCCTATTTTTTAGAAAATGTGCATGAACAGAGTCATAGGATTGCCAATTAGATGTTAACAACAAAAATGAATGATTAAATATGGAAAATTTGACTATAATGTCATACGTCTTCATTTCCCTTATACACAGATTTTAAGGATAACACGGGGTACAAAATATATCTTTTGCTAAAATGTTCTCAGTTAAGGGCAGCATGGTAGCGCAAGTGACTAACACTGTGGCTTCACAGCGCCAGGGTCCCAGGTTCGATTCCCCACTGGGTCACTGTCTGTGCGGAGTCTGCACGTTCTCCCCATGTCTGCGTGGGTTTCCTCCGGGTACCCTGGTTTCCTGCCACAGTCCAAAGATGTGCAGGTTAGGTGGATTGGCCATGCTAAATTGCTCTTAGTGTCAAAAAGGTTAGGGGGGGTTATTGGGTTATATTGGGGATAGGGTGGAAGTGAGAGCTTAAGTGGGTTGGTGCAGACTCGATGGGCCGAATGGCCTCCTTCTGCACTGTATGTTCTATGTTCTTAATGCACAATCCCTGTAACCCAACAGGCTGTAACACCACACTCAGAAACCCAAGTGGCAGATGTCACCCAATCAAACCTCTGTGGATTTATCCTCAACTGCCCCAGGTGATTATTACACCGAGAACCAGCTGATTTCACTGGATTTCCCATGATTTACAACTTTTGTTCCAGTATTCCTTTGTCTTGAATAGCCACATGCTCTTTCACATAATCTCTCAAGGAACCAGTCATCACTTGATTCCCAATTACTTCAACATTTAATTCAAAGGCTGTATGTAGTAAGGTATGTAGTAAGATATCATCAACCTTAAGATTGCTACAAATACCTCTGGCTTCTCAGATCTGCCCTTTTCAGCTCTAACTTTTGAATTTCAATTCCAGTTCTTCTGTTCCTTTAACTTCAGTTTCCTGAAACTCCTCTTATAATTCCCTAGTTTCTAGAACTAACTGTCCTTTAGTTTCTGGGCCTTGCGTTGCTGCTCATTACTCTATTGCCCTGCTTCTGGCAGAGCTGAGTGAGCTGTTCTCTCTCTACCTTCTTAGCTCTGACTGCCAATGGGTTCAGTTAAACTAAAAACACAAAGGATGGGATTCTCTGGCCTCCCCTCACCATTAGCCAGTGGCAGTATCTGCTGGTTCCGCTGTTATGAAAGACCATAGTTTTGCTTTGGATCTCAAACAACGTTGAGTCAGAGTACAGGAGGGTGATGGAGAACCAAGTGGAGTGGTGTAACGACAACAATCTCTCTCTCAGCGTCAGCAAAACTAAGGAGCTGTTTATTGACTACAAGAAGAGAAGTATCGTACACACCCCCAGTCTGCATCAATAGTGCCGAGGTGGAGATAATTGACAGCTTCAAATTCTTAGATATTCACATCACCAACAATATGCCCTGGCCCACCCATGTTGATACTCTGACCAAGAAAGCACAACAGCTCCCACACTTCCTCAAGAAACTAGGGAAATGCGGCAGTCCACTTTGACTCTTCTAATCTTTCCAGATGCACCATAGAAAGCATCCTATCTGGCTGCACCACAGCCTGGTACGCCAACTACTCAGCCCAAGACCGTAAGGAACTATAGAGAGTTGTGAACACAGCCCAATCCATCACGCAAACCCGCCTCCCATCCATTTACTCTGTCTACATGTTCTGCTGCCTTGGCAAAGCGGGATTATAATCAAAGACTCCTCTCTTCCAACCTCTTCCATTGGGCTTGAGATACAAAAGTCTGAGACCATGGATTGACAGATTCAAAAACAGCTTCTTCGCCGCTGATACCAGAACCCTGAATGAACCTCTTATGGACTGAACTGACCTTTCCGCGCATCTTCTCTACTGTGTAGCATTACGCTCCGTATGCTTCACCCGATGTCTATGTATTCACTTCGTGTATTTATCATATGTCCTCTGTTTTTCATGTGTGGACTGATCTGCCTGGACTGTACGCAAAACAGTACTTTTCACACCTGCAAAGTCTGGTGCAACAAAGAAAAAACAACCTCAAAAACTTATGGCGAGATTGTGGAGATATTGTAGGGCCATTTCTCACCAAAACCAGATGATCTGGTGAGAATTCAGATTCCCACTGGGGGATGTTCTGACTTAGCTAAGGTTGTATGCCAAACAGCACCTCACTCGTATATTGTTAAAGCGACTGATGGTTCTGCTCTAAGAAGAAACCGACGTGCTCTTTTGAAAGTCAAGTCTTCTCAAACATTATTTCCATGCATTGAATTTGATGGTAATTAATTGCATACTACTACAAGACCTGATGACAAACAAGGTGACTTCCAGAAGATATTGGAAACATCTGCAATTCAGTCGACTGGATTGAGGAGATCATCACGAATCAGAAAGAAACCTGAAAGACTTTTGTAAAAAACTTTAACAAATTTTGACTCACTTGTTAACTTTTTGGTATACATAATCAATGTATAATGTAATATTGTTACTTATATTATACTGTTTGTTACTGTACAAACATCAAAAAAGGGGGATTAATAATACGTATAATGTAAGGAGTGTAAAGGGTCAACAAGATGACGTTCTTGTATGTCAGCACTAGATGGCACCGCAGAGTAGTCTTATAAAGGCTGCGTCTCTAGGTATTCTGGGAGAAGGTTATGAAGAAGGACAGTGAGAGGTTGAGATAGATTGTTTTTTTTTATAAATAATTTCTATTCAAATTTTTCAACAACAAATTTTCTCCCAACAGTTAAAGTAAACAAGGTGTAAAACTAAACAGAAACAGAAATCCCCCAATACAAAGTAATAAATTAATAACTAATAACAATGCAAGAAAGAAAAAGAAATAGCAAACACACCGTCGCAAAAACAAAACCCCTTAACAAATCCCGAACCCCCCCCCCGGTTGCTGCTGAGACTGACCACCCTCTACCTCTCCGCCAGGAAATTGAGAAAAGGCCGCCACCGCCGGAAGAACCCTTGTACCGACCCCCTCAGGGCAAACTTAATCTTTTCCAGTCTGATGAACCCGGCCATGTCAGTGATCCAGGCTTCCGGGCTCGGGGGCTTCGCGTCCCTCCACTATAAGAGAATCCTACGTCGGGCTACTAGAGATGCAAAGGCCAGTATACCGGCCTCTCTCGCCTCCTGCACTCCCGGCTCCGATGCTATCCCAAAGATCGCGAGCCCCCAGCCTAGCTCCACCCTGAAACCGACCATCTTGGACAAAGTCCCCGCCACCCCCTTCCAAAACCCCTCCAACACCGGACATGCCCAGAACATGTGGATGTGGTTCACCAGGCCTGCCGAACACCTCCCGCACCTGTCTTCCCCCCCAAAGAACCGGCTCATCCTGGCCCCAGTCATGTGCGCCCTATGCAGCACCTTCAGCTGAATTAAGCTGAGCCATGTGCAAGAAGAGGACGAGTTCACCCTCCCCAGGGGAGATAGATTGTTAGCTGTACTAAAAAGATATTATAGATTTCTGTAACATAGATTTTATACTGTTGTTTTATTATCTATTACATAGTGAAGTATGCGAACCATTTGAAATAGTGTAAAATAAACTAGCTTTGTTTCAAATACATAGCTTGATGTTCTTTGTCAAGTCTACAACTTTTAGCCACCTTGGAGAACTAAAGAAAGAACATCACAACACTTCGAAATTATTTCAGCAGCGGGGAACTGAACTCATTGGTGAGACCGGCTCCTCAGAGATCGGGCCGCCATTTTGAACAGGTACTCCGATCTCTAAGTGAACTTGAGGATCCCCACACACCACCAACCCCCCCTGCATACATGAGCATTAGTACCCCCCGAAGTGAGGACACACTGCTACTCTGCTATGGGCTTGCTGAGGACCCCCTTGTCCTTTTCAGGCCTTCACACCCACTGTATAGGGACCCCTCCTTTCAGGATCCCCAGCCTTCACTCCCCCAACCTTTACGAGACCCCTTCATTGCAGCCCACAACCCCACCCCTCCATACTTCATAACCCCACTCATCTCCCTTTTATGGGAATGGCCTCCCTTAGACCCTGACCCTTGGCAGCGCCTCCCTGGCGCCCAAGCACCCCGGCACTGTGACCCTGCCACCCTGGCAGTGTCCCTGCCAGTAGGCAGTGCCACCCAAGCACCTTGGCAGTACCAGGATGATGGTGTCAGGCTGGCAGTGCCAAGGTGCCAAGGTGCCCGGTGCCACAGCCAGAGCCGTGCCCTGAACCTGACCACCCAGCGGTCTCCAATGACCTGTGAGACCCTGGGAAACCTTTTAGGTGCCATTTGGGCCCAGAAGCTTGAGCACTAACATTTCCCACCGAGGTGTGTGTATCTGCGCTAGTGGAGGGTGGGGATGACAGCTGTGCTGCGACTATAACAGTTGCATCCTCGGAGTTCTCCTCCGAGGTGTTCTCCTCGGAGTCAGGAGAGGGGGCCGCCCGGGATGGCTGTCTTGTGGCTGACCTTCTGCGCTGGTGGAGGGTGGCGATCGGAGCTAAACGGCGACCGGTCGGTGCCTCGCTGGAAAGTCCATTAGTTCCTGGGAGACCAGAGAATCTGGCGCTTGCATGCATATTTAAATGATTCTGTTGAACCTCTTGAGGCATCTTGAGCATCACAAAACTCATTCAATGGCCTCACCACGATGCCACGTCGGGGCAACTAGCCCATTAAATTGCGGCCTGTAAGGTTGAATTGAATTGCAGATAATTTTGTAATTATGGATTTGCACATTCTAAGAATTAAGTCAAGCCTGTCTAAATATATTTCTGCTCACTTTGTTCTGGTGCAAGATAATTATATCTAGTTTAGGTTATTTATAATCAAGCTTGGATAAAACTTTTGCGAATATAATTTTCATTCAAGATCCTAAAGTAACCGTGAACTCAAATTGCATTTCATTGTAGACCAACATTTAAGATGAACTAAGAGGCCTGAAATATTAAATATGATTTTTTTCATAAGTTCAGTTTGGCAAACAGCTCAGACTATTTTTAATAATGACCATTTTTATTTTATTTTCCATTTAATGCTAGCAAATGTGAGTCCTCAGTGACGGTTCTCAGTCCCCGGGTGAAGGGTTGACAGGCAGATTGGAGGGATCCCCCATCTATTCTGGTGATAAATCAAAACACTTTCATCAAGTTTTTAAAAATAGTATTTATTTCAGAATGCAGTTCATGGGAAAGCTGGAAAAAAAAGGAGGAAATAGGTCAGGTAACAAACCAGATTATGTCAGAGAGCTTTTACTGATCATAAATGTCTTGTGGCATTGGATTAGCCGATATTACTTAATACCACAAGCTTTCAGAAATTCTTACGCTGTTTTTATATCTCCATGGATTTGATTTGAAGACAGTAAGTCTAATTGAATTATCAAGAAGGAAAATTACCCTTTGAATGTTAGATTCAGAGAACGTGCAAAGGAAATGTTATTATGGAATATTATATTTTTGGCAAATTTGTCAAAGCGAGTAACATTAGTATATAGATTTGCAATTGTGGAATGATTGCCTTTTAATCCAGTTCAAAGCTGAAGTTAAGAGAATAAAGCCTTTTGTGAAATCAAGAAAAGGTAGAGAGGCACTGAACGAAATTCAGGAGGCTGTGATCACCCCTTCAGGTGAGAAGGTAGATCAGGTAAATTTCATTACTGTTCATTTCACTCAGTCTATTGTGCCAAGATAAATAGCATTGCAGAATGAATGAAAACACAAATAAAATATGGTTGTTCGAAATCCGAAACTGAAGGAGCAAACAATGAAACTTTCAAAAGATCATTGAGTGTTTATGGAGAGGACTGATTAACATTTCAGAGTGGAATGTTTGTAAGAATTGGATGGAACTGATGTCCCAGCAGCCTCCTGGGATGTCCACCAGAGCCTGAGGCTCCATGACGCAAAGTGGGGACCTCCGGCAGAAAATGTGCCTCTGTGGTTGCAATGGAGACCAAGTACCTGCTTGAACATAGAACATAGAACAGTACAGCACAGAACAGGCCCTTCGGCCCTCAATGTTGTGCCGAACAATGATCACCCTACTTTAAACCCACGTAACCCGTATACCCGTAACCCAACAATCCCCCCATTAACCTTACACTACGGGCAATTTAGCATGGCCAATCCACCTAACCCGCACATCTTTGGACTGTGGGAGGAAACCGGAGCACCCGGAGAAAACCCACGCACACACAGGGAGGACATGCAGACTCCACACAGACAGTGACCCAGCCGGGAATCGAACCTGGGACCCTGGAGCTGTGAAGCATTGATGCTAACCACCATGCTACCGTGAGGCCCCACTTGGTCCACATAAAAATGTATTTAGTGGTCACCCTTCCGAGGGCACCTCTGAGGTTGGCGCGCTTGCATTCTCCTTGCCGCCACAGCAGCGGCTACCTCTCCCCATGGTGCTACTGAGTCTCCAGAACTCTGGGCCCTCTGATTGGCCTGGTCATGTAGAAGGCTTGGCTGATGCCATCCTTAATTGATCACCTCCTCTGTTTGCTGGTTATTAATTGACTCCTCCTGGCCATAGAGGGGGAGAAGTTGTTTTAGGATGCTCATTTTTACTTGTGGGTTCTAGGTGTGGAGTTTGTTACTAAGCAGCCTGTAGACTTATTCTGATTAACATTTGTTTACACCACAACAGGTTACAGAGTAGGCATGTTGCTCCAGGGTGTGTTGTTCTAACTCTCTCTCTTGATTCTAAGACATGACTGACTGGTTCAATGGTGCATCATCATCTATAATCATATCTCAGCATATCCCATTTGTTAACCCTTGATACTACACCTCCCCCAGTTTTTTGTAACTCCCTTTTTACAACTACAGAGTGTACCCAGCTCTCAGTCCTACCCTGTCCCTCTTTCCAAGTCTCAGTCTTGGGGAATTCAATCACCCACAGTATTCTTGGCCATTAGGAAAGACATCTTGGTGACATGAGGCTTTCCTCCTGCATCTGGGAGAATATCATCATCTGCATAATTAGACAGCAATTTAACAGCATTGTGGGGAACTAGAGCGTACATTTCAGCATGATTAGATTGCAAGGACAGCAAGGGGTTTTTCAACAAAAGACTGATCCAAGAGAATAGACTGAAGAACATTGACCGTTGGATCCCCTGGGACAAGAGGAGAAGAACTTCGAACTTCCTGAAGAACTTGTTCTCTCAAGGGACATAGCAAAAGACCTCCAGAAGAGGAATGATCTTCAACACCAGGGAAGACTGTCGCAACCATATCATTCACTGGTACATTGAAGACTGAGAAGATATTGAAGACGTCAGATTTCAATGAATTTAAATGGCGAAGGTTAAAATGACAAAATTCCTGTAAGCCTTTCAGGAAAAGATGAAGGGATGATTTCCTGATAGTATCTTGGGAGGATTGTTCACTTTCTGTAGGCAGTGATAAGAACAACCACACTTCCCTCTCTGTGAAGTTGCTTCACTCAGGGCAATGGGAAGAATTGTTGAGGATGTGGAGACAAGACATCAACCATAAGGAGACAAATTCCCTGTAGACGATTAACTCAGAGATAAGATTGCTGGACATTTTCTGCTGCTTCAGAAGTGCTGCAGATTCTGTGCTGACTTCCACAAAAACAAATCATCCTCTAGGACCTCAACCTCTAAGACATCAAACAGTGCTGCAAGGGTTTCTTCCTCTTCACTTTCTTCTAGGAAGAGTAAATTCAAGTCCAGCAGGTCTTCATTGGGATGGCCACTGCCTGCTGCAGTATCTCCTGTAACTGCCACCTCTGACTTAACTTCATAAAGAACTGAGTGATTCATAATTTCAATCTCTGCCAGAGTCTAGTGGATGTTATCTCTGTGAAAAAAAGGAACTTACAGCTGATTACACCTTGATTTTTTTTCACTCAGGTATTACTACCTCTGGTTACAATAGCTTTTTTGCTATTGGAAGTGAAGTTTGTGTGGCATTTTTAAATATACATTTACAGGATGTGGCCATCGCTGGCTAAGCCAGAATTTATTGCCCTTCTGAAGGTGGTGGTTAGCTGACTTCTTGAACCGCTGCAGTCCCTGAGGTGGCGATACATCCACTCTGCTGTTCGGGAGGGAATTCTGGGATTTTGATCCAGCAATAATGAAGGAACGATGATATATTTCCAAGTCAGGGTGGTGAGTGAGTTGTACGGGAACCTCCAGATAGTGGGGTTCCCAGGTATATCCTGCTCTTATCCTTCTAGATGGTAATGGTCATGTGTTTGGAAGATGTTGTCTAAAGAACTTTGGTGAGTTACATAGAATTTACAGTGCAGAAGGAGGCCATTCGGCCCATTGAGTCTGCACTGGCTCTTGGAAAGAGCATCCTACCCCCTACCCAAGGTCAACACCTCCACCCTATCCCCATAACTCAGTAACCCCACCCAACACTAAGGGCAATTTTGGACACTAAGGGCAGTTTATCATGGCCAATCCACCTAACCCACACATCTTTGGACTGTGGGAGGAAACCAGAGAACCCGGAGGAAACCCACGCACACACGGGGAGGATGTGCAGACTCCGCACAGACAGTGACCCAAGCCGGAATCGAACCTGGGACCCTGGAGATGTGAAGCGATTGTGCTAGCCACAATGCTACCGTGCTGCCCTGAGTTCCTGCAGTGAATCTTGTAGATGGTGCACATGGCTGCCACTGTTCGTCGGTGGTGGAGGGTTTGAATGTTTGTGGAAGGGGGTGCAATAAAAGTGGGTTGCATTGTCCTGGATGGTATCAAGCTTCGTGAGAGTTGCTGGAGCTCCACTCATCCAGGCAACTGGAGAGTATTCCATTAAACTCCTGACTTGTGCCTTGTAGACGGTCAACAAGCTTTGGGGAATCAGGAGGTGAGTTAGGCTGCAGGATTCTTAGCCTTTGACCTGCTCTGATAGTCATTTCCTTATATGGCTAGTCCAGTTCAGTTTCTGGTCAATGATAACTCTCAGGATGTTGATAGTGGGGGATTCAGCGATGGTAATGCCATGAATGTCAAGGGGCAATCGTTTGATTCTCTATTTTTGGAGATGATCATTACCTGGTACTTGCGTGATGTGAACGTTACTTGCCACTTGTCATCCCAAGCCTAGATATTTTCCCGTGAACCCTGCTTCTTATTCTGTTCCTCAATACCATGGCACCTCCTTGGCAGTGAGCTTGCATAATGGTTCACACTCTGAAAACAAATTAGACCAAAAAGTTGTGATATACTTCACAAATGCAATGAGTTAATGCACTATTTCACATCTTTTGTTTGCTGCATCAATACTACAGCTCTCACCTAGTCAGGATCTGGGTGTTGAACTTTTGCCGTCAATACATGACCTATGTACTTGACTTCAGACATCTTCAGTTGCAATTTGTTTTTGTTCAGCTTCAGGTTCCTTGGCAAGCTCTCCCCAGCAGTTGTATTAAATTCTGATCATGGTCAGCTATGGATTCTTACATTGTGTCTTCACACTTATAGGCTAGTAGATCATCCACTATGGCTTCCACTTTGGGAAGATCACGGACTATCTCATGCTGCTGTATCGATGCACTTCTGGAGCCGTGGAAATGCCAAACAGCATGCATAACTATCTATGAATGTCACCCAGAACGCCATTAGAGGCTAGTTTAGCGCAGTGGGCTAAACAGCCGGCTTGTAATGTAGAACAAGACCTGCAGCGCAGGTTCAATTCCCGTACCGGCCTCCCCAAACAGGTGCTGGAATGTGGCGACTAGGGGCTTTTCACAATAACTTCATTGAAGCCTACTTGTGACAATAAGCTATTATTAGAAAGCTACTGTTATCATCCAGCTTCACTTGTCACTAACCATACTTCACATTTAGGAGAGTGAATATCTTTGCCTTGGCAAGTTGCAGCAACATTCCTTCGAAGGTTGGCATGGGGAAATGAGATCTCTTCCCTTTATTCAGGTTCTTTGGGCTTAAATATACTTGCAGCTTTCCAGGCTGTTTCACCGCTAACACGCTGCTAATCCAGTCTGTTGGAGTTGCCACTTTTTTGATTACCCTCTGTTTTCCGCTCTTCAAGCCTGTCTTTTAGGCTTGAATTGAGGGCAGCTGGAATTCTTCTCGACAAATGCCGAATTAGTCTTACACTCCTCATCTACCTCTAGGATATTCTCCTGGTAGACATCCTAACCCTGTAAACACATCTTCGTACTGTTCTTGGATTTGTTTGATGGTAAATGGTTTTGTGTGTTGCAACAAGTTGTGTTTTCATGTTCGGGGTTACCAGCCTAAGCTTTAGATTGTCTTCAACTAAAATGAGTGGATGTTGAATCACATTTATGACATGGAACTCTAGATCTTCCTCCTTGCCATTGCATTGGGATCTCAGACTAATTTGTCCTCTTGATATTAATATTGTGCCATCATATAACCTCAACCTTACTTTTGGGTGCTTCACTTTTGGATCACCATCTTGAGCTACTTCACTCAGGTCTGTGAAGGTCATGATGTTGCATGGTTCCATAAGACCATTAGACATAGGAGCAGAATTAGGCCATTTGGCCTATCGAGTCTACTCCACCATTCAACCATGGCTAATATGGGGCTGAATTCCCCGATCCCCGACGCCGAAATCGTGTTCGGTGAGGGGGAGGAGAATCCCCAATGACGCCCAAATCGGGGGTGGTAGCGCTTTCGCGGTGCTCCTGAAAAGCAGCGTATTCCAGGACGAGTTCCCAATGGCGTGGGACACGTGTGGTCTCACCCATCATGAACTCAGCGTGGCGGCTGCGGACTAAGTCCGGTGCCGCCACAGTCGGGGAGGTACGATCCTTGGGCAAGGGTAGGCTTCATTTGGGGCCGGGGGGGGGCACTGTGGGCGGGCGGTCCGGGCGGTCCGGGCGCACAAGCGCCCAAAGGGGGTACTATTTTTTGAGGTCCGGGTCCGTAAACTGAGTCCGCCTTGAAGCAGGGCGCGGCCGTTGCAGGCGCCGCCATGCGCATGCGTGGCCACGGACCCAGCAATGCTTCTGGCCGTATCGGCAGCTAGAGCTGGGAGCTCTACGCTGCCTCCCTCAACACAGACAGTGATCCGAGGGTGGAATTGAACTCGGGAAACAGCAGCAGTGCTAACCACTGTGCCCTTATCGTGCACAGTTATTCATCGGATTCTGCTGCTGACAATTCCTCAGTGCCCACCCATACAAACTTGTTTTGATCTTTTCTCACCAAACACTTGGGTACGAAATGATTTGGTTTATTGCAATTAAAGCACTGCTTTCCTCACACTGCACAATCCTTCTTTTTCTTAGCATAATGTCTTCCGCTGTCTTGCCATTTGTCTGAGATTGTTCTGCTCTTTTGGCCTGTAATGTCTCTCAGCATAATGTACCTCCGGTCTGTTCTGTCATACATTTGCTTTAGCTGATGTTTTACAACTTCTGCATTTTTACATATGCCCTATTGCTTTCTTGTGTGTAAGCTTCTCCTCTTTCAGGGGTCTCATGTCCTAAGTTTAATCTATCTTTAATCAGAACACCTTTTAGCTGTCTGAACTCACATGATTCTGCAAGCTGTGTTACAGCAACTACGTACTAATCTTTCACCATGAATGCCAGTGTTGAATACATAGCATTCATAAGTAATGTAAACCTGGGAGTTCAAAGTGTTCATTCAAGACTTTCAAAATCTCTGCAGTCTGTTTTTCTTGGTCACTGGTTACATTTAGAGTGGTACACACTGGTTGCAGACTCTCCCCAATGGCGTTCGAAGTGTGGCCACTCTAATCGGTTCTGGCTTGTTAATTAAATCTGTTGCCAGATCATAGTTTTGCCATTGCAAGTTGAAAAACCATTAATGCTGTCACATGTACCTTTCATTCCTACTGCAGAAGGGAGTGGAATATTTCCGCCATGGTCTCACCCAGAATTATACTTGCAGCCTTTTGTATGTTTTTACTTTTTCGTATCCTTTTTTGGCAGCTTTAAGCAGGTTTGAGCATTTCTGTGTGCCTTTCTGAGCCGTCTCTTCGCTGCAACATTTCCAGGGTTTAAAATTCTATTTTAAACTCCACTTCTGACGCCATGGGTGGAATTTTCCCAAAATTACACGGAGTGCTGGATCAAGGGCGTGGGAAGATCTGAAACTGAAATCTCATCAGCACAAATTGCATTTTTGGATGCTCATGAGATTTAGCAGCCATTGTGAGATTTGTGCCCATAGCTAATGAGGCCACTAGATCATGTTCCATGTTTCATGTTTAAAGACAGCATAGCTTCTCAGCATTTTCTCATTGTAGGTCTTCATTGAACTTGTCTCCAAAATGGCCGCTTACAGAGATTGCCTCATGGCAGAGGTCTCCTGACTATTGAATCAGATAGGACATGCAGACCTAATGCATATCAAAACCCAAACACGCGTGAAAGAAAGGAAGATTATGAAAATAAACTGTGTAAATATGTGTCTTCAATTTGATTCAGAACATAATTCTACATTCTCAACACCCACACAACCCCAACGAAAACAGAAACCACATTACTTATCCCACAATCCAACTACCAAATACCACAGAAATTGCCACACAATGAATAAACATCACAGAATAATGAAATAACAATAGCAATCTCCTGGAATTAGATAATTTAAAACTAGAAAAATGGTCGTTTTGTTATGCTCTTGACGTAGCATAAGCTGCTTCCTTGATGTGCACCCTGACAAAGGAAGGTTCAGACTTGGAGATAGCTTTAACACATTTATTAAACTGTTAATGATTCTCCTACTTGGATTCAACCCCCCTGTTAATCCTGCTACAGCTACTCACTACAATCCACGTGGTGGGTGTGATGTGTTTCAATTAACCCTATCTGTACTCACTAAGTGTCTCCACTGGAAAGAGAAAGATCATGTGCTGTGTCCTTATATATGGGTTGGTATAATGCCCCCCCTGTGGTAGTGCCACCTCTGTGTGTGTCGTGACTGCCCACTGGTCGTGTCCTATCTTAGTGGCCTATTGGTTGAATGTCTGTGTGTCATTATGTCTCTGGTGCTCCCTCTAGTGTTTATGTAGTGTAAGTGTATTTACATTAACCCCTTGTGTACTTACAGTGATGCATATCACCACAATGGCAACATTGATTTTACATTAGGCCTTAATCAACTATGGGAATTGTTGATGTTCAAAGCTCATTAATGATGAACATTTTAATTGTTGTGTCATCTGTTAACCTCAGGAGACAATGGACTGCGCCCAGGATGTATATCACTTCTGGGTTGAATGTAATCTGTTGTGTGGAAGTCAATTTGTGAATGGCAATTCCTTCTGTAGCTGGTACAGATGAATAACAGTAGTCCGAGATCGATTGATATCTTTGTCCTTCCAGCAGGTTCTCTTTTCCGCAACCTTTAACCTTATGTTTTTGCGTCACCCTGCCTGACTGCTTGTCTTTAGGATGCCCCCTCAGCAGCAAGGAATTCCCATGCACTGACTCTGATCCTCATCAACTTGAGGTCTTGCTTACTGACACCCTTGTATTGTAGATATGGATGGCCTGTTGGTAGCAAGGTCACGATAGACAATGGGCGGGATTCTCCATCCCGCCACACCCGTTTCTGGTGCCCCCGTTGACAGTGATATTCTCCCTCCTGGCAGCCATTGTTCGCACCCCCATGCCATCGGGAAATCTGTGGGCGCGAGTGCACTGCCGGCGAAATGGAGGATTCCGCCAATGGCGTAACCAGCCCCATATCTTTGGAGATGCAGTCATTATCCATTTGGCTCCTGTGACTCACTAATGGAGTTGCTGCTGACTCTATAATAATAATAATCTTTATTGTCACAAGTAGGCTTACATTAACACATCAATGAAGTTACTGTGAAAAGTCCCTAGTCGCCACATTCCGGCGCCTCTTCGGGTACACAGAGGGAGAATTCAGAATGACCAAATTACCTAATAGCATGTCTTTTGGTACTTGTGGGAGGAAACCGAAGCACCCGGAGGAAACCAACACAGACACAGGAAGAATGTGCAGACTCTGCACAGACAGTGACCCAAGCCAGGAATCGAACCTGGGACACTGGTGCTGTGAAGCATAGTTCTACTGTGCTGCCCATAGAGGGCAAACATGTTGGGGATCCCTGCATGTCCTTGCCCACTGGTGCACATCCATATTTGGCTCTCTGTCTTGAAGGAGATGTCCAATATCCATCCGAGGCAGCAGAAGTGGAAGTCAAGCCACTTTTCTTGACTTGGATAAATTGTTGACTTCATAATTGCATACATGACTCACTACTGCAAAGGAGGGAGCTGGTTAGTTTGCTGTTGGTTCACACCCATCTTCTCAACTTTCACAAGGCAGCTGTGACCTTGACAATCCTGGTGTAGATTTGGGCATCAAGGAACAGGTTATTTGGTGATTGTTATCCAAGGTACATGATGATTCTGCCGAGTGAGATTGTTGATGCTGATGGAAACATCACCAATAGTAGTCTAAAGTAGCTCTAGTCATTTTGGGTCTTAATCTAGTTTATTGTAAGAATTACTTATTACTCTCTAGCAGGATAGCTATGCTCATTTAATGGGCCATTAAAGACATGAAAGATTCAAGTTTCAGAACTATAATGTGAACTACTTCCTTCATACATGGGCCATCTTAGTTTATATCTAAGTAACCCCAATACAAAGGAAAACTATCACTGCATGAAAAATGTCAGTATTATAATTAATAGCACTGTATCTATTTTTTATTCTTTGTGTTGGCAAGGCCAGAATTTAGTGCCCATCCCTAAATGCACTTGATTGTGACATTATGTATAATGTGTAGCACATAAAGGGTTCATGTAATACTCTAATCGACCACTAAATGGGGCTAGGGAGCAGATCTATAAAATGGAATGCCTCTCGGGCTTCTGTGAGAGTGTCGAGAAGGCAGGTGAGAGTTCGTGAGAATAGTAGAGCAGAGAACAATTTAAGATATAGTGCATGAGATAGATGTTAGTATAGTGTATATTATAGTTTAGTTATAATATTGCTTGCTTTAAGAAGTGATTGAACTGTATAATAAGTAGTGTAATAAATTTAGCTTTGTTTATTAGACTTAGCTTTTGTGGTCTTTGTGTACACTACAAAATCCATTCTGAGTAATAGAAGCACAAAGTGATGAGCTGCCTTCTTCTACCCATTTGAAGTTTTTTTTTTTGCCTTTACTGTCCACGACTAAAATACAAAGATAACTGAAATAATTAGCTTAACATTGTGAACTTCTAGAATTTGCATTTGAGATCAATTTAAGTTTAGACAGATTAATTAACTTTGCTGTGATAAATTTCAGATTAAATTTCTTTTGTTTAAGCGAGTGATTGTGGACTTGGAGATATTTCAAACCAAAATCAATAAATCCAGGGAAGGGCCTGATGGCTCAGTTATTGCTCTTTTTTCAAGGGTGACAGTGATAGTTGGGTGTAAGGTTGTAACAAGACTACAAAGAAAAATGCTGCTGTTAACACAGGTCTGGTATTAGAAAATGCTTGATTAAGCTCATGTCATCTGTTTTTCTTCCAAATGCATTTCTCTATAAACTTATCAAATCCATGTTCAGTTTTCTTTATCTGGTCAAATCTGCCGTTCAAGTTTAAAACTGCATTTGTTGGTTTATCCTCTGTACATGCAGCAAAAGAAAGACAAATAATGAATTTGATTAAATTTGAAATGAGAGAGTCAGGGAAAAAAATCTTTATTCATGTATTTACATGAGGTTAGTATGAAAATATATGCTGAAACTTTCTTTTTCTTCAGCCTTTTAAGCAAAGGTGTCCAATTTTGTCATCTGGTTGTTTGGTAGGGTTTCGGTGGGTGACTGCTAAGAATGATATGTGCCCAGAAGGTTCTAGCAGGGCAAGAGTTATAGCTGGGGGAAGGGCAATTATGATGCCATTAGACATGACTTAGGATGTGTAGGTTGGGGAAGTAGGCTGCAAGGGTTGGGCACACTGGATATGTGGAGCTTGTTCAAGGAACAGCTATTGCATGTTATTGATGAGTACGTACCAGTCAGGCAGGGAGGAAGGGGTCGAGCGAGGGAAGCGTGGTTTACCAAAGAAGTGGAATCTCTTGTTAAGAGGAAGAAGGAGGCCTATGTGAAGATGAGGCATGAAGTTTCAGTTGGGGCGCTTGATAGTTACAAGGAGGAAGGATCTAAAGAGAGAGCTAAGACGAGCAAGGAGGGGACATGAGAAGTCTTTGGCAGGTAGGATCAAGGAAAACCCAAAAGCTTTCTATAGGTATGTCAGGAATAAAAGAATGACTAGGGTAAGAGTAGGGCCAGTCAAGGACAGTGGTAGGAAGTTGTGTGTGGAGGCTGAGGAGATAAGCGAGATACTAAATGAATACTTTTCGTCAGTATTCACTCAGGAAAAAGATAATATTGTGGAGGAGAATGCTGAGACCCAGGCTATTAGAATAGATGGCATTGAGGTGCGTAGGGAAGAAGTGTTGGCAATTCTGGACAAGGTGAAAATAGATAAGTCCCCGGGGCCTGATGGGATTTATCCTAGGATTCTCTGGGAAGCCAGGGAAGAGATTGCTGAGCCTTTGGCTTTGATTTTTAGGTCATCATTGGCTACAGGAATAGTGCCAGAGGACTGGAGGATAGCAAATGTGGTCCCTTTGTTCAAGAAGGGGAGTAGAGGTAACCCCGGTAACTATAGGCCGGTGAGCCTAACGTCTGTGGTGGGTAAAGTCTTGGAGAGGATTATAAAAGATACGATTTATAATCATCTAGATAGGAATAATATGATTAGGGATAGTCAGCATGGTTTTGTGAAGGGTAGGTCATGCCTCACAAACCTTATCGAGTTCTTTGAGAAGGTGACTGAACAGGTAGACGAGGGTAGAGCAGTTGATGTGGTGTATATGGATTTCAGTAAAGCGTTTGATAAGGTTCCCCACTGTCGGCTATTGCAGAAAATACGGAGGCTGGGGATTGAGGGTGATTTAGAGATGTGGATCAGAAATTGGCTAGTTGAAAGAAGACAGAGAGTGGTAGTTGATGGGAAATGTTCAGAATGGAGTTCAGTTACGAGTGGCGTACCACAAGGATCTGTTCTGGGGCCGTTGCTGTTTGTCATTTTTATAAATGACCTAGAGGAGGGCGCAGAAGGATGGGAAATTTGCAGACGACACTAAAGTCGGTGGAGTTGTAGACAGTGCGGAAGGATGTTGCAGGTTACAGAGGGACATAGATAAGCTGCAGAGCTGGGCTGAGAGGTGGCAAATGGAGTTTAATGTAGAGAAGTGTGAGGTGATTCACTTTGGAAAGAATAACAGGAATGCGGAATATTTGGCTAATGGTAAAATTCTTGGTAGTGTGGATGAGCAGAGGGATCTCGGTGTCCATGTACATAGATCCCTGAAAGTTGCCACCCAGGTTGATAGGGTTGTGAAGAAGGCCTATGGTGTGTTGGCCTTTATTGGTAGAGGGATTGAGTTCCGGAGCCATGAGGTCATGTTGCAGTTGTACAAAACTCTAGTACGGCCGCTTTGGAGTATTGCGTACAGTTCTGGTCGCCTCATTATAGGAAGGACGTGGAAGCTTTGGAACGGGTGCAGAGGAGATTTACCAGGATGTTGCCTGGTATGGAGGGAAAATCTTATGAGGAAAGGGTGATGGACTTCAGGTTGTTTTCGTTAGAGAGAAGAAGGTTAAGAGGTGACTTAATAGAGGCATACAAAATGATCAGAGGGTTAGATAGGGTGGACAGCGAGAGCCGTCTCCCGCGGATGGAGGTGGCTAGCACGAGGGGACATAGCCTTAAATTGAGGGGTAATAGATATAGGACAGAGGTCAGAGGTGGGTTTTTTACGCAAAGAGTGGTGAGGCCGTGGAATGCCCTACCTGCAACAGTAGTGAACTCGCCAACATTGAGCGCATTTAAAAGTTTATTGGATAAGCATATGGATGATAAGGGCATAGTGTAGGTTAGATGGCCTTTAGTTTTTTCCATGTCGGTGCAACATCGAGGGCCGAAGGGCCTGTACTGCGCTGTATCGTTCTATGTTCTATTGCAACTAGATCAAGATATCGTAGACAAGACATTTCAGCAAGTTACTGACTCAGAATTGCATCTCCTCGCGTTTTCTCTCTGTCTCTGATATGCGCTAGCTCTCATAGGAGGCCGCATTGTTTTTCATTTGGTTTTGCCTGCTGCGGTGTCCCCAGCGAGCTTCTCTCAGGATTCAAAGTCCATGTCAAAACTCTTAAGTGAAGCCTTCAGAGAATCCATGTAGTGCTTCTTTTGACCACCTTGAGAGCGCGCCCCAGATTCAAGCTCTCCACAGAAGATTCACTTTGATAAGTGTGTGTCAAGTATTCTGCCGACATCACCATCACAACTCAGTTGTCGTCGTCTCATTATGGTGTGGATGCCTCGCATGCCACCTCAGTGTCTGTTATGCCGTCCTGCTTTCAGAAACCTAAAACCGATAGGAGTATCTTAAAAGGTACAAGAAACCATTTTGGAGATTTTAACATTCATGAGAAAAACAAGTTTGTATAACTCATAATAATCATTCGAAAAAGAAACAAAAAAGCACCGAATTGCGGGGGTAACAAGATGGATCGAATATAGGCTTGGCGGTGAGGGTGGTGATAAATGAAATATTTTCCTTCAGAGGGAAAAGTAACCAGTGATTTTCCACAGAGATCTGCCCTAGGACATTTGTTGGTTACTGTATTTATGATTGGTATGGAACAGAGTTCACTAGATTTTCATGTGTACCATCTGACTGTTGAGCACTTCCTGCCTAGATCATTGAAAGGAACATTGGGTGCGACATATTGGCACAAACCTCGCTTAATCTTTCCTTTCATTAATTAAATGTTACCAACGAGCAATGTTTCTTGCCTGATTTTCCTTTCTGTAGTACACTCAGGTAATCCTCAATGCTCAGGGAATAAATACAAATGTTTACTCTAGTATTTATTATAGATTGGCTGGACTAGATTTCAAGTGGCAGGATGCCCCATTGTTCTACATCCTGCCTGGTTTTCGTTTCTATTGAGCATTTTTATCTGAATGACATAAAGCCATGTAGACAAATAACACAGAACAAGGAGTGCGATTAGCCTAAAGTATCCAGAACGTGAGATGCATTGTTGTCACATTTAAAATTTTTTAAATTCCCGCCATTGACCTGAAGAGGGAGGTACACACCCAGATCTATTTGCATTCCCATCACTATTTGCATTCCCATCACTGCAGTCACCAATGTACATTTCTGAAAAGGGTGTAAGCAGCTGAATTGCGTGGAACCTCTTTAAAAAGGTAGTTCATCCTGCACTCCTCACCACTGTGGGGATGAATAGTGTTGACATTTTAATTTAAGCAGGATTGTTGTTGATATTAATCTAATAAATTAATCGGGATCAACTGCAAGCAAAGAGTGAGTGTTAAGCAAAGATGTTGTGTTAATCAGAGTTTAAGACAGTTGTAACACACCACATAGACAGCAAAAATATAGTCATGACATGGAGCGAGTGTCCACCCTTGGGAGTTTCTCTCCAGCACCTACTGTATGGAGCCTTCCAAGACTCTTTATACCCTTTTTCAGGGGTGAACCTGCGAGTCATATTGGCAGATCTTAATTGGCCTTTAAAAGTTCTCCTTTAATACAAGGTGCCCAATGGTATGCCAAGTTAATTGTCTAAAGCATGAACCAAAAACCCACTCTTGTGTTATTTTTCACCTTCCATGGGTTTCCATTTTCTTGTCAATCATGTCCTTAGCTCATCTCATCTGTAGAACTGCTTTTCTTACGTCTAAGTCATGTTCCCCATGGCTCGTTCCAATCTCCCTTAAGGTATACCACTTTTGTCCTTCAAGCTTACTTCCGGGGGCTCATTGTTGGTGTGTACCTGCTACCAGTTATTTATGGTTAAAGACACTCATCAAGCTTGTTAATAAAATGGCGATCCAGTCTAACTATTGATCTACAAGGTGATTCATTAACTATTACTTCCACACACTTTTGTATTTCGTCAGCAGCTTAATTAAACAAGGTTGAGGAAAGACCTAACACAGTTTACCCAGCTATGGTTCCTTTTCGGGCTACCTATCATTACGGAAGAATAATCATTCCACTAATTTTGTTTCCACCGAAATGAAACAGCAGTAATTTTCAGTGAAGTGAAACTTAAGCATTAACCTAATTCTCTAAACCAAACAAAATACCACGGATGCTGGAATCTGAAACAAGAACAGAGAATGCTACAAAATCACAGCAGGTCTGGCAGCATCTGCAGGGGGAGAGAACAGAGTTAACGTTTCAAGTCCTTTTGGCTCCTCATCAGAACTGAAGAACGGGAGAATGTGTAAGACATTAAACTAGCTGGGAGAGATTTCAACAAGATGTAGCAACTTTAAGAACAAAAGACAGATGGACCAATATGTGTGGGGAGGGGGTGGAGGGGGGGGGGGGGGGGGGGAGTATTACTGCATTGAGACAATAAATGTATGGGATGTTTTTTTCAAAAGGAGTTTAAGTTGGTCTCTCTAAAGTTGAACTCAATGCTGAAGTTGTGTTAGTCTGTGACCCATTCTTTATAAATGCCTCAAAACTCTTGAAATTGGACTTTGACAACCTTCATTATCGAGCCGAGACATTTGGACTGATCAACATCATCACTAGCAGCCATCATCCATCGGAACACACCGCACCGTCAGGGCAGGAAGCCTTCCGAAAGCAGCTGCGCCATTAATGAGAAGGCCCCATCCCCAACTCCTTCCAGCCACCAGGAATCAACGAGGATTTACGCATTTTGTCTCGACTCAATAGTACCGAAATATTGACCAACAAACCTTGGGACATATTAAAAATTATGTACCCCAGAAAAGACATAAAAGAAACGTGCAAATGGATAAAAAAATGAGTTAAAAGACACCCAGATCTGGAGCCCACGAAAACGCAGCCACTCCCACTTGGGCACACATCTCGTGACCCCCAACACCATTTATTCTGAAGAAAGGAAGTAGAATGATCATTGAGTAATGTCACCAGTTGTTAAAATAATAGTAATATTTCCAATTGAATTAACGTCAAGGGTGGTATTATAGCAGGAACAGTTTTAGAAAATATTGTTTGACATGAACTTATTTAGTTATAACCTGAAAAAAAATAAACTCTTCAATATGTCACACCTATTTGATGTGACACTAGCTCTCCAAAGTTCATGTTATTTTTAATCTGCATTCTATTGTGTCAGCCATATCTCAGGGAAACACCAAGGCATATGTAATGGAGAAAAATGATTGTTGTCGGTGAGACTAGTTTAGGCTTCTTTGAATGCTCCAATAATACTGGTGTTGAAGAGTGGACTTGTGTTGAGCTTAATTCAATGTCCAAACAGCTGTCTCATGACATGATGTTTTTTTTTATCACGCAGATTAAATTTGCAACGTCCTTGAAGCAAAGTATGTTGTACTGCAGAATATTTCTTACACTTCATCCCTGCACTTCCCATATTCATCTAGGCTATCTGCAGTGCTTAGTTCTTTGAGCCTATCATTTGCTTTCGTTTTCTGTTTGATCTTCTTCTGTATTCCTCTAGACAACCAAGGAGGTCTGCAAAATTTTCCTTCCCCCAGTTCAAAATTGTTACTCCTGCTTAGTCTCTGTCCTTTTCCATAGTAATATTGAATCTAACTGAATTGTGATCACTATCCCTGATATGGTCTCCAACTGTCACTTCACCCACTTGCCCTTTTTCGTTCCTCAAGACTTTCATTGGTTTTGTCATTAATTGGTTGAAAAAAAATCCTGAACACACTGCATGAATTATTCTCCCTTAGTTCCCTTTACATTGTTTCAATTCCAGTTTATATTGGAATAGTCAAAGTCTCCTACGATTATTGCCCTCTTGTTCTTACAGGCAGAAATGTACCTATATATTTGATCTTCTATCTCTCTTTCACTCTTTGGGGGCCTGTAGTTTAGTCCCAGTAGTGTGGCGTCCCCTTTTCTATTTCTAAGTTCAACCCATAAAGCCTTGTCTATTGACTTGTTTAATATATCATCCCTTCTCACAACTGGAATAGATTCTCTAACCATTAGTGCTACTCCCCCTCCTTTTTTTTATCTCCCACTTTATCCTGTCTGAAAACTCTGTATCCAGGGATATTGAGCTTTCAATTTTGCCCTTCCTTTTGCCAGGGTTCCATTATACTAACGACATCCTGTTGCCACGTGTCTGCCTGTCCCCTTAACTCATCTACCTTGTTTGTAATAGTCCTTTCATTGAAGTATAAACAGTTCAACCCCACCATTTTCCCTTGTTGCGTCCTTAACTTAAGTTGCTTGGCGGTTACGTTGTGCGACCCGCCCCTTAACCTTTTTTGCACCAAGTGGCTAAAAACACGGCGGAGGAGGCCATCCTTGGGGCCGGCAGCTTCTTTGCAATTTTCCTGCCCACTGCGCCACTCTGCAAAGAAAAGCTGGAAAATTCCGTCATTCCTGTGTGGTTTTCATAACGGAGAAATTGCTAGCACCAATCTCCACAGATCTACTTGAGAAAGGATAAGAGGTTGTTATTTTCCCCTTCCATAAACAACAACAGCTGCTTGGCCAAAAAGGCAGGTTTTAGGACCATGGTAAAGGAAGGAAAGAGAGTTAGAGACAGTTTGAGGGAGAGAATTCCACAGCTTCGAGTCTAGGCAATCGAGGGTCTCACTGTCAATGGTGGAGTGATTCAAATTGGGGATGCACAAGTTAAGATCAGAATTGGAGGAGTGCAGATACCACGGCAAGTGTAGTGCTGGAGGAGATTACAGAGATTGGGTGGGACAAGCCCATGGAGGATTTGAAAACATGGATGAGAGTTTTAAAAATAGAGCCACTGCTGGAGTGGGAGTCAACTTAATTCAGTGAACAAAAGGCGATGGGTGAAGAGGACCTGGTGCAATTTAGTACCACTATATTGCACCCGGCTGAATCGCTTATTGAAACTCCACTGAAGCTTGACAGGAGTTTCAGATGACAAACACGTACCAGAGATAAATGTGTTCTATTTTAAATTGGATTAACTGTACCTGAACTGCATGGATGGAAAACTGTTGTGTAGTTTATTTAGCAGTACACCCAAAATAGCAGGTACTTAACTCTAACTGGTGACTTTGTCATTTACAAAATGATAATGAAAATTAGTTAGCAATATTTTCCAAATTAAACAGTTGCCCAATTTAAATGTGGGTGGTTTACGCCATCAATTTAAAATTGTCATTCGGAAAATGAGATGAATGATGTAGAGATTGAGAGTTATTGGGAGCATCAAGCGGTTGTGGCAAAATCCTTGATTCCTATTAGGGAAAACTGAAAAATGTTTAAACCTACATATTTTATCAATCAATGGGAGAGAGCAGAACACTGGAATTAGCTTTTCATTGATCTAGCATATGTATGACAGACAGAATGGTCTCCTGTGTTATAGGCTTCTGAGATTCTGCGGTTCTAATTACAATGTTTGATTTGCTTAAGGAATTAGTGACATGGAAGATTTATTATATAGAATTCAAAACACTTACTGTATTCAGTTGTTAGAATGCAAGGATCCACGATCCAGAAATCGGGTCATGTTGGCTTTAAGTTTGGCAGACAGTATTGGCAATGCAATTGTATCATTATATCTCCTCTCCTTTCATTGAAACCACCATTGTATGTACAAGGCACTGTACAGGACATTCATCTTTAAAACATCAGCACTTTAAACCTTCGTAAGCTCTGCTGAACTAATTAAACTTTGAAGGCTGGATTGTGTCACTGGTGTTACAGTGCAGTAGGCAGAACTTTGGCCAACTATTTGCACAAAGGTTAGGAAAAAGAACACAGACCTTCTGTGTTTAAAGATGTACCAAAAGTGTTTACGTGACTGCTACTTAAAGTATAGTGATGTGTGCTATTTTCATATTCTGCATTGATAAGGGCCTGTCCCTCTTCTTTACCATTGAATCATATTATATTGCTTCATTGACCTAAATTGGAAAGTAATGGTTTCTTATGATATGATGCACTGAACAAACCCTTTAATGAAACTGTCATGAAATTTAACTGGAGTGGGGTGGGAGGGGGTGGGGGTTTGAAATAAAATGTGTTCCACAAGAGCATTTCAAACCAATCCCTAAGGCACCCGTTACCATCTGCCAAGCAACAGATGTTACCACTTTTGTAATTACATATAAATTTGGAAACGATTTCTAGTAACAAATGGATTTGTTATCTGTGTTTGACGGGACTGTTGAAGAGTCTGGATAGTGCACGAAACTGCTGCCTGCCCTTTCCTTTTTAAAGAAACAGGATGGCTGGCGGCAATAGGGAGAAGACTGCTCTGCTTTCTGTTTACATCCTGACAAATTGACATGGACCAGGCGACAGGGCCTAATAATGTATTTTATATTCTAATGCACAATTTTTGTCCCCCCTGTGCATAGTTGTCTCATTACAGGCAGCTACATAGTTAGGATCTGGACCATTTTTACGTGTCAAAAACACATATATCATTCTAGTTTTCTTGCTTGTATGTAGGTTTGAGCATGGATATTTGTCTGTGTTTTCTCTAATTCTGTGAAGTAGGATGTTCAGAATGTCTTTAGGAGTTAAAAGCAAATGCTATATATGGGCTCAATTCCACCTGCAATTGTGCATACGCATGTGTGTCTGCATGTAGCTGTGTGTATGTATGCGTATGTATGTATATGTATGTGTGTGTATGTAGGTATATGTGTGTAGGTGTTTGTGTGTGTATGTCTATGTGTGTGTATGCATATATGTGTGTATATATATGTGTGTGTGTGTATTTATATGTGTGTATGTGTTTGTATGTGTATACGTGTTATGTGTTTGTTTGTGTATGTGTGTGTGTATATATGTTTGTTCATATATGCGGGTGTATATGTATATGTATGTGTATATATATATATGTGTGTGTATATGTTTGTATGTGTGTGTATGTATATGTGTTATGTGTTTGTATGTGTGTGTATGTATGTATACATGTGTGCGTGTGTATATATATGAGTGTATGTATATGTATATATGTAGATGTGTGTGTAGAGGGCAAGGGAAGGAAAATCAATGCAATTTTTAAAAAATGATCTTTTTGTCCTTGGATAATGGGGGGAGAAGAGAATGTAAATGGAGATTTCAACTTTTTTCTCAATAATGCTGAAAACTCACTCTCCATTCATTTTTTCTTCTTAAATTACCAGTGCATCAGTCATGCTAATTAAAATCTCTGTGTCACCTTGGCTCAGTTAATAACAAGCCTACCCCGAATCAATAGAACAATTATGCTGCTTTTGGAAAATATGTTTTGCTGTGCCTCTCATGTTTACTGGAAACAGATTTAAGATATTGTCCAAACTCATTTATGTTAGAATCCTTAACAATGATTGGGGAGGAGAGGAGATTAGGCCGGGCTTGAGGCCATCCCAAAATTGGGCCTTGGATCTCATCCATGTCTTTGGGGCAAGCTGCCTGCCAAAGCAGCCACAGTGTACATATGTTTCAGGTCAGTGGTTACTTGTAATACGAAAAACAGGGCTGTACACTGTACAGAGGAGCTTGATTGTAATTCTGAGGTGCAGATGGATGGAGATCAATCACGACCAGTACATCCATACTGCCGTTGATCCTTTAAGGGACCACTGGAAGTTGCTCAAAAATTACTTGTTTCTTAATTGTAAATTTCTGGTTCCAGGAGCAGCAGGAATGATCCCTCCTCTTTCCACTCCACCCCCAGCCCCTGCCAAGGAACACCCTCTCCTAGATCTGATTGTCAGTGGCTCTGCGTGGAGGCCAGATGATGTCCCACCTACCCCAACTGACTATCTTCCTCTGGGCATGAATTTACCACCTACTGTTCACAAGTTGCCAGTAAATGAAGCACGGGCCTCAATAAAGACTTTAAAGAATCTTTATTGGTGTCACAAGTAGGCTTACATTAACACTGCAATGAAGTTACTGTGAAAAGCCCTTAGTCACCACACTCCGGCGCCTGTTCGGGTACACTGAGGGAGAATTCAGAATGTCCAATTTACCTAACAGCACGTCTTTTGGGACTTGTGCTAGGAAACCGGAGCACCCGGAGGAAACACATGCAGACACTGGGAGAACGTGCAGACTCGGCACAGGCAGTGACCCAAGCCGGGAATAGAACCCAGGTCCCTGGTGCTGTGAGGCAGCAGTGCTAACCACTGTGCTACCGTGCTGCCCATGACTTGACTTGTAGCTCACAACGATAAGAATGGGTGTGTGTCAGGTGCACTGTGCCTGCCTAATGGCAGTGTAATTGACTTAATGAAACCATTCCCACTCTGACCATTCTTAGATTCACAGAGATTTGAGGCCCAGAATATTGTTGGAACAGCTTCCATTCCAATGCCTTATGGTCACCGGCCACAAAACTTACAACCCATTTACACCAAAATCGGAGTGGGAGGAGCTCTGCGAAGACACCTGGCTTGTTTGCTTCATATTACAACGTAAAGGATGTGCTTTCCTTACAAGGTCAAGCAACGGGTCAGGAGGAAGCAGACACTCATTGAGAATTTCACAGAGTTGGTTTGGTTCCCTTGGTTGGCATGGAGACTGGTTTTCTACACAAGTAAGGGCGGTGGGCGGACCCTCGAAGTTGGACAATCAACCAGAGGCCTTCCAGTTTGGAGGAGCATGGTGGTAAGTAACTGAGAGGATGCTTCAACATGCTGGAACCCTCTCACCAACATTCTCAAAGGTTTGATTAAAAAACAGATAGAGTAGCCAGGCCACCATTGTGGGGGGTAATGAGGAGGCACGGTGGGGGTGGAGGAAATCCCTCTACAGGATGGCTTTAATATCTATCATACCCAGGCTGGCAGGGACACCTGATGTGCTGGCTACTCGGGCCTGCCATGCAGTGCTCACCCCCAAGCAGGTAAACGTCACACTATCCCCCTGCCCGACACTCTCATTGATTTGGAAAACTGGTAACTGAAGGTTCCAGTTGGCCCCCTATGTCCTTTAAGTGGGCTTAATAGTGATCCTGATGATTCTAATTAACTTATTTCCCAAACCTGCCTTTTCCAAAATGACAAGCGCTGGGAACGGCACCAGGAAACTGGCACGCCAGCTGGCACCTGTATTTTAAAGTACCATCTGCCTCTGATCCCTCCCTTGGCAGGGTTGAAATCCAGCCGTAAATTGTGCATCTTTCTTTGTTGATTAAGAATCAGCAATTTAAAGTCTATCCTTTAAAGGAATTGAAGTTCTATAAACACAAGAATAAATTTTAATGCTTTTGAAATAATTGTCACAAAGTAGTTTTTTTTATTCATTCATTGGGATGCGGGCATTGGTGACATGGCCAATCTTTATTGCCTATTCTTAATTGCCCTTGAGAATATGATGGTGAGCCACCTCTCTTAACTGCTACAGGTAGGGTGTTCCAGGACTTTGACCCAGCGATGATGTAGGAATGCCCAAATGTTTCCAATTCAGCATGGTTTTGGAATCGGGGGCACTGGTGCTCTCATGCATATGTTGTCCTTGTTCCTCTATCTGGTCGAGGTCATGGGTTTGGAAGGTGACGTTGACGTAATCTTGGCAAGTTGCTGCAGTGCTGCTTATTGGTCGGGAGTGTGGAGGGAGAAAACGGTTGAGGTGGTGGATGGAGTGCCAACTTAGCGGGCTGTTTCGGCCTGGATGGTGTTGAGCTTCTTGAACATCATTGGAGCTGCTCTCATCCAAAGAATTGGACAGTATTTCAATACTCTCCTAACTTGTGCCTTGTAGATGGGTTGACAGGCTTTGGGAGTGAGTTATTTGCTGCAGAATACCGAGCCTCGAGCTGCTCTTAACATAGTTGAAAGCAGAAATTCAGAGGTTCAAAGCTATAACCTGCAGTTTCAAGGAACAAAATGAATGTCTAAACCAATTTGTGGCTAGTTAGAAATATCCCTGAATTCCAAAACTTAATTGTAACAATGAACTTCCTTCTAAACTGCAATTTTTCAAAACTGCGCTTTCAAAATGTTTTGTTTTGCCACTCACAGCTCCCTCCTTGTCACTCATCATTTCTTGACTAAATGTGCAGGCAGGTTTTGTTTGGGAGAGCAACCTGAGTTGACTTGCACTCCACTTGAACCTTTAAATTACTGGCAGCTCCAGGATGATCCTGAAGTCTCCCTGGACAGCGCTTCTTTTATGTTTTCCCCCGTGAATCTGAAACCAGCTCTAGTGTTCCAGTAATAAAGCAACTCAAATGTCAAGAGTAGCTTTATTATTGCAAATTTAACTCTATACTATAAAAACACCAAAACGCAATATGAAATAAAACAAACACACACTTCTGCTTGCACTGTCTTCCTTTTGCATCCTAATCTAATTGCTATTCTCTTCCCTTTTTCCCATTGTGGCTTCCCCATTTCTATTATAACCAAATCAATCTATAACCCAAAGCATATTTCAACCATTATCGCTTGCTCACCTACAAAATACGTTACCTCATTTAAAAGAAATTAAGGATGTGGAAAATCCAGACGAGATGTGATACAAATACAAGTTATCATTCTTCGTCCTATTTTCCTTGTGGTCTTCTTGGCCCATTTTAGGTGTCATCCGTCGCTCAGTGGTGGCAGTCTTGTCTCTGATTCCAAACATTGCCCAACCAGAGGCTTCAGCACAAAGTCAAGACTGATGCCCCAATGTAGTACTGAGGAAGCATCATGGCTGCTAATTATACTGCTACAATCTCACACGGCCTGGTTAAATAGCTTTTATCAGGGGGTTCTTTTCATGAGCTTCCATCACTCTTCGTCTTGTGCAGGTTTGTTTTACTGAGATTGAATTAATTCTGAGGAGGCTTGGCTGTGACTGGTGAAAACGTAAGAAATAGGAGCCGGATGGCCCCCCCACCCCCGGCTCAGTCGTAAATTGTCAGTCCCTTATTCTGAGACAACCATCCCTAGTGTCAAGCCCTCTAAGAATCTAAGAATGTTAAATGTTCAATGAGATCACCTCTCATTCTTCTGAATGCCAGGGCAAATATAGGCCCATTCTGTTTAATCTCTCCTCATAGGACAACCCTCTCAAATGAGGAATCAATCTTCATTGACTGCACACCCTCTGGGATAAATATATCCTTCCTGAGGTACAAAGGCCAAAACTGTACATAGTTTCCAGGTATGGCTCAACCAAAGCCCGATATATTTGCAGCAAGACATTCTTACTCTTATACTCCAACTCCTTCACAGTAAAAGGCTTATATGCTATTAACCTTCCTAATTGCTTACTGTACTGACATGCCTTCCCTTTTAAAGGTATTCTGCTTTCCCATTCTTCTTAGCTCAGTGTATAATTTCACACTCCACGCTTACATTTGCCACCTTCTTGCCCAATCACATAACCGACCTCCATCCCTTTGCAACCTCTTAGTGTCCTCATCACAGCTTAATTTTCCATCTATGACCAGCAAGCTTGGATATATTACACTCAATCCCCCGATTTAAGTCATTGAGGATATTTGCGATAAAATAATCTGATAGAACTCTGTTGTAAAAGCTATCATATAGAAAGATAGTGCCATTGGTTCATGCCTGGTATTATCCAAGATATATTTTTCTTTGTTCGTTGTTTAGAGGAGGTGCAGATGTGATAGTTTTCACACCAGTTTCCCTGGTGGTCTTGTGGTTAGGATTCGGCGCTCTCACCGCCGCGGCCCAAGTTCAATATTTAACCAAGGGCTGGTTTAGCACACTGGGCTAAATAGCTGGCTTGTAATGCAGAACAATGCCAGCAGCGCGAGTTCAATTCCCGTACTGGCCTTCCCGAACAGGCGCCGGAATGTGGTAACTCGAGGCTTTTCACAGTAACTTACTTGAAGCCTACTTGTGACAATAAGCAAATTTTATAGGGCAGCACAGTAGCATAGTGGTTAGCACAATTGCTTCACAGCTCCAAGGTCCCAGGTTCGATTCCCGGCTTGGGTCACTGTCTGTGCGGAGTCTGCATGTTCTACCCGTGTGTGCGTGGGTTTCCTCCGGGTGCTCCGGTTTCCTCCCACAGTCCAAAGATGTGCAGGTTAGGTGGATTGGCCATGCTAAATTGCCCTTAGTGTCCAAAATTGCCCTTAGTGTTGGGTGGGGTTGCTGGGTTATGGGGATAGGGTGGGGATGTGGGCTTGGGTAGGGTGCTCTTTCAAAGAGCCGGTGCAGACTCGATGGGCCGATTGGCCTCCTTCTGCATTGTAAATTCTATGAAACATCAAGCAGTTGGTTGTGCATCAATGTTCCCTTTCTCTTCATGCTGTGCATGGCCAACTTGTGCACTGTGCGCTTTCTTTAAGAGATTGTGCACCTCGAAGGGAGCGTTGTGGTGTGCCACCCTGCTGGGCACATTTGTGTACCTACCCTGCTTAGCAAGAACATTGATTGAAATTGTCCACATTCAGGGAGAAAGTTGCGTGCTCTCTCAATCATTGATAAACTTTGGAACACAATGGAACACAATACAAATGAGGAGAGAAATAAACTAGCAAATCTCATTTTGCACCCGCTTTTAATTAAATTTTTATGGTGCCACCCAAATGGAAATAGGTGATTAGGATAAAACATGAAAATAGGAGGACTTTCTGGGTGTTTAAATATTCAGCATTTAATGGTATTTGGAACACATTGGTGGGCCCAGTCTTCACAGTTAGATTGAGAAGTAATTTACAAATTGGCTGAAATATCCAGAAACAGGTTTTGGCCTGTGGGGTTCACATTGTGTAGCACTGGTTTACTGTGTCATACGAGGTTTTATTATTTACTTAACTCTACCAAAGTATCCATTGTGCAATGTATTTTGTTTAACTCAGAAGCACACAGTTTAGCAAGTTGGGGTCAGGAGCTTTGAAAATTATGTAGATTTGTCCATCAGTAGTCACATGTACTAACCATAACCAGCTGTAGCCGTTATGATAGCCCTGGAATTAATTTCTCAGTTCCTGATACACTATAAGTCTGTGTCTGAAATTATAGTTGAAAAGGTTGGCGTAATTCTGCATTAGTGAACGGTAGTTAAAATATATTTATATACTTGAAAACCAGAGGGGGCATTTGGAGGCTTCTAAAGTTGACTTTTACAAAGATATTGGGCTGGATCCTCCATTCGCCCAGCCGCATTTTCTCTCTTCCCGCCACTTGTCATTGGGGTTTCCCAATGAAGCCACCCCATACTGCTGGGAAATCCACCGGCGGGGGTGCGCTGCCAGCGGGAACAGAGAATCCCAACAGCCGGAAAATTCTGGCCATTACCTCCTTTATCATCGTTTAAAAAAAATACTTCATGAAGGCCAACATCGAGGGCCGAAGGGCCTGTTCCGTGCTGTACTGTTCTATGTTCTATAAGGCAATCGATGCAGATTCATACAGGAATGTAGTCAAACATTTAAGACTTGACACTCAAGATATAAACTTTAATAAAGGTGATGGTAGTCAGACGAGTAAACAAAAGAAGACGTTTACTTAAAAGAACATACTATTTACAAGGGCCCCGGTTGAACATAGAAGATAGAACATACAGTGCAGGAGGAGGCCATTTCGCCCATCGCCCTACCTAGACCCTCACTTCCACACTATCCCCGTAACCCAGTAGCCCCTCCTAACCTTTTTTTTGGTCACAAAGGGCAATTTATCATGGCCAATCCAAGTAACCTGCATGTCTTTGGACTGTGGGAGGAAACTGGAACACCTGGAGGAAACCCATGCACACACGGTGAGAACGTGAAGACTCTGCACAGACAGTGACCCAGCGGGGAATTGAACCTGGGACCCTGGCACTGGGAAGCCACAGTGCTATCCACTTGTGCTACCGTGCTGCCCTCACCGGGTCCTCTCTCTCTCTGTCGGTCGGTTCCTATCTGGTTGTCCTTTTATATAACATGGTTATCAGCCCCGTAGTTAGCTGGGGAGCTCATATTCCTTGAGCTAGACGGCGAAAAAGAATCAATCCCGCTCTGTGTGTCCCGTGCAGGTTATTGCACCCCTCCCCCCAAGGTCCGAAGACCCTAAAGGGAATGATGAGGATGAGGAAGACGAGGAGCACACAAAGAAGAAGAAATTGATGATGATGAGGAAGGAACAGAAGAAACCGGCACAGTCCTGGCGGGTGGTGGATGATGCAGACGCTTTGGCGGTGGGACCGGATCACCCGGCATATACCGAGCCGGAGAACAACGCTTGCGGTTGGATCTTTTGGGCGGAGATTCTTCCGAAGGAGGTTGAACGAGGACGTCTGAGTCAGAGACCCGAGAGGTCTGTGTCTTCGTATCGGAATCAGATGACCAGACATCAAGCATCTCGCTATCACGAGAAAAAGATGATGGAGCCGGATGCACAGGCTTCAGAACCCCAGCAATCGGCAGTACCGAGGTGGAGTGCCTCTGAGGAGCCTCGTGAGTACTAGACTGCTGGCACGGAGGCGATCGATGTGCCGCTTCATGAACTGATCTCTAACGTGACCTGGTATGACACGGGATCGGTTTGACAAATGACCGCCCCTGGTGCGAAACACTGTAGAAGAAGGTGCCAATTGGGCAATGTCCTTGCAAATCTTACGTGCTGCATATTTTTGTGTCAATGTCAAGGAGCAGCAACCCAACTGAGTCTGGAGTTAGTATGTTGGCAACCCCTCAACATTTCAGCCAGGGCCACCCCAGTCACAGCATGAGGTGTAGTCCTATAGGAGAACAGAAAACGGGCCAGCCTGGTATCCATTGTACCTACGGTTTGTTTCTTCAGGCCCCGCTTCACCATTTGTATGGCGTGCTCCACCAGTTCATTCAATGTTAGCTGATAAGGAGTGGTGCGAATATGGCCAATGTTATCTGATTTCACGAATGCAGCAAACACCTCACTGGTAAACGAGACCCCGATGTCGGCAACGAGGACCTCCGGTAAACCGTGGGCTGCAAAAAGAGGTGCGTAACCGCTTGATGGTTGTGTGGGAGGCGATGGATGTCATTTTGTGGACCTCCAGCCACTTTGAGTGTGTATCCACCAAGATGAGAAACATGGATCCTAAAAATGGGCCAGCGGAATCCGCGTGAATGGGAGCCCAGGGCATCCAGGTCAATTCCATGGGAGCAGAAGCACCGCTGTAGGAATCTTTTGATGATCTTGACAAACCGGACAGCGCTGGGCTACCAGCTCAAGGTTCTGATTGATTCTCGACCACCAGACATAACTCTTGACCAGCATCTTCATCTTGGAGACAGCCGGATATGCCGCATGAAGGTCTTTCAGAACCAAAGCTTTCCCTTCAGCAGGGATGATGTGCCTTGTGCCCCACAGGAGGACACCATCCTTGACGGTCAGTGCTGACACCTTGGTAGAAAAAGCCTTTAACTCCACTGGAAGCTGTCATCCTAGTCCAGCGGACAAAACCAAATGCCGCACATTGGCCAGCACCGGATCGTACTGCGTCCACTCGTGGAGGCAGGCAGCCGTCACAGGCAGAGTGTCTATGAAATTTAGGACCACAACACTTTTGAAGGACATGGGCAGATCCACCAAAACCACCGAAAAGAGTGCGAGGGGAGTGGCAGGGACACAGGGTAAAAGAGCGCGAGGAGAGTGGCAGAGACACAAGGTAAAAGAGCGCGAGGAGAGTGACAGAGACACAGGGTAAAAGAGCGCGAGGAGAGTGGCAGAGACACAGAGTAAAAGAGTGCGAGGAGAGTGACAGAGACACAGGGTAAAAGAGCGTGAGGAGAGTGACAGAGACACAGGGTAAAAGAGTGCGAGGAGAGTGGCAGAGACACAGGGTAAAAGAGCGTGAGGAGAGTGACAGAGACACAGGGTAAAAGAGTGCGAGGAGAGTGGCAGAGACACAGGGTAAAAGAGCGTGAGGAGAGTGACAGAGACACAGGGTAAAAGAGCACGAGGGGAGTGGCAGAGACACAGGGTAAAAGAGCGCGAGGTGAGTGGCAGAGACACAGAGTAAAAGAGCGTGAGGAGAGTGACAGAGACACAGGGTAAAAGAGTGCGAGGAGAGTGGCAGAGACACAGGGTAAAAGAGCGTGAGGAGAGTGACAGAGACACAGGGTAAAAGAGTGCGAGGAGAGTGGCAGAGACACAGGGTAAAAGAGCGTGAGGAGAGTGACAGAGACACAGGGTAAAAGAGCACGAGGGGAGTGGCAGAGACACAGGGTAAAAGAGCACGAGGGGAGTGGCAGAGACACAGGGTAAAAGAGTGCGAGGAGAGTGGCAGAGATACAGGGTAAAAGAGTGCGAGGAGAGTGACAGAGACACAGGGTAAAAGAGTGCGAGGAGAGTGACAGAGACACAGGGTAAAAGAGCACAAGGAGAGTGGCAGAGACACAGGGTAATAGAGCGCGAGGACAGTGACAGAGACACAAGGTAAAAGAGCGCGAGGGGAGTGGCAGAGACACAGGGTAAAAGAGCGTGAGGGGAGTGGCAGAGACACAGGGTAAAAGAGCACGAGGGGAGTGGCAGAGACACAGGGTAAAAGAGTGCGAGGAGAGTGACAGAGACACAGGGTAAAAGAGTGCGAGGAGAGTGACAGAGACACAGGGTAAAAGAGCACGAGGGGAGTGGCAGAGACACAGGGTAAAAGAGCACAAGGAGAGTGGCAGAGACACAGGGTAAAAGAGCGCGAGGAGTGTGACAGAGACACAGGGTAAAAGAGCACAAGGAGAGTGGCAGAGATACAGGGTAAAAGAGTGCGAGGAGAGTGACAGAGACACAGGGTAAAAGAGCGCGAGGAGAGTGACAGAGACACAGGGTAAAAGAGCGTGAGGGGAGTGGCAGAGACACAGGGTAAAAGAGGGTGGGGGGAGTGGCAGAGACACAGGGTAATAGAGTGCGAGGAGAGTGGCAGAGATACAGGGTAAAAGAGCGCGAGGGGAGTGGTGGAGATACAGGGTAAAAGAGCACGAGGAGAGTGGCAGAGACACAGGGTAAAAGAGCGCGAGGGGAGTGGCAGAGACACAGGGTAAAAGAGCATGAGGGGAGTGGCAGAGACACAGGGTAAAAGAGCACGAGGAGAGTGGCAGGGACACAGGGTAAAAGAGTGCGAGGAGTGTGACAGAGACACAGGGTAAAGTAGCGCGAGGGGAGTGGCAGAGACACAGGGTAAAAGAGGGTGAGGGGAGTGGCAGAGGCACAGGGTAAAAGAGTGCGAGGGGAGTGGCAGAGACACAGTGTAAAAGAGCGCGAGGGGAGTGGCAGAGACACAGGGTAAAAGAGCGCGAGGGGAGTGGCAGGGACACAGGGTAATAGAGGGTGAGGCGAGTGGCAGAGACACAAGGTAAAAGAGGGTGAGGGGAGTGGCAGAGACACAGGGTAAAAGAGTGCGTGGGGTGTGGCAGAGACACAGGATAAAAGAGTGCGAGGGGAGTGGCAGAGACACAGGGTAAAAGAGCGCGAGGAGAGTGGCGGAGACACAGGGTAAAAGAGTGCGAGGGGAGTGGCAGAGACACAGGGTAAAAGAGTGCGAGGAGAGTGGCAGAGACACAGGGTAAAAGAGCGCGAGGGGAGTGGCAGAGACACAGGGTAAAAGAGTGCGAGGGGTGTGGCAGAGACACGGTAAAAGTGCAAGGGGAGTGGCAGAGACACAGGGTAAAAGAGCGCGAGGGGAGTGGCAGAGACACAGGGTAAAAGAGTACGAGGGGAGTAGCAGAGACACAGGGTAATAGAGCATGAGGGGAGTGGCAGAGACACAGAGTAAAAGAGTGCGAGGAGAGTGGCAGAGACACAGGGTAAAAGAGTGCGAGGGGAGTGGCAGAGACACAGGGTAAAAGAGTGCGAGGGGAGTGGCACGGACACAGGATAAAAGAGGGTGAGGGGAGTTGCAGAGACACAGGGTAATAGAGCGTGAGGGGAGTGGCAGAGACACAGGGTAAAAGAGGTTGAGGGGAGTGGCAGAGACACAGGGTAAAAGAGGGTGAGGGGAGTGGCAGGGACACAGGGTAAAAGAGCGGGAGGGGAGTGGTGGAGATACAGGGTAAAAGAGCACGAGGAGAGTGGCAGAGATACAGGGTAAAAGAGTGCGAGCGGTGTGGCAGACATACAGGGTAAAAGAGCGTGAGGGGAGTGGCAGAGACACAGGGTAAAAGAGCGCGAGGAGAGTGGCAGAGACACAGGGTAAAAGAGGGTGAGGGGAGTGGCAGAGATACAGGGTAAAAGAGTGCGAGGAGAGTGGCGGAGATACAGGGTAAAAGAGTGCGAGGGGTGTGGCAGAGACCCAGGGTAAAAGAGTGCGAGGGGAGTGGCAGGGACACAGGGTAAAAGAGTGCGAGGGGAATGGCAGAGACGCAGGGTAAAAGAGCGCGAGGAGTGTGACAGAGACACAGGGTAAAAGTGCGCGAGGGGTGTGGCAGAGACACAGGGTAATAGAGCATGAGGAGAGTGGCAGGGACACAGGGTAAAAGAGCGTGAGGGGAGTGGCAGAGACACAGGGTAAAAGAGTGCGAGGAGAGTGGCAGAGATACAGGGTAATAGAGCATGTGGAGAGTGGCAGGGACACAGGGTAAAAGAGTGCGAGGGGTGTGGCAGAGACACAGGGTAAAAGAGTGCGAGGGGAGTGGTGGAGACACAGGGTAAAAGAGCGCGAGGAGAGCGGCAGGGAGACAGGGTAAAAGAGCACGAGGGGAGTGGCAGAGACACAGGGTAAAAGAGCGTGAGGAGAGCGGCAGAGACACAGGGTAAAAGAGCGCGAGGGGAGTGGCAGAGACACAGGGTAAAAGAGCGCGAGGAGAGTGGCAGAGACACAGGGTAACAGAGCGCGAGGGGAGTGGCAGAGACACAGGGTAAAAGTGTGAGGGGAGTGGCAGAGATACAGGGTAATAGAGCATGTGGAGAGTGGCAGGGACACAGGGTAAAAGAGTGCGAGGGGTGTGGCAGAGACACAGGGTAAAAGAGTGCGAGGGGAGTGGTGGAGACACAGGGTAAAAGAGCGCGAGGAGAGCGGCAGGGAGACAGGGTAAAAGAGCACGAGGGGAGTGGCAGGGACACAGGGTAAAAGAGTGCGAGGGGTGTGGCAGAGACACAGGGTAAAAGAGTGCGAGGGGAGTGGCAGAGACACAGGGTAAAAGAGTGCAAGGGGAGTGGCAGAGACACAGTGTAAAAGAGCACGAGGGGTGTGGCAGAGACCCAGGGTAAACGAGCGCGAGGGGAGTGGCGGAGATACAGGGTAAAAGAGTGCGAGGGGTGTGGCAGAGACACGGTAAAGGTGCAAGGGGAGTGGCAGAGACACAGGGTAAAAGAGCGCGAGGGGAGTGGCAGAGACACAGGGTAAAAGAGTGTGAGGGGTGTGGCAGAGACACGGTAAAAGTGCAAGGGGAGTGGCAGAGACACAGGGTAAAAGAGCGCGAGGGGAGTGCCAGAGACACAGGGTAAAAGAGTACGAGGGGAGTGGCAGAGACACAGGGTAAAAGAGCACGAGGGGAGTGGCAGAGACACAGGGTAAAAGAGCGCGAGGAGAGTGGCAGAGACACAGAGTAAAAGAGCGTGAGGAGAGTGACAGAGACACAGGGTAAAAGAGTGCGAGGAGAGTGGCAGAGACACAGGGTAAAAGAGCGTGAGGAGAGTGACAGAGACACAGGGTAAAAGAGTGCGAGGAGAGTGGCAGAGACACAGGGTAAAAGAGCGTGAGGAGAGTGACAGAGACACAGGGTAAAAGAGCACGAGGGGAGTGGCAGAGACACAGGGTAAAAGAGCACAAGGAGAGTGGCAGAGATACAGGGTAAAAGAGTGCGAGGAGAGTGACAGAGACACAGGGTAAAAGAGCGCGAGGAGAGTGACAGAGACACAGGGTAAAAGAGTGCGAGGGGAGTGGCAGAGACACAGGGTAAAAGAGTGCGAGGGGAATGGCAGAGACACAGGGTAAAAGAGTGCGAGGAGAGTGGCAGAGACACAGGGTAAAAGAGCGCGAGGGGAGTGGCAGAGACACAGGGTAAAAGAGTGCGAGGGGTGTGGCAGAGACACGGTAAAAGTGCAAGGGGAGTGGCAGAGACACAGGGTAAAAGAGCGCGAGGGGAGTGGCAGAGACACAGGGTAAAAGAGTACGAGGGGAGTAGCAGAGACACAGGGTAATAGAGCATGAGGGGAGTGGCAGAGACACAGGGTAAAAGAGTGCGAGGGGTGTGGCAGAGACACAGGGTAAAAGAGTGCGAGGGGAGTGGCAGAGACACAGGGTAAAAGAGTGCAAGGGGAGTGGCAGAGACACAGTGTAAAAGAGCACGAGGGGTGTGGCAGAGACCCAGGGTAAACGAGCGCGAGGGGAGTGGCGGAGATACAGGGTAAAAGAGTGCGAGGGGTGTGGCAGAGACACGGTAAAGGTGCAAGGGGAGTGGCAGAGACACAGGGTAAAAGAGCGCGAGGGGAGTGGCAGAGACACAGGGTAAAAGAGTGTGAGGGGTGTGGCAGAGACACGGTAAAAGTGCAAGGGGAGTGGCAGAGACACAGGGTAAAAGAGCGCGAGGGGAGTGCCAGAGACACAGGGTAAAAGAGTACGAGGGGAGTGGCAGAGACACAGGGTAAAAGAGCACGAGGGGAGTGGCAGAGACACAGGGTAAAAGAGCGCGAGGAGAGTGGCAGAGACACAGAGTAAAAGAGCGTGAGGAGAGTGACAGAGACACAGGGTAAAAGAGTGCGAGGAGAGTGGCCGAGACACAGGGTAAAAGAGCGTGAGGAGAGTGACAGAGACACAGGGTAAAAGAGTGCGAGGAGAGTGGCAGAGACACAGGGTAAAAGAGCGTGAGGAGAGTGACAGAGACACAGGGTAAAAGAGCACGAGGGGAGTGGCAGAGACACAGGGTAAAAGAGCACAAGGAGAGTGGCAGAGATACAGGGTAAAAGAGTGCGAGGAGAGTGACAGAGACACAGGGTAAAAGAGCGCGAGGAGAGTGACAGAGACACAGGGTAAAAGAGCGTGAGGGGAGTGGCAGAGACACAGGGTAAAAGAGGGTGGGGGGAGTGGCAGAGACACAGGGTAATAGAGTGCGAGGAGAGTGGCAGAGATACAGGGTAAAAGAGCGCGCGGGGAGTGGTGGAGATACAGGGTAAAAGAGCACGAGGAGAGTGGCAGAGACACAGGGTAAAAGAGCGCGAGGACAGTGGCAGAGATACAGGGTAAAAGAGCATGAGGGGAGTGGCAGAGACACAGGGTAAAAGAGCACGAGGAGAGTGGCAGGGACACAGGGTAAAAGAGTGCGAGGAGAGTGACAGAGACACAGGGTAAAGTAGCGCGAGGGGAGTGGCAGAGACACAGGGTAAAAGAGGGTGAGGGGAGTGGCAGAGGCACAGGGTAAAAGAGTGCGAGGGGAGTGGCAGAGACACAGTGTAAAAGAGCGCGAGGGGAGTGGCAGAGACACAGGGTAAAAGAGCGCGAGGGGAGTGGCAGAGACACAGGGTAAAAGAGCGCGAGGGGAGTGGCAGGGACACAGGGTAATAGAGGGTGAGGCGAGTGGCAGAGACACAAGGTAAAAGAGGGTGAGGGGAGTGGCAGAGACACAGGGTAAAAGAGTGCGTGGGGTGTGGCAGAGACACAGGATAAAAGAGTGCGAGGGGAGTGGCAGAGACACAGGGTAAAAGAGTGCGAGGGGAATGGCAGAGACACAGGGTAAAAGAGTGCGAGGAGAGTGGCAGAGACACAGGGTAAAAGAGCGCGAGGGGAGTGGCAGAGACACAGGGTAAAAGAGTGCGAGGGGTGTGGCAGAGACACGGTAAAAGTGCAAGGGGAGTGGCAGAGACACAGGGTAAAAGAGCGCGAGGGGAGTGGCAGAGACACAGGGTAAAAGAGTACGAGGGGAGTAGCAGAGACACAGGGTAATAGAGCATGAGGGGAGTGGCAGAGACACAGGGTAAAAGAGTGCGAGGAGAGTGGCAGAGACACAGGGTAAAAGAGTGCGAGGGGAGTGGCAGAGACACAGGGTAAAAGAGCGCGAGGGGAGTGGCAGAGATACAGGGTAAAAGAGCGTGAGGAGAGCGGCAAAGACACAGGGTAAAAGAGCGCATGGGGAGTGGCAGAGACACAGGGTAAAGGAGCGTGAGGAGAGCGGCAGAGACACAGGGTAAAAGAGCGCGAGGGGAGTGGCAGAGACACAGGGTAAAAGAGCGCGAGGAGAGTGGCGGAGACACAGGGTAACAGAGCGCGAGGGGAGTGGCAGAGACACAGGGTAAAAGTGTGAGGGGAGTGGCAGAGACACAGGGTAATAGAGCGTGAGGAGAGTGGCAGGGACACAGGGTAAAAGAGTGCGAGGGGTGTGGCAGAGACACAGGGTAAAAGAGTGCGAGGGGAGTGGCAGAGACACAGGGTAAAAGAGTGCAAGGGGAGTGGCAGAGACACAGTGTAAAAGAGCACGAGGGGTGTGGCAGAGACCCAGGGTAAACGAGCGCGAGGGGAGTGGCGGAGATACAGGGTAAAAGAGTGCGAGGGGTGTGGCAGAGACACGGTAAAGGTGCAAGGGGAGTGGCAGAGACACAGGGTAAAAGAGCGCGAGGGGAGTGGCAGAGACACAGGGTAAAAGAGTGTGAGGGGTGTGGCAGAGACACGGTAAAAGTGCAAGGGGAGTGGCAGAGACACAGGGTAAAAGAGCGCGAGGGGAGTGCCAGAGACACAGGGTAAAAGAGTACGAGGGGAGTGGCAGAGACACAGGGTAAAAGAGCACGAGGGGAGTGGCAGAGACACAGGGTAAAAGAGCGCGAGGAGAATGGCAGAGACACAGAGTAAAAGAGCGTGAGGAGAGTGACAGAGACACAGGGTAAAAGAGTGCGAGGAGAGTGGCAGAGACACAGGGTAAAAGAGCGTGAGGAGAGTGACAGAGACACAGGGTAAAAGAGTGCGAGGAGAGTGGCAGAGACACAGGGTAAAAGAGCGTGAGGAGAGTGACAGAGACACAGGGTAAAAGAGCACGAGGGGAGTGGCAGAGACACAGGGTAAAAGAGCACGAGGGGAGTGGCAGAGACACAGGGTAAAAGAGTGCGAGGAGAGTGGCAGAGATACAGGGTAAAAGAGTGCGAGGAGAGTGACAGAGACACAGGGTAAAAGAGTGCGAGGAGAGTGACAGAGACACAGGGTAAAAGAGCACAAGGAGAGTGGCAGAGACACAGGGTAATAGAGCGCGAGGAGAGTGACAGAGACACAAGGTAAAAGAGCGCGAGGGGAGTGGCAGAGACACAGGGTAAAAGAGCGTGAGGGGAGTGGCAGAGACACAGGGTAAAAGAGCACGAGGGGAGTGGCAGAGACACAGGGTAAAAGAGTGCGAGGAGAGTGACAGAGACACAGGGTAAAAGAGCACGAGGGGAGTGGCAGAGACACAGGGTAAAAGAGCACAAGGAGAGTGGCAGAGACACAGGGTAAAAGAGCGCGAGGAGTGTGACAGAGACACAGGGTAAAAGAGCACAAGGAGAGTGGCAGAGATACAGGGTAAAAGAGTGCGAGGAGAGTGACAGAGACACAGGGTAAAAGAGCGCGAGGAGAGTGACAGAGACACAGGGTAAAAGAGCGCGAGGGGAGTGGCAGAGACACAGGGTAAAAGAGGGTGGGGGGGAGTGGCAGAGACACAGGGTAATAGAGTGCGAGGAGAGTGGCAGAGATACAGGGTAAAAGAGCGCGAGGAGAGTGGCAGAGACACAGGGTAAAAGAGCGCGAGGAGAGTGGCAGAGATACAGGGTAAAAGAGCATGAGGGGAGTGGCAGAGACACAGGGTAAAAGAGCACGAGGAGAGTGGCAGGGACACAGGGTAAAAGAGTGCGAGGAGAGTGACAGAGACACAGGGTAAAGTAGCGCGAGGGGAGTGGCAGAGACACAGGGTAAAAGAGGGTGAGGGGAGTGGCAGAGGCACAGGGTAAAAGAGTGCGAGGGGAGTGGCAGAGACACAGTGTAAAAGAGCGCGAGGGGAGTGGCAGAGACACAGGGTAAAAGAGCGCGAGGGGAGTGGCAGGGACACAGGGTAATAGAGGGTGAGGCGAGTGGCAGAGACACAAGGTAAAAGAGGGTGAGGGGAGTGGCAGAGACACAGGGTAAAAGAGTGCGTGGGGTGTGGCAGAGACACAGGATTAAAGAGTGCGAGGGGAATGGCAGAGACACAGGGTAAAAGAGTGCGAGGAGAGTGGCAGAGACACAGGGTAAAAGAGTGCGAGGGGTGTGGCAGAGACACGGTAAAAGTGCAAGGGGAGTGGCAGAGACACAGGGTAAAAGAGCGCGAGGGGAGTGGCAGAGACACAGGGTAAAAGAGCATGAGGGGAGTGGCAGAGACACAGGGTAAAAGAGTGCGAGGAGAGTGGCAGAGACACAGGGTAAAAGAGTGCGAGGGGAGTGGCAGAGACACAGGGTAAAAGAGCGCGAGGGGAGTGGCAGAGATACAGGGTAAAAGAGCGTGAGGAGAGCGGCAAAGACACAGGGTAAAAGAGCGCATGGGGAGTGGCAGAGACACAGGGTAAAGGAGCGCGAGGGGAGTGGCAGAGACACAGGGTAAAAGAGTGCGAGGGGAGTGGCACGGACACAGGATAAAAGAGGGTGAGGGGAGTGGCAGAGACACAGGGTAATAGAGCGTGAGGGGAGTGGCAGAGACACAGGGTAAAAGAGGATGAGGGGAGTGGCAGAGACACAGGGTAAAAGAGGGTGAGGGGAGTGGCAGGGACACAGGGTAAAAGAGCGGGAGGGGAGTGGTGGAGATACAGGGTAAAAGAGCACGAGGAGAGTGGCAGAGATACAGGGTAAAAGAGTGCGAGCGGTGTGGCAGACATACAGGGTAAAAGAGCGTGAGGGGAGTGGCAGAGACACAGGGTAAAAGAGCGCGAGGAGAGTGGCAGAGACACAGGGTAAAAGAGGGTGAGGGGAGTGGCAGAGATACAGGGTAAAAGAGTGCGAGGAGTGTGGCGGAGATACAGGGTAAAAGAGTGCGAGGGGTGTGGCAGATACACAGGGTACAAGAGTGCGAGGGGAGTGGCAGGGACACAGGGTAAAAGAGTGCGAGGGGAATGGCAGAGACGCAGGGTAAAAGAGCGCGAGGACTGTGACAGAGACACAGGGTAAAAGTGCGCGAGGGGTGTGGCAGAGACACAGGGTAATAGAGCATGAGGAGAGTGGCAGGGACACAGGGTAAAAGAGCGTGAGGGGAGTGGCAGAGACACAGGGTAAAAGAGTGCGAGGAGAGTGGCAGAGATACAGGGTAATAGAGCATGTGGAGAGTGGCAGGGTAAAAGAGTGCGAGGGGTGTGGCAGAGACACAGGGTAAAAGAGTGCGAGGGGAGTGGTGGAGACACAGGGTAAAAGAGCGCGAGGAGAGCGGCAGGGAGACAGGGTAAAAGAGCACGAGGGGAGTGGCAGAGACACAGGGTAAAAGAGCGTGAGGAGAGCGGCAGAGACACAGGGTAAAAGAGCGCGAGGGGAGTGGCAGAGACACAGGGTAAAAGAGCGCGAGGAGAGTGGCGGAGACACAGGGTAATAGAGCGCGAGGAGAGTGACAGAGACACAAGGTAAAAGAGCGCGAGGGGAGTGGCAGAGACACAGGGTAAAAGAGCGTGAGGGGAGTGGCAGAGACACAGGGTAAAAGAGCACGAGGGGAGTGGCAGAGACACAGGGTAAAAGAGTGCGAGGAGAGTGACAGAGACACAGGGTAAAAGAGCACGAGGGGAGTGGCAGAGACACAGGGTAAAAGAGCACAAGGAGAGTGGCAGAGACACAGGGTAAAAGAGCGCGAGGAGTGTGACAGAGACACAGGGTAAAAGAGCACAAGGAGAGTGGCAGAGATACAGGGTAAAAGAGTGCGAGGAGAGTGACAGAGACACAGGGTAAAAGAGCGCGAGGAGAGTGACAGAGACACAGGGTAAAAGAGCGTGAGGGGAGTGGCAGAGACACAGGGTAAAAGAGGGTGGGGGGAGTGGCAGAGACACAGGGTAATAGAGTGCGAGGAGAGTGGCAGAGATACAGGGTAAAAGAGCGCGAGGAGAGTGGCAGAGACACAGGGTAAAAGAGCGCGAGGAGAGTGGCAGAGATACAGGGTAAAAGAGCATGAGGGGAGTGGCAGAGACACAGGGTAAAAGAGCACGAGGAGAGTGGCAGGGACACAGGGTAAAAGAGTGCGAGGAGAGTGACAGAGACACAGGGTAAAGTAGCGCGAGGGGAGTGGCAGAGACACAGGGTAAAAGAGGGTGAGGGGAGTGGCAGAGGCACAGGGTAAAAGAGTGCGAGGGGAGTGGCAGAGACACAGTGTAAAAGAGCGCGAGGGGAGTGGCAGAGACACAGGGTAAAAGAGCGCGAGGGGAGTGGCAGGGACACAGGGTAATAGAGGGTGAGGCGAGTGGCAGAGACACAAGGTAAAAGAGGGTGCGGGGAGTGGCAGAGACACAGGGTAAAAGAGTGCGTGGGGTGTGGCAGAGACACAGGATAAAAGAGTGCGAGGGGAATGGCAGAGACACAGGGTAAAAGAGTGCGAGGAGAGTGGCAGAGACACAGGGTAAAGAGTGCGAGGGGTGTGGCAGAGACACGGTAAAAGTGCAAGGGGAGTGGCAGAGACACAGGGTAAAAGAGCGCGAGGGGAGTGGCAGAGACACAGGGTAAAAGAGCATGAGGGGAGTGGCAGAGACACAGGGTAAAAGAGTGCGAGGAGAGTGGCAGAGACACAGGGTAAAAGAGTGCGAGGGGAGTGGCAGAGACACAGGGTAAAAGAGCGCGAGGGGAGTGGCAGAGATACAGGGTAAAAGAGCGTGAGGAGAGCGGCAAAGACACAGGGTAAAAGAGCGCATGGGGAGTGGCAGAGACACAGGGTAAAGGAGCGCGAGGGGAGTGGCAGAGACACAGGGTAAAAGAGTGCGAGGGGAGTGGCACGGACACAGGATAAAAGAGGGTGAGGGGAGTGGCAGAGACACAGGGTAATAGAGCGTGAGGGGAGTGGCAGAGACACAGGGTAAAGAGGATGAGGGGAGTGGCAGAGACACAGGGTAAAAGAGGGTGAGGGGAGTGGCAGGGACACAGGGTAAAAGAGCGGGAGGGGAGTGGTGGAGATACAGGGTAAAAGAGCACGAGGAGAGTGGCAGAGATACAGGGTAAAAGAGTGCGAGCGGTGTGGCAGACATACAGGGTAAAAGAGCGTGAGGGGAGTGGCAGAGACACAGGGTAAAAGAGCGCGAGTAGAGTGGCAGAGACACAGGGTAAAAGAGGGTGAGGGGAGTGGCAGAGATACAGGGTAAAAGAGTGCGAGGAGTGTGGCGGAGATACAGGGTAAAAGAGTGCGAGGGGTGTGGCAGAGACACAGGGTACAAGAGTGCGAGGGGAGTGGCAGGGACACAGGGTAAAAGAGTGCGAGGGGAATGGCAGAGACGCAGGGTAAAGAGCGCGAGGACTGTGACAGAGACACAGGGTAAAAGTGCGCGAGGGGTGTGGCAGAGACACAGGGTAATAGAGCATGAGGAGAGTGGCAGGGACACAGGGTAAAAGAGCGTGTGGGGAGTGGCAGAGACACAGGGTAAAAGAGTGCGAGGAGAGTGGCAGAGATACAGGGTAATAGAGCATGTGGAGAGTGGCAGGGACACAGGGTAAAAGAGTGCGAGGGGTGTGGCAGAGACACAGGGTAAAAGAGTGCGAGGGGAGTGGTGGAGACACAGGGTAAAAGAGCGCGAGGAGAGCGGCAGGGAGACAGGGTAAAAGAGCACGAGGGGAGTGGCAGAGACACAGGGTAAAAGAGCGTGAGGAGAGCGGCAGAGACACAGGGTAAAAGAGCGCGAGGGGAGTGGCAGAGACACAGGGTAAAAGAGCGCGAGGAGAGTGGCGGAGACACAGGGTAACAGAGCGCGAGGGGAGTGGCAGAGACACAGGGTAAAAGTGTGAGGGGAGTGGCAGAGACACAGGGTAATAGAGCGTGAGGAGAGTGGCAGGGACACAGGGTAAAAGAGTGCGAGGGGTGTGGCAGAGACACAGGGTAAAAGAGTGCGAGGGGAGTGGCAGAGACACAGGGTAAAAGAGTGCAAGGGGAGTGGCAGAGACACAGTGTAAAAGAGCACGAGGGGTGTGGCAGAGACCCAGGGTAAACGAGCGCGAGGGGAGTGGCGGAGATACAGGGTAAAAGAGTGCGAGGGGTGTGGCAGAGACACGGTAAAGGTGCAAGGGGAGTGGCAGAGACACAGGGTAAAAGAGCGCGAGGGGAGTGGCAGAGACACAGGGTAAAAGAGTGTGAGGGGTGTGGCAGAGACACGGTAAAAGTGCAAGGGGAGTGGCAGAGACACAGGGTAAAAGAGCGCGAGGGGAGTGCCAGAGACACAGGGTAAAAGAGTACGAGGGGAGTGGCAGAGACACAGGGTAATAGAGCATGAGGGGAGTGGCAGAGACACAGGGTAAAAGAGTGCGAGGAGAGTGGCAGAGACACAGGGTAAAAGAGTGAGAGAGGAGTGGCAGAGACACAGGGTAAAAGAGCGCGAGGGGAGTGGCAGAGACACAGTGTAATAGAGCACGAGGGGAATGGCAGAGACACAGGGTAGTAGAGCGCGAGGGGAGTGGCGGAGACACAGGGTAACAGAGCGCGAGGAGAGTGGCGGAGACACAGGGTAAAAGAGCGCGAGGGGAGTGGCGGAGGCACAGGGGAACAGAGCGCAAAGAGAGTGGCAGAGACACAGGGTAAAAGAGCGCGAGGGGAGTGGCGGAGGCACAGGGGAACAGAGCGCAAAGAGAGTGGCAGAGACACAGTGTAAAAGAGCGCGAGGAGAGTGGCGGAGACACAGGGTAAAAGAGCGCGAGGAGAGTGGCAGAGACACAGGGTAAAAGAGCGCGAGGGGAGTGGCAGAGACACAGGGTAAAAGAGCGCGAGGAGAGTGGCAGAGACACAGGGTAAAAGAGTGCGAGGTATGTGGCAGAGACACAGGGTAAAAGAGTGCGAGGGGAGTGGCAGAGACACAGTGTAAAAGAGCGCGAGGAGAGTGGCGGAGACACAGGGTAAAAGAGCGCGAGGAGAGTGGTGGGGACACAGGATATAAGAGTGCGAGATGCGGGCAGAGACACAGGGTAAGTCTCCAGGGAGTGGACTCTGAGGGTGGAGTATCGGAGTGGTGAGTATAAAGTAAATTACCTCGTGGAAGCTAAAAATCTAAAACGTAATATCACAGTAAAGCTGTGATCTGATTGGCTGGTATGGAATCCGCACTAAGTTTAAAAAAAGAAACATTAAAAAATGAATGAATTAACTAAATGGAGATGGTTGGGCAGGTGGTGAGCTATAGCTGCATGATGTCGGAGCTGGCAGATCCCATTGCGAGCTGCAGTAATCACATCTGCAACAAATTTTTGTTGCTTGAAGAATTTTGGCTCAGAATTGATGAGCTGGATTCTGCGCTTCAGACACTGTGGCACATCCTGGTGGGGGAAGAGTTACCTGGATGCTTTCTTTCGGTTCCAGGTAAATTTCTCGAAATCAATTGCTCGAAAGCTAATTGCTCGAAGTCAATTGCTCGTAAAATAATTTCTCGAACTATCAATTGATCGAAAGACAGATTGCTCGAAAGCCGACAATCATTCTTTAAACGATCACTAATAAATATTTAAACGTTAATTACCAATTCTTTCAAAGCAATTCACTCTTTAAACGATAACTAATAAATAATTAACCGTTAAACACCACTGCTAAATACTATTAATTCTGAAAACCTCGAACCCTCAAGATGGATATAAGTTTCATAGCGAGCGAAAAAGGGAAGCAGAAATTGTGTTTGGATGGTCACCTATATATTAAGGACAAAGCGGTGAACAATAAGATATATTGGAAATGTGAAATGTCCAAAACAAGAAAATGTTGTGCGCGTGTTATCACAATTGATGATAGTATCACGAAACAAAGTGGGAATCACAACCATGCAGGAGACGCTGCTGGAATTGAAGCTACTAAAGCAATGGAGAAAGTGAAAGAACATGCGATGAATAGTCGCGATACACCGCAATATATTGTATCATGTGCCTCAATAGAGGTAAGTGGTGCTGCAGCTGTGAAGCTCCCTTCAGTAGAAAATATGAAAAGAACCATACGCAATACACGCGCAAGAAAGAATGTTGGACATGCTTTGCCTACTAGTTACCTCGATCTTGATATCCCTGAAGAGTTTACAAAAACCAGCAAAGGAGATTTATTCCTTATTTATGACTCTGGTCCCACAAATGGTCGTATATTAATTTTTGCAACCCAAAAGAATCTCGATATCTTAGTACGTTCGGAGCACTGGTATGCTGATGGAACATTTAAAACTGTGCCCTCGATTTTTGCTCAATTGTATACAATACATGGTGTGAAATCAGGTAATGTTATACCCCTTGTATATGCACTGCTACCTAACAAGACTGAAGAAACGTATAGGAAGTTCCTGATGGCTTTAAAAGAAAAAATCCCTATATTCCAGCCATTGACAATAATGATTGATTTTGAAATGGCCATGGTTAAGGCCATAGAACAAGAATTTCCAATGTCTAAATGTCGTGGGTGTTTTTTTCATTTTTGTCAAACCCTTTACAGAAAAATTCAAGGAAGTGGCCTAAAGCTTATATACGACACCAATGCCGAATTTGCTTTTAAAGCTCGTCTCTTATCTGCATTGGCATTTATACCGATACCCAATGTTGTGGCAACATTTGAATCTTTAACTGAAAATGAGATTTTTCCAGATGAACTTCAAGGAGTAGTGGATTACTTTGAAGATACGTGGATTGGTCGGCCGTATAGACGCAACCGTAGACGTACTCCTATATTTAAACATGAAATGTGGAACTGTTTCGATTACGTCAAAGAAGGATTGCCGAAAACGAACAATTCTATTGAGGGATGGCACAACAGTTTCCAACATCAACTAAGTGCTTGTCATCCGTCGATTTGGAAGTTTATAGATGGCTTAAAGCGAGAGCAAAGTTTACACGAGTTGCAAATCGAACAATTTGTGGGAGGTGTGAGTACAGCTGTGAGCAGAAAAAAATACCGTGACTGCGCACAACGATTACAGGATATTGTATCAAAATATAACGAAACGGGAAATGTAGAAGAATATTTAAGAAGTGTTGCACACAATATTGCATACTAATGGAGTAGCCAACATATATTGGCAATCCTGAATTTTAACTTTATTTTTTTCTTACTAAAATCTTTTAAACTTTTTATAAATTGTAAAGACTAATAAAATTATGAATTGTAATTGTTGGTTTTTATTAGTTGCTTTTTTATGTAATGAACCTTGTTAATCTTGGGTATACCTTTTTTGAAGTACTGCTTTTCGAGCAATCTATCATTCGATCAATTGATAGTTCGAGAAATAATTTTTCGATCAACTGACTTCGAGGAATTAGCTTTCGAGCAATTGATTTCGAGAAATTTACCGGATACCCTTTCTTTCAGGTGGCAGTCACACCCTGTAGATTAAGTACCTCAATTCGGCGAGTGGTCAGGGAAAGCAGGGTGCAACTGCAAGTGAGGCAGGTAGAGGGATCCTAAATTTAGCTCTTGACCTTGTCCAACAGGTATGAGGTACTTGCTCCCTGTGTGGATGAGGAAAAGGACTGTTGGAGAATGAGCTAGCTGACCACTGCACCATGGCAAATTAGGCCATTCAAGTGGGGGGGAACAAAAAGACAAGTGGCAATTGTAGGGGATTCTATAATTAGGGGAACCGATAGCGTCCTTTGTAAGCAGGACCGAGAGTCCTTCATGGTATGCTGCCAGCACGGTTGAAAGGATATTGGAGAGGGAGGCGAGGATCCAATTGTTGTGGTCCGCGTAGGGACAAACAACATAGGCAAGAATAGGAAAGAGGACCTGTTTGGGGAATATCAAGAACTAGGAACAAAATTAAAGAACAGGTCCTCAAGGGTTGGGTAATTTCAACATTCTGAATTCTCCCTCAGTGTACGTGAACAGGTGCCGGAATGTGGTGACTAGGGGCTTTTCACAGTAACTTCATTGCAGTGTTACTGTAAGCTTACTTGTGACAATAATAAAGATTATTATTATCATTATAATCTCTGGATTATTCCCGAGTCACGTACAAATTGGCATAAGGATGAGAAAATTAGGGAAATAGACACATGGCTAAAGGAGTGGTGCGGGAAAGAGGGGTTCCAGTTCATGGGGCACTGGCATCAGTATTGGGACAGGAGGGATCTGTACTGTTGGGAGGGTCTCCACCTGAACCGATCTGGGACCAGTGTTCGAGTGGAAAGGATAAATAGGGTGGTCACAAGGACTTTAAACTAGCAAATGGGGGAGAAGTGAAGGGTAAAGCTACAAGAAGTATAATGATTAATAGGACCCAAAGCAGCAGGTCAGTTTGTGAGGAGAAGTTAAAGGTTATTAGGATGAACAGACAGGGCCAGTCTAACGATTATGGAGGAGAAACAAAACATTAAAAAATCAAAATGTAAGGTGACTGGGAGTGAAAGTTGGGGATGAGGCTGAGTGTTATCAGAGATTACTAAAGGAGGTCAGAATGTGTGGAAAGCGTAGTGCACAAATAAATGCACGCAGTATTTGGAATAAGGTCAATGAGCTGACGGCACAAAGAGAGTCAAATGGGTATGATTTGGTGGGGGATTACGGAAACATGGTTGCTGGAGGACCAGGTCTGGGAGTTGAAAGTACAAGGTACTCAATATTCCAAAAGAATAGACTAGAATGGAACAGGAGGTGGAGTTAAAGATAACATCAAGGCTGTATTAAGGAACGGTATTGGCACTAAGGACCAAAATGTTGAATCGTTCTGGGTGGAAATTTAAAAAAAGGGAAAAAACCTCCTTGGTAGGTGTAATTTACAGGCCCCCGAGCAATACTTACAAAGTATGGCATAATATAAACCAAGAAATATTGGGGGCTTGTGAGAAGGGCACAATGATAATCCATTCATATGCATATTGATTGGATTAATCAAATTGGCAAGTGTAGCCTCAAGGGAGATTTCATAGAATGTATGAGAGATTGTTTGTTAGAGCAATATGTTATGGAGCCTATCAGGGAGAAGGCTATTTTAGATTTAGTGTTATGTAACAAAGAAGGGTTGATAAATAGTCTTGTCAATAAGGATCCTCTTGAGAGGATTGATCACAGCATGCTAGAATTTCAAATTCAGATTGAGAAGACAGTGTGCCATACTAGAGTTTTAGCGTTGGGCAGAAGTAATTATACAGGCCTCATAGAATCATAGAATTTATAGTGCAAAAAGAGACCTTTCGGCCCATTGAGTCTGCACCAGATCTTGGAAAGAACACCCTGCTCAAGCCCACACCTCCACCCTATCCCCATAACCTAGTAACCCCACCCAACACAACACTAAGGGCAATTTTGGGCACTATGGGCAATTTAGCATGGCCAATCCACCTAACCTGCACATCTTTGAACTGTGGGAGGAAACCCACGCACACACTGGAAGAACGCGCAGACTCCACACAGACAGTGACCCAAGCCAGGAATTGAACCTGGGACCCTGGAGCTGTGAAGCAATTCTGCTACCCACTATGCTACCGTGCTGCCCAAAGGAAGCTGTGAAGCAATTGTGCTAGCCACTATGCTAGTGTGCTGCCTGAGGAAAGAGTTCGCCCAAGTAGACAGATAATTGAGGGAAGGACAGTTCAGGAACAATCGTGGATGTTCAGGGAGATATTAAACACCTCTCAATTAAAGTATTTTCCTGAGAGGAAGAGGAATTATAAAAGGGAGAAAAACATTCCATGGCTAAACAAGGAAGTCAAGGAAGACATAAAGGCAAAATTTAGGGCATACCATACTCCAAAAGGTAGTGGTAAGCTGGAGGATTGGGAGAGCTTTAAGGTTCAGCAAAAGGCTACTGAAAATAAAATCAAAAGTGCTGAGATAAACTATGAAAGGAAACTAGCAGAAAACATAAATCCAGATACCAAACGCTTCTATAAGTATATAAAGAGAAAGAGAAAATCTAAAGTAAATGTTGGCTCTTTAGTGGACGATACTGGTGAGGTAATAATGAGGAAACAGAGATGGCAGAGGCATGGATCCAATATTTTGCCTCTGTCTTCACGGCAGAAAATAATAAAAAATTTCCAAAAACTACAGTTAATGCAGAGGAACTTGGTGCAATAACCATCGCTAGGGAGACGGTATTGAATAAACGAATGGGATTAATGGCAGATAAATGTCCGGGACCTGATGGCCTGCACCCAAGGGTATTAAGGGAGGTGGCAACAGAGATAGTGGATGCATTGGATATGATATTTCAGAATTCCCTGGATTCTGGAAGGGTTCCGATGGATTGGAAACATGCTAACGTGATGCCCCTATTCAAAAAGGAGAGAGGCAAAAAGTAGGAAAGTATAGACCAGTTAGCTTGACCTCATTGGTGGGGAAGTTATTGGAATCAATCATTAAGGAGGAGATAACTGAACATTTGGAAAGACAAAGCTCAATCCACCATTGTCAGAATGGTTTTATGAAGGGTACATCATGCTTGACAAACTTGCTTGAGTTCTATGAGGATGTAACCAGCAAGGTGGATAATGGGGAACCACTGGATGTGGTATATCGAGATTTACAGAAGGCATTTGACAAGGTGCCACATAAAAGACTGATCCAGAAGGTGAGATCGCAGGGGATTGGGGGTAGAGCACTAGATTGGATTGAGGATTGATCACTGACAGAAAACAGAAGGTTGGGATAAATGAGTCCTTCTCTGGCTGGTGAACTGTAACTAGCGGGGTGCCGCAGGGATCAGTCCTCAGACCGTAACTGATAACAATCTATATAAATGATTTTCAAGCAGGGACAGGGTGTAAGAAAGCAAAATTTGCAGATGATGCTAAAATAAGTGGGAAAGCAGTCAGTGACAAAGAGATAAAGATTTTACAGATGGATATAGATTGGCTTGGAGATTCGGCCAAAATTTGGCAGATGGAGTTTAGTGTAGATAAGTGTGAGATAAGTGTGAGGGGTTGGTTTAGCACACAGGGCTAAATCGCTGGCTTTGAAAGCAGACCAAGGCAGGCCAGCAGCACAGTTCAATTCCCGTACCAGCCTCCCCAAACAGGCGTCGGAATGTGGCGACTAGGGGCTTTTCACAGTAACTTCATTTGAAAGCCTACTTGTGACAATAAGCGATTTTCTTTTCATTTAATTTCATTTCAGGTTATCCATTTTGAACGAAAAATTATAAATGCAAATTATCTAAATGGAAAGCAGATTCAATGTACGTCTGAGCAGAGGCATCTGGCTGTCTTTGTTCATGAATTGCAGGAAGTCAGTATGCAGATACAGCATGTAATTAGAAAGGCAACTGAATAGTAGCGTTTACTGCAAAAGGACTGGAATATAAAAGTAGAGAAGTGTCATTGCAATTATATATGGTGTTGGTGAGACCACATCTGGAGTATTGTGTCCCGTTTTGGTCTCCTTATTGAGGAAGGATGTGGTGGCATTGGAGGCAGTTCAGAGGATGCTCACCAGATGGATTCCGGGGATGAAAGGATTGACATATGAGGAGAGATTAAGTAGTTTATGTTATACTCGTTGGAGTTTAGAAGGATGAGAGGGATCTGATTGAGGTATATAAAATACTAAAAGGGATTGATAAAGTAAACGGAGACCAAATGCTCCCTCTTGTAGGACAATTAGAATGATAGGTCACAGATATAGGTTGAGAGTGTCATAATATATGCCAATACATCATGGTGCAGACACACACTGATGGACACACACAGGGACCAATCAACATGTACAAACACCGCAGCCAATCACCAGTTAGAATACACACACTATAAAGGCAGAGGGCACCACGGTTCCCGCTCCAGCATGCGGCAACTGCGGCTCCGCCCACTTAAAGCGGCAAGTCCCGACGCTGCCTGCAGTGTGGCAAATTAGGTCACTATGCTGCAATGTGCAGATCTTCCATGCCTGCTGCTTTTCTAAGGTCCACCCAGCCCCACAGAGATGTCAGGGCTATCCAGCCTGCCATCAATGAACCCACTCTACACCTTGATTCCGACTATGCCTGCAATGACCCACAGGTCCCGTTCCAAATCGGCGTCATTACTACCAACAGGATGTCCCCCAACCGTGGCACTGAACCCGTCCACGTCCACAGCGTCAGCCAGGACGATGAGTGGTGTGCCACCCTTATGGTCAACCAGAGTTCGTTGCCCACCTCAGAGACTGAACTTATGAACTCTGCACACATGTGGACTTTTTGAAATGTTCTTTTTCCCTTTTTTTTTGTTGTTGCATTCGTTATCCAGTGATTTGTAAATAGATTCGTTGGTTGTTCCAGTTCATGGTAGTCATCTGCACCAGGCACCTTCCTCTGTAAATAGTCTTGTTCCCTGTATATAGCCTTGTACATATGTCTTCGCACCTCACACGTAGCTAGGTACATTCTCCATATACCCACACTATTTATTAGCACATGCCTAGATCAACATTTTTTTATAAAAGGGGGATGTCATAATATATACCAATATATCATGGTGCAGATACACACTGATGGACACACACAGGGACCAATCAACATGTATAAACTCTGCAGCCAATCACCAGTTCGAATACACACACTATAAAGGCAGAGGGCACCATGGTTCCCGCTCATTCTGGGTGCTGCCTCTGAGTGTAACAGGAACTTATTCAGCCCAGCACAGACGCACAACACGTGCTGAGAGAATCAACTGGTCCGGACAAGGCTTAGGTCTCTAGTTCAAGTTAGCATTATTTAGACCCACAGTCATCGTGTGTTAGTTAGTTAGAAGTAGTTAATAAAATTGAGTTGAACCTTCATCTGTGTTGGAAGTGTCTGTTCATCTCTCAAGCCTACACAAGCCAACACATCAGAGAGGTGGTAGATTTATAACTGAGATGAGGAGGAACTACTTCTGGCAGAATGTGGTGAATTTGTGGAACTTGCTTCCCATAGTGAAGTGGAGTCTGAATCATTAAATGGTTTCAAGAAGGAGATAGATATATTTCTGATAAAAAAAACGGGTTAAAGGAATTTGGGGAACAGGTGGGGAGGTGGATTTGAGACCAGCAAGAGATCAGTCATGATCTGATTGAATGGAGGAGCAGTCTGAAGGGCTGAATTGCCTGCTTTTCCTAATTCCTCTGTTCCTAATTATACCGAGGCTCTCCAAGTGCTGCAGTTTGGCCTCGATCTTGCCGACAATCGCACAAAGGACCTGTCAAGCACGGGGCTAGGCCTATGGATGTACTTGGATTTTCACCATGGCTCCCTTAATTTTCCCAAGGCCAGGCCTGAAAATGTTGGGGAACTTCCACAGTACCATATATAAGCCCCCATCAATCCGCAAATTATATAGTTAATTCCGGCCCAGCAGGTTAGGGCCGTCCTCCTATACCACAATGATGGGAAGGCATGAGGGCTGATGCCTGTAGACCACTGGGTCAGCCTGGAGCCTCCAAAAGCCAATCACTCCACTGTATATGTGGCAAAGCAGGCAGCCAAATTAGCCAATGATAATTGACTCACCCTGTGTCGGATCTGATCAAACACATGGTGCGGCACCACCGAGACACCAGCAACTTAATTTGGATTAAATGTCAGTTGACCCGCACAGTGATATGAATAGAGGCCATCTATAGCGCAACCACACGGTTCAGATACCTTTCCGACTCGTCCTCAGCTTATTTAGGGTATTCCGAATGTAGGGTCCTAGCACGGGCCTGCTGCCTACCTCATCCCATCCATCATACTGTTGGCAGCCTCGGCAACTCCGACATCCACATGTCTTGCAAGGGGCGGATTTGGCCCCTGCCGCATCCAGAGTGGATGTGCGCTGTTGGACTAAGGCCATGAGACCTTGGGTCTATTCTCGAACAACAATGAGTCAGAGTACAGGAGGGAGAAAGAGAGCCTACTGGAGTAGTGTAACAACAACAATCCCTCTCTCAATGTCAGCAAAACGAAGGAACTGGCCATTGACTTCAGGAAGTGAAGTCTCCTACACAACCCTGTCTGCATCAATGATGCCGAGGTGGAGATCGTTGACAGCTCCAAATTCCTAGCTGTGCACATCACCAACAATCTGTCCTGGTCCACCCATGTCGCCACTATGACCAAGAAAGCACAACAGCGCCGATACGTCCTCAGGAAACTAAGGAAATTCGGCATGTCCACATTGATTCTCACCAATGTTTACAGATGCACCATAGAAAGCATCCTTTCTGGCTGAATCACAGCCTGGTATGGCAACTGCTCGGCCCAAGACCGTAAGAAACTACAGAGAGTCATGAACACAGCCCAGTCCATCTCACGAAATCACCTCCCATCCATTGACTCTGTCTACACCTCCTGCTGCCTTGGGAAAGCAGGCAGGGATAATCATAGACCCCTCCCACCCGGGTTATTCTCCCTTCCAACTTCTTCCATCGGACAGTAGATACCAAATACCGAGAGCACGCATCAACAGGTTCAAAAACTGCTTCTTCCCCACTGTTACCAGACTCCTGAATGATCCTCTTATGAAGTGAACTGATCTCTCCATGCAACTTCTCTACTGAGTAGTACTACACTCCGTATGCTTCACCCGATGTCTGTGTCTATGTATTTACATTGTTTATTTATAGTATGTCCTATGTTTCTTCACGTATGGAACGATCTATGCAGAACAATACTTTTCACTGTACCTTGGTACACATGATAATAAATCAAATCCAAATCCAAATCCACCAACGGATGTCTTTGTTGCACATCCTCTAGGATATATTCATTCTGATTAAATAGCAATTGTTATTCTGTGATTATTTTGCAGTTCCATTTGGAATAGATACAAACAGAGGCAACAGGACTTTTTATTTCCACATGCTTTCCAGATGTTTGCGCAACTATCCACCACATTTAGTAGATGGGAAATGGGGGGCAAGACCAGCAACTGAGCATACTGAACACATAGAACAGGAGCATTGCGCAACTGATGTAACATCACTTTCTATGAATCCAACAGTCCACCTTCCTTTATTTGTGTAGAAAATAATTGTGAAGTGGCTCATAAAACAACCAAATAAACAATATGTCTGAACCTTCGACATGCCAGACTCACACAGCACTAGACGGGGGTGGGTGAGGGGATTGGGGGGGGGGGGGGGGCGTGGGGGTGGAATTGCAACAGAGCTAAACAGCCCAGAGCAGAGTTAGCCACCTCAGTGTGGGGTGATTGTAATTGAGATGCGCTCTCTGGGCCATTACAACCTACAGGAACATTTGATCATCTGCAATGCCCTAACCATGGAGGTCACATTCAACCTCAGTACTCCAGGTAATCTGACAAAGATTGACCAAACCTTTAGCAACTTGACCTAATACCGCTTTCATTTGCTCAATGCTAATTCTTGCTGGATTATATTCCAATTCAGCAATTTGGGAGGTTTTCAAATGTTAAAGGGGCTATATAAACACAACTTGTTGTGGAGTGGTTGATAACAGCTTTTGTTACCAGCCTATATTGCCTGACAGAAGGCTCAACTTGCTTTGGATGTATTTTCGTAAATCAGGGCCCAAATAACCATCGAGAAAATGAAAGCATCGTTCTCTTTTAACCGGCTTGGATTTAGTAGAACAATTGTTATGTTGAAAATCTTTGACATATACTTGAGCAAATAACGTGGATCACAGTGACACACCTATTCACGATGACATATGGATGTGGGTAGTAAACGAATTAACAGAAATAAGCTATTGGAGCATAGTTATGTGTCTTGATTCCTTTTAAAGATGTCTCCCAAATTATATGTTTAAACGACTCCATTGTTTGTAAGGTAAAGGTATGTGAATTTATCTCAGTTGAAACCCAGTAAGGGTCTGTCATTTCTCCTTCTGTAATGTGAGGCGTGCCATCCCACTGTGGCATCCTATAAATAGAACACGGTATATGAAAACTTTTTGGAAGTAGTGTCAGGTGCTGCAAATCATTCCTGAACGTGATGACAGACAGTCTCCAGACAGTGTGCAGAAGGATGACATCAGTGGCGCCAGAAACACTATTTATGGCGTGCAATTGTCTATGCTCATTTGTATCTTTTTAAAATAAATTTGTGCTTTTGATGATTTATTTTGTTACTTGTTATAATTTGTGCACTGAAAATAAATCCCTTCTATAGACCAGAAGTGAACTAACCTAATAGTTAATGGGGAAAAAACAAATCACAGCAAAGGTACTTTCCAATTTTGCAGCTTTGGGAAATGGAAAGGCGCTATGCCCAAGAGTGCGATTACACTGCAAGTACCTGTTGGAGACTGGTATCCACTTCAAGCATGATAGACTCCGCAGACTGGAGTTATACTTCCAGCCCTGCCACAGTTCTTGGCCACTCACCAAATCTAAAGGCTGGTTAAACTTGAATCGTAATAAGGAGCAGATGAAATAGTTGACTCTGTAACATTACAAAGAGTGGAAATAAAGCAGAACCATTACTTTGAATTTGCTGCAGATTTATTGCAGATGGTGTGAAGCTAACACAGTGTGAGATTTCAACCTGGGAGTGGCCATACACTGCTTGTCCTCATACTTGAATTATATAGCGTGAACCAATGTCAATCTGGGCAAAAGTTGCCTGAAAACAAACTGTTGCATTTTCAGATTCTTCATGATATTGAAATTATGCTGTGCAGCTTTTGGTAATGAAATTTTTAAAAATACAATTTGTATTAATACAATTGAAATTTCAGCAAAGGGATTAAAATTAGCTCATTTAAAATAAACACCTGTAGTAAAAGGGTCTGGAATATGAAGGGTTAGTGTGGGACAGAGTATAGTACTGCCCATATAGTTATGTAAGAGAACACATGACCTGCCTTTGGAGTCAGTGTATTGTTGGACAGAGCTGTGTGTAGAAGCAAGCATGGAGAAAGTTCCTGGCTTGGATCCTTGCAGTGCCGATGTATATATTTTCCAGTCGTTAACAAATATTGTTGAACTACCTGAGACTACGAATAACTTAATAAGACCTAACAAACTACAGCCAACACCTCACAACATGGAGTCAGATAATTCAATAACTCAAAACCTCGCAGAGACTGCAGAAGAAAAGTAAAATCCTGGAAAACTGAGGGAAAAATCAAAAAAGTATTCTGACCTGAAGAGAAGAATCAAGAAGTGAAGGTTCAGAAGGAAATCACCAGAGAAAACCTCTAAAGAAAGGCTTGGAAGCTGAAGGCTGAAATGAAATTCCTCACTGCAGCAGCAGACTCCACTGAATCCCACAGAAGTCCAGCTTCAGTACCCAGAGTGTGCAGTCAGCAGACCTTGCAGGGGTGAGCTAAAACTTAAAAATTCCCGGATAACACTAGTCCTGAAAACAGTAGAAACTGCAGAGATTAGAAATTGCCATTTAAATCTCAGCCTGAGAAACCCGATTCCCTAGTTGGTGTCTAAACATATGGCTGCCGAACGCACTCTGAGCAAAGCAAAATATTAATTGAAAATAAATCGCAGCTCAGTAGACAGTTTTGAAAATCCAGAAAAAGCAAGGATTTGACACTTCCAAGACCGAAGAACATTGCGCTCTAGCAGGAAGACGCTAACCAGTCAATCCATACAGCCATTGGTTTATTTTAATGCTGAGATCGTGAATGCCATTAAATCTGACAAATGGAGGAAATCTCTTTGTGAAGAAGGGTAGTGCCATCTTGGATTTCTGGAAAACTCTTCAACCTGATTCTGCAATTTTAAAGTTTTAACCATGGCTCAGAAGGTGAACATATGAATATACAAAATCCATAGTGGTTAGCACAATTGCTTCACAGCTTCAGGGTCCCAGGTTCGATTCCCGGCTTGGGTCGCTGTCTGTGCGGAGTCTGCACGTTCTCCCCGTGTGTGCGTGGGTTTCCTCCGGGTGCACCGGTTTCCTCCCACACTCCAAAGATGTGCAGGTTAGGTGGATTGGCCATGCTAAATTGCCCTTAGTGTCCAAAATTGCCCTTAGTGTTGAGTGGGGTTACTGGGAGATGGGGATAGGGTGGGGGTGTGGGCTTGGGTAGGGTGCTCTTTCCAAGAGCCGATGCAGACTCGATGGGCCGAATGGCCTCCTTCTGCAATGTAAATTCTATGAAAATATGAGCAGAAATAAGCCTCAAGCCTGCTCTGCCAATCAATAAGATCAAGGGTGATTAATTTGTGTTATCTACACCTGATAACCCTAGATTCCCTTGCTTAACAAGACTCTATCTACCTCCACCTTAAAAATATTCAATAATTCTGTTTCCACCGCCTTCTGAGGCAGAGTTCCAAAGTTGCACAACCCTCTGAGAGAAAAAAGTTCTCCTCATCTCTGTTCTAAAAGGGTAACGCCAAATTTTAAAACAGTGCCCCATCGTGCTGGACTCCCCTGAAGAGGAAATGTCTTTTCCACTCTTGCAGATTGTTATATTTCTTTGTTGTGACGAAGAGGATAGGCATGGAAGTGCCCACATTCTGGATTCTTGTTAAACACAATGTGAGGTTTGTTACGGGTGTGTGCCAACAATATCTACGACCATCTTTGCCATCTACTAGCTGCCAAAGAAGGTATACCTTTATGTGGCCCAAAGATTGTAGTCAAGGATTGACGATCAGTCAAAAGGACAAAATGATGCTTAGCTTTAGCTCTTATAGAAGCACGGTTTCATTGTCTTTGGAGTGATCTCGAGCTTCATCCACTAATTTGACACAACTAGATTTTTGATTGTGTTGTTCTTCTTACACTGACTTGGTATAGAGGTTTTCTGAGCCCACCACGCCGTGGCAATGTGACCGTTCTTGCCACAGTTCTTGCATGTATTCGATTTACTCCAACATTCACCCTCTGAGTGTCCAACCTGTGTACAGTGGTGACATGGTTGCACCTTTGCAGCATTGTTCCTTGGGGTATCCATTTTGAGGATCTTCAATCCAGCCTTTATCTGTGAAGCTTCTCTTGTTACTAGCTCCATAGATGTGGCAACTTCCACAGCAGCCTTTAGAATTAAATCACTTACAGTCAGCAGCTTCCTCTGAATAGCTTCACTGCGTAATCCACAAAGCAGCCTATCTCGAAGAGTATCATCAAATGTTGTTACAACATCTAATAGCTAATCTTTTGAAAGACGTTACAGACTGTAAAATTGTTTTACCGCCGTCCTGACTACAGTGGTGGAAGAAAAACCTTCCTGCAATCAATAACGATTTAGGAGAGAATAGAATCTGTACCGTGCAGAAGGAGGCCATTTGGCCCATCGTGTCTGCACCGACCCTGTGAAAGATGTTATGACACCCTGGGCTAATGCGTGGTCAAGCCCAGCCCCACGTCACCCGGAGTCGCAAAAAAAGTGAATTAACCAATAATTCTTTGAAAAATACCTGGGCCGGGATTCTCCCCCAACCAGCGGGCGGGCCGTACCGGCGCCAAAGAGTGGCGTAAACCAATCTGCCATCGGGCCACCCGTAGGTTGCGGAACCCTCCGCACTTCCGGGGGCTAGGCCGGCTCTGGAGTGGTTGGCGCTGCGCCAACCGGCGCCGACGGGTCTCCGCCGGCCGGAGCTAGTTGGCGCATGTGCAGAATCGCTGGTGTGATCCCTGCGCATGCGCAGGGGTTTTTTTCTCCGCGCCGGCCATGGCAGAGGTTTACAGAGGCCGGCACGGAGGGAAAGAGTGACCCCATGGCAAATACGGAGAGTCGTAAAGGCTGCCGTGAAACTGGCCGTGTTTCACGGCAGCCTCCGCGCCCCCTCCCGGGACCCGATTCTCCCCCCTGGGCGGGGCTAGCAGCACGGCCCCGTGAACCACGGCATCGCAGGCTTAGCGACCATCGCTAAGCCCGCGCGCCAAGCGTCACGGCGGCTGACGTGCACGATGACGTCAGCCGTGCATGCGCGGATTAGACGGCTCCAACCCGTGCATGCACGGATGACGTCATCACGCATATGCGTCAAACCCGCGCATGTGCGGGCCGTCATGCCCCTCAGCCGCCCCGCGGACTGATTCTGCGGGGCGGCGGAGGAACAAAGAGTGCGCGGGTATTGGACCCGCTGCCCGTGGTCGGTGCCCACCGATCGCGGGCCCATGCCACCCTTGGCATGGCCGTGGTGCGGCCATGCCAATCGGTGCCATGGTTGTCCGGAACGGCACTTTGCGGCCGTTTTCACGAACGGTAGGAGCAGGTGTGTTTGTGTTCGTGAAAACGGCCGTAAAGGCCTGGGAACTCGGCCCATCGGCCAGGGGAGAATCGCTGTTCGCCGTAAAAAACGGCGAGCAGCGATTCGTGTCGTGGGGCGGCCGTGGGGGGGGGGGGGGGGGGGGGGGAGAGAATAGCGGGAGGTCGGGAAAAATGTCGGGAAGGCCCTCCCGCTATTCTCCGACCCGTCGTGGGCAGCGGAGAATCGCGCCCGATGTTTCAGGTGGTGGTTCCCAGCTTCTTACCCCTCTCCCAACTTTGCTTTTGGTTCATTATATTATTATAGATGCATTCAGGTCTCTGTAGTTTCATAAATGCAGCACCCACAGGCATTTCTGGAGAAGGAGAGGGAAAGTTTTGCTTGAAGCCGGTAATGGTCTTCCTGTAGATTCATTCATTCAGATTCTCTGCATCCCAGGAATACAGCATTCACAGACTTTCTGCAGAAAACGCGGATGAGAGAGTGAGTAGGGTCAGGTGCCTGTGCTGAATATGGAGGTGCCCACACTCTGGATTCTTGCAAAACACGATGAAAGATTTATTAAAGGTGTTGATCATACAATGGAGATGATGAGTTGCCCTATTATGTATTCTCATGTATTTTCTTGAATTCTGTTTAATTCCCTTTTCTTCCCATGTACTGAATGATCTGTTGAGCTGCTTGCAGAAAAATACTTTTCACTGTACCTCGGTACACGTGACAATAAACAAATCCAATCCAATCCAATCCAATCCAATGATCTGCTCGAAGCCCGTGCAAACACTCGGCTGACATCACTACATATTACGTGACACATAACTCGCATTAACGTATTCTCAGATACATAACAAAGATCACAATATTGGGGACTTCAGAGAAAGAGATTCCTTAGATACATGATAGCTTAAGGTCTGGATTAAAGGACTGAAACTAAACAAGTTCACACACTGAGTTAAATAATTCAGAGGGGTAGGTAGGGCCAGGGGCACGTCCGCACCCCCCTCAAACCCCCCCCCCCCCCTATTTGTTGCCGTGAAGTCGACTAACTCCATGCCGAGCAACCATGCAGCCTTGAACTGCCGCAGGACTCATTAAAGAGGGCCCAGTGAATCTTCCTCTCCTCATTGGGAGAATAGCCCCACCCTCTGGATCTAATGGCCAATCTCATTGGCTGGCAGCTCCATCAGTCCCAGAAGCACCAAGAGGGCAACTGCTGGAACTGCAGCTGAATTGGTGAGCCCAAGGCTTAGGGTCCTTAGAGCAGTCTTGGGTCTTGGGTTGGAAGGATTTGGGAATGTTAGGGGCAGTGGGGAGAGAGGGCTGGATTTAGAGATGGAGAGGTAAGAAGGAAGCACGGGGTTGCCCCGCGATCAGCAAAGGGTAGCCCCCGAAGAACGGCCCTCACTTTCATTTTGCTCTTTAATCCTTTGGGCTTAAAGATCAGGCCCTTCGCTCCCACCCTAGTGCTCAAACCAAATGTATGATGGTTGGGCAGCATATTATATTGTCCGTAGTCTTGATAAAAAGACTAAATGACTCTTCAATAGTCATTTTAATATGGTGGGCTCCCAGCGGGGTAGATGCCCCCTGGGGACAAGTACAATTCAGTTGACTGCTTTACTCAATAGGCCCGCTGGCCTCGATCGAGATTTTGAAGGCATCTGTTTTTCATGACATTTGCAGTCATATCATCATGAAGCAATTTCAGGATTGCAAAGAAGTATCTTGGATAGCCAAATGTTTGGATCAACAATCCACAGAGCCTTGCGATTTACTGAGTCAAATGCTTTGACCAGGTCAGTGAGTGTAATAAGAATTCATGAAGTTGTGCTTGACATTTTAACAATTTATCTGGCTATGAAGAACATATCAGGGATTTCTCTGGAAGGTCTAAAGCCCCACTGTGCCTTTGGGAGGATTTTCTTAGCTGCAAGAAGTAGGTGGTTCAGAAGAATGTGTGTCAGGATTTTCCCTGCTATGGACAAGAGGAATTTTGATAGTTTTCAAAACATGATTTATCTGCCTTCATGAAGATAGTTACAGTTGGCGCATTCCTTAATTAGTTGAGGAGTGGGTCTGGGGAGAGCTGAGGAGTTATTTTTCCTCCTAAATCCATTGAACGTTCATGGAATCTTGACGTGAGCAGAAATCCGTCAACTGATAGGATCCGCTGGATCCTATCAGATCCTCAAGCTTTGTTATTGTACATCCATTTGATTGCTTGTTGCGACTCTCCCATTGTCATGTTTCACCCATGGATTCTACCACAGGGTTCTGGGGAAAGCCTGCAAAGTACCAGCTGCCACTGGGGATTCACAGTTGAAGAGTTGTTGAAAATGTCCATTCCAGCATTGAGAGAAGACATTGTCACCCTTTAGAAGGGAAACACAGTCCTCTTCATTTACAGGATAGTATTTCTCTTCTGAAGAATGACACAGATTATGGCCCTAATTTTGTCCAGAGCGGGAACTCGATACTGAACTAAAAGGGTGCAAAATATTTTGAGGGGACAAGGAGAACAGTCCTGTCAGAAAGAATGACATATATAGGAAAAGGATTGTGGTCCCACTGGAAATATTTCAGGAACTAGTGAGGAAGTTAAGCAGCAGGACCTTAAAAGTAATCTTGCAATTACTCCTGCTAGTGAATTTAACAGCAATAAGATAATCCAGGGCTGCGGAAATGATGCAGGAAAGCAGGCTTCAGATTCCTGTGGCATTGCAACCAGCTCTGAGGCAGGATTATTATAAGAAGATGGATACGTTGCACCTCAAAAGAGCTGAGACCAATGTCCTGACAGGGAAATTAACTTGTGCTGTTCTGGAGGCTTCAAATTAATTTGGTAGCAGGTGCGCCACTAAGATGAGAGGAGATACAAGATGCAGGGAAGTCTGGGAGAGAGAAACAGATAGAGGAGTAAATTTTTAGGGAAATGACAAAAGGTTGCAAATGATTTAGGGCATGATTTAACGGAAAAAAACCCAGGGCAGGATTCTCTGTTGGTTGACGCTGGAATCATGAAACATGATTGGGCGGAGAATTGGTTTTGATTCTGAAATCATGGCGGCCGGTAGGTTCACGCCAAATCGCAATTCTCCGGTGCCTCGACAGCGGCGTCAATGCGTTCCAAACCACCGTTTGCATAGCATTAGCAGGCCCAACCCGGTTTCTCCAGGGCCCTCGTGCTAATCTGCCTCCACTCGGGGGAATTCCCAACAGCGAGGTTCACTTGTGCTTTTAAAAATTGAGAAACAGGCGCTATGGCTGATGAGGGAGAGATAGAGAGGAGGTGGACATGCAGAGGTCTGATCGTGGGCTGCCGGTCCTGACACTGGCCGGGCTGGCTTGAGGGGAGAAGGGAGAGATTGGTGAGGGGGGACTGGCTGCGGGGCCAGGCTGACCCCCTACAGGACTGGACAGGTGTCCAGATGTGGACCGCCATTGCCGTAGCCATCTTGCTGTGCACCCTACCGACCACCCGCCTTGGCTCCTGATTCTGCAGAGTGACACCAGCCCCCCACCCCCACAATTGGCCATGGGGCATCACACGGCTTTCCCAAGGTCAATGCCTACGGTAGACCCTACAGGGGGCTGTGGGCGGGTTCCGCGGAACGTACTGCTGGCAAGGGCAACACCAGCTGATGGTACCCCTGGCAGCAGGGCACCAACGGGGTCAGGGATGCAGGGGTGGGGACCGCAGTGCCAACTGGGGCCACCGTGTAGCCAGTTGCACTAGGGTACGCACCATGCCAACATGTCAGCCTTTCACCCCCTACAGTCAATGGATATTAGAATTCAACCAGTATTGGAGACCTTCCTCCTAGTCACTGCAGCCCTGGGGGATGCACTGCAGCTGTACGAGCTGGAACTCCTCAAGGAGGAGGAAGCTGCAGTAGCGGAGCCTACCTTAGAGAAACAGGAGGCAGCCGCTGAGGTAGGAGAGCTGGCTGCCAAATAGGCCGAGGAGGTGCAAAGGAGGCAACACATGAGGCCTTGTATGTACTGGAAGTAGCTGTCATTGAAGTACCTGCCAGATCGAGGAGATGAAACTGATGAAGCTTTGGAGGAATATCGGGAAAGTAGGACAAATCTCAAACGCGCAATAAAGAGGGCGCGAAGGGGTCATGAAATATCTTTGGCTAACAGGGTTAAGGAAAATCCCAAAGCCTTTTATTCGTATATAAGGAGCAAGAGGGTAATTAGGGAAAGGATTGGCCCACTCAAAGACAAAAGAGAGAATTTATGCGTGGAGTCAGAGGAAATGAGTGAGCTTCTTAATGAGTACTTTGCATCAGTATTCACCAAGGAGAGGGACATGATGGATGTTGAAGCTCGGAATGGGTGTTTAAATACTCTAGGTCATGTTGGCATAACAAAGGGGGAGGTTTTGGGTATTCTAAAAGGCATTAAGGTGGACAAGTCCCCAGGACCGGATGGGATCTATCCCAGGTTACTGAGGGAAGCGAGGGACGAAATAGCTGGGGCCTTAACAGATATCTTTGCAGCATCCTTGAGCACGGGTGAGGTCCCGGAGGACTGGAGAATTGCTAATGTTGTCTTTTTGTTTAAGAAGGGTAGCAGGGATAATCCAGGGAATTATAGACCTGTGAGCTTGACGTCAGTGGTAGGCAAACTGCTGGAGAAGATACTGAGGGATAGGATCTATTCACATTTGGATGAAAATAGACTTATCAGTGATAGGCAGCATGGTTTTGTGCAGGGAAGGTCATGTCTTACAAACCTAATAGAATTCTTTGAGGAAGTGACAAAGTTAATTGATGAGGGAAGGGCTGTAGATGTCATATACATGGACTTCATTAAAGCATTTGATAAAGTTTCCCATGGCAGGTTGATGGAAAAAGTGAAGTTGTATGGGGTTCAGGGTGTACTAGCTAGATGGATAAAGAACTGGCTGGGCAACAGGAGACAGAGTAGTGGTGGAAGGGAGTGTCTCAAAATGGAGAAAGGTGACTAGTGGTGTTCCACAGGGATCTGTGCTCGGACCACTGTTGTTTGTGATATACATAAATGATCTGGACGAAGGTATAAGTGGTCTGATGAGCAAGTTTGCAGATGATACTAAGATTGGTGGAGTTGAGGGCAGCACGGTGGCCTAGTGGTTAGCACAGCTGCCTCACGGCGCTGAGGTCCCAGGTTCGATTCCGGCTCTGGGTCACTGTCCGTGTGGAGTTTGCACATTCTCCCCGTGTCTGCGTGGGTTTCACCCCCACAACCCAAAAATGTGCAGAGTAGGTGGATTGGCCACACTAAATTGCCCCTTAATTGGAAAAAATAATTGGGTAATCTAAATTTATATTAAAAAAAAGATTGGTGGAGTTGCAGATAGCGAGGCGGACTGTCAGAGAATACAGCAAAATATAGATAGATTGGAGAGTTGGGCAGAGAAATGGTAGATGGAGTTCAATCCAGGCAAATGCGAGGTGATGCATTTTGGAAGATCTAACTCAAGAGCAGACTATATGGTTAATGGAAGAGTCCTGGGGAAAATTGATGTACAGAGAGATCTGGGAGTTCAGGTCCATTGCATCCTGAAGGTGGCAACGCAGATCGATAGAGTGGTGAAGGAGGCATACAGCATGCTTGCCTTCATCGGACGGGGTATTGAGTACAAGAGTCAGCAGGTCATGTTACAGTTGTATCGGACTTTGGTTAGGCCACATTTGGAATACTGCGTGCAGTTCTGGTCGCCACTTTACCAGAAGGATGTGGATGCTTTAGAGAGGGTGCAGAGGAGGTTCACCAGGATGTTGCCTGATATGGAGGGTGCTAGCTATGAAGAAAGGTTGAGTAGATTAGGATTGTTTTCATTGGAAAGACGGAGGTTGAGGGGAGACCTGATTGAGGTGTACAAAATTATGAGAGGTATGGACAGGGTGGATAGCAACAAGCTTTTTCCAAGAGTGGGGGTGTCAATTACAAGGGATCACGATTTCAAGGTGAGAGGGGGAAAGTTTAAGAGAGATGTGCGTGGAAAGTTTTTTACTCAGAGGGTGGTGGGTGCCTGGAACGCTTTACCAGCGGAGGTGGTAGAGGCGGGCACGATAGCATCATTTAAGATGCATCTGGACAGATATATCAACGGGCGGGGAACAGAGAGAAGTAGATCCTTGGAAAATAGGCAACAGGTTTAGATAAAGGATCTGGATCGGCGCAGGCTGGGAGGGCCGAAGGGCCTGTTCCTGTGCTGTAATTTTCTTTGTTCTTTGTTCAGACTGGGCACGCCATTGAAGACTCCGGCTGAGCAGGGTAACAGTGCAACATATATGGTAGATCATGGCGCACCTGGAACTGTGGGGGAATGGAGGAGGTCACCCTCTCCTGGTGGCTGCCAAGGTGACAGTTCATCTGAATATCTACGCAAAGGGATCCTTCCAGGTGCCAAGTGGGGACCTGACCGGAATCTCACAGAGCGTGGTGCACAGGTGCATTGCGTCGTCATGGCGACCCTATCAGCCCAGTCGGCACAATACATCCAATTCAATGTGAATCGAGCCCACCAAGATGCCCGGGCAGCAGGTTTTACAGCCATCGCCGAGATGCCCTTTATCCAGGGGGTGATCAATGGGATGCATGTCCCTTACGAGCACCCTTCGATGACAGGCTGCTCTACACAAACCGAAAGGGTTTTCACTTGATGAACGTGCAGGTGGTGTGTGACCACGATACGCATCATTGACGTCTTCGCCTGACACCTGGGCAGTGTGCATGACACCTTCATCCTGGAATTCTCAATGGTTCTCTATCTGGGGAGTTGGGGGTGACCCCTGGGTGACAGGGGTTATCCGCTGCGGTTGTGGCTGATGACGTCTACCTGGAGGCCACAGACCTACGTAGAAACCCGCGACAACGACACCCATGCAACGACCAGGGGCATCATCAAGCGGTGCTTCGGTCTCCTAAGATACAGTTCAAGTGTCTGGACCGCTCTGGAGGGGCCCTCCAGTATGACACTGGGAGAGTCGCACACACCGTGGTGGCGTGCTGCATCCTCCACAACCTTGCGCAGCAGAGGGGCAATTTGTTGGAGGAAGAGGATGAATCTTCTGACAGAGCACCGAGGCAGATATGCACATAGGCGGTACGGGCCCAGGATTGGCAGTAAAAGCAGGTATGGTCCCTGTGATGGAGGGTGATGACAACCCGCCCTGCGATGAGCTCTAGTGCTCCACATCATTTGGCAAAGTCTGACTCCAGACCACGGTAGCACTTCCCACCGTCCACCTGGGTGATCCCTGCATGCAAGCTGACCATTCCATCACATGGTCCCATCGAAGGTGGTTATGGTGAATTCCAGTGGGCAGTGCCATGGGACAGTGCCGAGGCAGTGCCAGGGCACACCCGGGCATGAACCTCCCCTCCCTGGGGGCTGTACTTACCTCTGTGCCCTTGGCAGGTTCTGCTTGCCAGTTCGCTGTTTTTAAAAACCTTTTGTAAATCCTGATGATGAGATGTCACATGGCTGAACGGGGGATGGGCTTCCCTACATAGGATGAATGGTACAGTAGGGAGGCCTGCTAGTTATATTAATGGATTATAATGGTGTTCCCGTCATTGCATGGTGGGAGCCCTGTTACATTGCTGGCGGGGACAATCGAGCAGAGAAACCGCTTGTTCTATGTTCTATGTTCTTGCTTTGTGACCCACCCTAAACTGTCCAGCCACTCCACCTTTCCCGCCCGCCGGAAACGAGGGCTGAACCCCCCCCCTTGTGCAATGCATAGCAATCAAAAACAAAGACGTTAGTCGCGATTTTACTGCTGCATCGCGCTTGAGTGAGTGCAACACGGCTGTTAGATTGCAGGAGAGTCCAAAATCGGGAACCATGCTGGGCGCTGATCAGTTTGCAATCTAACCAGCCTGCTCCCGTTGGCAAAATCAGGATCCTGACGTGGCATGGTGAGAAATCAATAATCACCATTTCAAGACAATCTCCACAGAAATAACGGGAACGACCCCCTATCTAACGGCCTCCCGTGATCTAACTGCCTACCCAGCAAGTGGTTACATGGCTGCAGATTAGTACACCTTTTTAAAAACGTGAAGCTGGCAGAATCGCTGCTGTGGGGATCATAGGAGGTGAGGAGCCATCTGCGCTCCCAGGCACTTGGGTTGCTGCCCCAGCTCTCACGGGGGTGCGGGGTGGGTGGTGCAGCCCCCATGATGGGCGGTGTCAGTTGGGGGGGGGGGTTGGGCACCATCGTTAAGGGGTGGGGGGGGGGGGGGGGGGTCAGGGAGGTGCCCCTGGGCTGTGGGTTATGGTAGGTACCTAATTGTCCGTGGGTCCACCATGCCACCCCCTAGATTGTGTGTACCCATAATGGGGGCAACCCCAGCTCCTGCCTGTCTGTCCCATTAACCACCCAGAATTCCCACTGACGGTGGAGACCCTGGGCCACACGGCTGAATGCTATTGCTAATAGGGAGTTGTCAATCGTAGTTAAGTGAGCACTTCATAGCTCCCAAGTAGATTCCCATGGGCAGGCATGCCGTGTAATATGAAGGAATTATTGCCTAGCATCCCAATCAGACCATGAGGCTTGGACATTGCCTGCAGAAAGCAGACACAGCAGCCAACACCCGAAGACCCAGGGGCTGGGCCCCAGCACCGGGGACATTCCCACGACCAGAGGGTGGGTGTGTGCACTGGGGTGAAGTCACGGATGCCCTGTTTGCCTGGGCAGCAAACTATATAACTTTGACATGAACCTGCCCAACAAAATGCCCGGGCAGCAGGATGCTCTGCTATCAATGGGATGCCCCAAGTCCCGGGGGTAATAGATGGCACACATGTCACCTTGCGCACACTGGGCCATCAGGGAATGCCTTATATCAACAAGACGGGGTTCCACTACCTGAACGTCCAACTTATTGTGCAACCACCACTTGAAGATCATGCACGTTGTGCACGCTTCCCAGTTCCGATGCCTCAACCACTTTGGTGGTGCACTGCAGTACACCCTCCAAAGGGTCGCCCACTTCGTGGTGGTCTGCTGTCTCCTCCACAACCTAGCGCAGCAGTGATGTGCTGGAGGAGGAGGGGCGGGGAACAGGTGGCTACCTCCGAGGAGGAGAATGAGGAGGCATCGGACCAGGAGGGGCTGGACGACCTGCAGGATCAGCTGGAGGGCGACCGGCAAGCCCATAGGGTGAAGGAGGCCCTCATCCTCACCCATTTGACACAGGTCATGGCCGCGTCTGTCATCTCATTCCCTCTGCCCCCTCCCTCCTCCCCTTCCACCCCACCCCTAATGGACCTCCCAACCACCCTGTTCCACCCTCCTAGTGTCTGTGTAACATCAACCCAGGGTAACAGGACTGTGTCGACGCAGCCAGAGGATCACTATCGAGGCCGGTGTGTTGATAACCCGCTGAGAGCTGAATGCACACAGCCTGCTGCTTACCGTGTCCCATGGCCTTCGATTATCCTCGTGGCCATCCTCTGGGGGTCCATGGGCCGGACGGCCCCGCCTGCTTGCCAGCAGCACATGCCTCGCTGTCTCACCCTATTCCGGGGGCTGATCCGAGATGTGCCATTGTCAGGGGAGGGGGGGAGCTGGTGATCACCATCACCACTCTGTAGCTGGATCTTGTCCCGGGGCCCCTGCGTCATCCAGCTTGGACACGCTCTGGTGCTCCACGGCATCGTCCACCTGTGACCAGGACACATCCCCCAGTGAGCAGTGTGATATTCTCTGTTGGGTCTATCAGGATGCTTTGAGAACGTAGTTTTAACAAAGAACATCAAGCTGAGTTATTGAACAAAGCTGATTTATTTACACTACTAAATTAAAGATTCTAACCAGTCAACAAGGAATAAGTTATGTTATGCACCTAATCTATCTCACGCCGAACAACCTTCTCCCAGAATCCCATGATATTTATAGAACTCTCCTTATCTCCATCGTGGTGAGAAGTATTATTACCTTATTATTAACACTTTGTATTCCTTACCATACACATATTGTTACATCCCCCTTTCTTTGAAGATGTTTGTACATCATCACAAACATTTATACATGGCAGGCAATGTATGTTCTATACATGCAAATGCATGTTGTTACGTTAACAATAAGTTATCAACTTTTTACAGTTCATAGAGTTTGTCTGGCTTTCTTCTGGTTCGAGTTGACCTCCTCAATCTTGATGGTTCTTAATCAGATGTCTCTGATTTTTCCGTAGTAACCACATCTCGATTTTGTGATCTCAAAGTCGGAGCTTTGAGTAGTTCTGTATTGAAGTCAATATTCGTAAATATCAGCTGAGATGACTTCACTTTCAGAAGTGCTCCCCTGTTTCTTCTGAGAATAGAACCTTCATCAGTCATCACGACAAATGAGTATGGAGCTGCCTGGTGTATCACACGTGCCACACAGGACCGTCCTCCAGTGGGAATTTGTACCCTAATGTGATCACCTGGTTCTAGATTGACTAGTTCTTTTGTTGTCCTGTCATAACACTGTTGATGCAGCTGTTTGTTCCTCTTCATTTTGTTTATAACATCTTCAGTATCAGGATCTGCTAATTCTAAATGATTCTGCCTGCCTCACTTGGGCTGGGGCAGGCGTGGGCAGCACTGCTGGATATGGATGGGCCGGGGCACAATATGGTGCTGGGCTGTGACGATGACAGGCACAGGGTCGCTGGGGGAACAGGGATGGCGGGCAGGGCCGGTGCCAGAGCCCGGTGCTAACCCACACATGAAGCCCAGTGGAGGTTGGTAATCGTCTTACGGCACTGCGTCCTCTTGGTCATGCTCCTCAAGCTGACAATCACTACCACTTCCTCCCAGATGACACTGGCTGCCCTGTGGCTCACCCACTGAACTCCTTTGGGGGAACCAGGTATCCCGTCTGGACATGAACAAGTCCAACAATCGAGGGGCTGGTCTCCTCGGTGGTATTGCTGCGAGGTGTGTGGGTTTGCTCTATGGGATCGATTTAAGTGCTGCTCCGCCTTGTTGACGCGGAGCTGGCGGGATCCTAGCGAATCAGCCGGTGGGACCATCATTTGTGGTGCCAGGTACGTGGGGCATCGTTAATTGGATCAATCGACATTTGATACAGGTGACGGCCTCATTGTGTCGAGCGCCGGGAAGTTTGCGGCAGTTCCCGCTCGCTACCACACCGAGAATCTTTTCCATGAAATTGTACCCATTATGCCAAACCTTTGGAAGATGCTGGACTCAGCTGCAGTATTGTGGCCAATTATAAACAGCACATTTTGGAATTGTGTGAAGGGTCAGAGGATGGTACCATGAACGAAAGGCTTCAGTTACTTAGAACAACTAGAGAAACAGGACTGTTCTCCTTAGTGCAGTGATATTTGACAGAGATATTAAAAACTCCAAAGGATTTGATAGAGTAAATAAGGAGAAACTGTTTCCAGTGGCAGAAGTGTCAGTAACCAGAGGAGACATGAGGAAAATAAATGATGCAGCAAGTTCTTATGATCTGGAATGCATTGTCTGAAAGTGTGATGCTCGATTCAATAATAACTTTGAAAAGGCAATTGGGTAAATATCAGAGGGGGTTAGCTTTGAAAGACTGCCTGTCAAAGAGGCAGCACAGGTTAAATGGGCCGAATGACTTCAATTTGTGTTAGCACAATTGCTTCACAGCTCCAGGGTCCCATATTCGATTCCCGGCTTGGGTCACTGTCTGTGCGGAGTCTGCACGTTCTCCCCGTGTGTGTGTGGGTTTTCTCCGGGTGCTCCGGTTTCCTCCCACAGTCCAAAGATGTGCAGGTTAGGTGGATTGGCCATGCTAAATTGCCCTTAGTGTTCAAAATTGTCCTTAGTGTTGGGTGGGGTTACTGGGTTGTGGGGATAGGGTGGAGGTGTGGGCTTGGGTAGGGTGCTCTTTCAAAGAGCCGGTGCAGACTCGATGGGCTGAATGGCCTCCTTCTGCACTGTAAATTCTATATAATTTCAGAGTAATTCGGTTTGCAGTGGGCAAGTGCTAACAGGAAAGAACTCTACCTAATCTGGCACTAATTGTCAATCTCAGTTAGTATAGTCACAGAATGGATAGTGTGGGAAATAGTCACCGTCTGTATGGATCAGGGTGCCCTTCTGAAGATGGTATTGAAGGAATTTTGTTGGAGCAAAGTAGATTTTGATCCAGATTTCAGAATTGAAATATCAATCTGCTAATCGAGTGCTGCAATATTATCTCCTTTCCCCTTTTGCCAAACCACCAATTATCAACAGACCTGCTCTGACTCTAGTGACACATATCTCCATTATTTTATAAGGGGATTTTCTTTTCTTGTTATGACTTACATTTTTCCTGCACCAGTCAGATAGCTTCACACGGTGTTTATTGAATGCCTGGCCTAACATGGTTTTAAAAACAAGAGTTCACGGAGTCCACAGGGGCACTTGAGTGAAAATAAATGAGGGTCATTGGAAAGGTCATCACCACCAACGTTAATATGTTAGTGAGACAAAACACCAAATAGAATTGTAAACTGCAATTGATAGCAATGAATTTTGCTGAAGTTGCCAAATGACGTGTCTTGTAAGTGTTGGGATGACTCTGAAATAGTTCGAGAAAAGGCAGACAATTGTCTTAATCACCAGTCCAAGGTAGTTAAGGTTCTCGCAATCATGTGCAGCTATTCCTTCAGTGGCCTCATTCTCCACATCCAACCATTAGGAGATGTAGATGTTGCTTAAATTTACCTCTGCCTTGCAAAGAGTCATTTTCCACTCAAAATTCTATCTATTTGGCCAAAACTCCACTGGGATTAGAAACGCATTTTATGAACAATTGCAGATAAGAACAGATGTTTATTTTACAGTACAGTATCTTAAAATTTTTTTTTAGAGTATCCAATTATTTTTTCCAATTAAGGGGCAATTTAGCGTGGCCAATCCACCTTCCCTGCACATCTTTGGGTTGTGGGGGTGAAACCCACACAGACACGGGGAGAATGTACAAACTCCTCACAGACAGTGACCCAGGGCCGGGATTCGAACCCGGGTCCTCAGCGCCGTAGGCAGCAATGCTAACTACTGTGCCACCGTGCTGCCCCATAGTACAGTATCTTAAAGTGATTTGAAGAGTTTTGTCAGCTTCCTCTCTTTGGAGAGATGTTCTAATCCATCATGTCATGATGGCACACCAAGATAAAAGTATACAATAAGGGAATTGTCTTATTTTTGATGTTGTTAGCAAAGCAGCACAAACTACAAATGGCATTCTTACTCAACATTTAGGCTTCAATAACTTTTAAATTTTAGCGTGCTTTTGAGAAAATTGAGCTGAGACATCGCCATTTCCTTGGACTTCCTGTATCTGCACCAGAGGTGCAATGGTAATACTGTCTACGCTTCCAACAGACTTTCCACTGTATTCCCAGCAAAGTTACACAAACACATTGGTGTAAGGTGCCCCTCCCACCCTCCCAGAAATTGGAGCCTAGTAAGGCAAAGGAAATTGCCCTCCAAGTAGGGGGAAATACTCGGGCAGGAGCAGCTTCAACACCAAGAATAAATTAGGCAAAATAGTACTGGCTGCTAATATGGAAAGTTAAAGCCAAGATGAGTGATGCATTTCTCTGTCTAGTCCATTTTCTTGATGAAAGGGCCTTATGAATTATTCTTTATCTGCAGTGTCCTATACCTGGACCAATTTTGCATTCCCTCACATGTTTGTCTGGAGTGCCAGGAATCATTGTTATTAATGTTTTTCTCTCAGAGGGTCGTGAGAATTATAAACTCTCTTCCTGAAAAATTGGTGGAAGCAGTCTTTGAATATTCTTATGGCAGAGGTGGATAGATTCTGAGCAAGCGGATGATAGGTTACTGGGGGTAGGCGGGTGCAGATTTGGTTCCCATCAGATTTGCTATGATTTTATTAAATAGCAAGGCAGGCTCAAGGGGCCGAATGGTGTACTCCTGCTCCTTGTTCGCATGTACCCCATCCCCATCAGCACCCCCTCTCCTCCCTGACCCCAACATTGAGTTCCGGCTGTGCGATTGTGTGCACAAATGGCAGAGGCCAGTGATGTGAATGCAGAAACTGGACATTCCTCAAATTGAGCTCTATTTGGACATAGGAAAATATTTACATGAGTGGAGCACAGGCAAGAAGAAAATCTGACGGGCCTATGGAGCGCAGCAGCATTCATTCTGTTGAAACAATAAAATGAAAAACTGCTGTCCTTGCACTAAAGGCAGCTAAAAACACACATGTTTAGTATGATCTTTTGGAGAGTAAATTCTTTTAAACCTAAACATTTACTTTAGAACTCCACCCCTAATGCCAAATGATAAACATTTCTTCCTTTGTGTTTATCAGTATTTGATTAATTGCTGGCAGTTCAGAATAGGATTTGGGTTTCACATGATAAGTATTCTGGGTTAATGCGTCCAAAGGAATAGCAACGCCAAAAAATAAATTTTGTTGCCTCTCTGGCATCATAAATAAATGTTAGGACACATTTTGACAAGTTTCCCAACGACGGGGTGGTATCCACGATTTTTTTTTAATTTTCTAATATTGCAATGCCAGTGCTTTAGGATAATTAGAAAGAGAAGAATATAAGAGACATTGTTACCTGTCAAAGATGTCAGAATGAAGTTTCATGTTTTCAATTGATTGCAGTCAATCCTAACTCTGGATGGGATCATTGTGTTGGGGGCCCCAAAGGAGGATTATCCTGGGAGGAGGACAGCACAGTGAGGGCCAGGAAAATTTAACTGCTGCGCCTCATTTTAATGTTACAGCTGTCTCCTGCTGGAAGCTGTTGGAAATAGTGCCATGGCCCACAGGCTGGAGTGACAATTGCTTTGGGAGCCATGCACTGCTTGTAAGGCAAGGGAACTGTTCCTGGCAAAAAGTAAGTGTTTGGGGGATTGCTGGTCAGAGAAGACAAAGAAAGGATTCCAACAGTATTTTTCAACGGTATTGAGCAATGTTGCAACAGAGGATTTCCCAACATATTTCTATAGTGGTAAACAACAGCAATTATAGCAGCAGCAATATCATTTTTAAAAATATTATTTACTGAAAGTTATTGTACAGTGAAAAATGAGCTTAAAGGGCCACTCAGGGTGAGACTGAGCAGGACCACTTGGAGAGGAGAGTGCAAGAGGAGATTGAAAACGCCTTAAGAGAGCAGGGAAAAATCAGAGTGCTAGCTTGGAGTTTGGAGACCCTGAGATGACATCAGGCATCAAAGGTGATGCAGGGCAAGTGGAAGCAGTTGATTGGGTGAGCACTGTTGGGTATGTATTTGCTACTTTTATTGTTTATAGTTTGTCACTATAGTTCTTAAGGGCTATATTCTGTAGCAACGAAGACCAGGGAAAAAAGGCCCCAGAGTAATTGATATTATTTTATTTTAAGTATCTTCCAAAAGGTTTAAATTAAAGGAGTAAGTCATGATCGAGATGTACTGTGTTCCTCCTGCTCTATGTGGGAAAATGTGGACATTTCCATTGCCGGGGGCCAGCATATATCTGGGAACTGTCTCTGCAGCTCCTGGAAGCCTGGGTTTCAGAGCAGGAGTGTCAGCTGGAGACACTGTGGAGCATCTGCGAGGTGGACAATATCGTGGATAGCATGAGTAGAGAGGTGGTCACATCATAGGCTAAGAATCCACAGGCAGGAAGGGAATAGGTAACCACCAAGCCTCCAAGTGCTCGGGTCAAGGATGTCTCAGAGCAGCTACAAGACATTCTGGAGGAGGAGGGTAAACAGCCAGTGGTCAATGGACACATTTGTACATGTGCAACATAGTTAAAAAAAAAGGGATGTAGTCCTAAAAGCAGGATATAGGGAGTTAGCTAATAAGTTGAAAATTAGAATCTGAAAGGAAGTCATTTCAGGATTGGGGGACTGGTTTAGCTCAGTTGGCTGGACAGCTGGTTTGAGATGCAGAGCAAGGCCAACACCACAGGTTCAATCACCATACCAACTGAGGTTATTCATGAAGGCCCCCAGCATTCTCAAACTTGCCTCTCGCCTGAGATGTGTTGATCCTCAGGTTAAATCACCACCAATCAGCTCTCCCCCTCAAAGGGGAATGCAGCCAATGGTCATCTGGGATTATGGTGACTTTACTACCAATGCCCTGTGCTAGTCAGTGTAGAAAGAGCAAGATATATATATAAGATGAACATGTGGCGGAAGAGATGGTATGAGGGGCAGGGCTTCAGATTTCTGGGACATTGAGACCCAATTCTGAGGAAGGTGGGACCAGTGCAAACTGGAAGGGTTCCCTCTGGGCAGGACCAGAGCTAATTAACTAGAAGGAGTATTTGTTAGAGTGGTTGGGGAAGGTTTAAACTAAAATGGCAGGGGGTTGGGAACCTATGCAAGGAGTTAGAGGAGGGAGGAACAAAAGACAGAAAGAGGAATAAGAAAAATGATGGGCAAAGAAATTAAGGGCCAGAATCAAACAGGACCACAGTGAAAAATAGTGGAAACAGAACAAGGAATGTTAAAAAGACACACCTCAAGATTTTGTGACTTAATGCATGGAGCATTCACAATAAAGTGGATGAACTAATTGCGTAAATAGATTCTAATTGTGTGAGAGTAGAGTAGTCCTGTTTGTGTGTATTTCTCTTTTCTTTACTTTAATAAATAGTCTTTAAGAACTGTTACACAAAGACTAGGTTATTCATTCTCACTGGAGTTTCACTTGGCTCCTCACACCAAATTGTACACCTCCACGAACCGGCGTCCCCGGCTGGGATGCCATTTACAGATAACATCAGCTTGCTTCATGGCACAGCAACAATGGGCCACAGTTTACAGCCCAAGAGTTCAAAGACTACCTAAAAGCGTGTGGAGTTCAACATGTCAGCACCTTACCACCCATCCACAAATGGTTTAGCTGAGAGGTTTGTCCAGTCCTTGAAGCATGCACTGAAAGTTTACAAGGTCCAAGGTTCATTACATCGTCCTGAGAGCAGGTCTTTAGCACCATACTGGAATATGACACACATGACCACACAAAGTTCACCAGCTTTGCTATTGATAAAAAGGAAGTTGAGGTCTACATTTGATTTACTCTTGTCAGAGGAGACATCTGACATAGTAAAGCAGAACCAGCAGTCACAGATTTGAGACGAGAAAGTAACTCAAGGAAATGCTCGTTTCAACAAGGAGAACAAGTGTTAGTGCGCAGCTACTGGTGGGAAGTGGGTCACTGTATTAGCTCAGATGAGTCCAGTCACCTACAAGGTCTAAACGACAGATTAACCCGTGTGGAGACACCATGTAGATGACGTAGTGGGAGGGAGCCTCGATATGGGAGATGAAGAGAAAGTGGGAAGAAGAGCTGGGTGGGTAGTTGGAGGCCAGGTTATGGGAGGAGGCCCTGAGGAGAGTTAATGCATCCTCGTCATGCACCAGGCTCAGCCTGATACAGTTTAAGGTGGTCCACAGGGCACGCTTTTTTTTAAAATTTAGATTACCCAATTATTTTTTCCAATTAAGGGTCAATTTAGTGTGGCCAATCCACCTACTCTGCACATTTTTGGGTTGTGTGGGGGGGAAACCCACGCAGACACGGGGAGAATGTGCAAACTCCACACGGACAGTGACCCAGAGCCGGGATCGAACCTGGGACCTCAGCGCCGTGAGGCAGCTGTGCTAACCACTAGGCCACCGTGCTGCCCCACAGGGCACACATGACAGTGGCCTGGATGAGCAGGTTCTTTGAGGGGGTGGAGGATAGGTGTGGGCACTGTGAGGGGGGGTCCTGCGAACCATGTCCCTATGTTTTGGGCATGTCTGAGGCTGAGGGGTTTCTGGCAGGGGTTTTCTGACGTTATGTCAGAGGTCTTACAAGTGAGGGTGATGCTGAGTCCAGAGGTGTCAACCATCGGTGTGTCGGAAGACTCGGTAGCCCAGGGGATGAGAGAGGCCGACGTCCTGGCCTTTGCCTCCCTGGTGGCCCGGCAATGGCTCTTACTAGGGTGGTGGGATTCAGAGCCCCCGAAGTCGGGGGTGTGGGTTGGTGACATGGCGTGGTTTCTCAGATTCGAAAAAATTCGTCTTGAGGTGTTTGTTGCAGGCATTTGACAGATGGCAGCTGTTCATCAATTTCTTTGAGAAAAATTAATCTGTCGGTGGGGGTGGGGTGGTGGGGGGGGGGGGGGGGGGAAGGGGAGGCATGGGAGAGACAAGTAAGGACAGGAGAACCAACATTAGGATCATTGGGAAAGGTGGCATTATTTGTGTAAGCCATGTTGGCTGGGGTTTGTGCCCGGGGGGTTTGTTCGTTATATTATTGTGTTTTTGTATTGGTTGAAATCTGATGTTTAAAATTGTTAAAATTATAAATGCCTCAATAACATATTTTCTAAAACGAACCCCTCAAACCTCCCAAAATGCAGCATTTTTAACTTTACTCTGACCTTGCTTTTGTGCTGAGGAATTTAAGAAATTCGTGCTGAGAAACCACGCCATACCACTAACCCCCACCCCCGACTTCGGGGGCTCTGAATCCCTCCACCCTAGTAAGAGCCATCGCCGGGCCACCAGGGAGGCAAAGGCCAGGGCGTCGGCCTCTCTCATCCCCTGGGCTCCCGAGTCTTCCGGATGTTCGGAATCGCAGCTTAGTTTTTCCTCATCGCCAGTATCAGATCCTCAGGAGTCCTGAGAAGGTTGAACAACTATTAAGTCAAATAAAAGTAAAGGCTGCAACATGGTAACGACATGGCTACATACTGGTAATGAGGAATGGTTGTTGCAGGTGCCGGGGTTTAGATATTTCAGTAAGTTCAGGGAAGGTGGTAAGAGAGGGGGAGGGGTGGCATTGTTAGTCAAGGACAGTATTACGGTGGCTGAGAGGACATTTGATGAGGACTCGAATACTGAGGTACTATGGGCTGAGGTTAGAAATAGGAAAGGAGAGGTCATCCTGTTAGGGGTTTTCTATAGGCCTCCGAAAAGTTCCAGAGATGTAGAGGAAAGGATTGCAAAGATGATTCTGGATAGGAGCGAAAATAACAGGGTAGTTGTTATGGGGGACTTTAACTTTCCAAATATTGACTGGAAACATTATAGTTCGAGTACTTTAGATGGATCCATTTTTGTCCAATATGTGCAGGAGGGTTTCCTGATGCAGTATGTAGAGAGGCCAACAAGAGGCGAGGCCGTATTGGATTTGGTACTGGGTAATGAACCAGGACAGGTGTTAGATTTGGAGGTAGGTGAGCATTTTGGTGATAGTGACCACAATTCGATTACGTTTACTTTAGCGATGGAAAGGGATAGGTGTAAACCGCAGGGCAAGAGTTATTGCTGGGAGAAAGGCAATTATGATGCGATGAGGCAAGACTTAAGATGCAGGGGATGGACACAATGGAAATGTGGAGCATGTTCAAGGAACAGCTACTGCGTGTCCTTGATAAGTATGTACCTGTTAGGCAGGGAGGAAGTGGTCGAGTGAGGGAACCATGGGTTACTAAAGCAGTTGAATCACTTGTTAAGAGGAAGAAGGAGGCTTATGTGAAGATGTGACGTGATGGTTCAGTTGGATCGCTTGAGAGTTACAAGTTAGCTAGGAAGGCTCTAAAGAGAGAGCTAAGAAGAGCCAAGCGAGGACATGAGAAGTCTTTGGCAGGTAGGATCAAGGATAACCCTAAAGCTTTCTATAGGTATGTCAGGGAAAAAAGAATGACTAAGGTAAGAGTAGGGCCAGTCAAGGACAGTAGTGGGAAGTTGTGCATAGAGTCCGAGGAGATAGGAGAGGTGCTAAATGAGTATTTTTTGTCAGTATTCACACAGGAAAAAGACAAAGTTGTCGAGGAGAATACTGAGATACAGGCTACTAGACTAGAAGGGCTTAAGGTTCATAAGGAGGAAGTGTTAGCGATTCTGGAAAGTGTGAAAATAGATAAGTCCCCTGGGCCGGATGGGATTTATCCTAGGATTCTCTGGGAAGCTAGGGAGGAGATTGCTGAGCCTTTGGCTTTGATCTTTAAGTCATCTTTGTCTACAGGAATAGTGCCAGAGGACTGGAGGATAGCAAATGTTGTCCCCTTGTACAAGAAGGGGAGTAGAGATAACCCCGGTAACTATAGACCAGTGAGTCTTACTTCAGTTGTGGGAAAAGTCTTGGAAAGGTTTATAAGAGATAGGATGTACAATCATCTAGAAAGGAATAATTTGATTAGCGATAGTCAACATGGTTTTGTGAAGGGTAGGTCGTGCCTCACAAACCTCATTGAGTTCTTCGAGAAGGTGACCAGCACAGTAGCATGGTGGTTAGCATAAATGCTTCACAGCTCCAGGGTCCCAGGTTTGATTCCCGGCTGGGTCACTGTCTGTGCGGAGTCTGCACGTCCTCCCCGTGTGTGTGTGGGTTTCCTCCGGGTGCTCCGGTTTCCTCCCACATTCCAAAGATGTGCGGGTTAGGTGGATTGGCCATGCTAAAATTGCCCGTAGTGTCCTAAAAAGTAAGGTTGGGGGGGGGGGTTGTTGGGTTACGGGGATAGGGTGGATACGTGGGTTTGAGTAGGGTGATCATTGCTCGGCACAACATCGAGGGCCGAAGGGCCTGTTCTGTGCTGTACTGTTCTATGTTCTAGGTGGATGAGGGTAAAGCAGTTGATGTGGTGTATATGGATTTCAGTCAAGCGTTTGATAAGGTTCCCCATGGTAGGCTATTGCAGAAAATACAGAGGCATGGGATTCAAGGTGATTTAGCAGTTTGGATCAGAAATTGGCTAGCTGATAGAAGACAAAGAGTGGTGGTTGATGGGAAATGCTCTGACTGGTGTCCAGTTACTAGTGGTGTGCCACAAGGATCTGTTTTGGGGCCGTTGCTGTTTGTCATTCTTATAAATGACCTGGAGGAGGGCGTAGAAGGATGGGTGAGTAAATTTGCAGATGACACTAAAGTCGGTGGAGTTGTGGACAGTGCAGAAGGATGTTACAAGTTACAGAGGGACATAGATAAGCTACAGAGCTGGACTGACAGGTGGCAAATGGAGTTTAATGCAGAAAAGTGTGAGGTGATTCATTTTGGAAGGAATAACAGAAAGGCAGAGTACAGGGCTAATGGTAAGATTCTTGGTAGTGTGGATGAGCAGAGAGATCTCGGTGTCCATGTCCATAGATCCCTGAAAGTTGCCACCCAGGTTGAGAGGGTTGTTAAGAAGGCGTACGGTGTGTTAGCTTTTATTGGTAGAGGAATTGAGTTTCGGAGCCATGTGGTCATGTTGCAGTTGTACAAAACTCTGGTGCGGCCGCATTTGGAGTATTGTGTGCAGTTCTGGTCGCCACATTATAGGAAGGATGTGGAAGCATTGGAAAGGGCACAAAGGAGATTTACAAGAATGTTGCCTGGTATGGAGGGAAGATCATATGAGGAAAGGCTGAAGGACTTGAGGCTGTTTTCGTTAGAGAGAAGAAGATTAAGAGGGGACTTAATTGAGGCATACAAGATGATCAGAGGATTAGATAGGGTAGACATCGAGAGCCTTTTTCCTCGGATGGTGATGTCCAGCATGAGGGGACATAGCTTTAAATTGAGGGGAGATAGATATAGGACAGATGTCAGAGGTAGTTTCTTTACTCAGAGAGTAGTAAGGGCGTGGAATGCCCTGCCTGCAACAGTAGTGGACTCGCCAACACTAAGGGCATTCAAATGATCATTGGATAGGCATATGGACGATAAGGGAATAGTGTAGAGGGACTTTAGAAGGGTTTCACAGGACGGTGCAACATCGTGGGCCGAAGGGCCTGTACTGCGCTGTAATGTTCTATGTTCTATGTTCTATGGAAAACAGCACATAAGTGCCACCCGGGACGACTGATCATGCCAATCCCAATCCTGGCTGTCTTTTAAGTACCTGTTTCACAAACACCTGTTGATAGCCCCACTCCTCGGGGGGAGATCGTATTCCACAAGCCCCATGTGGAGATTAATTGGGTCATCCCTGTGGGACTCGTGGAATATTAAATTAATTTTTGTAAGATAAATTACTGTTATGTCGAATTTCATACAGCAGCCATTCCATGTCAACAAAGTGCTACCAAAAAAGGCAAAAAAATGGATAACCAAACTGTTTTTAAGTTATAATGGCTGTGGTTAAAATGTTAGTCAGGAAATTGTGGTAACTCCCTATTTTGATTTAAATTCTAATATTTAATCTTTAAAATTCTATCCTTCTAATTGAAGGAACAAAATTTTGTTGGCACTGTATTGAACCTTCCTGGTAGATCACCTACTTAAACTCTGAAATAAGGTTCAAACCCACAACATTCTGACCTTAAGTGTGTGTTACCAAACTGAGTCACAAGTTATTGAAACAGCCTTCTATCAGGTCACATGAGCAGTTATTTTGGCCCATGCAACCAAATAAAAATACATTCTATCCTTCTGGATTCCATCTAATTATTCAATTCTGATAACTGAAGACAAGAAATTAAATTTATTATTAAAATCCTGATATCCTGATGCTACTGCTCCAAGGTTAGCTTCACTACAGTGAAGTCCATTGGGTGGCTCATTCTGAGTTCATGAAACTTTTGGCCCAAGTTACCAAATTAACTTTTGGGAAAGAGTCAATTATAATTTATCTTGGAATGTGTCATGACGAACATTTGCATTTTAAAAATATAGCCCTTGAACCTCTTTACATAAATAATGACCGCTGCTGACAAGATATTCATATAGCCAGCCATTGAAAGCTAATAAGTTTGTAAATAAAAACCACACTTCAGCATCTTTTCTGTTGGCTTTTGGTAAACATTTTGATATAGTAGTCGGCAATTCTTAAACTATTCCTTTATCAAAGTGCTGAGAGAGAGGTGGCATGTGGCACAATGGTTAGCATTGCTGCCTAAGGCGCTGTGGAATGGGTTTGAATCCCTGGGTCACTGCCCATGTGGAGTTTGTGCATTCTCCCCAGGCGGGTTTCTCCCATTCAGCGGCAGAGTGTCCATGCCGTCGCTTTTCACGAGGGTGTGAATGGGCTGCTGGGAATACCGATTCTGCCCCCTACAGGGGTCCAGCACAGCGCTGGAACAGTTCACGCCGCTCCAGCCTCCCATCCCAGCGTGAACTGTGCGTTGCAGGATCCGCGTATGCGTAGTGGCGGCGGCATGCGCGGTGGCCTCCCTCAACGCACCGGCCCCGATGCAACATGGCGCAGGAGTTCAGGGGCCGGTGCAGAAGAAAATAGGCTCGGGGAGCGGTGGGCCCCGATCGCGGGCCAGGCCCCATCATAGGCACCCCCCCCCGTGGTCGGAGCACCCCTCCCCCTTCCACAGGCCGCCCCCCCCTGACCAGGTGTGGACGGGGCCGACGGGACTCTGCCTTTTTAGAGCGGCTGCTCGGCCCATCCCGAGCCGAGTAATGGCGGCCCGGCCATGTACAGCGGCCCGCGACCGGTGCTGCACCACACGCACGGTGCCGATTCTCCGCTCTGCGGAGAATCGCGTGCCGGCGTTGGGGTAACGTGGCCTGGTAGCGGGGATTCTCCGACCCGGCCCTGGCCTGGGAGAATCCCGCCCCCTGTGTCTTCATGGATTTCACAACCCAAAGTTGTGGAGGTTAGGTGGATTGGCCACACTAAATTGTCCCTAATTGGGAAAAAAAATAATTGGGTACTCTAAATATATACAAAAAAAAGAAGTCCTGATAGAGAGAGAGCAGCAGTTAATACAAGAGTTACTATGATTACATAGTAATGCTGAATTTGTCCATAGTTTATCAGTTACATTTTATTTTTCTCATTTATGAATAGTGGTAATGTCAAGATCTTGTCAATCACATACTCATTAACTCAGTTAAATTACTGCCACATAGGCAGTATTCCTCCTCAGTGAAGTTTTTATCGATCCACCTTTATTTTGAAAGCAATCTAAAAATAAACAAATTGTTAAAGGTTTTTCTGATCTGTAGTATGATTAGTTCCCTGCTAACTAACCTCACACTCCTCTGAAGCAACATATATTAATTGTTTGGAGCAAAGGCCTAGTACTAATTAATGGTTTCTTCTTTCTTTGAGCTGTTACTCCAGGACACTGGTCATATTAGTTGTAATGGTGTCCATCCTATCTTACCTCTAAAATGCTACGATGTGGCTACCAAGGGTCTTTCAGATCCATTGATTTATTCCTTGGGAGCAGAATTAACACTGGCATACCAGCATTGGCCCAAGAGCTTTTTAAAAATGTTGTTGCCTGCACTGTACTTCTAAGGAAAGAAAAGTATGTTCCATTGCTACTTCTGCCAGCTTTATGTTTCCACATCATTGATGCCACTGGAGAGTTAACTATTAGGTTTGGCGTGCCTCACACAGCAGGAAGGCATGTTCTAACTAGCTGCAGTGACTTGCTAGGATATAAATCAATGCAATTGTCTGAGCTGTTGGAATCCACCCTCAGCCACAGTGTGCAGCTTTGACCTCAAGATTATTTTCATATTTCTGGTAAATTCACAGGCCTGAATTTTCAGGAAAGCGAGTGCTTGGTCCCTCCAGGCTCTGCGCTGCAGTGGCTGGAAGGCACCGTGCCTGAGCTTAAGGCCTGGACAGCACTTCAGGTAAGCACCAGAGGTCCCGGAGGGCGGGGGAGGGCAGAGGGAGATGCTTTGGGATTCGGGAGGGGGCCAAGATCTCAGTGTCAGGGGCATAGGGTGGGGCTGGGGAAGGGAGGGCCAAAGATCCTAGGTCCCTGAGGAGATGGTGCTCCAAATCTGAAGGGGCCCTACCCCTTCTTCCTGCGCAAGCTAGAGAGTGATTACTTTTTGTGTTTGGTATCCTGATCCAACTGGTTCCCGGCAGCCCCCCACCGGCTCCTTGGAGCCAGGGACCCAGGGATCTCTGCTGTTGGGTCAGTGACAAAGCGTTGGTTCTTACGTTGCATGTGTCCCTGCTCTTTTCTAGAATGGCCAGCATGGTTTTAAGTGCTTTGCTGGTGGGCTTTTTTAAGCCTTTGTGAAAAGGAAGGTCGATGTTGCATCGATCATTTTCACCTCATGGAGCACAATGGTGTTGTGGTGAATGGGAGGAAGGACAATTTGGGACAACACTGGGAGTCACTCGGTTAGAGTGGACTTACATCCCTGACACCGTCCTCAGCGTGGTGCTTCACTGAACATTCATGAACTTTGTGTGGTCATTAAAAGATGAAGCAGAGCAGTATTCTGAAGCAGGCTAGACAGTTGAAGTGCGGATTGTTATGATTCTGTTTCCTCCAAGATGTTCCAACAAGTTTCATAGAATTTCCCCTGGGCCAGATTGGATATATCCAAAGATTCTTTGGGAGGCAAGGGATGAGATTGCAGAGCCTTTGGCTTTGATCTTTGGGTCCTCACTGTCCACGGGGATAGTGCCAGAGGACTGGAGAGTGGTGAATGTTGTTCCTCTGTTCAAGAAAGGGAATAGGAATGACCCTGGTAATTATAGTCCAGTTAGTCTTACTTCGGTGGTCGGTAAGTTAATGGAAAAGGTCCTGAAGGATAGGATTTATGACCATTTAGAAAGATGCAGCTTAATCCGGGATAGTCAACACAAATTTGTGAAGGATAAGTCTTGCCTCACAAATTTGATCGAATTCTTTCAGGAGGTAACTACATGTGTAGATGAAGGTAGAGCAGTTGATGTCGTACACATGGATTTTAGTAAAATGTTTGATAAGGTTCCCCATGGTCGGTAAGGAGGTGTGGGATAGAGGGAAATTTGGCCAATTGGATAAGTAACTGGCTATCACATAGAAGACATAGTGGTGGAGGATGGAACATTTTCAGACTGGAGACCAGTTACCAGCAGTGTACCACAGGGATTAGTGCTGGGTCCTCTGCTATTCGTGATTTTTATCAATGACTTGGAGGAGGGGGCTGAAGGGTGGGTTAGTAAATTTGCTGATGACACCAAGATTGGTAGAGTAGTGGATGAGGCGGAGGGCTGTTGTAGGCTGCAAAGAGACATTGATAGGATGCAGAGCTGGGCCGTAAAATGGCAGATGAAGTTTAACCCTGATAAGTGCGAGGTGATTCATTTTGGTAGAAAAAATTTGAATGCGGATTACAGGGTCAACGGCAGGGTTCTGAGGAATGTGGAGGAACAGAGAGATCTTGGGGTTTATGTCCACAGATCTCTGAAGCTTGTCACTCAAGTGGATAGGGCTGTGGAGAAGGCGTATAGTGTGTTAGCGTTTATTAAAAGGGGGCTTGGGTTTAAGAGCCACGGGGTTATGCTGCAACTATACATGACCCCGGTGAGACTACAGGGATGGAGTATTGTGTGCAGTTCTGGTCACCTCACTATAGGAAGGATGTGGAAGCATTGGAAAGGGTGCAAAGGAGACTTACCAGGATGCTGCCTAGTTTGCAGAATAGGTCTTATGAGGAAAGGTTGAGGGAGCTAGGGCTTTTCTCTTTGGAGCAGAGGAGGATGAGAAGTGACTTAATAGAGGTTTATAAGATGATGAGGGGGATAGATAGAGTGGACGCTCAGAGACTATTTCCTCGGGTGGATGTAGCTGTTACAAGGGGGCATAACTAGAAGATTCAGGGTGGGAGATATAAGAGGGATATCCGAGGTAGTTTCTTTACTCAGAGAGTGGTTGGGGTGTGGAATGGACTGCCTGCTGTGATAGTGGAGTTGGACACTTTAGGAACTTTTAAGCGGTTATTGGATAGGCACATGGAGCTCACCAGAACGACAGGGAGTGGGATAGCTTGATCTTGGTTTTGGACAATGCTTGGCACATCGAGGGCCGAAGGGCCTGTTCTCTGCTGTACTGTTCTATGTCCTAAGGAGGCCATGCAGCCCATCGTGTCTGCACCTGCTCTTTGAAAGAGCACCCTCCCCAAGCCCACACCTCCACCCTATCCCCATAACCCAGTAACCCCACCCAACACTAAGGGCAATTTTGGACACTAAGGGCAATTTAGCATGGCCAATCCATCTAACCTGCATATCTTTGGACTGTGGGAGGAAACCGGAGCACCCGGAAGAAACCCACGCGCACATGGGGAGAACGTGCAGACTCCGCACAGACAGTGACCTAAGCCGGGAATCGAACCTGGGACCGTGGAACTGTGAAGCAATTATGCTAACCACTATGCTACCGTGCTGCCGTTTCTAGACCAGGTTCACGCTGGTTTTTACTTTTTGACCCATGTTGATGAATGAGGCGAGAGTCCAGTCCAGGGTGACACCCAGGTATTTTGTGTGGGGCCGTGGGCAAGTTGCCTCCTGCAGAAAGAAGAACTAAATTCCATCCCAACAGCGTTGATGATAACCTACATGTGTATACTTGTTATTGACAAGTTGTCAGCTAATATCAAGAAGATTAGCAAAAACACCCTAAAGTGACCTTCTAGTCTGAAAAGCATAGAAACCAAATCCACCTTTGGCTCAAATCTTAACTTTTCCCTTGTTGGCAGAAATGTAAAATTCGAGATACAGCAGCATCGAATGATCAGAATGAGAAAAGGCGAGTCGGATGCTGGCGCACCAGGTCCGGAAGCGGGAGGCAGCTAGGGAGATTGGGGGGGGGGGGGGGTTAGGGACGGAGGAGGGAGCATGGTACAAAGCGCAATGGCCATCAACGGGGTCTTTAGGAGCTTTTACTGTACCGGTCAGAGCCCCCAGTGGAGGAGGGAGGGATGAATCGCTTCCTAGACCGGCTGAGGTTTCCGAGAGTGGAGGAGGAGCAGGTGGCGGGGTTGGGGGCGCCGGTTGGACTGGAGGAGCTGGTCAAAGCGATAGGGAACATGCAGACGGGGAAGGCACCGGGGCCAGACAGGGTTCCCGGTTGAATTCTACAAGAAGTTTTTGGACCTGCTGGGCCCACTGCTAGTTAGAACCTTCAACGAGGCAAGGGAAGGGGGGCTCTGCCCCCGACGATGTCTAGGGCGCTGATCTCCCTGATCCTGAAGTGGGATAAGGATCCCCTACAGTGTGGGTCATATAGGCCGATACAGCAGCATCTAATGATCAGGCTTTTCACATTGTGTCAGCTGTTTTCTTTGGCCAACAGCAAGAATACTGGACAGCAATGGCTTATTGTGCATGCTCAGAGGTCTGCACATTCTCCCCTTGTCTGCGTGGATTTCCTCCCACAGTCCAAAGGTTAGTTGGATTGGCCACGCTAAATTGCCTTTAGATTAAATGGGGTTATGGGGAAAGGGTGGAGGTGTGGGCTTAAGTAGGGTGCTGTTTCCAGGAGCCGGTGCAGACTCGATGGGCTGAATGGCCTCATTCTGCACTATAAATTCTATGATCTATTGAACTTCATTTAAATGTGATGTGTTCGAAAGGTTTTTTAAATATTAGCCAACCTTAAGTCAGATTCTTGTTTCATTGAAGACAGGGGACGGGATTCTTCGAAACACGGCTATGTATTGATGCCAACGTAAACACAGGAGCGTTTCACGCCGGCGTCAACGGGCCCCTTGGCCCAGTAATTCACTAACCTGAAGGGGACCAGCAGACCGGAGTGCTTCGCGCAGCTTCGGCTGCCGATATGGGGCCCTGCACTTGAGGCAAGCCGGCCCCAACAATATAGGCCCCCCCCAGATTCCACGCGCCCGCCGATCAGTGGACCCGATCAGAACTCTGGCCGTCTCTATGTTCTAGTATGGACGATAAGAGAATAGTGTAGAGGGACTTTAGAAGGGTTTCACAGGATGGTGCAACATCGTGGGCCGAAGGGCCTGTACTGCGCTGTAATGTTCTATGTTCCATGTCCTGGAGTACCCCCCCCCCCGGACGATAGATCCCCCCACCCCCACCAGGGAGACCGCGGCAGCCGCCACTCCGAATGCCCGCCGGGTGGAACCATGTTAGAACCATGCCGTCGGGAACTCAGCCAGCTGCCGGCGGAGAATCGTCGCGGGGGCCGCTTTCAATGGCCCCCGATCGGCGCCGCGTCAACCATGCTCGCGCAACTGGCGGCGATTCTCCGGTCTGCAGAGAATTGCGGGAAGGCATCAGACCTGAGCACGGATCTGACGTCCCATTCTCCGGCCCCCGGCACAAGTTTGGCGAGCAGGCTCGGAGAATGCTGGCCAGGGTTCTGAACCATAAGTGCCGATGGAGAAATATTAGGGCAAAACGAGGGTCGGAAGCTCAATATAGTTCATAGAATCCCTACAGTTCAGAAGGAGGCCATTTGGCCCATTGGGCAGCACCAACCCTGTAAAAGAGAACACCGCCTAGGCCCACACACTCACCCTATCCCCGTAACTCCACCTCACCTGCACAACTTTGGACATTGAGGGGCAATTTAGCATGGTCAACCTACCTAAGCTGCACATCTTTATTTCTCTTCAAGTCCTGGGAGCTGCCACGAACACAGCACTGCATCCTGTCACTCTGGTTTGGAGATTCTCCAAAGACAGCGAACATTGAAGATACATGTGATTTTCAGCGAGTGAGCTATGAAGCTCTCTGGAAAGATTTCATGTCATGGACTCTTCCAAGATTCCACTATGGATATTTACAGAAAGGGAATCACATTTTCTGATATCTGCAATATCTTTTGGATGGCAGGATTGGATTCCAGAAGTTAAACCATTATTGTGTGACAGACCAGGGGTGGGATTCTCTGTTGGCTGATGCTGAAATCAGGAAATGCGATTGGGCAGAGAATAGGTACCGACACCAAAAATCGGGGCTGGTGCCTATTTAACGCCAAACTGCAATTCTCCGTCACCCCGACAGCGGCATGCGGTCTGGGTGAACTCCCCCATGGAACTGGGGCAGTGTCCAGGCACGAACCGTCATTGCTGGGTCTGCAAGAGAGCCACCTTGCTGCACACCCCACTGACTACCGAACTTGGTCCCTGGTCTGCAGAGTGACACCTGCCGTATGGGTGCTTCCAGTCCCCCACCCCACCCTCCGCCACCACCCCCCCCCCCCTCCCCCACCCCGCCCCAGCTGGCCACCACCTGCCAACAGCCCACCCAGGACAACGCCCACAGTAGCCCCGACGGGGGGTGCGGGGAAGAGGCCGTGGATCGTACCCTAGACAAGGGCAGTGCCAGCCAATGGTATCCGTGGCTTCAGGAACAGGAGCCAGGGTCAGAGGCCCCCATGGTGCCTGGCAACGCCAGGGCCACTGGTGCGGAGATGGATGCGGGGACATGTGGGGGCAGAGCCCGCAGTGCCAACTGGAGGGGGCAGAGAATGGAAAACCGGTGTCAAACTTGCGCCGCCCCCGATTTGGGCGTTGGAAGGGACTCTCGTCCCAATCGCCGATTACGATATCAGCATCGAGCAACAGGGAATCCTGCCCTTCGTCACAGAAACGGAGAATCCCACCCCAGAACTGTAAAAACAGCAGGAGGATTCTGCAACCAAATAGATTAATACAGGTACTTTGATGGTCAGAAAGGCTATAGACAGTGCTATAAACAGAAGTTTAGTTTGTACGGTTGAGGATACTGGAAGCATATACAGAGCGAAATATGTTTTCATTACTTATCTCTGCAGTTCCGATCGTTCCACACTTTACCAAATGGCAAATAATTCTCCACCAATAAGTGAGCACTTGAAGTTAGCCCACTCGTTGTAAAACTCCCAAAGTCGGAATCAATGATGACTTTGCACTCTGTCAGAATCTGCTCTCCATTGAAGTCAATGGATATTGAGTGTGGTGTAAAACTGGAATTCCACTCAATCTCCTGGGTTTCCTGAGTATTGAGTTCGGTTAAAATTGACCCTCATGATGTCTAAGCAAGAAAAATTAACTAACATAAGGCTTCGCAGCACTTGTGCTTTTTCAGTAAATACCTTGGACTGTAAAGTCTATTAATTTGCTGACACCAGTAACCTGAGCTTCAGCTAAAATAAATTATAACCTTGGGGAATGAGACTAAAAGTCTCTATTGTTTCTAACCAGAGTAGGGTGTGCTCAGAACTAACCTCAGATGATTGAAAAAATAATGTAAGTGCAACGGGAATTTGTGGATTCCTGCATCACCCACCTTTCGTAAGTATAATCATCATTCCATATTTGTTTTAAATTTAGTGCAGACATTTGCCATTCTTCTGTGTTGAGCAATTAATAATATAATCACTGTATTGTTTCAAGGCATGCATGAAAGAATGCTTGGCAACAGAATTTATTTATTTAATTTTTGTCCCCATTTTAAAGTAGGTTAGAGCAACAATGTGAATATTTGAACTGTTCCACATGAACACATGGCTGCCAAGCAGAGAGGATGGTACATACCACTGGAGAATTTGACTGTGGTTATTCAATTAGCAATGGACAGTCAGTTTTAAAACCAAATCTCAGGATTGTGCACCAATGACAAGGTTGGCATTTACTGCACATGCCCAGTTACCCTTGATATGGGCAACTACTTGAACCACTGAAATCCATGCTCATGGATGAAGGTGCTCCCAAACTGCTGTTCGGGAAGATGTTCCACAATTTTGATCCAGTGACAATGAAGGAATGGCAATATATGTATAAGTGTGTGCCTGAGAGGTGATGGTATTTCTATGCACCAGCTGCCCTTGTCCTTCCAACACTAGGTTTTATCATAGAATTTACAGTGCAGAAGGAGGCCATTCGGCCCATCAAGTCTGCACCAGCTCCTGGAAAGAGCACCCTACCCAAGGTTAACACCTCCACCCCATCCCCATAACCCAGTAACCCCACCCAACAGTAAGGGCAATTTTGGGCGCTAAGGGCAATTTATCATGGCCAATCCACCTAACCTTCACATCTTTGGACTGTGGGAGGAAACCGGAGCACCCGGAGGAAACCCACGCACACACGGGGAGGATGTGCAGACTCCGCACAGACAGTGACCCAAGCCGGAATCGAACCAGGGACCTTGGAGCTGTGAAGCGATTGTGCTATCCACAATGCTACCGTGCTGCCCCACAGGTTTGTTTGGAATCACTAGCTTTTGGAGCGTAGTTCCTTGATCAGGTGAGTGGAGAGGTGGGTTACACAAACACATATATAGACAAAGCCAATGATGCAAGATGATACTTTGAATGCGGGTCTGCACCCACCCCACTCCAACGCTAGCATCTCCACATCTTGTACTTCCTGGTGGTAGACTTTGAGTTTGGGAAGCGCTCTCGAAAAACCTTAGTGAGCTGCTGCACTGCATCTTGTAGCCACAGCACATTGGCGTTTAAGCCAGTAGGTGACAGCAGATAATGCCTTGCTATTTTTTTTGCCCTCTCATCCACTGGCCAGCTGGTCAACCTGGTTGACTATTGGGTGGTAGACGCATATTAATCAATGAGGTCTCTACTTTAAAATTGGCAGGGCCTCCACATCCCTGGCCTTGCTGTGTTTTCCCACAAGTATCCCTGCTCTACCCTCCCGGACTCCCCATTAATATCGTGACCTGAGGTGTTTTCTTTGTAGACCTGCTTTGAACCTCTAACAGACAGTGTGGCATAGGAATTACTGCCAGTTAAAGTGTTTTTACTTGGATCCCTGGGCCAGTGAGGATGGAAAATCACGAGTTTATGAACTTGCTGGCTTCCTGCCCACTGCACACACTCGGCTAAATTGTTGGCATAGCTGTTAGTCAGTATCATGCTTTTTTTGGACCACCAAGCACATTGCCAGGACATACCTTGCACTGACTGAGTAGAACTACAGGCTCAAGTTCAATGGGGAGGCAATTGCATAGCTATGTTACCTCCTGCAATAAGGTCCAACACATAGGCTGAACTGCAAAGGTTGTGAAGGCATTGGAGTGAGTCCAGAAATAATTCATCAGAGTGATTCCAAGGATGAGGAGCCTCAGGTATGTAGATAGATTGGTAAACAGGGATGTTCTTGGAGGTGTTAAAAATCAGGAGACTACTACACAGGGTAATAGGGAGGAATTTTTCCCCTTGGCAGAATGTTTGAGAAGGTAATTTGCTAAAGAAGCATTGGTGACATGAAGTAATTTCTTTCAATGGGGCAAGTAGTTAGGATCCGGAATGCTCTGCCTGATAATGTGATCACAGTAAGAAGTCTGACAACACCAGGTTAAAGTCCAACAGGTTTGTTTCAAACATGAGCTTTCGGTGCACTGCTCCTTCCTCCTTCCTGAATCCTGAGGAAGGAGCAGTGCTCCGAAAGCTCATGTTTGAAACAAACCTGTTGGACTTTAACCTGGTGTTGTAAGACTTCTTACAGTGCTCACCCCAGTCCAACGGCGGCATTGCCACATCATAACAATGTGATGGGCGAAGATTCAATTAAAACCTTCAAAAGAGAATTGGATAATTAGTTTGAGGGAAAATAAATTGCAAGGCTAAGGGCAAAAGGCAGGAACCAGGCAGCGGGCACTCGATGGCGGCAACCGACCCGACTGTCTGCCCCTCTACCACAGTTACATACGCGCCGGTGCCCTGGAGACAAAATCTGTGGGGCAGGATTCTCCGTTTCTGAGACAAAGTGTTGAAGCCGACGCAGAATTCGTGGACTTTCATGACAGCAAAACTGGTGCTGAACCTTGATCGATTCAGCAACTGCGGAGGGATTAGCACTGGAGCCACGTGGAACACAATTGATTCCGATGAAAAATGGTGCGGGATTCGCCGGGTCCGTGATTGACACTCGGGAGGCTGACAAGCTGCAACTGCATAAACGCAACACTCCCCACACACACTCATCCCAGCCAACAAGTTGGCACTGGTTGTGCTGGAGTGTGCCCATACAGCTGATGGGTCAGCTGGGGCCAGAGGGCACCTGGGAAGTAGCCTGGGGGACACCTACATGGCCCTTGGCCCAAAGTTCACAGTGGGCTGTTAACGGCGTTGCCAGCTGCGGCAATGGTGTTCCGTGTCCGACTACCACAACCCAATGTGAAAAAGACAAACGTAAAGGCTCTGTGCCTTAATGCATGGAGCATTTACAATAAAGTGAATGAGCTAATCACGAAGATAGATATAAATGGATATGATATAATTGGGATTACGGAGACATGGCTGCAGGATGACCAGGGATGGGAATTGGATGTGCCAGGGTATTCAGTAGTTAGGAAGGACAGGCATAAAAGAAAAGGTGGTGGTGTGGCATTGCTGGTTCAAGAGGAAATTAACACAATAGTGAGAAAGGATATTAGCTCTGACAATATGGGATCTGTATGGGTAGAGTTGAGAAATACCAAGGGACAAAAAACATTAGTAGGTCAAATATATAGGCCCCCAAACTGCAGTGGTGAGGTTAGGAATGGTATTAAACATGAAATTAGAGATGCATGTAATAAGGGAATATTGGTGATCATGGGTGATTTTAATCTGCACAGAGATTGGGCCAATCAAATTAGCCAGAATGCCGTAGAGGAGGAATTCCTGGAGTGTATACGGGATGGTTTCTTGAGCAATATGTGGAGCTACCAACTGGAGAGCAGGCCATCTTAGACTGGGTACTGTGTAATCAGAAGGGAATCATTGCCAATCTGGCTGTGCAAGACCCCTTGGGGATGAGCGACCATAACATGATAGAATTTTTTATCAAGATGGAGAGTGAAGTAGTTGATTCGAAGATTCGGGTGATAAATCTTAATAAAGGAAACTATGAAGATATGAGGCATGAGTTGGCCTTGATAGATTGGGGAGAGTTACTTAAAGGGATGACAGTGGACAGTCAATGGCAAACATTCAAGGAACGCACAGGGGAACTGCAGCGACTGTTCATTCCTGTCTGGCACAAAAGCAAAATGGGTGAGAGGGCCAATCCATGGCTTACAAAGGAAATTAGAAATAGTATCCAATCCAAGGAAGAAGCATACAGATTGCCCAAGAAAAATAATAGGTCTGAGGATTGGGAGCAGTTTAGAGTTCAGCAAAGAAGGACCAAGGGATTGATTAAGAACAATTGATACAGTGCGAAAGTTAACTTGCAGGGGCATAATGACTGACACTAAGGGCGGGATTCTCCGACCCCCCCCGCCGGGTCAGAGAATCGCTGGGGGGTGGGGGGGGGGCAGCGTGAATCCCGCCGCGCCGCTCCGATGCCGGCTGCCGAATTCTCCGGCGCCATTTTTTAGCGGGGGCGGGGATCACGCTACGCCGGTCAGGGGCCATTGGCAGTGGACCCCCCCGACGATTCTCCAAGCCCCGATGGGCTGAGCGACCCCCCCCCCCTTTTTCGACCTGTCCCGCCGATGTGTATTAGACAAGGTCCATACTGGTGGGACCTGGCTCTGAGGGCGGCCTGCGGAGTCCCCGGTGGGGCGTGGGGTGATCCAGCCCTGGGGGCCCCCCACGGTGGCCTGGCCCACAATCTGGGCCCACCGATCTGCGGGCGGGCCTGTGCCGTGGGGGCACTCTTTCTCTCCGCACCGGCCTGTGTAAAGCTCCGTGATGGCCGGTGCAGAGAAGAAACCTCCTGCGCATGCGCCAGAACACGCTGGCGTTCCTGAGCGTGTGCCAACTTGCGCCGGCCAGCAGAGGCCCTTCGGCGCCGGTTGGCGTGCGCCAAACACTCCAGCGCCGGCCTAGCCCCTGGAAGTGCGGAGGATTCCGCACCTCCCGGGCGGCCCGACGCCGGAGTGGTTCACGCCACTCCTTGGCGCTGGTACGGTCCACCACGCCGGCTGGGGGAGAATCCCGGCCTAAGAGTTTCCATTGATATGTGAAGAGAAAGAGATAGGTAAAGACAAATGTAGGCCCCCTACAGGCAGAAGCAGGGAAATGTATAATAAGGAACAAAGAAATAGCTGAGCAATTGAATTGAATACATACTTTGGTTCAGTTTTCACAAAGGAGATCACAAATCAGATACCAGAAATGTCGAAGAATGAAAGGTTTAATGAGAGGGACGAACTGAGGGAGATCAGTATTTGTTGAGAAATGGTGCTGGGAAAATTGATAGGATTGAAGGCACATAAATCCCCAAGACCTGATAATCTGCATCCCAGAGTGCTCAGGGCGGTGGCTCTGGAAATAGTGGATGCATTGGTGGTCATCTTCTGAGATTCTACTGACTCTGGAACTGTCCCTGCAGATTGGAGGGGAGCTAATGTCACTCCAATATTCAAAAAGGGAGGTAGCGAGAAAGCAGGAAATTATAGACCAGTAAGCCTAACATCGGTAGTGGGGAAATGCTTGAATCCATTATCAAGGACTTTATAGCGGTACATTTAGAAAGCAGTGGCAGGATCAGTCAGTGTCAACATGGATTTATGAAGGGAAAATCATGCTTGACAAATCTTTTGGAATTCTTTGAAGATGTAACTAGTACAGATGACAAGGGGGTGTCAGTCTATGTGGTTATATTTGGACTTTCAGAAGGCATTTGACAAAGTCCTGCATAAGAGATTATTGTGCAAGATTAAAGTGCATGGGATTGGGAGAAGTGTATTGAGGTGGATAGAAAACTGGTTAGCAGAGAGGAAACAAACAGTAGGAATTAATGGGTCCTTTTCAAATTGGCAGGCAGTAACCAGTGGGGTAACACAGGGATCGGTGCTGGGACTCCAACTATTCACAATATATATTAATGATTTGGATGAGGGAACAAACTGTAACATCTCAAAGTTTGCAGATGATACCAAGTTAGGTGGGAGAGTGAACTGTTACAAGGATGCAGAGATCCTACAGCATGATCTGAACAGGTTGGATGAGTAGTCAAATCAATGGCAGTTGCAGTATAATTTGGATAAGTGTGAGTTTATTCACTTTGGAAGCAAAAACAGAATGGCAGATTACTACCTGAACAGTTGCAAAGTGGGAGAGGGGAGTGTTCAGCGGAACCTGGGTGTCCTTGTGCACCATTCGCTGAAGGTAAGCATGCAGGTGCAGCAGGCGGTAAAGAAGGCTAATGGTATGTTGTTGGCCTTCATTGCAAGAGGTTTTGATTACAAGAGCCGGGATGTTCTTGCTCTCGAAAGAGTGCACCGAAGGTATACTAGACTTATTCCAGGGATGGTGGGACTGTCATATGAGGAGAGATTTACTAGGTTAGGATTGTTCTCGCTGGAGTTCAGAAGAATGAGGGGGGATCTCACAGAGACTTATAAAATTCTAACAGGACTAGACAAGGTAGATACAGGGAAATTGTTCCCAATGGTGGGTGTGTCCAGAACTAGGGGTCACAGCCTGAAGATTCAGGGTAAACCATTTCGGACAGAGATGAGGAAATATTTCTTCACCCAAAGAGTGGTGAGCCTGTGGAATTCATTACCACAGGAAGTAGTTGATGCTAGAACATTGAATATATTGAAGAGGCGGCTGGATATAGCACTTGGAGAGAATGGGATCAAAGGCTATGGGGAGAAAGCAGGATTAGGCTATTGTGGTGGATGATCAGCCATGATCGTGATGAATGGCAGAGCAGTTTCGAAGGGCCAAAAGGCCTCCTCCTGCCCCTATCTTCTATGTATAACCCCACAGCCCACCTCCTGGCCACCCCACGTTACACCCCCCCCCCCCCGGCCCTGACAGAAGCCCCCCAGCCAGCGACACAACTGTCAGCACATAATGACACGTTGGACACTTTCCGTACCCCCTCTCTCTCCCTCAGCAGCCATGATGGCGGTTTCACGATTTTTAAAAGCACAAGTGAACCGCACCACCAGGAACTCAGCCCATCGAAGGCGGAGCATCGAGGAGGCCCCGGAGAATACCGGGTTGGGCCCGTTAATTATATGCAAACAGTGTTTACTGTACGTGCGTACTGGAGCGCATTGACGCCACTGTCAAGTGATGATGCATGCGATTCGACGTCAAATCGGCGCCCGCTGCGATTTTAGCGTGGAACCTATTCGCCGCCCAATCGCATTTTTAGATTTTGGCATGAGTCAACGGAGAATCCCGCCCATGGTATCTAAGAAATCTTGGAGATTTATAGGGGATTTGAAGAAAGACATCTTCACAGGGTAGCAGGGTAGCATGGTGGTTAGCATAAATGCTTCACAGCTCCAGGGTCCCAGGTTCGATTCCCGGCTGGGTCACTGTCTGTGTGGAGTCTGCACGTCCTCCCCCTGTGTGCGTGGGTTTCCTCCGGGTGCTCCGGTTTCCTCCCACAGTCCAAAGATGTGCGGGTTAGGTGGATTGGCCATGCTAAATTGCCCGTAGTGTCCTAATAAAAGTAAGGTTACGGGGGGGGGGGGGGTTGTTGGGTTATGGGTATAGGGTGGATACGTGAGTTTGAGTAGGGTGATCATGGCTCGGCACAACATTGAGGGCCGAAGGGCCTGTTCTGTGCTGTACTGTTCTATTTTCTATTTTCACCCAGAGGGTGGTGGGAACTTGGAACTCCCTGCCTGAAAGGGTGGTTGAGGCAGGAATGCTCACATTTAAAAAAATATATATTTTATTCAGGCATTTTTAAAAACAAACCAAAGCAGAAGCAGAACTATGTAACAATATAAATAACCAACACCCACTCCCACCCCTCGCTCCTCATCCTCGCCCCCTTCTCCCATCCTACCTTCCCCATTTCAATCCCCCTCTCCCCCCTCCTCTTTTTGCTGACTCCTCAATCCTCCTTAACAAAGTCAATGAACGGCTTCCACCACCAAGCAAACTCATCGACCGAGCCCCTCAGGACCAACTTGACCTTCTCCAGGTTGCTCATCCACACCTTTTTGGCAGCTGAGTCCCTCCACCCAAGTAAGATCGGTCTCCGGGCTATCAAGGAGGCAAAGGCCAAGATATCGGCCTCTCTCGCCCCATGGACTCCCGGGTCTTCCGACACCCTGAATATCTCTACTTCTGGACTCGCAGCCACCTTCATCCCCCGCACCTCAGACATTACATCCGCAATTCCCTGCCAGAACCCCTTTAGCTTTGGACATGCCCAGAACATGTGGATGTGATTTGCAGGCCTCCCCGTGCATGGCCCACACCTATCCTCTACCCTTCAATAAACCCACTCATCCGCGCTACCATCATATGTGCCCCATGAATTACTTAAAACTCGATGAGGCTTAGCCTCAAACTCGACGAGGATGCATTCACTCTCCGCTGGGACTCAGTCCATGTCCCGACCTTCACCTCCCCTCCCAGCTCCTCCTCCCACCTTTGCTTTATGCCCCCTACCGGGGCCCCCTCTCAATGTATCAGCTCCTTGTAGACCTTGGGACACCCTCCCCTCCACTATCTCGTTCTTTGACAGCACCTTACCGTGCAGCCCCAAGGGCCGTAACCCAGGAAAAGACTGTGGTGAATGTATTCACCTAATGCATGAGCTGTCTATATAATGATGTGACCTATGACCTGGAAGTGATGATACGGGCTACTTCCAGGTACTGTTCTGGAATCCTGGTGGGCTCCGCCTCTGGCTCCACCCTCACCAGGGCCATATATAGTCCGGCCACCTGTGGGTGGCACTTAGCCAACTCTGGCAGGGGAGCTCATGGGTAATAAAGCCTAATGTTCACTCGTTCTCATGGTCTCACAGTGAATTGATGGTATAACAATTTATTCTCCATCTACAGCACCATGGAAGCCGCTCTAAAGCCAGATAAGCTCGAACTCGATGCGCGCGCGTCAGAGGCCAAGGAGATCTTCGAATATTGGCTTCGCTGCTTCGAGGCCTACCTTGACTCCTCCACAACGCCTCCCACTGAAACCCTCAAGCTGCAACTTCTCCAGCTCGGGTGAGCCATCAAATCTCCGTAATGATCGAGAAAGTGGCCACGTACGAGGCGGCGGTCGCAACCCTTAAGGCGCATTTCGTGAAGCTCGTAAACGAGGTGTTTGCTCGACACCTTCTCACTACTCGCCGTCAACGCGTCGGGGAATCGCTGAACGAGTACCTGGAAACCCTGATCCTACTCGCGAGGAACTGCAGCTATCGGGATGTGACGGCGGAGGAACACATCAACCTACAGATCCAGGACATCTACGTGGCGGGGGTCCGCTCAAACTACATCAGGCAGCACCTGCTGGAAAACGGGACCTCTGACCTGCGGGACACGGTAAAGCTAGCTACCTCGCTAGAAGTGGCCTACCAGAGCCTCAGTGCGTTCCCCATCGAACCCCTCGTGGACACCATCGTCGCGACCCCCGTCGGACCCGACTATGCCACAGGCCTGTGCCGCATGGCTGCCAGTCCAGCCCGGGGAACCACAGTGCTACTTCTGCGGTCAGGGTCAATACCCCCGGCAGCGCTGCCCAGCCCGCACAGCGACGTGCAGCGACTGTGGGAAAAAGGGGCACTTCGCTAGAGTCTGTCTAGGCCGACCTAAAGCCCAAAAATCGAAAACTCACCAGGCCCGACCCATGGACCCTCAGGTCCGCAGACCACGCAATGTGGCTGTGTGCCTGCCCGGAACGCCCCTTCAGACGCATTATCAGTCTCGTGCGAGTCATGGGGGCCACCATCGTGGCTGCCGGCTGCAACACCGGCCGACACGTGCGACTCGTGGGGGCCGCCATCTTGGCCATCGGCTCCGGCACCGACCGACATGTGCGACTCATGGGGGCTGCCATTTTGTGACTCCAATACCGCCGGCCACACTGGCTACCTGCAGCTTGGCGCAGTCACCCTCGACCAGTCGCAGCCAAAGCACCTGAAAAACTTGATGATGGTCGTCCGGGTCAACGGGCACAAGAACCCCTGTCTTTTCGACTCCGGAAGCACGGAGACCTTCGTCCACCCTGACACAGTAAGACGCTGCTCCCTCCACATCTACCCCGCATCCCAAACAATCTCCCTTGCCTCTGGTTCCCATTGGGTTCAGTTCCGAGGGTACTGTATCGCTAATCTCGCGATGCAGGGCGCAGAGTACGCTCGTTTTAAGCTGTATGCCCTCCCTCACCTCTGCGCCCCCCCTACTGCTTGGATTAGACTTCCAATGCAGTCACCGAAGCCTGACCCTACAGTTCGGTGGACCCTTGCCCCCCCCTCCTCACGGAATGCAGCCTCGCGACCATCAAGGTCTCCCCCACCTTCGCTCTTTGCGAACCTCACTCCCGACTGTAAGCCCATCGCCACCAGGAGGAGGCGGTACAGTTCCCAAGACATGACCTTTATCAAGTCGGAGGTCCAGCGACTGTTGAGTGAAGGGATCATCGAGGCCAGCAACAGCCCCTGGAGAGCGCAAGTGGTGGTCGTCCGGACCGGGGAAAAGAATCAGATGGTTGTGGACTACAGCCAGACCATTAACAGGTTCACACAACTGGATGCGTACCCTGTCCCCCGCATAGCGGAGATGGTCAACCAGATCGTACAGTACCGTGTGTTCTCAACGGTTGATCTGAAGTCGGCCTACCACCAGCTCCCAATCCGCCCGGAAGAACGCCACTACACTGCTTTTGAAGCAGCCGGCCATCCCTTCCACTTCCTCAGGGTTCCCATCGGCGACACTAACGGGGTCTCGGTCTTTCAGAGAACGATGGACCGAATGGTGGACCAGTGCGGTTTGCGGGATACATACCTGGACAAAGTTACCATCTGCGACCATTATCAGCAGGACCATAACGCCAACCTTCCGAGGTTCCTCCAGGCCGCCCAATCCCTCAAACTCACATAGAACAAAGTGAAGTGTGTGTTCCGCACTACCCGACTGGCCATCCTCGGCTACGTCGTGGAGAATGGAGTCCTAGGGCCCGACCCCGACCATGTGCGCCCCCTCACGGAACTCCCCCCTCCTCACAGCCTTAAGGCCCTCAAACGATGCTTGATCAAACAATCTCTTACTACGCCCAGTGGGTCCCCAACTATGCGGAGAAAGCCCGCCCACTTATTCAAACCACCACTTTTCCCCTGACGGCTGAGGCCCGCTCGGCCTTCAGCCGCATCAAGGCCGACATCACCAAGGCTGCAATGCACGCGGTGGACGAGTCCGTCCCCTTTCAGGTAGAGAGCGATGCGTCAGATGTCGCACTGGCCGCCACACTCAACCAGACGGGCAGGCCAGCCCGTGAACCCTCCACGTTTCCGAAATCTGACATTCCCTGGTCGAGAAGGAAGCACAAGCCATAGTGGAAGCCGTGCGGCACTGGAGACACTACCTAGCCGGTAGGAGGTTCACCCTCGTCACCGACCAGCGGTCGGTCGCCTTCATGTTTGACAACGCACAACGGGGCAAAATTGTGGTAGTCACCACTGATGTATTATACTGTATATATGTGGGTTTTACGGTAAGGCCCCTTTACTACAGGTACGGGGGTAGATCCCTGCCTGCTGGCTCCGCCCAGTAGGCGGAGTATAAATGTGTGTGCTCTCCGAACAGCAGCCATTTCGTCAGCTGCTGTCGGAGGCCACACATCTCTGTGTAATAAAGCCTCGATTACATTCTACCCTCGTCTCGTCGTAACTGATTGTGCATCAATTTATTAAACAGAGATTTTTCAGAGATGGACCTCCACATCAAGCCAGATCGCCTGCAGTTGCATCCTCCTGCAGACAACGCCAAAAAAGACTTCGAACATTGGCTAGCCTGTTTTGAAGTTTACATCGGGTCTGCGCCAGACCCAATCCCAGAAGCACAGAAGCTCCAGATTCTGTACACGCGGCTGAGCTCCAACGTTTTCCCCCTCGTTCAGGACGAGCCGACCTACGCAGAAGCCATGGCGCTACTGAAGGAGAATTACGCTCAGCGGACCAACAAAATCTACGCCAGGCATCTCTTATCGACGCGACACCAACTTTCCGGTGAGTCTGTGGAAGATTTCTGGCGTGCCCTGCTCGCCCTACTGAGAGACTGTGACTGCCAGGCCGTTTCGGCCACTGAACATTCAAACCTGCTGATGAGAGACGCGTTCGTTACGGGCATAGGGTCTGACTACATTCGCCAGATCCTCTGAGAAGGGGCCACGCTTGACCTCGCGGCGACCAAAAAGCTAGCGCTCTCACTTACGGTCGCCTCACGCAATGTACAGGCCTATGCCCCCAACCGCGCAGCCCACCCACCCTGTGCATCGTGGACCCCGCCGACGGACACCCCATCATGGACCCCATCAGCAACCGCCCCCAGCCAACTCCACGCCTGCGCCGCGTGGCAGCCAACCAACCCGGGGGACCCAAATGCTACTTCTGCGGACAGGCAGCGCTGCCTGGCATGGAGCGCGCTCTGCAAGGCCTGTGGCAAGAAGGGACATTTCGCTGCAGTGTGCCAGGCCCACTCAATCGCCGCTATTGTCCCGGCATCCCCCACATACGGCCAATGGATGCCGCCATCTTCCCCTCCTCGGACCACGCGCGGCCCGTGGGCGCTGCCATCCTGCTCTACTCACAACTCGTGCGGCCCGTGGGTGCCACCATCTTGCCTGCCTCAGAACCAATGGGCGCCGCCATCTTGCCTACCCCAGGACACGTGCGGCCTGAGGGCGCTGTCATCTTGCCTGGCCCAGGACACGTGAGGCCCATGGGTGCCAGCATCTTACCCGCCTCAGGATCCCTGCCCGTCGGGCACCTCATCAGGCCACTAATGGCCTGCAACCGCTGCCGACCAGCCGCGTCTCGCCTCGGTCACGATCGACCAGTCTCGACCGCACAACCTCGCGACCACTTCGACAAAGGTGAAGGTCGATGGGCACGAGATCTCCTGCCTTCTGGACTCCGGGAGCTCTGAGAGTTTCATCTACCCCGATATGGTAAGGCGCTGCTCCCTCGCGGTACATCCCGCTAACCAGAGAATCTCCCTGGCCTCCGGATCCCACTCCGTGGCGATCCGGGGGTACTGCATCGTCACCCTCACCATCCAGGGTGTAGAGTTCAGCGGATTCCGCCTCTACATCCTCCCCAACCTCTGCGCTGGCTTGCTACTTGGCCTGGGCTTCCAGTGCAACCTCCAGAGCTTAACCCTGAAATTTGCGGGCCCTTGCCACCCCTTACTGTTTGTGGCCTCGCGACTCTTAAGGTCGACTCGCCTTCCCATTTTGCAAACCTAACCCCGGATTGCAAACACGTCGCCACAAGGAGCAGATGGTACAGCGCCCAGAACACGACCTTCATCAGGTCTGAGCTCCAGCGACTGCTGCGGAAGGTATCATCGAGGCCAGCAACAGCCCCTGGAGAGCCCATGTGATAGTGGTGAAAACCAGGGAGAAAAACAGGATGGCCATTGACTACAGTCAGACCATAAACCAGTACACGCAGCTCGACGCGTACCCCTTCCCATGCATATCTGATATGGTCAATCAGATTGCACAATACCGGGTCTTCTCGACAGTGGACCTGAAATCTGCCTACCACCAGCTCCCCATGCAAAAGACGGACCACCCATACACTGCGTTTGAAGCAGGCGTCCGCCTTTACCATTTCCTTAGGGTTCCCTTCGGCATCACCAACAGGGTCTCGGTCTTCCAACGGGAGATGGACCGAATGGTTGACCGGTACGGACTGCGGGCCACTTTCCCGTACCTGGACAACGTCACCATCTGCGGCCACGACCAGCAGGACCACAATGCTACCCTTTCCAAATTTCTTCATACCGCCACTCTCCTCAACCTCAACAAGGAGAAGTGTGTGTTCAGCATGAAACGATTAGCCATCCTTGGCTATGTGATTCAGAATGGGATTCTAGGGCCTCACCCCGATCGCATGCGCCCCTCATGGAACTCCCCCTCCCCCACTGCCCCAAGGCCCTCAAACGATGCCTGGGGTTCTTTTCGTATTACGCCCAGCGGGTCCCAAACTATGCGAACAAGGCCCGCCCACTCATTCAATCCACCATTTTCCCACTGATGGCCGAGGCTCAACAGGTCTTCAGCCATATCAAGATGCACACGGTTGACGAGACGCTCCCCTTCCAAGTCATGAGCGATGCATCAGACGTCGCTCTGGCCACCACCCTCAACCAGGCAGGCAGGCGCGTGGCATTCTTTCCCGCACCCTCCATGCCTCTGAAACTCAGCACTCTTCCATCGAAAAGGAGGCCCAAGCCATTGTTGAAAGTGTGCGACATTGGAGGCATTAAAATCTTGAGGTGGAGGATCGAGCTCTCCACCTACAATTACGAAATTTTGTATCGCCCCAGTCATCTCAATGAGCCCCCCCGATGCCCTATCCCGAGGTACATGTGCCAGCGCACAAGTGGACCGACTCTGGACCCTGCACGACAATCTCTGTCACCCAGGATTCACCCGTTTTTACCACTTCATTAAGGCCCACAATCTGCCCTACTCTATCGAGGAACTCAGGGCTATCACCAGGGACTGCCACGTCTGCGCAGAGTGTAAACCGCACTTCTACTGGCCAGACAGTGTGTGCCTGGTGAAGGCCTCCCGCCCCTTTGAACGTCTCAGTGTGGACTTCAATGGGCCCCTCACCTTCACCGACCGAAACACGTACTTCCTCAGTGTGATCGACGAATATTCCCGATTCCCCTTTGCCGTCGAATGACCTGATATGACGTCTGCCACCGTCATCAAAGCCCTCAACACCATCTTCGCTCTGTTCGGTTCCCCTGCTTATGTCCACAGCGACCGGGGATCCTCATTTATGAGCGATGAGCTGCGCCAGTTCCTGCTCAACAAGGGTATCGCCTTGAGCAGGACGATCAGCTACAACCCCAGGGGCAATGGGCAGGTGGAGCGGGAGAATGGGACGGTCTGGAGGGCCGTCCAGCTGACCCTACGGTCCAGAAATCTCCCGGCCTCCTGCTGGCAGGAGGTCCTCCCCGACGCACTTCACTCCATTCGGTCGCTCCTGTGCACCGCGACTAACGAAACCCCCCATGAACGTCTCTTTGCCTTCCCCAGGATGTCCACCTTTGGATTTCACTCCCAACGTGACTGGCAGCTCCGTAAAAATGACAAAGTCTTGAGGTGGAGGATTGAACTCTCCACCTACAATTACGATATCAAGTATCGTCCTGGGAAGCTCAATGAGCCCCAAAATGCCCTGTCCCGCGGCACATGCGCCAGCACGCAAGATGACCTACTTCGGGCTATTCACGATGACCTCTGTCACCCGGGGGGGGTCACCCGGCTTACCCACTTTATGAAGGCCCGCAATCTGCCCTTCTCCACCGAGGAGGTCAAGGCCATGAGCAGGGACAGCCAGGTCTGCGCTGAGTGCAAACCACACTTCTACCGTCCAGACAAGGCCCGCCTGGTAAAGGCCTCCCGGCCCTTTGAGCGCCTGAGTATTGACTTCAAAGGGCCCCTCCCCTCCACCAACCATAATATATACTTTCTAACCATCGTCGATGAGTACTTCCGCTACACCTTCGCTGTCCCCTGGCCTGACTTGACGTCGGCCACTGTGATAAAGGCACTGCACACCATTTTCACACTGTACGTCCACAGCGACCGGGGCACATCGTTCATGAGCGATGAGCTACGCCAGTACCTGCTCAGCAAAGGCATTGCCTCGAGCAGGACTACGAGCTATAACCTGCAGGGAAACGGGCAGGTGGAGAGGGAGAACGGGACAGTATGGAAAGCCGTCCTTCTGGCCCTCCGGTCATAAGTCTCCCGACCACCCCTGCTGGCAGGAGGTCCTCCCTGACGCCCTCCACTCCATTAGATCACTCCTCTGCACAGCCACGAACGAGACCCCTCACAACCGTTTGTTTGCCTTCCCTAGGAAGCCCATCTCCGGGGTCTCGCTTCCATCTTGGCTGACAACTCCGGGACCTGTCCTTCTCCGGAGTTATATGAGCAGCCATAAAACCGACCCCCTGGTCGAGAGGGTCCAGCTGCTGCACGCCAACCCCCAATATGCCTACATCGCGCACCAGGGTGGACGGCAAGACACGGTCTCCCTACGAGACCTGGCGCCAGCTGGTTCCCCTGCCAACGCGCCCCTCTCCCCGCTGCATACCGCCACCCCCAGCGCCCCTTATGCCCCTTGGGTCTCCTGTATTTCCCTGCGCCGGCACTGCCGCCACCCACCATCCCCTGCCTACGCCAACCGTCTCCGACATGCTGGACTGAGGTACAAGCTCCAGATACAACGCCCGCGGAGTCACCATCTGCAACAACTGTGCCCGCCGCATCGCCAGAGCTGAGGAGGTCTAATAGAATGATCCGGCCTCCAGACAGACTGAATATTTAATGATCCCACTGGACTTGATTTTTTTTAACAGGGGGTAAATGTGGTGAATGTATTCACCTAATGCATGAGCTGTCTGTATAATGATGTGACCTATGACCTGGAAGTGATGATACGGGCTACTTCCAAGTAATGTACTGGAATCCCGGTGGGCTCCGCCTCTGGCTCCACCCTCACCGGGGCCATATATAGACCGGCCACCTGTGGGTGGCACTCATTTGTACAGCCGACTCTGGCAGGCGAGTTCATGGATAATAAAGCCTAATGTTCACTCGTTCTCACGGTCTCACAGTGAATTGACGGTATAACAACCTCTCTCCTCACAAAATCTCGAACCAGCAGATGCATGAAACTGTTCCCCCTGGGCAGCTCATACTCCTCCTCCAGGTCCTCCAATTTCACGAAACAGCCCCCTATAAACAGGTCACCGAATCGCTAAATCCCTGCCTGCCAACACCCATGAAACCTCACATCCAGCCCCCTCCCCCCGTGTAAACCTATGATTGTCACAGATTGGTGCCCACACCGAGGCACACTCCATTCCCAAATGCTGTCTTCACTGCCCCACACCTCAAGGCTGGCACTACCACAGGACTCACGGAGTGCCTGGTTGTCAAGAACGGCAGAGGCACTGTTAACATTGTTCTTCAGCTCGTTTCCCTACAAGAGGCAGCCTCCATCTGCCCCCATGCCGACCCCTCCCCACACTACCCATGTCCTAATCACATGGTGTTCACCGCCAAGTAGTAGGTCATTATATTCGGCAATGCCAGCCCCCCCCACCTGCTCCACGCCCCCCCCCCCCACCCACCCGCCCCAGCGGCGTTAACACCGACATCCCTTCCACCCTAAAATGCCTCCTCAACTGATTCCATATCTTCACTGTGGATTGCACCACCAGCTCCCTGAGTACCTACTTGGAGCCATTGGCAACGCTGCCATCATCATAGTCCTCAAACTGGACCATCCTAATCCACTCTACACCTTCTCTTTTCTACCACTGCCGCACCTTGTCCGCATTCGCCGCCCAATAATAATGAAGCAGGTTCGGTAACGCCAACACCCCCCCTGCTGCCTCTGTCTCTGTAGCAGGGTCCCCCCCACTCTCGGCACCTTCCTCGCCCATACAAAGTCCGAAATGATCGTGTCCAATTTCCGAAAATACGCCTTTGGTCCACAGATCGGGAGAGCCTGAAAAATAAACAAGAGCTCGGCAGAATATTAATTTTCACCACTTGGATCCTCCCCGCCAATGTCAACTGCAGTGTATCCCACCTCCTGAGATCCCCCCAGGCCTCCTCCACCAGCTTCATTAAGTTCCACTTATGGAGCCCCGCCCATTCCTTTGCTACCTGAATCCCCGAATACCTAAATTTATCCCTCGCTACCGTAGGTGGCATCCCCCCTAAATTGCCTCGCTGTCCCAACTCACTTTTCCCAACAATCTGTTTGCATCTCGAAAACCCTCCAAAAACAAACAGCAACAGTTCATCGGCATCGAGTGACACCCGAGGCTCCCTCTGTCCCCTCGTAATCCCCTGCCACTCTGCCAACCCCCGAAGAGCCATCAGCAATGGCCCTATGGCCAGCGCAACAATTTAACTTTTAAACAACAGTAGGAAAAGATTTACACAGAATTCAAACCCAGTTCGAAGTGTTTGCCTCTTCTGGGGAGTGGAAGATGTGTGTCTTTTCCCTCGACCGAAATTCTGGGATGGGCAAAGTAGCCCGAACCGGATAATCTTCTTGAATAGGGCAGATGTTGCCCGATTAAATGCTGCTCCTTTCTTTGTCATTCAGCGCTTAAGGTTCTGGAACCTTAAGATCATTGCTCGAGGGGCCTCCTCTGCAAGAGGTCTTGGTCGCAGTGCGTGATGAACCTGATCTAACTCCAGAGGGGGAGCGGATTTAAGCACCTTCTCGGCCACCATATTAAACAGCATGTCGGCTATGAATTCTGTGGGGGGGTTGTCCTCCATTCCCTCCGGTTGACCCACAAGGCGGATGTTTTGCCTTTGAGACCTTTTCTCCAGGCCATTTATTTTATTCTTCAAAAAGTTATTCACATCCAGGACTGAAGATAAGTTTTTTTTCAGCGCCGTGATCCGCTCGCTGTGGTCGGTGAGGACCACCTCCATATTCTGGACTGTGCACCCTACCTCCCACTTTCTTATCCATCCCGTCCAACTTGAGATTTGGCTAAGGGACTCATCCACTGACCTTTATACTTCCCTGGCCAGGTCCTGATGTTTTTTTTTCAATTCAGCCGCCACGATGCAGTCTTCAACTGACGGCCACGTCGCCACCAGCACTTTGTCTCATGCCGACTCCAATGAAGCCTCTGAGTCTGAGGAGCATATTTCGCTACACCTCTCTTCTTTTTGTTATTTTTGGGCATGTTAAGAAGCTGTATGTTTCCCCTGGTCATCACTTTAAAATTTTAAATCTAGCCTTGCCTATTATGCCCTTTGCGAGTCGGGTTCGGGTCGGAGCGTCTCCTGGTGTGTGTCCTCTGCTCACATCCACCGCTGCAAGTCCAACCAAAAGAATAGTTAACGGTTCACGTGTCTTTGTAAGTCCAATGAAGAAGTAAGTTTTTTCCAGCTCTTCAATTGTAGTTCAGGTAAATTCAATGGTATCAGATTTATATTAACTGCAGTGTTCCTTCCAAGAGCAGTCTGTTCAGCAGGTCCAATGTACGGGTATTTGCGATTGCTCTATCAGAAGGTCCCGTTTCTTTACAGGGGAACCTGGGATTTTGGAAACAGGCTTTGGAAAAAGACTTCTAAGCCTCTCGATTCTGGAAAGGCAAAGGTAGCACAGCCTTTCTTGCAGCTGTTGCATTGTAAGTGTTATTCTGCAGACTGCTCAGGTCTCTCTCAGTTTGAGGATAATGGGGGTTTTAGTATCTGGAAACCTGTTTCCATCACATGGTCAAAAGCTATTGATATTCAATAGAAGGTATCTATACAGAATTTACAGTGTAGGAGGAGGCCATTCGGCCCATAGAGCCTGCAGTGGCCCTTGGAAAGAGCATCTTACTTAAGCCCATACTTCCACTCTATCCCTGTAAATCTAGTAACCCGACCTAACCCTTGTGAGGGCTTAAGTGGATCGGTGCAGACTTGATGGGCCGAATGACCTCCTTCTGCACTGTATGTTCTATGTTCTAACCTTTTGGACACTCAGGAACAATTTAGCATTGCCAATCCACCTAACCTGTACATCTTTGGACTGTGGTAAATAGCTGTCTTTTGCACTTGTGGATAACTGGTCTTGTCAGCTACCTTTTGTTATATTGCAAACTGGAAGACGAATCTAGGTGTCCACTCTCTACTTGTTTTGGAGTATGTATTGACAACAACATAGAAACTTAGAAAATGGGAACAGGAGGAGGCCATTTGGCCCTTCAAGCCTGCTCCGTCCTTCATTATGATCATGGTTGATCATCCAAATCAATAGCCTAGTCCTGCCTTCCCCCCATATCATTTTATCCCCTCCGTCCTAAGTGCTATATCCAACTGCTTCAGTGGCGGACCTACATTTTTGGGGCCCTGAAGCTTGAACTGTTATGGAGGCCCCTTCGCAACCAGCAAAGAGGTCTGGGTAACCACTGTTATCTTCTTCAATGGGGTTGTTCCACGACAGATCACCACAATTTAAAAAAAAATTTAACCACGACATCTCAGATTTTGATTAAAATTGCTGTACTGGATTATCTCACATGTCAAAGTCACTGGTGTGAATAAAAAAATTCCTGTGCCTTATAGTTTTTGAGTTATGGGGGGATGAAAATTAGGGAAATGTTATTGACATGCATGATGCATCATAGAATAATGAAATAAAACATAGAAAAGACCTCAGTCAATATAATCTTTTATTTTAGACACCTATGAGAATACATACTACATGAAGCACATTTTACAAAATACTCTTTTTTCTGTTTTTCTAACAACATATTCAGGTACAGTTTTGTCATATGAGAGCTTCCTTACAATGTCATTTTCTAGAGACAATATGCATAAAGAATTGAAGCGCTCTTCAGTCACGGTAGACCAAAATTTGTTCTTTATAAAGGATAGCTTTGAAAAATTATTTTCTGCTTCACAGCTCGTGATAGGCATTGTCAAGTACAGCGCAGTAGTAATATTGGGGAGCACTTCAATTAGGTGTTGCTTACAAATAAGCTGAAGAACTTCTGTGCATTGCATTTTAGATGGCATGTTTTCTTCTGTGTTCTGGGATTTCCTAATGTGCAAATATTCTTTGAACTGATAACACTTGTTTACTAATTTGTGGTCAATATCATCTTTGTAATACGATATTATAAGTTTAATACTGGCCTCATCAATTTCAGAATTGTTCACCAATTCTGAGAGGAATGTGAACCTTTTCGCAATCTGCTCATATGGGTCAATCCTCTTGTATAACTGGATTATCAATCAGTCATAGAGTTGATATAGAACTTCTATCCTAAATTTGTCAGCTCCTCTCAAAGAAGCAATACCACTTGTTCCATCTGAAAATTTCCTTGTAACAATGCGTTTGGAAGCATTAGAATAACTTGAGATGATATCTTCACACAAACCTTTTGCGTCTGATTCATAGTGTGCAATCCTATCGGCTGAATTTGCTCTGAGTTCTTTAACAAACGAAAGTAAAGATGATAGCAGAAGCTGATCTTCAAATACATCAAAACCAGGGGTTTGGAGTTTCTTACTTGTTTTGTTAAAACGCTCCAGCACTTCTTCCCAAACGACTGTTAAAATAGCATATTCCAGCTTTACCAACTTGTGGTATAAATTCTTTGCATCTCGTTTACATTCAGGCTTCTCTTCTGAGTCTTCAAAAATACATTTGAGAGTTTGTAAAATACCCATATATCCATTTTTAATTGCCCGGACTCCTTCATAGTGTGCAGACCATCTAGTTACACTTAAGCTCTTTAGAGAAAAATGTAGATTGCCCTGTGTGTTTAAAATCCCCCATCTTGGTGGAGATCCAGAAACAGTGGGTTGAATATTGCTAGAAAGAGCTCCCACGGTTTGTGCACTATCACTGGCTTCAGTGGTGTTTGCTTGGCTTGTTTCAACTGTAGGTGTTGACAAACTTGACATTGCAAAATAGTTTGTTAGTTTTTGACATTTAGAAATGTTGTCAGGTCGCTTTTCATTGAGTTTGCGTTTTTGGTATCCACTTAAGTACTTTCGTGAACTCATTGTTATTCCTCTAGGGTCTTGACCTCTGTTAAAAAGGGGAAAAAATTACATTAGCCACAGCAAAACAGCCAACTTACCAACTCCACCTTTACTACATCTGTGCTACTGACTCTCAAACTTTGGGATTGTTGAAATATATACAACAAAATATTAATCAATTTGACTCATTCAACTATTGTCGCATGCTTTGAAAGGAAAAGAATTTAGGTCTACTTTCTTAGAAAGGGTTTTTAAATAAACCGCTTCTCAGCAAGTAAAGCGCCATTTTTAAAGATTTATAATAAATAAGCTAAATAGGCTAAACTAGGCTATGTTCAAGCTAGCCTACGCTAGGCTAGACTAAGTTAGGCAAGACTAGGCCACCAAAACTCATAGGGTAAGGTAATGTAACACAATTTTACCATTATTTGAACACTTTTCATAATAAACATCTGAAATTTACACAAATTCACCCTTTTATTACTTTTTCATAAATACTTGTCGTATTAGCCTAGGCTATGCGGTCGTAGCCTACCTTCCGTTCACCTCTTCATAAAAACAATAGGCTTAGGCTAATCTAAGTAATAATCACCTTTATTACTTACCTTACTTTTCTAAATATAACATTTATTTTTGAGTAGGGGTAATTAAAATATTGTATCCTTATGAACACTTTATTGAAAGAAATTCTTGTCTAGATCGCTATCTCAACGAGTGCTATCACGTTGAAAATTCATGTTAGCATTGAGATTGCCTTTTCAACGGCTCCCCTTTTTTGTTACGACACGTCACTACTGTTTGTATTTCTGTCATAAAATGTTAATAGTGTTTTAAATTATTCATAATTATTTTATATTAATTATATTTAGAATGAAACATCCTTAATTTGAACGTTTTTTCGTTTACGGCTAGCCTACATGATACTTTAATAACCTTTTAATTTTTATTTTAACTATTATTTTGTATTGAATTACACTATATTATTAATATTATTATTTTTTAAAAACCCCTTCTCATACAGTAGACCCCAAATTTTTAAGCGGTGTGGACTAAAGTCGCTTTTGGGGCCCCTCTGGGATTAGGGGCCCTGAAGCTTAAGCTTCATTAGTTTCTTAGTAGATTCACCCTGAACTGCTTCTTGAAAACATACAGCGCACAATTTAATGGAAAGGATGCAGAGCCCCAAGTTGAGCGTGTTTAGCCAGGTGTTTCCCAGCACTTGCAACACTGAGAAAGACCCGGCTATCTAACGGCACTTTGTTTAACTTCGGGACGCCAGCGGGAAACACCCCGCCAAGGTCGCACTTAATCCCATTTCCGGCAATGAGGAGCTCAGTTCACCAGTGCTGGAAGAGATCTCGATATCTCCAATGTGATCCCCAGACCTACCCCAACTCACCTCTAAGACGGTCATCAAGCCCCCTATGCCCAGCACGATTGCCAGCTTGGGCAAAATGCCATGCTGGCACATTGACACCACCAGCCAGTACGCCTGCCAGCCTGGCAGTGCCATGGTGCTAGGCTGGCAGTGCTAAGGCAGCATCAGGTGTTCTGGGATACCACCCTGCTCAGAGCCCACCCACCCAGGGGCCCCTGATCTCCTCGGGGACCACCTCAAGTGCCGCACTCCTGGTCCCCATTTGTGGAGACCAGTATTAACCAACATTCACTTGGGGTCCCCTTAGGTAACTCCGGCTTCTGCAGCACTTTAATATTCAGATTAGCCAGATCTGTATCCCACCCATTGTGGGCAAATCCCGCAAGAGGCCTCTTTTGAGGTTTACCATCCACGCGCGTCCCAGTTAAGGCGCGGTGCGCTCATTAGATTTCACCCACAATGTTTTGGCCTCAACTACTTCCTGTGGTCCTGAGTTCCACATGCTCACCATTCTTTGGGTGAAGAAACTTCTCATCCCTGTCCTAAATGGTCTACCCTGTATCCTCAGATTGTGACCCCTGATTCTGGACAATCCCACCACCAGGAACATCCTTCCTGCATCTATCCTATCCAGCCCTGTTAGAATTTTATAGGTTTCTATGAATCCTCCCATATTCTTCTGAACTCCAGTGAATACAATCCCAACCGACTCAATCTCTCCTCATGATTTTGTCCTGCCATCCCAGGTATCAGTCTGGTAAGCCTTTGGTGCACTCCCTCTATAGCAAGAACATCCTTCCTCAGATAAGGAGACCAAAACTGCACACAATTTTCCAGATGTGGCCTCACCAATGCCCTGTATAATTGCAGCAAGACATCCCTATTCCTGTATTCAAATCCTCTCGCAATGAAGGCCAACATACGATTTGTCTTTTTTACCACTTGCTGTAACCTGCTTGCTCACGCTCAGTGAATGGTACGAGGACACCCGGGTCTCATTGAATCCCCCCCCCCACATTCTGCAGGGACTGTTCCCTCCATGACCCCCTGATCCACTCCTCCATCACGCCCAACACCCCATCACCTGAGGAAGGAGCAGTGCTCCGAAAGCTCGTTTGAAACAAACCTGTTAACCTGGTGTTGTAAGACTTCTTACTATGTTGGGGCGACTAAACACAGACTGAGTGACCGCTTGGTGTAACACTTTCACTCAGTCCGCAAGCATGACCCCAACCTTCCTGTTGCATGTCATATTAACTCAGCACCTTGCTCTCATGTCCATGTATCCATCATTGACCTGCTGCAATGCTCCAATGAAGCCAGGTACAAGCTGGGACCGTAGCATCTCATCTTCAGGTTGGGCACATTGCAGTCCTAGGGACTCAATGTTGAGTTCGTCGGCTTTAGATTTTGACCTTTCTCCTCTAACTTAAACTCCTCCTTTTTCACCTTTAAAAAAAATATCTCATACATGTAATGCCTTAATGCAAACACCCCCTCCCTCTCCCACACCAGGCCATCTTTTTCTTAAAGTTGCTACTTTTTGTTGCAATCTCCTACAGCTCTGACAAATTCTTCCTCCCTTCAGTTCTGATGAAGAGCCAAAGGACTCAAAATGCTTCTCTCCTAATGGATGCTGGCAGACCTGTTGAGTTTTTCCAGCGCCTTCTGTTTTTAGAACATAGAACATAGAACATAGAACAGTACAGCACAGAACAGGCCCTTCGGCCCTCGATGTTGTGCCGAGCGATGATCACCCTACTCAAACCCACGTATCCATCCTATACCTGTAACCCAACAACCCCCCCCCCCCCCTTAACCTTACTTTTTTAGGACACTACGGGCAATTTAGCATGGCCGATCCACCTAACCCGCACATCTTTGGGCTGTGGGAGGAAACCGGAGCACCCGGAGGAAACCCACGCACACACGGGGAGGACGTGCAGACTCCGCACAGACAGTGACCCAGCCGGGAACCAAACCTGGGACCCTGGAGCTGTGAAGCATTTATGCTAACCACCATGCTACCGTGCTGCCCATTGTTTTGGATTCCAGCATCTGCAGTATTTTGCTTATTTTAAGGAAATATTAGGTTAGATGACCAAACATTTGGTCAAAGAGATCGGTTTTGAAGGGTGTCTTAAAGGAGAAGGAGATACAAAGAAGCAGAAAGGGTTCAGGGAGGGAATTCTGGAGCTTAGGGTCTAGACAGCTGAAGGCGTTATAGAAGTTCTTACCTTTTATAAAACACGAAACTAAAATCAGGAATACTCAAGAGATCAGAATTGGAGGGGCATAGATAACTTGGAAGGTGCAGGGCAGGAGGAAGTAGCAGAAATAGACAGGCAAGGATTGAAAGTATGAGAATCCTAAAATCAAGGAGTTGCTTAATCAGGAGCCGATATATGTCAGTGAGGATGGGGGTCGGGTGGGGATGGTGCACCCCTTAGTGCTTTGACTTCCTTGTAGATCATCTAACTCAGTCTTATTCAAGACATATTCAATGATCTAACCCCCACTGCTGTCTGTGGTAGAGAATTCCAAAGTTAACAACTCTTTTGCCCAGATTTCCGTTCCCGGCTCAGGTTCGCTGTCGGGAGATCTCCCGGCTCGACGAATCTGGCTTTAAAAAGGTGCACCTGCAGGTCATAGATTTGGTCGGGTGGAACAAGTAGAATTGTTCATTCTTTGTGGTAATTTACAACCTGCTGACGACGTTGCAGAAACACAGATCTGAATGACCTGCCTCTTGAGATTGCAATGTCTTCAGAGATACCAGAAAAGTGCAGCCAATCATGACATAATCATAATAATGATCCTTTAATACTTCTCGAGCAGCTAAGCAGCCACTTTAAACACCATAACTGTCAGAAGCGGTAATCCAGCTGCTATGTGGGCGATTTCTGTAGGAAATGACTTCACAACAATTGGGAAAACTCCCCTGACAAGGCCCTGCATTCTGTCACTGGCAATATTTTGATATTCTTATTTCTATTTAGCTGATTGTACTAAATTTGACCTGGAACAAAATGCTTGCTTTTCAATTGAAACTGCAGCTGAGGAACTTTGCACAAGACCTTCATTAAGAACCTTAAATAAGACAAAATGACCTCCTTTCTCACTTCTTACATAAGTTCATGAAATCGTGTTTTGAAGGGTTAGAATTCTTCAGGCAGCACTCATTAATAGTCGGTTTTTACTCTTTCTTGACATTAAGCCACTTTCCACTTATATCTGCTGTTCACTTAATAATAATCTTTAGTAGTGTCACAAGTAGGCTTACATTAATACTGCAATGAAGTTACTGTGAAAATCCCCTAGTTGCCACACTCCGCTGCCTTTTTGGGTACACAGAGGGAGAATTCAGAATGTCCAATTCACCTAACAAGCACGTCTTTCGGGACTTTTGTGGGAGGAAACTGAAGCACCCAGAGGAAGCCCATGCAAACACGGGGAGAACTTGCAGACTCTGCACAGACAGTAACCTAAGATGGGAATTGAACTCGGGTCCCTGGCGCTGTTTAGCACACAGCTAAATCGCTGGCTTTGAAAGCAGACCAAGCAAGCCAGCAGCACGGTTTGATTCCCGTAACAGCCTCCCCGAATAGGCGCCGGAATGTGGCGACTAGGGGCTTTTCACAGTAACTTCATTTGAAGCCTACTCGTGACAATAAGCGATTTTCATTTTTCATTTCATTTCATGAAGAAACAGTGCTAACCACTTTGCTACCGTGCTGTCCATGGATTCATGGAGAGGCATATCTCCAGTCTGTAGAAAACCTGCCTGAAAAACCTCTTTAATTAAAGCCACCTAGTCAACATATGACAGTACATGACTAGGAAGGCTGATTGGTGGAATTATTGGTACAACAGTAAAACTTTAAGATTGGTGGGCATGAAGACTACACCAGAACAAATCCACCAATGGGAGAAGAATCCAAGCTATTATATTATAAATGTGGGACGATGTTTTAGTAATCTGGACCTGACTTTAGCTTTTGGCACCTGGAGAGAGGTTGACTTTATCTAAATCCATTGCTGGCTTCCATCCATGCCTCTGTTTTCTACCATTACTGTAACTGCTGCCTTTTAAGGAGACCAATACACACACATCCCACCTTTCTACTTGCCCTACTCACTGCAATTTCACAATGTTTGGGAAACTTTGGGGAGAAATTGGTCTTGCCAAGGGTGCCACTGGAAATGGGCAGAAGATCACTGAGAGTATAATAAGTGAGATTATGTTTGCTTTCCGACCCTGATGCTAATTTTGGTTCTGCCTGACATATACCAATTTTATTTAATTGGAGTGTAAGAGGACAGTGAAGAAGAGGTAAGTTTTTGTTTTTCCACATACCTTAACATGGAGTCAGGAGAGGGTGGGCAATCCTGATTACCCCCTTCCCAGGATTAACCAGCGACTTGGTTAAGGGTGATATTGCGAAGACCCCAAATAGTGAGCTGCAATGAGAAGTGAGATTAGCTGCAGCTTGACGCCGTTATGAAAAGGAGGGTAAGTGTCCTGCTTTGGACCGTATGTCAAGCCTTTGTCTTTTAGTGTGTGTTCCAGATGTGCAGAGAACTAAATTCTCCTCTGTTCACATGAAATGGCTGCTCAGTGCAGCTACAAATTCAAGGAAGGAACTATCTGAACTGGTAGAAAGTTGCTACAATATTATCGAGGTGAGACACTTGTTGGATACCAGCAGCTGTTTGAACAAATACGAGAGGTGGTGAAAATTAAAGTCGCCGTAGTCCCAGATGACCAAAGGCAGCTTTTCTCCTTTGAGGGGGAGAGCTGACTGGTGGTGATTTAACCTGAGGGTCACCACACCTCAGGCAAGGGGCAAGGTTGAGAAGACGGGGCCTTCATGAATAACGTCAGCTGGTATGGGAATTGAACCCATGCTGTTGGCCTCGCTCTGCATCATGAACCAAATGTCCAGCCAACTGAGCTATACCAGCCCCAGAGGTGGTACATCATGGATGATTTCAGTGGAAGTTTGATTCGCTGCCAATTTGCAGGAGCAGAGAATTGACCTATCAATACTGCTCCTGGTGTGAAATAAAAGTGTCACTGACCCAATGCCTGCTTCTATCCCAATCAGCAGGAAATCAAACATCACCCTCTATGTCGAATTCTCTCCATAGTGCACCTCAACTGGTCATGCAATCTTGTGTAGCTTGCTCTGGTACTTTTGCGATTAGGCCAACCTATCCTTTTCACCCCACTTTGATAACTTTGCTGCGTCCGCGGTGGAGCTTGTGCCCCCAACTTGAGAATCTATGCATCAGACCAATGATTTCTGTTGATGCAAATTGAACATCTGTTCTGTCCACAGCTGTTGATCACAGATTTGTTACACTGCAGAAGGAGGCTATTTGGCCCATCGAGTCTGAACCAGCTCTCCAAACGAGCATCATGACTTTGCGTTATGCCCCTGCCTTTTCCCCGTACCCCGAACATTGTTTCTATTCAAATAATCATCTAATGACATCTCAACTGCCTCGATTGTACCTGCCTCCGCCACACTTCAAGGCAGTACATTCCAGAGCTTAACCACTCACCACTGCTTGTGTGAAAAAGTTTTTTCTCACCTCACCTCACGATTTCTTCTTCTGCAAATCATTTTAAATCAATGCCCTCTTATTCTTGAACCTTTACGAGCGGGAACAGTTTCTTCTCATCTGCCCTGTCCAGCCCCCTCATGATTTTGAGCATCTCTGTCAAATCTCCTCTGAGCCTTCTTTTCCCAACCTCTCCAATCTATCCTCACAACTGAAGTGATTGACAGTTTGTGTTTCCCACCTTTCTTAGAGTTATACATTTACTGGGAAGCATTCGTGCTGCTACTGCACTAGTGTAGTGCAACATGTTGGGTACTGACGCTTGACCCCCCCCTCCATATCCATGTGGTAATAGAAATAGGGTTTGATCCTGATCCTGTGGTGTTTGTAATCACATCTGTGCTGCCCTGGAAAAGCAAACAGAAAATAGTCGAAATATCAGATAGGAATCAGAAGGAAGCTCTGTTTGCATGGCAGCTGCTCATTATTATTGGCCATGGTCTGAGCTCAGGCTGCCAACTCTTCTCTGCCGCCATTTTCTTTTGGCTGAATGTGATGAATAGAGCCGGACTGCTGGATAATTTTCAAAGTCAGTGTTCAGTTCTGATCATTGATACATACGGTGTGGCTCGTATTTTCCTGCAAAGCTCTACAGTATTTTGAATTGAGGATTTTATTTATATTTTCTTAATTTTCTTCACAAAATGCAATATTTTGCTTACATGCATGCTCCAAGCAAATTAATTGGAAGATTACAAAGTTGACATTACAGATCGTTCATAACCTGGGACATTAATTGTTTGGTCAGTATCCAGGATAAATGCCTCTGTTTATCCTTCAGTTTCCATTCAGGATGTGTTCAAGTTGTCTGATCTGTGATTGTCAGCAAGGAAAGGAAAGCAACTGGTTAATATTTACAGCACTGATTCTACAATAGAGAGGAAGGAAGAAAGACTTAACGGTGTAAAGCATAGCAGGGGTTAATGTAGGACTGGAGAACAGTACCCGCCACAGTGTGATGTAGAGAGACACATGATGGTCGACAGGAGTCAGGGTAGTATGGAGAGCTTGAGCAGAAGTCCGAGTATAGCTACTTTGTACATGTGTATATAGTTATGTGTTACCAATAAACATTACTGTTTGACCTGACAAGCCTCTGAACCACTTTGTGAGACATCGAGCAAACCTTTACAACATAGTAGCAGCTAATGAATGAGCCCAGAACTGAAGATGCTGGTGAGGCACCTGGAATCTGAGAAACTAAAGGAACAGCATCCTGAACTGATTGAAGTGCACCTGAGCCAAAGACGCGTCTGTTTAACCATCCAAACCGGAGACACCGAACCAACCCTGACAACATCTTTGACAACTTTGACCAGGACATCGCAAAGTCCTTTGCAGCCAATGAAGCACTAGGGGCTGGTTTAGCACAGGGCTGAATCGCTGGCTTTGAAAGCGGACCAAGGCAGGCCAGCAGCACGGTTGAATTCCCGTACCAGCCTCCCTGAACAGGCGCCAGAATGTGGCAACTAGGAGCTTTTCACAGTAACTTCATTTGCAGTCTATTTGTGACAATAAGCGATTTTCATTTCATTTCATTTTATTTTGAAGCATAGTTGCGAATGTAGGTCGGGATTCTCTGGTCGCCGGGTTTCACTTATCCCGCTGGCAATGCACCCCCGAAAGCGGGTTTCGCAGCAGCGTGAGTGGTTTCAATGGGAAATCCCATCGACAAGCGATGGGAGGATAGAATCTCACCGCCAGCGAACGCCACGTGCCCGAGAAACACGCCCGTAACGTAGTACTGGTGTCACAGATTGTGCAGCACTTACTTTGACAGCAGGGAAATGGGTCTCACTAGTGTGTTCCAGAACCCTTATTGTCATCCACTGCAGGCAATTTTATGAGCTTCCTGAGTATAATACTGTATGGGAAAGTGCAGCCAAAGAAAAGAACAACTAGCATTTTTGTGGCATCAGAGTGGGCACATGATCAGACGGATTTAGGCCTTTGGGTAATTAAAACCTTTTGGTTACACACTGATATGACATCAAACAGTTTCAAGGAAAACATAAAATGTTCTGTATTTTACACAGCTGTGCTTTTTAAATATGACTGTTAGCGTTTAATTAAATTTAATTAGGATTGAGTTTAGAAAGGGACAATGTATTTTCTCTGATTGGCGCATCTCCTTGCTAACCTGGCAGATATTTAAGCTGACTTTGCTAAAGCCAGATTTTATAGTCTATGTCAGCTTTGGGAAGGATTTAACTTAACTGCAGGATGTATACACGTGACTATATCATTGTTTATCTGCTCCTTTCTTAAAAGTCGAAAAGCAAAGCAAAGTCGATCATTGGTTCTGATGAAGGATATATATATGTTATCATTATAATCTGTCTTCTCTTCAAAGCTGCTAACTGACATAGAGGTAATTTTAATCTACCGTGCTGGACAAGAATCCTACAGGATCACATGGGAAGTGACCTTTATACTTAGCCCAATATTATTCCCCATTGATTTTATCGATGAATATTGGGTGGGATGTAAAGCCAGTGTTGTACGCAATCCTTTTTGTTTCTTTAGACTTACTTAGAATCCCCACAGTGCAGAAGGAGGCCATTCAGTCCATCGAGTCTGCACTGAACCACTGAAAGAGCTGCCCACCAAGACCCAAACCCCTATCTTATCCTCGTAACTCCACCTATCCTTTTGGACAGATGACCCTCCCGGAACCCATCGCTCAAAGGGGCACGCTACCACAGGGGTCTCCATCCAATTCTACAGTCCCACCTGCTCAGAAGCACAAGTAAACTGGCGGTAACAGAACAAAATCCTCTGCTATAGTGAAGAGCTCCACCCATTGACCTAACCTTTCAATTACAGACTGGGTGACAGGCCAAAATGAGGCTTTGCGACTTGTATCTGCAGCTTCGTTCTTCTGAAGCAGGTTTTGTGACAGTGAAAGTCGGATCGTGTTAATGGAAGGTTTTTACTATGTGTTTCTCCATGGAAGAGTTCAGATTCGAAAGTGCTAGTGTAGAATCCATGCAGAGTGACACATGGAACAGAAGGCTGGATGCAACAATACTGATTTGTTCTCTATAGACAATAACTCTTCACTCCCCGAAGGGTCGCCCTCCCTGACCTGCACCCAGGTTGTGGTTTTTATGCTTTGAGGGCACCCCTCATTAAAGGGGAAGCCCCGCCCTGTTACCGGGAAGTTTGTATTCCGTGGAGGTCATGGGGAACTGGATAGCTCACACCCCCTGACCTCTGTGGGGGCAATAACAGATATAAACAGGTTCCAATCAGGCGCGGAGCAGTTACAATTGCAGATAGATAAGTTAAGAAAAGAATAGGAAGAGAGTCCTAAAGAGTAAGGAAACGTGAGGAGTGAAGGAAAGTAATATGACAGACAGCAAAAGAAACAAAAAGATAAAGAAAGAGGGAAACAACAATAACATGAGTGATTGGAGAGGGGAATTCCAAGATAAGTAATGTACACGTTACTAATCATGTAACAATTGGTTTGTGAACGTGGCTGTACCCCCACATTGACTGATTTCTTACAGTCCTGGCAGTTTGCTTCACATCCCAAACTCACTGAGGCATATGTAGCCTTCAATAAAAAAATGAAAGTGCCAAGATAATGAATTAAAACAGTTTATTCTGTGGCAGAAACATGATACACCATCTGTAACTAAATCAACTGGCGTAAGCACACTGCAGTCAAATCCGTTACAAATACCTATATCGTGGCAGATCTCACTATTATTGCCACCAGCTGATGTTATGTCCACACAGCAGTAAAATACAAAACTGAAGATCTAAATCAAAAGGAATTCAACATTGAAGCCAATTGGATTCCAATGAGATGATCATTATTGAGCATGCATTCCACTTGTTTTTCCCTTCATTTAAGTCAAGATTTCAATATTTGATCTTCAGTGCATAAACTATTAAAGTATATACATCATGAGCAGGATTCTCCGTCAGCTGCCATCGAAATCAGGAAAGGCGATTGGGCGGAGAATCCGTCTTGACACCGAAATCGTGGTGGGTGCCGGGTTCATGCCAAATCACAATTTTCCAGTGACTCAACAGCAGCGTTAATGCGCTCTATTCCGTACGTACATTAAACAACATTTATATGTCATTAACAGGCCTGACCCGATGTCCTCTGGGGCCTCTGTCATCCTCCATCTATGCCGGGGGAATTCCCGATGGCGAGGTTCACTTGTGCGTTTAAGAATCGGGAAACAGGCGCCGTGGCTGATGGGGGAGAGAGAGGAGGTAGGACACGCAGAGGTGCGATCGTGGGCTGCCGGTCCCGACACTGGCCGGGTTGGCTTGGGGGGGGGGGGGGGGGGGGGGGGTGGCGAGCTCTTCCAGGTCTGGAGGTGGGGGAGGTGACGGGGGGGGGGGGGGGGGGGGTGACAGGGGACCGGGATACCCCCACGGGACTGGGGTGTCCAAACACGGACCACCATTGCCGCGCAGCCCACTGACCAGTGGAGGTGGGGACAGTGGGGAGTGGTTTGGGGATGGCAATGGGGTTGGGACACCCCCCCAGTGAGTGCTGGCTGAACTGTGGTCCCTGGGCCAAGCTTACCCACAACATCTGTCCATTTCCCCCCTCCCCACCCCCTCTGCGCCCCCTTCCCATTTGCGGTCAACCCAGACCGGGCCATACATCACACCCTTCTGACAGAGCTCCAAGGCGGGTTGAACAAATATCCCATGGGCCAGTCCCACTGTTACTGCCAACCCAGGGCCTGCACCCCGTAGCAAGGCAGGCAGGCATCAAGGAGACGGAGGGTGTTTCAAGGGGAAGGAGTGGCGCAGGGAGGTTTTCATGGTAAGGGGTGAACGGGCAGGTGCGGTGTGAGGGGGGATGTGATGTCCGTGCCCCTGGTCAATCCCCCTAGCCAGTGAACCTGGAGGCAATCAGAGCGTCTCATGCGTGTCGGCCCTGGCACACATTGTGCAGCCTCTCGCACAAATCTAATGTGAATATAATATACAGGTTTGTGCCATAGCCCCTAACCACCCTGTTATACTGTGCCCTGCACCCATGCCAACTTAACTGGTATCTACTTTTCTGGCCTTATGGGCCCTAATGCAACGTGTAGGTGAATTCCCAGGTGGTATATAAGTGGACGTGGCCTGCTGAGGTTCCCGCCTTGTGACCTGGGTCTCATTTGGCAGTCGTCTTCTGTGGCGACCAGGTCAGGTGTTCCAGGTGGCGCAGTGCCACCCTGTTCTGCCCGCTGCCCATGTCATGCGCCGGGGGCAGGACGGAGGTGTCCGAGGTGCCGAGGTGTTCCAGCACCTCCCTTACGATAGCCACTGACACAGGCCCCATGACCTCCTCCTCTCCCGGGGTGCCCAATGGCTCCCGGACTACTCCATGGGATGGGGGTGTGAGCAGATTTAACCCCTGAGGCTCCCCGCCACCTGGTGGTGCCAGTTCTGGAGGCCTGCTCTTGTCTCGACTAGGGTCTGCATGCTCGCAGCCATGGAGCGCATGAGTGGACAACCTCCCTCTGGGACTGGACCACCTCCCTCTGGGACTAGGCCACCTCCCTCTGGGACGGGGCCACCTCCCTCTGTGACTAGGCCAGCTCCCTCTGGAGTAGGCCACCTCCCTCTGTGACATGTTGGCCAATGCCTGGTCAATGCTGCTGATGTTCTCAGTCATTACCCACTGTGACTGGGCCGTGCTCAAGAGCGCCGCTGCAATGTTCAGGTGGCTCTGGTACATGGCTGCCTGTGATAGGGCAGCCATGTCCTGGGCCTTGGCCACCGCCTACACAAATTGTCCCAGGCCTTGGATATCTTGGCCCATGGCCGAGATATTCGCCCCCGAGGCCTCCACTGAGGATGCCACCCATGTGATGTTGGCCTGAGTGGCACGCATGCTCAGCACCGCATCCTGTTCCTGCACGCTGTTAGACTCCTCCAACTGCACCTGTAGATGCTGGATGCTCGCTGACAGCCCCTCCTGTAGTCCCTGACTCTGCGACTGCATCTCCACAACTGATGGGACCATCCATTCCAGAAGCCCGAAACCCATCTGTACAGCAACTGGTCCTTGGGGTTGGCCCACCATCTGACCGTCCGCCCCCTAGGGGGTTCCTACCTCCACCTGTTGTACTGGAGCATGCATGCAGTGCACACCATATAATGCCCCAGGAGCCTCTTCACTAAATTGCCCACCGAGGCGAGTGCCTCTGGGATGGTGGAGGGTGTTGGAAACAGTTGTAACAGGATGTCTGTGTCATCTCCAGACTAGAGCTCCAGGGTATCATGGGATACCGATCGATGGCTCCCGTCCGTGTCGGTGTCATTGCCATTGTTGCTTGCCAGCTGGGCATGTGGTTGTGCTTGGGGGTGGGGAACACCAGAAGGACCTACCTCATAACCAGTAGCTCCTGCAGGACACAAAACAAGACGCATGATTGCATCGCGGCCCGGGGGGGAGAGGGGGGGTATGTGGGAGAGGTGGTTGGTGCTGGTGAAGAGGTGTTGGGGGGGTGGTGGTGGGGTGGTGGTGGGTGTGAGGGTGGTGTGGGTATGGTGTTGAGGAGGTGACACATGTGCCATGGGCAAATGCAACTCTGCGGAGTCTCAGTTCCTCACCCAATGCCGACCTCCGTCCTGATGTATGCCCTTTCTTCCGGCCCTCCGACCGCGTCCAGTGCCCTCTGTTCTGCTGCGGTGAGGGGCCGCAGGTCCGCCGGTCCCCCTCCAGTCTCCTCCCTCTCTCTGCGGTTGTGTCTGACCTTCTCCTGGGGGGTGGGGGAGAAATAAAGCGTGCAGTGTTAGACAGTCAGATGCCCAGGGTGTGGGTAGCTGGTGGCTTCAGTGGCCAGGGCGCCCGGCCATGGTGGCTGGTATGGGTGCCAGCATGTGGTGCAGGGTGGGGTTACAGCCGCCCACTAGGTGGGGGGGGGGGGGGGGCGAAGGGGGGGTTTTAGGCGTGTGGGACGTGGTACTTGAGGCACAGTGCTGCCTACTCACCTTAGCTGCCCTGAGGAGGTCGTGTAGTCTTTTCCTGCATTGCTGGCCGGTCCTTGCGGTGTTGCCCGCGGCGCTGATGACCTCTGCCACCTGCGTCCAGGCCCAATGAACGCCGGCAACTGGCAGCCTCCTTCCCACCCCGAGGTAGAGGGTCGCCCGCCTCCTCTCCAAGGTATCCAGCAGGGTCTCGCGTTCGGAGTCTGTAAATCTTGCTGCCATCTTGTTGGCTGGGATGCGTTTGTGTGGGGAGTGACGTGTGTCACTCAGCCTCCTGGGTGCCAATCCCGAATCTGCTGATCGAGATGCCGTTTTTCATTGGACCCGTTCGTGTTCTACATGGTGCCAGTGCCAGCCTCTTAACAGTTGGTGAATTGGTCCTGGTGCGGCCCCTGTTTTTCTATCGGAGAAGTCCACTAATCTTGCCCCGGCATCAGCACTTTGGGCGGGATTCTCCGGGAGAATCCGCCCGCTGACTGGCGATTTTGCGGCGGGCGGGGCGAAAGATTCCAGCCTTTGGTCTCAGGAACGGAGAACCTGGCTGCATATTTATCCAACTCCCCACTCTGTGGAGTATTTCCTCTCGCCATCAGTTTACATGTGGAAGCAAAATGTTCGGTTGGACCTTCATCAATATGACTGATACCATCTCTGTGACCTGTTTGAAACTATGGATGGGAAAGAGTTCAAACAGAGCTTTCTGTAATCATTTTATTGGCATTGTCAGCATTGTTTTAGTGGCAGCAGTTCACTCAAAATCCATGTTTTCACATAAGGATTCGTAACAAAAAAAGTCTAACAGTTGTATATTGTAGTGAAAGCATGCATCGGGCCGAGGGGGAAAATGTAGAAAGGTGACATCTGCCTGTCGTGGAACTGGAGAATTCGACCCAGTGCTTATTAAAATAACAGTGATGAGTAACTTTGTTTGACGTCCAGCCTCCGGCACCTTAATAGATCCCTTAAAACAGGAATATGTTAAGAATCCCGCTGGTGTTAAACGCGCTGTTCAACGGGTTTTTAGTGGTGCATATATTGAATTTGGCATACCGTGAGAAAAGATATGCAAACCAGGGAGGAACAATCCAGTCATTTTGTGATCAATTAATAAAGAATATTTATTAATGTAACAGAAAAACACACTGCAAGAAGTACTATAATACACCACAATTGTATACTTAACTATTCTGATGGCGATACACACACAGTATTGGATACTTGCCTTTATTAGTCAAAGCATTATATAAGAGCAGGGAGGTTCAGATGGAGCTGTATAACACGCTTGTTAGGCCACAGCTCGGGCACTGTGTACAGTTCTGGGGCGAAATTCTCCGACCCCCAGCAGGGTCGGAGAATCGCCTGGGGCCGCCTAAAATCCCGCCCCCGCCGTGGCAGAGATTCTCCGCCACCCGGGAAGTGGCGGCGGCAGGAATCTCGCCACTCCGACCGGCGAAGCCCCTGCGGTGATTCTTTGGCCCGGATGGCCGAAGCCCCGTCGCTGGGAGGCCTCTCCCGCCGCCGAAGTTTGAACCACCTCTGTAACGGCGGGATCAGCGGCGCGAGCGGGCCCCCGGGGTCCTGGGGGGGGGGGGGCGGGGGGAGCGATTGAACCCTGGGGGGTGCCCCCATGGTGGCCTGGCCCGCGATCGGGGCCCCCCGCTCAGACTCCGGGCCAGTGCCCTGGCGGCACTCTTTCTCCTTCCGCGGCCGCCATGGCGGAAGTGGAAGAGAAACCCACATCGCGCATGCGCCGGCGGTGCTAGTTTTTTGCACCAGTCTTCTGGTGCCAACTGCTCCGGCACGGGGCTGGCCCCCAAAGGTGGGGAGAATTTCCCACCTTTGGGGAGGCCTGACCCCTGAGTGGTTGGCGCCACTCCCCTACGCCGGGACCCTCCGTCACGCCGGGTAGGGGAGAATCCCGCCCCTGGTCACCACACTATAGGAAGGATGTGATTGCACTAGAAAGGGCGCAAAGAAGATTCACCAGCATGGTGCCTGGGCTGGAGCATTTCAGCTTTGAAGAGAGTCTTGCGAGGCTGGGACTGTTTTCCTTAGAGCAGAGAAGGTTGAGGGGAGACCTGATTGAGGTTTACAAAATTATGAGGGACATAAATAGGGTAGATAGGAAAAAACTATTCTTGATGGTAGAGGGATCAATAACCAGGGGGCATAGTTTTAAAATAAGGAGCAGGAGAGCTAGAGGGGATTTGAGGAAAAACCTTTGCACCCAAAATGTGGTGGGAATCTAGAACTCACTGCCTGAAAGGGTGATTGAGGCGGAAACCCTCATAACATTTAAGAAGCATTTGGATGAGCACTTTAAATGCTATAGCAGACACAGCTATGGACTGAGTGTTGGAAAATGGGATTAGAATAAATGGCCAGCACAGACACGATGGGCCGAAGTGCCTCTTTTATGTGCTGTAAAAGTCTGACTCCAATACATGGGTTACCCCTTGGTTCTCAACTATCGACGTTCCGGGATGCCTTTTGTTCCCAAATAACGTTCCATATTATATAACTCTATGAGCTAAATCTAGCAGATAATTACCACACACAAGGTTATTTGTCCACATTTGGGAAAATGTCTTCAGTTTCAGCGGAGGCGCAATCTTCTCAGTTTGAGTTTTGGATTTTAACCGGTGCCCTTTAAACAATAACTTGTTTTTAGGGGAGACTGTTTTCTGTAGCTGGGTGTGACTGTGATGGTAGCTGCTGCTCCTATGTCCCTTCTCCAGTTCATAGAATCATAGAATCTACAGTGCAGAAGGAGGCCATTCGGCCCATTGAGTCTGCATCGGCCCCCAGAAAGAACACCCCACCCAAGGTCCACACCCCCACCCCATCCCCACAACCCAGCAACCCTACCCAACACTAAGGGCAATTTTGGACACTAAGGGCAGTTTAACAGGGCCAATCAACCTAACCTGCACATCTTTGGACTGTGGGAGGAAACCGGAGCACCCGGAGGAAACCCACGCACACACTGGGAGAATGTGCAGACTCCGCACAGAGTGACCCAAGCCGGGAATCGAACCTGGGACCCTGGAGCTGTGAAGCAATTGTGCTAACCACAGTGCTACCGTGCTGCCCCCAGTTATTATGCTATGGATATATCATTCTTTCCCTCTGAAGTTACCCACCCTGTGGACCCGGGTTTTAGCATACAAGTGGCAGTTTCCTGATCTCTCCACTTTGAAGTTATCTCTTTAACATCCCATTGTTTTTCCCAGTCACGTAGGTAAATGGTTGCTTTTCTCACTAGTATGCTAACTTGCATATCAAAATACCCCCTCAGACAGCTACCCATATCAATTCCCCTTTTTATTTAATCCCAATTTCATTTCTTAATCTCAGTTTTCCCCAATTTTGAACAAATAATGCCCTCCATAAGAAACAATGGTTTACTATTGACTAAACAAGTCTTTGTAAGTTCAATTAAACAATGCAAAAACATTTCTTTACTACAGGTAAACCTTTTTGGATGCCACACACTCCGTTATGCTGTTGTGTTCCAAGACCTTCTAACTCTCACAGAACTCTGGGAGAAACATAAATGTAAGTTTTTGCTGTGAAAATGCAACACGGTTGATCTAAGGCACAAAGTGGGAGCTTCAAAGTCACATTACATGTACCAACTCAGAGTGAATATGCATTTTAGAATCAATATCTACGTGACAATCTGTGATGCCATTTTCAGTTGATGTAATAAATTGTTGGGTTCCTTCTCCTGGCCTCACCTTAACAAAAAGCTAAAAGTTTCCGAGGCCATTTAATAAGCAGCCTCCAATGTTCCCTCTAGGGACCGCAGATTGGGCCACTTGATGTCTGGTACAAATGTCTGGATTATGCACTGCACACACTCTGGCCATTGGTCTGAAAACTAGAGCCTGACAATTGGTGCTGGACCTCAATTTCCATATATAAACAGCCACTCATCTGCTTCCGGTGGCTACACTGTTAACTGCACTGTCACATTTTACTTCACTTGAAAATGGACCATTTCTCATCTGAAAGTCTAGGGCGATTTTTGATCAACGGATCATTAATTGTACCGATCAGATACCTTTGTACCTTGACCTTAGATCAAAACAAGTTAAAGTAGTCACAGACTTTCACTTCAGTAAACTTAATTTGGTAGATCTTCATACAAAGGACAAAAAAAGTAACTTCATTATAAAATGACCAGTCAATGATCACAGATAATATAGTGTGGCATTTCCCTTTGCATCTTCACCTCCCGCTGCCTGGGGAAAACGGGCAGCATAATCAAAGCCTCTCCCACCCGGCTTACTCACTCTTCCAACTTCTTCCATCGGGCAGGAGATACAGAAGTCTGAGAACACGCACAAACAGACTCAAAAACAGCTTCTTCCTCGCTGTTACCAGACTCCTAAACGACCCTCTTTTGGACTGGCCTCATTAACACTACACCCCTGTATGCTTCACCCGATGCCGGTGTTTATGTAGTTACATTGTGTACCTTGTGTTGCCCTATTATGTATTTTCTTTTATTTCCTTTCCTTTTCATGTACTTAATGATCTGTTGAGCTGCTTGCAGAATAATACTTTTCACTGTACCTCGGTACATGTGACAATAACAAAATCCAAATCCTCACAAAATATAAATAAATCAGTTCCCATCTATCCTGTAACTCCAGGTTTGAAACTCCAATTACATGTACAGGCATGTAATTTGTGGCATATCAAAGACACAAATGACATCCTATGTCGCAATGAAGAAGCTAAACTTTCCCTCCTCGTCCTTCTGGATCTGTCTGCAGTTTCACTATCCTTTCCTCTGATGCCTCTCAGCTGGAATCCAGCTGGGTGTGACTGTTCTTATGTTCTTCCAATCATGTCTATCTAATCATTGCCAGTCCGCCACTTGCAATGGCTTCTCTTCCTGCTCCCACACCATTACTTTCAGTGTCTCCCAAGGATATAACTTGGGCCCATCCTATTTCTCATCTATATTTTGCCCCTTGGTGACATCATCAAAAGACGTAGGGCGTGATTTAACGGAAATGAAACAGAGTCCTGTGTTGGGCGCATTTAGCCGGGTGTTTCCCAGCATTGGCAGCGTCTAGAACACCCCACTATTAAAGGGGACTCTGCTGCATTTCTGGGCCTCGGCAAGGAACGCTCCACCGAGGCCGCACTTAGTCCCATTACCTGCATTAACGAGCTCTGCTCGCCAGTGCATGAAGATGTCAGGCAGCAGTTTTAAATGGCGCTACGATCTCTGAACCCCCCACCACGGCTTCCGGAACCACCCAATGCCCCAACTTACCAATGAGGGGGTCCTCAAGTCCCCTGCTCTCCACCTCATAGTGGAAGGGCACACCTAGGCCCGATCCCTGGCAGCTGCAAGATGCCACCTGGGCATCTTCCTAATTTTAATTGCTCCATTATTGATGGCTGTGTTTTCAGTTGCCTGGACCCTAAGCTCATGAATACCTGCCCTGTGCCTCTCAGCCTCTCTACCTTGCTTTTCCCCTTTCAGACAATGCTTTAAACCTACCTCTGACCGAGATTTATTCATCTGCTGTAATATATAATTATTTGGCTCAGTGTCATATTGTGTTTTATAATGCTCCCTTGAAGTGCTTTGAGATGTATAAGTTGTTGTTCTTTAAATGGAAATATCACTGGGTAACTCACTGAACCCATTTGTGGGCCTTCCTAATAAATGGGAGTAAGAATCTCCTCAGCCACTAATTGTTCAGAGAAAAGGAACAAAAAAAACTCTAACAATAAGCATAGTCTTTTTATAGGTCTCTTTAAATTTACTTCCAAAGAGATTGCAGCTCCAAGCAACGCAATTTATAAGAGTGGGTTTATGACTGTCTGTTCCGGCACTAAGTCCGGGAAATTGCATAGAGGTCTAAGTAAAAGACATCATTGCAATTACAGAACTTCGCTAAATATCCTAACTGGAAAACTGCAGATGCTTCCATCTTAACTTGACAAAGCCACCATTCTACACATGTGCTTAGATAATAAGAGGTACTGCAGTCCAAATTGAATTTACTGTGTAGAGAATTTAATAGTTGGTGAGGAGGTGGGGGAGGGAGTGAGAGTGGAGGGTTGTGACTGTATTTGGTGTGGGTATGCAGAGCTTATTTTGATGAAGGCTTTAGTGAATGCGCAAGGAACATGCGCTGGAAGTCTGCAGTGTGGAAAGATTGTGATGTCAATCAGTGTGTAATGCTGAATTTATGATACTGAACACTTCAGCTAACATCCTCTTAATCTTACTCAGTCAAACACAGCAATAAGGCAAACTCCCCCCGGCACTATTTAAAGGGACCATCATCTCCTTTCAGGTTAATTGTTGATTGATTTCTACTGGCTTTTGCTGTAAGTAGAAGTCTTTGCTGGTTCTAGAGTTCCTTAAAATAGTTGAGATCTACAGGGTGCAGTGCGGTAGCTAATGAAGTGCTTTCACTTAAGTTCAAGAATTCTGCACAATCCACTTGCTCCCAGACATGGATGCACTAGTAGGCATTGCTATTTTACTACAGCATGGCATGGAGATGGAGCAGAAGTGACACAGAGCAGGATGTGTGTGTGTGTGTGTGTGGGGGGGGGGGGGGGGGGGGGGGGGGGGGGCGTGGTGGGCCATAAAGTGATATTATGCTGCTGTTGATCGGACACCTGGAGCTGGAAGGTAAAACTCTGTACCCTGGTTACCCTAATCTTCAGGGTATGGTATTTAAAAAAATATATTGAATTTTGCAAGCTGTCAACAGTAACTTGAATATTTACATATTTCCCAATTTATTGCACAAGTGTGAGTGTTTAGAAAAAAGTGAGAGAAACAGATCGAGAAAAAGTATAGATACTTTTCAATATTTACAGAGACCTCTTAGAAGTTCCAAAACCAGTTACTGCCCAAAATTGGGATTCCCCCATCCTCTGTTGCTTGTTCTTTGCTCTGTCTCTCTGTTCACTTCTGACAGGCAGTAGGAATCCACTAGTGTGTCACATTTTCCCTTGTAACCTTAGTTATACAAACCATCCACAGGTCAGTTGCACCCACTGAGCTACCAAGTCAAAGGATTATCTCACTGAGCCTTGTTTGTTTTAGATAAAGATTAAGCACCATGTAAAGACATATACGTACAGTTTTCACAGAGAAATGGATAAAGTGCTGGATATCATCAGTAAAAGTCCCAGAATGCCATCTAATAAGAACAGAAATTTGACTAATTCAGTAACTAGAAATCAGTAGCCCAAACGTTAGCTCCTACATGGCATTAAACAACCCTAGAAAATAATTACTTTTCTGACTTACCACAGGCAACTCCACCGAGCATCTACTAGTAATTATAGTAAATGCTAGCGTTATTTACAACATGCAAGCAAGGGCTGTAATTTCAGGAAAATTCCAACCATGTGCTCAAACCATCGGAAAGAAGGAGTGAACTGTGTAATAGGAATCCTGAAAAGACCAAAAATGATGGAAACATTCCATGAGTTTGGTTAACGACCTTGTAGGAACCCTGGGACATTAATGAGTCAGCCGTACAGCCCAGCTACCATGTTGCATGCTTGAAAACTGGGAGAAGCTTCAAAAAATATATTTTAATTTTTATTTTTTATTGGCATTTTGCTTTTCAAAACAGAACTTTGCAGAAAAAAAATTCAGGAACAAAAATAGTAACAGTAAACTCAATTGAAATACAATAGAGACGACAACACATGAGTCTCAAGGTGCACTGTGTCTGTGACTGAGGGACCAGTTCTATGTTACATTATTTCCAATCGTGTCCGTGTGTACTATACAGTTTGTTTTGAAGGGTTCTTACTGGGACTCTTACTGCTTACTGCTTATAATCTTAAACTGTAAACCTTGGTCTGTGAATGATGTGGAGAAGGAAAGCTTTATTATGGTAGAATGACTACTGCTTTTTAAGAGCAAAGTTGAGGTGTTGTGCTACTTGAGGCATGCAGATACACTTCCTAAAAGTTCTTAGTACCCTCACTTGGCACGAAGAGGAAAATGTTCTGTTTCCTATCACCAAACCCACAGTAAAGTACTGTGAAGAACCATCTTGAGGCAAGATGGTTCAACCTTCATATTTTTCTCATCTGGATTCAGCTAAAACAAGCACATTGCATTGTGACTCTGAGGAGAGAGAACACCAGATGATTTACATGTGTTCCACAGACACAACCATGTGGAACAACTAAATGATCCTTGTTATGTTGTGTTCCGTTGCTCTTTTTGAACCTTTGATCATTTTGTATTTATGTGAAAACAAATTCTATTAGCTTAGCTTGTTTAATGCCTTTCACACTTTATATCCACATAGCTCCTTAAATTCTGTTTATCCTCGCCTCTCATACTGTAAGGGAAATAGCAGAAACATTGTTATTTCCAGAAGATCTTCAAAGGACCATCCACATGAAGGCTGATGACACCCAGCCCCACCTCTCCCCACCTCTCTGACCTTTCAATGCCTCTATCCCATCAGGCTGCTTGTTCACCAGCCTAGGATGCAGTTTAAATTCTTTCAGAAAAACCTGAGGAAGAGAAAATCCATATTTGGAGGCCACCACAAAGAGTGTCTGTGGTGATTGACCCTTAAGGGCACCACAGTAGAGTAAGGGTCACATGGCCTGTGTGACCAATCAGGACTCAGGTGTGGAATCACCCCATGGTGAGAAAGGCTCCTAGCCAGAGATATTTTGGGGAACTAGCTACAGCCATGAGGCTTTTGTATAATTCTTATCAATAAATATCTTTTGTGTTCACTAATGAAGTTGGTTTAAGTGCATCTTTACAGCCTCTGTCCCTTTACTGGGTGGTTTCCTAGGCCAAAGCAGATTATTCATCACCTGAGCTTAGATTTCAACCTAAGGCATTCCATCACAAGGACCACCCACCTCCCTCTGCATGTCAGACCAATGTTACTGAAGCCTTCAGCTGTGACTTTGTCACTCTCTGTTTTGGCTACTTCAAAGTTCTTTGTCAGCCTCTCATCCATCACCCTCCATAAATTGCAGCTCATACAAAATGCATCCTCTCCCATAAGTCCCACTCACCCGTCATCTCTGTCATTGCTGATCTACATTAATCTCTTGACCGTACTGTTTAGACTTTAAAGTTGCTGCCCATATCTTCTAGTCCATTCAAAGGCTCAACCCTCCCTAAACTGCAACTTCTCCCTACCCTAAAGCCCATTCTTTCCTCTGTCTGCTGGTTTCTTGTGTATCCCCCCTCTCACTTTGCCCCACCATTACAATCTGCCCACAGCAGCCTAGGCCTCATGTTTTGAAAATTCTTTCCTAAAGTCTTCCATCTCCATCTCCTTATTCTCCTTTAAGATGCTCCTTAAAACCTTCCTCTTTGGCCAAACATTTGACCAGCAATCACTGCTTCTTTAGCTTGCCAATCTTTTCTCCTTATGCTCCTGTGAATGTCCTTGAGATGTAATATAAATGCAAGTTTCAGCTGTTGTTGGCACTGTTTAATGATGATGTTTTGAGTGTCTGAAATTTAAATTGTCCCATTCAGCATCAATGCCAATTACGCATAAAGGAAGCCGGAAAAATGATACTGACAAGGGATTATACAGGATACCGGGTCATTTTGACTGGTGAAATAGGGAAGAAATTCACAATTTTCCAGAAACCATAGAATCCCTCATTTTAGGTTAAATGATCCATTCATATAAGTGAAACAAATTATAGGATTTAACCAAGAAGAATAATGGGCACGATTATTCAGGTCTGTTCGCCGTGGGCGCAAATCCTACGATGGCCATGAAATCTCATGAGAGGGCCACGACGGAATTTGTGCAGACATGCTCTCGGTTTGAGATATTCCCCGCCCCCAGCAGTGACATATTCTAGGTGTGATGCTGATATCCATACATTTAAATGCATTTAGATATCATTAGATGACTTTACACTGTACCTTCCAGCCCCGTGTTCCCCACTGGCGACGTGACATTACGCCAGCGTGAACTACTACTGATTATCAGAAATGGAAAACAGTCACGATGACCCCACCAATGGTGTGGATGTGCCTGGAGGTTGAGGGATGAGGCTGGGCAGTGCCCCCTGCACAGCACCCTAACAGGAGGCACTGGAAGGGGGCAATGCCACAAGGCACTGAGGGGGGGGGGGGCACATTCTCCATTGAGGAAGGGGATCTCCCCTTATGTGTTGAGTGGGGGTGGGGGGGGGGAGGGGGAGAGGGGTGCACGCCAGAAAACGCATGGGGGGCGTAGGACTTCCATGTGGGGGAGGTCACCCTGAAGCTCGTAGGGGGATCCTCTATGATCATGGGGGGTGGGGGAAGGTATATTTTTAGCACAGATCGGGGTATCTTTTAAAGATGGCACCCCAATCACTGTATAGCCAGACTTGCCAGCTCTACCAGGCCCCACCCTGCCAGACTGACGGCACAAACATGCATTATTCCAAAGCTAGTTAATTGTGAGATCTAACGGGATTTCGCGGAGGCATCATGATCTGGATCCTGTCCACAATGGGTGGGACCCAGATTTGCATATTAAAGTGTGCAGTCAGCCTCATTTGCATATCTCTCACCATAGTTACCCAAGGCATGGATGTAACCCCCACGATTGGCGGCCTCTGGGTGGTCGTTCTGGGCAGAGTGGTACCCTGGCATCACTGATGCCACTTGGGCAGCATGGCACTACCAGCCTGGAATCCTGGCAGTGCCATCTGGGCACCATGACACCATACACTGCATTGCCAGAGTGCCCATGTGGCACTGCTAGCCTGGCAGGGGCACTGTCAGAGTGCCAGGCTGTCAGTGCCCAGGTGGAATATTGCCTCTGCCGGGGATCGGGCCCAGAGGTGCCCTGCCCTTAGGAAGTGGTATGCGGGGGGGTTTGATGGCCCCTTTATAGGTGAGTTGAGGCATTGGGGGGGTCCTGAGACCACAGTAGGGAGACCTGATGACACCCCGATCCCTTCCTGCACTGGCAAGTGGAGCTCGATAGAACATAGAACATAGAACACTACAGCGCAGTACGGGCCCTTCGGCCCTCGATGTTGCGCCGACCTGTGAAACCATCTGAAGCCTATCTGACCTACACTATTCCATTTTCATCCATATGTCTATCCAGTGACCACTTAAATGCCCTTAAAGTTGGCGAGTCTACTACTATTGCAGGCAGGGCGTTCCACACCCCTACTACTCTCTGAGTAAAGAAACTGCCTCTGACATCTGTCCTATATCTCTCACCCCTCAATTTAAAGCTATGTCCCCTCGTGTTGGTCATCACCATCCGAGGAAAAAGACTCTCACTGTCCACCCTATCTAACCCTCTGACTATCTTATATGTCTCTATTAAGTCACCTCTCAGCCTTCTCCTCTCTAACGAAAACAACCTCAATTCCCTGAGCCTTTCCTCATAAGACCTTCCCTCCATACCAGGCAACATCCTAGTAAATCTCCTCTGAACCCTTTCCAAAGCTTCCACATCCTTCCTATAATGTGGTGACCAGAACTGCACGCAGTACTCCAGGTGTGGCCGCACCAGAGTTATGTACAGCTGCAGCATGACCTTGTGGTTCCGAAACTCAATCCCCCTGCTTATAAAGGCTAGCACACCATATGCCTTCTTAACAGCCCTATTAACCTGGGTGGCAACTTTCAGGGATTTATGTACCTGGATGCCGAGATCTCTCTGTTCATCTACACTACCAAGAATCTTGCCATTAGCCCAGTACTCTGCATTCCTGTTACTCCTTCCAAAGTGAACCACCTCACACTTTTCCGCATTAAACTCCATCTGCCACCTCTCAGCCCAGCTCTGCAGCTTATCTATGTCCCTCTGTATCCTATAACATCCTTCAGCACTATCCACAACTCCCCCGACCTTCGTGTCATCTGCAAATTTACTAACCCATCCTTCTACACCCTCTTCCAGGTCATTTATAAAAATGACAAACAGCAGTGGCCCCAAAACAGATCCTTGCGGTACACCACTAGTAACTGAACTCCAGGATGAACATTTGCCATCAACCACCACCCTCTGTCTTCTTTCAGCTAGCCAATTACTGATCCAAACTGCTAAATCACCTTCAATTCCATACTTCCTTATTTTCTGCAATAGCCTACCGTGGGGAACCTTATCAAACGCCTTACTGAAATCCATATACACCACATCAACAGCTTTACCCTGATCCACCTGTTTGGTCACCTTCTCAAAAAACTCAATAAGGTTTGTGAGACATGACCTACCCTTCACAAAACCGTGTTGAGTATCGCTAATCAACTTGTTCTTTTCAAGATGATTATAAACCCTATCTCTTATAACCTTTTCCAACATTTTACCCACAACCGAAGTAAGGCTCACAGGTCTATAATTACCAGGGTTGTCTCTACTCCCCTTCTTGAACAAGGGGACAACATTTGCTATCCTCCAGTCTTCCGGCACTATTCCTGTCGACAAAGACGACATAAAGATCAAGGACAAAGGCTCTGCAATCTCCTCCCTGGCTTCCCAGAGAATCCTAGGATAAATCCCATCTGGCCCAGGGGACTTATCTATTTTGACATTTTCTAAAATTGCTAACACCTCCTCCTTTTGAACCTCAATTCCATCTAGCCTGGTCGACTGAACCTGAGTGTTCTCCTCGACAACATTGTCTTTCTCCAGTGTAAACACTGACGAAAAATATCCATTTAATGCTTCCCCTATCTCCTCTGATTCCACACACAACTTTCCACTACTATCCTTGATTGGCCCTAATCTTACTCGAGTCATTCTTTTGTTCCTGATATACCTATAGAAAGCCTTAGGGTTTTCCTTGATCCTATCCGCCAACGACTTTTCGTGTCCTCTCCTCGCTCTTCTTAACTCTCCCTTTAGGTCCTTCCTGGCTAACTTGTAACTCTCAAGTGCCCTAACTGAGCCTTCATGTCTCATCCTAACATAAGCCTTCTTCTTCCTCTTGACAAGTGCTTCAACTTCCTTAGTAAACCACGGCTCCCTTGCTCGACAACTTCCTCCCTGCCTGACAGGTACATACTTATCAAGGACACGCAGTAGCTGTTCCTTGAAAAAGCTCCACATTTCGATTGTACCCATCCCCTGCAGTTTCCTTCTCCATCCTATACCTCCTAAATCTTGCCGAATAGCATCATAATTGCCTTTCCCCCAGCTATAATTCTTGCCTTGCGGTATATACCTATCCCTGCCCATTGCTAAAGTAAACATAACCGAGTTGTGATCACTATCACCAAAGTGTTCACCTACATCTAAATCTAACACCTGGCCGGGTTCATTACCCAGTACCAAATCCAATGTGGCCTCGCCCCTTGTTGGCCTGTCTACATACTGTGTCAGAAAACCCTCCTGCACACACTGCACAAAAACTGACCCATCTATAGTACTCGAACTATAGTATTTCCAGTCAATATTTGGAAAGTTAAAGTCCCCCATAACAACTACCCTGTTACTCTCGCTCCTGTCAAGAATCATCTTTCCAATCCTTTCCTCTACATCTCTGGGACTATTCGGAGGTCTATAGACAACTCCCAACAGGGTGACCTCTCCTCTACTGTTCCTAACCTCGGCCCATACTGCCTCAGTAGACGAGTCCTCAAGCGTCCTTTCTACCGCCGTAATACTTTCCTTGATTAACAATGCCACACCCCCCCCTCTTTTACCATCTTCTCTGTTCTTACAGAAACATCTAAATCCTGGAACCTGCAACAACCATTCCTGTCCCTGCTCTACCCATGTCTCCGAAATCGCCACAACATCGAGATCCCAGGTACCAACCCATGCTGCAAGCTCACCCACCTTATTCCGGATGCTCCTGGCGTTGAAGTAGACACACTTCAAACCAGCGTCCTGCTTGCCGGTGCCCTCTTTCGAACTTTTAACCCTATCCCTGACCTCACTACTCTCAACATCCTGTACACTGGGACTACAATTTAGGTTCCCATCCCCCTGCTGAATTAGTTTAAACCCCCCCGAAGAGCACTAGCAAATCTCCCCCCCAGGATATTGGTACCCCTCTGGTTCAGGTGAAGACCATCCTGTTTGTAGAGGTCCCACCTACCCCAGAATGAGCCCCAATTATCCAGGAAACCAAAACCCTCCCTCCTGCACCATCCCTGTAGCCACGTGTTCAACTCCTCTCTCTCCTTATTTCTCACTTCGCTAGCACGTGGCACGGGTAACAATCCAGAGATAACAACTCTGTTTGTTCTAGCTCTCAGCTTCCACCCTAGCTCCCTGAATTTCTGTCTCAAATCCCCATCTCTCTTCCTACCTATGTCGTTGGTACCTATGTGGACCACGACTTGGGGCTGCTCCCCCTCCCCCTTAAGGATCCCAAAAACACGATCAGAGACATCACGAACCCTGGCACCTGGGAGGCAACACACCAACCGTGAGTCTCTTTCGTTCCCACAGAACCTCCTGTCTGTTCCTCTAACTATGGAGTCCCCAATGACAAGTGCTCTGTTCCTCTTCTCCCTTCCCTTCTGAGCAACAGGGACAGACTCTGTGCCAGAGACCTGCGCCCTATTGCTTACCCCTGGTAAGTCGTCCCCCGCAACAGTATCCAAAACGGTATACTTGTTATAGAGGGGAACGACCACAGGGGATCCCTGCACTGCCTGCCGGTTCCCTCTCCCTCCCCTGACGGTAACCCATCTACTTTCTTCTTTTACCTGAGGTGTGACTACCTCCCTATAACTCCTCTCAATAACCTCCTCCGCCTCCCGAATGATCCGAAGTTCATCCAGCTCCAGCTCCAGGTCCCTAATGCGGCTCTCGAGGAGCTGGAGTTGGGTGCACTTCCCGCAGATGTAGTCAGAAGGGACACTAGAGGTGACCCTTTCCTCCCACATTCTGCAGGAGGAACATTCCTGATAGTGCAGGAAATGGGACTAAGTGCAGCCTTGGCGGTCTCGTTTAATAGCCGGGTCATTCTTGGTGCTGCCAGTGCCATGAAACACCCGGCTAAACGTGCTCGACATGGGAGTTGGTTCCATTTCCGTTAAATCGTGGGTATCCTGTTTACACAAAATATCTTGTAGTTCACATCGCATTACATTTCTCATGGTCAAACCAAGAAGGCACAATGAGCAATGGATTGCCTGGAACATGCATTATCGATCAGCAAATCAGTAGTTGCAGTTATTGGAGTGCTGAGATAACTTTGTGAAAGGATACTTGTAGAATTGGGCACATTTGAAAACAGGAGTGCAGAGCAATTGGGATGTGCGGTGGACTCTAACATTTGTTGTAAACATAGACACATAAGCACCCTTTATTTTTAATGAATGATACGTTTGACTCCAACTGTTTGAAAGACTGCATTCTGATTACATGGTGCTGAAAGGAAGTTATTAAGTATGATACATCCCTATAGTTAAGGCATTTGTTTTGTTTATCCACTGGCAATGCTGTTTATACTTTTTAATGCATGGCGGCTGGTTTTACTGCATTTTGACATGCATTTGTTTAACAGAGCTATTCAGTAGAGTGAAGGCTGATAAGCTGTGGGAGAATATATTTATTTATCCAAAAGAAGAATAAAATGGAGCAACCTTGAAATCATGTGAAATTTGGCAAATGTAAGCAAATTTATTTCTAATAAGAGATATTTAGAAATCAAAATTTAAGAAACTTCATGGATTTTGTAGCTTTTAAAGCAGACCAAGCAGGCCAGCAGCACGGTTCGATTCCCGTACCAGCCTCCCCGGACAGGCGCCGGAATGTGGCGACTAGGGGCTTTTCACAGTAACTTCATTGAAGCCTACTCGTGACAATTAGCGATTTTCATTTCATTTCATTTAAAGAGCTGTTTGATAAAAACAGAGGTTGATTTTCAATAATAAGTTATTTTGATATAAAAGAAATTACTTGCAGCTCTGCGGAAACTTGTTAAAACTTGAGGGGTAGATGTCAGTATTGGTGTGTGCTCACACTGGTATAAATGCTGATATTTAATTGTCCCTTCTTGTGTTGAGGATCATTGTTCCACGTGTCTGCCCTGATTCTGGTGGAGCAGATCATTCGGACTAACTACCCACAGAAATGAATGTCTCTCGGTTTACTCCCTTCAGATCATTAATGAGGCTGCAGTTGTTCTTTTCAGTCCAAGTCCCTGCTAAAAGGTAACAGAAGTCTACTATGAACAAATAGACCAATTAAAAAATCCCCTTGCCCATTTCTAGGCACACCACCATTAATATCAATGAACTGAAACAGACACAATCGAAGACAATTGGCCCACCTCACTTGTACATTCCAACTCTATTAAAATAGTTGAAAGAACATTTGATTGTTAAAAAAGTGCAATACTTACTGAAACCTTTCTAACTGGCCAATCGGAATCATTTACACTAAGATGTCTGTTTTATTGCCATAATTCTGAGGCAGCGAACCATTCATTGCCAGGTTAACCAGATGTTGGCCCTTTAAACAATAACAATAACCAGTTTCACATGGGTGTGGTTAACCAAGTCCTGTGCCTCTTTGAGATGACTGTTTATTACATTTTTCCACGCATAATGTAAATGTTTGGTTTGAATACACTTTGCAGTTTCCCCTTTTAAAATTGAATACACTCAATTCTATGGAGTTCAGTGAGTCACTTTTATACCATCTCATCAGATGAGAGAATACGACTAAAGGTTGGCGAGTGACACTGATCTTTGGGGCAGTTTCAGGAAACTTTGGGTGCTGAAACATCAAAAACAGAAATAGTCCAAATAGTGGAATCTCAAGCCTCTTTCTTTGCCGAGATACTACCAGTCTCTGACCGAAAACTATGCATAATCAAAGCCAAAACTGAAAAGGATTTGATGCTCCAGAAGGTGAGGGAATACCTCAAAGAAGGATGACCTAATGGATGTCGATCTGTCTTTCAAGCTATTTTGTGGTTTTTCTGAACACTACGCCAACCATCCTGAATTAAGCAACACAAAGAGAACCACAAGTATCTGCTCTTGAACCCAAGACAGCATTTGACCGAGTATGGTATTAAGGAGCCCGAACATAGCCCAAGTCCATTGGGTTCAATAGGAAACTTTCTTCAAAACCTTTAGCTGTGCACAAAGGATAACCAAACTTCATAGTCTCGGAACTTGCTGCAGCAATTCCTCAGCATGGTTTTCTCAACTGACCCAGTTGCTTCATCAATGAACCTCCCTACATTGTAAAACCAGCAGCTGTGATGTTTGTTGATTATTTTACCGGCCGGTGTGATGATATGCATAAAGCAAGTTTGCACATAATGTTATGCATGACCTCCGACCACCAGGTGGTGGGGTAAACACGCCACGTGATCCTGTGGCAGGGAGTTGGGATACATCATGCTGGAGGATAGATACATTTTGCAGTAGCGCTACAATAGTTAATTAGTGTTAGTAGTTTTTTATTTTATTTATCCTAGTTATCCTAGCATGCAGTTGTTCTATAATATATTATGTTTTGTAGTTCATCATTCACTTTGGCCAGTCTACAGAACATGACAGCCGGAATTTTCCAGTCATTCCGGCCGTGGGTTTCCTGATCGCGGGGATGCATACAACGGGAATCCCCATTGCTAACGGCAGGACCAGAAGCTTACGCCGCTGGCAAATGGCTGGCTGCCTCCTCTGATGCGTAACATGCCACGGGGTGTGGGGAAAATCCCGCCCACAGTGTTCAGCTCCATTCACAATTCCCCTGCATTAGTTTAAAGAACACCAAAGTATATCATGGAGTTCGCCTGACCCACAACTTTTAATAGATTTTGGTTATGCGGAGCACAAGGGCCTACTTTACAGGTGTGATGCAACAGAGATCTAAAGTATTTTTAAAGAAAACAATGTTCAGTCTATGAATCCAGTTAACATTTTATAAACACACTGTAAACATCTTATCAACTGCCAACATTGATACCCTCCAAAGATTCTGGGCGAGATTCTCCCAAAACGGGAGAAATCGTAAAGCTGCCGTAAAACCCGTGCGGGTTTTACGGCAGCGCGCCCCTTCCCGACGGGGGACCGATTCTGGTCCCCGGTCGGGGCTAGCAGCCCGACGCCGTAGGCTCCGGCAAGACGGGCTTAACGAAAATCGTTAAGCCCGCTTACCGGAGTTAGCGCCGGCTGACGCGTCATATGACGTCAGCCACGCATGCGCAGTTTGGAAGACTCCAACCCGCGCATGCGCGGGTGACGTCATCGCGTTTTTGCGCGAAACCCGCGCATGCGCGGGCCGGGTTGCCCCTCAGCCGCCCCGCGAATGGATACTGCGGGGCGGCGGAAGGACAAGTAGTGCGCGGGCATCGGGCCCGCTGCCCGCGATCGGTGACCACCGATCGTGGGCCCATGGCACCCTTGGCACGGCCGTGGTACTGCCGTGCCAATCGGTGCCATGGTTATAAAAAGCGAGTTTGTGACGCCGTTTTTACGAACGGCAAGACCAGGTGTGTTTGCCGTTCGTGAAAACGGCGGAAAGGGCTGGGACTTCGGCCCATCTAACAGCTGAGAATCGCTGCCGGCCGTAAAAAAACGGCGGCAGCGATTCGGGTCGGGACTTCGGCGGGGGGGGGTGGGAGAATAGCGGGAGGGCGGCAAAAATGTCGGGAAGGCCCTCCCGCTATTCTCCCACCCGTCGTGGGGGGCGGAGAATTTCGCCCACAGTACTCTATAGTTAACCCTTAGTAACTTTCTCAACAACATCCATAAGTCAAAGCCACTTTTTAACAAAGACAGTGGGCGGGATTCTCCGACCCCCCGCCGGGTGGGAGAATCACCGGGGGTCGGCATGAATCCCGCCCCCGCCGTCCTCCCAATTCTCCCGCCCCCCCCAAAAACCAGCCTGGCGTGAGTCGCGCCGTGCGCACATAGAATGGCAGGGTCCGGCGCGACTCAATGGGCGTGGGGCCGCCCGAATTCTCCGGCCCGCGATGGGCCGAAGTCCCGCCCATCTGTAGCTGGTCCCGCCGGCGTAAATCAGAGTAGGCCCCTTACCGGCTGGACCTGGCGGCGCGGGCGGGCTCCGGGGTTCCTGGGGGGTCTCGGGGGGATCTGACCCCGGGAGGTGCCCCCCCGGTCGGGGCCCACCGATCCGCGGGCAGGCCTGTGCCATGGGGCACTCTATTTGTCCGCATGCGGTGACTCGTGCCGGCCGACGGAGGCCCTTCAGCGCCGGTTGGCGTGGCGCCAATGCCACTATTCCGCCGGCCGGCAGGGCGCCAACCACTCCAGGGCGGGCCTAGCCCCTGAAGGTGCGGAGGATTCCGCACCTTTGGGGCAGCCCGACGCCGGAGTGGTTCATGCCACTCTGTCCTGCCGGGACCCCCCGCCCCGACGGGTACGGGAGAATCCCGCCCAGTAGGTTTGCATTCCTTACAGAAACAGGTATTACTTTGAAATCATCAAGTAATCTGGAGACATTCTTTAGCATGCAGACAGAGAGCAAAATACATCTCCTTGGTTTGAATGCAGCTCTCCAACTGAAAATGAAACTAAAACTCAGAGCCAAAACAGCTTCCAGCTCAAAACGAAAGTAAAAAGCGGAGCCAGAGCCCCGCTCCACCCACACACTGACATCACTGCAGCCACTTGAGAAAACAAACATTTCTTAAAGAGACATTCCCTTGACACCCGACAATGCTAATTCAAGGCTGTAATGATATTCATATAGGCAAGTTAGTGAAGAGTTAATTATTACATCTCTGTGTAATTTAAACACTGCAGGGCACCGCCTTTTCTCTGTATATAAATCAGAACTCAGGGAATGCTGGGTAGTTTGTGAAGGAGAAAACCTGAGGACAGCATGAGGAGAGTATTAGATTAGGGAGAGTTAACACAAGGTTATTATTGGTGACTATTTAGATTATTGATTACTGCTAGACAGATTCAATATTACTTTATTATTAACCATAGCTCTGTACCATGTGCAAACTTCATTTAATTAATTGTTATCCAATAAATTTGTTTTGTTTCAATCTAAAGATTGGTGGATTCTTTGTCATCAACTCAACGGGCCATTCTAGAACAAAAGACAAAGAAGACGACATATTACCACCAAGGGTAATATAATAAAGGCCTTGGACAATATTCAAGTTTGAGTTAACAAACAGCAAGTGATAATTGTTCCACCTAAGCTCTAGGGGCTCCTTACTTTTGTTATATTACTATATGTAATATACTTATTACTCTCTTAATCAAACTGAGTTGTTAAATGATAGCCGTAATCTTCCAGTAATGATTAAGTAATTTATTGAGTAACATAAACTAATCTCGTGAGTTCTTTTTACTTCTACACTAAACTAGTAAAACAAATAAACAACTGTAGAATATCAACTATTAAATAAGTTGATATAAAAAACTCTGATAACCAATAACTTCTCTCTAGCTTTCTTACTTCTGTTCTCTCTGCAATCCTGACACACACACCTCTAAGAAAGAACGGGAAAACACTTATATAGGTCGTGCTGTGAGGCCATCCATCCAGTGTTCATTTGCCTGTACTTGCTTAACATAGTCTGATCATGTATTATTTAAATACAGAGATCACTACAGCCCCCTTTTTTAACATTTGGATATAGAAGAAAATTTTACATTCAAAATGCAGTGATTACAACATACAGCAAACACTAGAATGATGTTACAGTTCATAAATTCAATCAATTTGGTTTTCTTTTTCTTCTTGTGGATCTTCTTAACTTTACATGTGGTATGGAAGTTTTAATGTCCTTGTTGAATGATTGATCAGAATGAAGTTGTTTTCCAACATGCCTTGAAAACGTGTGATTCAATTCAAGATCAGGGAAAAATTGTGTTTGATTTTAACTTGAAGAATATTTTGACGATTTCTTCGAATGATAGCATCATCTGAAGTTTTTATTAGATACGATCTTGGAGATAGCTGTCTAATAATATGAGCAATGCCAGACCAAGAGCCTTCAGGAAGTCTAAATTGGACAGTATCATTTTCTGTTAAAGAATTTGAATTTTTGGCATGTAAGTTTTAGTATTGTAAATGTTTTTCTCTTTGTTGATGAATTTTCTGAACAGCATCACATTGATCACGATCTGGGACATGTAACTGAGGTAGAGCGGTTCTGATGTTCCTGTTGAACAACATCTGGGCTGGAGATAGTCCTGATACTAAAGGTGATGATCTATAAGTGAGTAATGCTAAGTATAAATCAGACTGCGGCTCTCTGGATTTACTCATTAATTGCTTAATTATGTGTACGCCTTTCTCAACCTTTCCATTTGATTGTGGAAAATGAGGGCTGGATGTCATGTGGTCGAAATTGTAATTCATGGAGAATTCGTTCCATTAATATCTTGAGAAGCACGCACCGTTATCTGACATGATGGTTTGAGGTATACCATATCTTCAAATATGTCTCTGCATGCTTTGATAACAGCTGATGATGTTAAATCATTCAACTTCATGGCTTCGGGAAAATTTGAATAGTAGTCAATGACTAAAATATAATCCTTGCCAAATGAATGAAAGAGATCGATACCTACTTTCACCCATGGTGACGTAACGATGTCATGCTGTTGCAATGTTTCTTTACACTGTTGACTTTGGTGTTTCTGACAAGTAGAGCATGATCATGTCTGAAATGACTCGATTAATACATGGCCAATATATCGATTGTCTGGCTCTGATTTTGCATTTCACTATGCCTAGATGACCTTCATGAAGTCCAGTAAGCCTTTCTGACTTCATGCTGTCTGGAATGACAATGTGATCATGTCTTAGTAAAATATCATCTAAGATAGTGAGTTCTGACTGTATATTTTGAAATTGTGGACAATGACCTTTTGGCCATCCATTCCGCAGGTGATGGATTACTCTGGTCAAAGTGACATCTTTCTGTGTTTCTTCACGGATTTGTTGAAGTTTTAGATCTGACACAGGAAGTAACTCTTTGAAAAGTTCCAGATGAGCATCAACGTCATTGATTGATTCTTCTTCCATGATATTATCAGTATTAAGTGATCGTGATAGAGTGTCAGTTATGAGCAATTCTTTACCTGGAGTATAAATGAGATTGAAATCATATCTGCGCAATTTCATCATAAGTTGTTGAGTTGTGGTGTTATGTCGTTAAGATTTTTATTGATTATGTTGACAAGTGGACGATGGTCAGTTTCTACGGTGAATCTTGGTAGACCAGAGACATAATCATGGAATTTTGCAATTCCAGTCACAAGTCCAAGACACTCCTTTTCAATCTGGGTGTACCTGCATTCATTCAAAGTCATGGATCTGGATGTATAGGCTCTTGGAACCCAGTTATTGAAATGGTCTTGTTGTAGCTTTGACAAAGAGTCACCGGACTGGAAACGTTAGCTCTTTTCTCTCCCTACAGATGCTGCCAGACTTACTGAGATTTTCCAGCATTTTCTCTTTTGTTTCAGATTCCAGCATCCACAGTAATTTGCTTTTGCTATTGAAATGGTCTTGTGGCAGAACTTCACCTGTGCCATTCTTACTGGCATCAGTCAAAATTTTGGTGGGCTTGATCGGGTCAAAGAATGTCAAGCTTGGAGCCTGGATCAACTGTTGTTTCAGATCTAGCCATTCTTCCGTATGACTCTGAATCCAAACGAAATCAGTGTTATTTCTGATTAGCTGACGTAATGCAGTTGTTCTGTTGGAAAGATTCGAGATGAGTTTCCCTAAAAAATTGACAAAGCCCAGAAAGCGTAAGACAGTTATTTTGTCTCTTGGTTTTATGCATTGCTTTGATGGCTTGTATTTTGTCTTTGTCCGGTTTGATATCATTTGCTGTGATGTTGTCTCCAAAGAATTTCAGTGAAGATGTGGCAAACATACATTTAGTTCAGTTCAACTTTAAACCATATTTGTGTATTCTCTTGAACACCTCTTTGAGTCGTATCTGTGTTCCTCTGCTCTTGTTGACCAGATGATTATGTCATCGACATAAACACGAACACTTTCACTGTTCTCTGTCATTTGTTCCATTATATGATGAAATATTTCGGAGACAGAAAAAATTCCAAAGGGATTCTGTCAATGCATTCTGTAAAAACAATACCTTCCGAAAGGTGTGTTAAAAGTGCATCGGAGCTTGCTGGAAACATCAAGCTGCATCTGCCAAAAACCTTGTGAGGCATCAGGTTTGGTGAAAAGTTTAGCATTGGCCATTTCCAAAGTGATTTCTTCTCTTTTTGGTATTGTGTAGTGCTCTCGGCTAATATTCCGATTGGGATTTTTAGGACCCATGCATATCCTAATGTCACCAGATGGTTTTCTGACACAGACTAGAGAGCTCACCCAGTCAGTAGGTTGTGTTACTTTCAATATGATTCCTTGCGATTGTAACCTTGTTAGTTCTGCTTTCAATTTTTCTTACTTGATGCCTCACCAGGTTTTTGGCAGATGCAGCTAGATGACACCCCGTGTACCCACCTCGAGCATAATTCTGATACCTAATGCACTATAATTTGTTATAAAGTGCAAACCAAATCTAAACAAATGTTATTTTTGACATTCAGGAACATTAGTTATCATCGTGATAAACCCCTCTTTACTCCATATATTGCCGGGATTTAATGATTTTATATTTAGTCATTCGGTAGCACAGAACTTGAGTATTGCTGAAAGAAGAGACAGGTTATCAAAACTTTTCACCTTGCATTCATCAGAACAGCTCGCAAGCAATCACCAACAGCAAAAAGGGAATAACAGTGACCCCCTTGGGTTCATTCCCCAGGGCAATGCCTTGATCAATCAGAGTCGACTTGCCCGGTTTGAATTTGAATAAAGCTGGGCAGTTAACTGTTCCATGCTGCATTCTCTATGGCAACAGCTTCATTTGATATCTGATTCCAGAGTCCACTTGCCAATTAATCAGCACTCTCTTCCCATGCAGTATAAATCGTTGCTTTCCCCCTTTGATATCAGTAATTTCTTGTGAGCTATTATGTTGAGTGCACGTTGAAAAGATTTGATAGCTGCCTCTTTTTTGAGCAATACTTATTTTATATTTGTTCCCAGATAAATACCCTTCATGCAGTATGTTTAAGAGTCTACCTTTGGCAAATAAATCAAAATTGTAATATTTTACATCGAAAGCTTAACTATAAAAGAAAAGGGATGCAATGTGGATTTCCTGGTTTCCTATAAAAACGTCCACAAAAGAAAAAGAGGTCACGTCAGCAAAGGCAATCGACTTAATGCATCTGCGTTTGCTATCTGGATGCCGGGACAATGCTCCAATGAGTATTCATATGCAGCCAACAGGAGGGCCCAATGCTGGATCCTGGGAGAGGGGAATGGCGGAATGGCCTTGTCTTTGAATAGGCCAAGCAGTGACATGCGGCCCATGGTGATCGTGAAACATTGACTGTACACATATTGGGAGTGCATTTTCATGGCAAGGAAAAATATAAGACCTTCTTTTTCAATTTTTTATAATTGCCCTCATCTGCGGCCAGTGTCTTGGAGGTAAAAACAATTAGCCTTTCCCTGCCATCTTCAATGCGATGTGATAAAAGGGCAACAATGCCATACAACAACACGTTACATGTGACAAGCAGTTACTTGGAGGGATCAGAATGCATCAGTACGTCGGAAGAAGTCAATTGTTTCTTTACCTGTGCAAATACTTCTTCCTGTTGCTTTCCCCACACCCATTCCAGGTTCTTTTTCAGGAGCAGATGTAGAGGGGCTAATATTGTCATGAGGCTGGGGATGAACTTGCCATAATAGTTCACCAGTCCCAGTAAAGACTGTAACTCTGTGGTGTTTTCAGGGGTAGGGGCCTGCTGAATGGCTCGTACCTTCTCTGTGACCAGGTGCAACCCTTCACAGTTCACTCGGTAGCCCTGGTATGTCACTTCTCTCGCGTGACAGATGCACTTCTCACTCGGCAGGCGGATTCCCATCTCTGAGAACCGACAGAGCAACTCATTCAAGTTACATAAATGTTTCTGTTCGATCGCCCCTGTGACCAACATATCATCTAGATATATTGCCACTTGTGGTAATCCTCGTAGTATGTTTTCCATCACCCTCTGGAATATGGCACAGGCCAACGACACTCTGAAAGGTAGCCTGGTGCATTTGCACAAGCCCCCATGTGTATTTATGGTGATGTACTTATGGGAGGGAGGGTCCAATTCTAACTTCCAATATGCATGGCTCATATCAGGCTTGGTAAATGAGCGACCCCCGGCCAACGCATTGATCCTCGATTCATTACATTGGGTATCGATCCAATCAGGAGTCCATGTTAACCATTAATTTATTGTTCCCACATAATCTGACTGTTTTATCAGGTTTGAATACAGGAACACCCGGCGCCACCCAACCGGCAAAAACATACTGGCCTGATGATCCCAAGTCCTTCTAGCTGGCTAAGTTCGGTCACAACCTTTGACAAAATGGCGTATGGGATGAGGCGAGCTCCGAATGATCACAGTTGTGCATTCAAGTCAACCTGGATTTTCTCCATGGCCCCTTTTACTTTCCCGTCTGTAATATTGCAGAGCTACACATGGCGATCTAACGGAAAAGTTCCTAATTGTCATCAGGCAGGTTTTGCTGGGAGTTTCTCCCCGGTTCTGTCGGCGTGTTCCCCAACGCTATCTAACCACAATTGGTCACTTTTTTGGACCCTGGGGTGTTTCTCTCCAGGTTAGCCCACACTTAGGGTGTGATTTACCGACTATTCCACCGTGTGTTTTTCGGCGGCGGAGGCGGCCCGCCAGTGAGATTTCTTTGGTCCTGCGTTGTGTATGGAATTTCCTGTTGACTGCACCACTGGACGCCAGCATGAACAGAGGGTAAATTCTTCCCTTAGAATTTTTCCATCAATGAAGTGCTGAACTTGCCGGCCAGACAGGCTTCTCAGAGATCAGGCAATCATTTTGAAAGGGTGCCCTGGTCTCTAAGTGAGCTTGAGGGTCCCCCACATATCCTACCCACTGGCAATCCTAGCCCCCCCCCACACACACACACATGTACACTACCCCTCCAAGTGAGGACACCCTATTATGGTGAAAAGACCCGTTTCAGGCCTTTCCAAATATTTTGGGCCCCCCTTCCAGGACTCCCACCCTTCAAACCCCCAGCCTTCCAGAGGTCTCTTCATACCCACCCTTCACACCCCCCACCCTTTACACCCCACGTCATCCCTCCTTTCATGGTCATGACGTCCCTCTGGTCCTGAGCCTTCATAGTGCCACCTCTGCTGTTGAAAAACATACGATGGGTTGGTTGGAAAATCCCATCCTAAGTGTGGGCTAGCCCGGAGAGTAACCTTTCCATTAGATCGCGCCGGGTATCTCTGCAATATTACGGAAGGTCTTGGTTTGAGTGTTGTCCCACTATGCTTACCAATTGTTCAAAAGTTTTAGTGTCTGGAGCTGAAGAATATGTTAGGCTTTAATCACTCCATAGGAATGTGCACTCCAGGCAGTCAGCAATTTAACCGTCTGTCGCTCATTCTCCATATTGTTTGCCTGGAAAAAGTACCGCATACGTTCCATGTACTGTGTCCAATTCTCCAAACTTGCTTCAAACAGGCCCAACCTTCTAAACAGAGAAAGAAAGAAAATTTCCAACTTTAATCCAGTAAATGAGGTGATTTACCTGACGGCATAGCAGTGTCGACAGTAAATCTCCTAGCCAGTCTTGTGTACAACAAGGAGTCCAAACCGGGTTTATTGAAAAGCAGTTTTGGTTTATTGTAACTTAAATGTATTTATAATGTACATCAGATCCCAGCTGTCTCTGTCTGTCGGTTCCATCCTTGGCTGACTTTATATAGAACTCAACATGATCAATCTCAGCTCCTTGCCTCCTTAGCTGGGGAGCTCGTATTCAGCGACTCACGGGGATGGAGATTGCTCCCACCGCATAAGTCTCATGTGGGTTATAATGAGGTTGCACCAAAGTCAATGGTAATTTTCATGGCTCGCCCATCCTGCTGCCGACGAACACGTGGTGGGGGTTGACTCTGGTGGGACCAGTAGATCATAGCAGGAAAGGCTGGGAAATCCCACTCAATGAGTCCGATTTATCACTTGTGCAAGCAAATTCAGTTTTGAGTGAGTTAAAATTGGACCCATTATTCCTCCCACTAAAGATATGGCAGGCGATCAGGAGACTCCTGTGTAAATTATTGCTGTAAGCATATAAAAAATCAGCCTTTGGTCTGCAAAAAGAACAACCATTGAATTTCTTTCTTTCAGGTGAAACCATAGACAATTGGAATGTAAATCGTTGTACACAATACTATCGTTAATATTTCTGAAGAGGGTTTTGCTATATTGGATATGTGCTACTCTCCAACAATGTTGCATGTCAATAGTTAAATCCATTCTGGTATTAGTCTGAAATTTCAGTTATTTTCCGTTGTTTTTCCGAAATGAATTTTGCGTCTTTTCAAAATCAATGCATTTTGTAAAAAAGATCCTACATTTGTCATCAAATAAAATTGCAAACAAAGCATAATAGATATGTAGCCTGTCACGGTTTAACATAACAAATGTCGTTCGATGATACACATCTTGAGGTTGAAATCTCATATTTCGAATGATATCTGGTACAAGCATCTGGTAACGTCACTTTGGATATCTGCTGTCAGTGTGAGGTGGAAGCAATGCCAAAAATGTGAACAGTCTAAATTTAGCACTAAGCTCAACTTTATTGAATTTACTGGTAAGATGCAGAAATGGTACTTAAAAAAAGGTAAATAAACGCACACGGCAGGTAAATCATGAAACATTGTTCTTTAATTACAAAGTGGAGAGATTTTGTTCACTAATTGCTTCCTGAATCAGATGCTCGGTTAAATGTTAGCAGCTGAGAATATGCCTCTTGCTATTAGTTTAGAGTTTCGAATCTATCGTGTTTGAAAGCCATGTGTGTGTATACTGAGGCTTGAACTAGACCTCATGGAAATAAATTGTAGTACAAACTCCAAGAGGATCAGAAAAATGTACATTTGCTTAATTAATAGGAATAGTGTCGATTAAATGATTATTATTCATGATTTTATTATGAAGTGGATCTCGTGTTTTGTTGTCCCTGGTGAGTCCGCAGATACTCTGCAGTGAAATTGGTCTTAGGTGATAGTGCAAAATGACAGCGAATTGACAGCTTGTTTTATGCACCGCCTGATTGTCATATGCATTGAAGTCAATGACTTGCAAAATGAGTTGTGATTCTCTGTCGCCATTTTATGCTACGGTCAAGACCAATTTCACTCCTGCCATTTTATAACATAGAACCATTAACCAGATCACCAAATGTAGAAGGCACAGAGCTGTCTCTCTCTCTTTCTCTCTCCCTTGACAGATTCTCACTTCTTTCCTCATTCACTAGCCACTACTCCATAATGTGTATCTTTCTCTGACTTTTCTTAGGAACATTAACAGACAGAAGGATCTGTGTGTGTAGATCCACAGTTCCCTAAAAGTGGCAACACAGATGGCCAAGAAGGCATATGGCATGTTTGGCTTCATCAGCCGGGGAATTGAGGACAGGAGTTGGGAAATCATGGGCGGGATTCTCCCCTACCCGGCGCCGAGGAGTGGCGTGAACCACTCCGGCGTTGGGCCGCCCAGAAGGTGCTGAATCCTCAGCACCTTCAGGGGCTAGGCCAGTGCCAGCGGGGTTGGCGACGCGCCAGCCGGCGTGGAAGGCCTTAGCGTCGCGCCAAGTGCCTCCGCCGGCCGGCGCGAGTTGCCGCATACGTGGGAGCGTCAGCGTGTGCTGGCATCATCCCAGCACATGCGCAGGGGGATTCTTCTCCATGCCAGCCATGGCGGAGGTTGACAGAAGCCGGCGCGGAGGGAAAGATTGCCCCCATGGCACAGGCTCTCCCCCGGGGCCAGATCCCCCCGCGTCCCCCGAGGACTCTGCAGGCCGTCTGTAGAGCCAGGTCCCGCCGGTACGGACCTGGTTTGATTTCCGCCGGCTGGATTGGCAGGAAACGGGCGGCCGCTCGGCCCATCGCGGGCCGGAGCATTGCCGGGTGGCCGCTGCCAGCCGCTGCTGACTGGCGCGACACGATTCCCGACCCCGCCGCCGGAGAATTCGGCAGCCAGCGTCAGGGCGGGATTCACGCCGTCTCCCGGCGGGGGATCGGACAATCCCTCCCCATGTTTTTTTTTTTCGTTCATGGGACATGGGCGTCGTAGGCTGTGCCAGTATTTATTGCCCATCCCTAATTGCCCTTGAGGGGGCAGTTAAGAGTCAACACATTGCTGCAGGTCTGGAGTCACATGTAGGCCAGAGCGGGTAATGATGGCTGATTTCCTTCCCTAAAGAACATTAGCGAACCAAATGGGTTTTTACGACAATCGACGATGGCTTCAGGGTCATCGTCAGACTTTTAATTCCAGATTTTTATAAAATTCAAATTTCACCATCTGCAGTGACAGGATTTGAACCTGGGTCCCCAGAGCTGGGGCTCTGGTTTATTAGTCCAGTGACAATACCACTACACCACCTCCTAAATAAAACCTTGGTTAGGCCTCATTTGGGGTTTTGCGTGCAGTTCTGGTAACCACATTGTCAGAAGAATGTGGAAGCTTTGGAGAGAATGCAAAGAAGATTCAGAGGGTGTTGCCTGGTCTCGAGGGTATTGGCTATGAGAAGTTGAATATACTAGGATAGTTTTCACTGGAAGACAGAGGCTGAGGGGAGACCTGAGAGAGGTCTACAAAATTATGAGAGGCATTGACAGGGTGGATAGTCAAAGGCTTTTTCCAAGGGTGGAAATGTCAATTTCAAAGGGGCACAGGTTCAAGGTGGGAGAGGGAAAGTTTAAGGGAGATGTGCAGGGTAAGGTTTTCATGCAACGAGTGGTGGGTACCTGGAATGCACTACCAGAGGATGTGGTGGAAGCAGGTACATGAGCTGCATTTAAGAGGCATCTGCATGGGTACATGAATAGGGATCAAATAAAGGGATATGCACCAAGTAAGGGAAGAAGTTTATTTTTAGTTAGGGCATCATGATCGGCGCAGGCTTGGAGGGCCGGAGGGCCTGTTCCTGTGCTGTACTTTTCTTTGTTCTTGATCTTTGTTCTCCCATGCCAACATGGTCCCTCTCCCTGCTCTTCAACAGGATCCCTCTCCTCAACAGGTTCTCTCAATTCCCAACAAGGGGTAGGTTTCTCCGCAGTCCGACGCCAAAATCGTGATCGGTGTTGGACGGAGAATGGATTCCAACGCCTGTGGATTGTGTCCAGCGCTGCCACACTTGTCCGGGATCTGTGCCGCTGGCTGGGGGGCTTCTGCCACACTTGTCCGGGATCTGTGCCGCTGGCTGGGGCCTTCTGCTAGGTCTGGGGGGACAGGTGGAAGGTGGCCAGGGGGTGGGCTATGGGGTCAGGGTAGGTGGGTTAGGATTCCAGCACGGCTGACACCATGTTTTATGATGTGAAGGCTGTCAGCCCTGTGTATGTGCAGCCCGGGACCCGGCCATTCTCCAGCCGTTTTCCACAAAATCTGCGGGTGGTTCACACGGCGCCGGTGCTAGCCTCTCACTGGTACTGGAATCGGTGAAGGGTTTGCACCGAATTTCCTGTTGTCAACCACCTCCGGTTTGTCCGTTGGCACCGGCACTTAGCGGCTGGAACGGAGAATTCCGCCTATGGTATCTCCCACTCTCTCTTCTCACCTCTTCCCAATTGTTAACCATCCCAATTCTCTCCCGAACATCTGAATTTGTACTCCCTGCCACTCTCTCGGCCTTTCTCAACAAAATCCTCAAGAGTGTCTGCTCTTCCTTTCTTTCCTCGGTTCGCTAAGGGGTCTGACTGGATGCAGGTTTACTCCTGACGTGACTCTTGTCTGCAGGTCCTGAGCAGCAGGAATGGATCCGACATGTAAACACTGCCCAGCAGCAGCTCCCAGCGTGCTTGGCCCATCCTATCTTGAACATTGGCTCTTAGCTTTGAACTCGAGCATGTTGACAAACTAGTAGAATCACAAAAGAAAGAAAGTTTGAGGGAAGAAATTAAACTAAAGCCCAAGCTGCTGAGAAATGATTGAGCTCTGAGGATAATGTTTTTATACATCCTGTCTCTGCAGTCGAGTCATTAGTTATCTTCCTTCACTTAATTCTCTTCACTTCTCTTTACTTATTTTCTCCTGTTGACCTTGATATTTCTTGGGCTTTTATTTGAATGCATCTATATGATGATCTCTCATGACGTTTTTCATGTTAAGTCATATTATGTACTGTTTTAGGGTCACATGAGCATTTTGCCATATAGTGCACAACGTATTCATAGAATCATGGAATCCCTACAGTGCAGAAGGAGGCCATTTGGCCCATCGAGTCTGCACCGATCCTCTGAAGAGCACATTACCTCGGCCCACTCTCCTACCCTATCCTGGTAACCCCACCCAACCTGCACATCCTTGGGCACTAAGGGACAATTTAGCAATTTAGCATGGCTAATCCTGCACATTTTTGGATTATTATTCTGACTCTGGCTGGAATTCTCATGCTGTTTGCTGATGATGGGATTCTCCGATTCCGCTGGCCGCGCAACCCCACCCACGAGTTTTCTGACGGTGGGGGGTGGTATAATGGGAAATGCTATTGGCAGCGGAGGGAGCAGGGAATCCCGCTACCAGCGAACGGCGCGCCGCCTCTTGCCACCGAGTAACACGTGGCTGGAAGGCCAGAGAATCTCACCCTCTGGGCTGGATTCTCCCAAAAATGGGACTATGTCCCCTCGCCGGCGTAAAAATGCTGGTGTTTCACTCCCCAGTTTCCTGCAAGAAAAAAAGAGATATTCACTTACCTTGAAGGGGCTGTTAGGGACCTGGATTAATTTACGCAGCTTTGGCTGCGGATATGGGCCCCCGCACTTCTGGTTCCGAGTTCACGCATTTGCATGGTGGTGGCCTCCAACGGCCGTGCCGAGCGCTACGGCAGACTCGGACCGCGGACCAAGACCGAGAAACAAGGACCTCCGATCGGTCGCGCGCCACTGCATCGGACTGGCCCGACCGCTGCCCCGGCCACCCATAAGGCCCCCCCCACCCGAGCTGGATCCCCCCACCCGGGCGGCCGTGGACTGAGTCCGCAGCCGCCACGCGAGAGTCACGGCCGGCCGTACGTGGTTAGAACCACGCCGTCGAGAAATCGGCTAGTCGGGATCGGAGTATCGTTGGGATGGCCTCTGGCAATGGCCGCCCAACCGCACGGCCTGATTCACGGACGAGCGATTCTCCGGGGCCCAGAGAATGGCTGGAGCTGCGCCGATCACGATCCGATTGGGAACGTCAATTCTCCGCCCCCGCGCCAAACACGATTTAGACGCTGGGCTGCGGAGAATCCAACTTTCTGTGTTTTGTCTTTTTAACTTGGTCTGCCCCTTTAAGTATAATTGCTATAAATCACAAGGACAATTAGCTATTATTTGGTGTTGGTGAGCGAAATTTATTAATTGGCAAGTGCTTGTAAATCTACAGCTGCTGGCCAAAAGCAACCAGCAGGGAATAAACATGATTGTCTTTTTTAATATACATCCTATACTTTTTAAAAGTGACATCTGAAAGGTGTCAGACAGCCATTCCACAGAGTCAGGTTTTGCTCAGTTGGTAGCACTTGGCCTGTGGGTTCACACTCCAGTCTCGAGTGTGAAGTCTAGGCAAATGCATGCCTCGATTACTGGCAGAGTGTTGTGTTACTCGAGGTGCTGATTTTATAAGTCTGCTCCGCTGGTGGAAAGCCTCAGTCCCCCGCAGCACATGCTGAAAAACTGGAAACATAATGCGGATTTTTGGGGGGTTTTGACCATTGTAATGAATGGCCAGACTATAAGGTGCAGCGTATGTTCAAACTTCGGGTTTATGCTGTCAGACTATAAGGCAGCAGTACAAGCATGTAAATAGCTCCTTAGACATGAAGCCAAGGTCTCAGCTGCTTCCTTTGGTGACTGTTAAAGGTTCTGTGACACCAGTTGTAGAAGACCAGAAAACTCTCCCAGTGGTTCCAATAATAGCCTGGGGCTATTAACTTTGGAAGACAGAAGACCAGAGGGGCTGGTTTAGCTCACCAGGCTAAATCGCTGGCTTTTAAAGCAGACCAAGCAGGCCAGCAGCACGGTTCGATTCCCGTACCAGCCTCCCCGGACAGGCGCTGGAATGTGGCGACTAGGGGCTTTTCACAGTAACTTCATTGAAGCCTACTCGTGACAATAAGTGATTTTCATTTCATTTCATAATATTTGCTCAACTGCACCAACCAAATCAGACTAGTTGATCACTCATCTCATTGCCACTCATGGGATCATTCTGTGCTCAAAGTACAGTTGTATTCTTATACATAATTACACTTCAGAGTAACTAACTGTACATGGCAATCTTTGAGGCACTCGTAAGAACATATAAAACAGGAGAAGAAGTAGGCCATTTGGCCCCATGAGTCTGCTTTGGCATTCGATAAAATCATGGTTGATTGGTATTGTTTCAAGTTTGACATTGCCACCTACCCCCGATAACCTTTGATTCCCTTGCCGAACAAAAGTCTATTCATCTCTGCCTTGAGAATATTCAATGGCCCCACTTCCACTGCCTTCTGAGGCAGAGAGTTCCAAAGTCGCATCACCCTCCAAGAGAAAAGAATTCTTCTCATCTCTGCTCTAAAAGGAGATCCCTAATTTTAAAACATTGCCCCCGGTTCTAGAGTCACCCAGAAGATGAAACATCCCTTCCATCTTGTTAAGATAATTCAGGATCTTATATACTTCAATTAAGTCACCCCTAACTCTTCTAAACTCCAGTAGAAACAAGTCCAATCTGACTATCCGTTCCTCACAGGACAATCCATTTATTCCAGATATCAATCCAGTAAACTTCCTCTGAACCATCTCCAATGCAGTTACATCCTTCCTTAAATAAGGAGATCAAAACTGCACACAATATTCGAGATGTGGTCTCACCAATGCCTTGTATAACTGATATAGAGATGCCGCCGTTGATCTGGGGTGAGCACAGTAAGAAGTCTTACAACACCAGGTTAAAGTCAAACAGGCTTGTTTCGAATCACTAGCTTTTGGAGCACTGCTCCTTCCTCAGGTGAATGAAGAGGTGGGTTCCAGAAACATACAGACAAAGTCAAAGATGCAATATGATACTTTGAATGCGAGTCTTTGTGGGCAATTATGTCCACAGGTCCAGACGGAGCAACTGGACGAAGTGTTCCCTGACTGGAAGGGAACATTCCTGCCTGCCTGACAATCGCAAGGCAGGAATATTCCCTTCCAGTCGGGGAACACTTGAGCAGTCAAGGGCATTCAGCCTTTGATCTTCAGGTAAGCTTTCTCCAAGGCGGCCTTCAGGACGCAAGACAACGCAGAATCGCCGACCAGAAACTTACAGCCAAGTTCCGCACACATGAGTACCGCCTCAACTGGGACCTTGGATTCATGTCGCATTACATTCACCCCCATCTGGCCTGGGTTTGCAAAATCCTACCAACTGTCCTGGCTTGAGACAATTCGCACCTCTGATTATCCCTCTCTCCAGTTACTCCGTCTGGACCTGTGACTTAATTGCCTGCAACTCGCATTTAAAGTATCATATTGCATCTTTGACTTTGTCTATATATATGTTTCTGAACCCACCTCTTCATTCATCTGATTAAGGAGCTGCACTCCAAAAGCTAATGATTCAAACAAACCTGTTGGATTTTAACCTGGCGTTGTAAGGTTTCTTACTGTATAACTGAAGCACAACATCCTTACTTTTATGTTCAATTTTCTTGTAATAAAGGATAGCATTTCATTAGCCTTCTTAATTGCTGGCTGTACCTAAATTTGGAGTAAGATGCTGCTTAAATACAAGGGGTTAACAATTGGTTCATGTCATTTTTTCTCAATTCGCAGCCTGCCTGACCTCATGAACAGAGAGGTAGGCAATACACAAATCTGAGTATAGAGTTGGGCCATCTGCACATGGTGAATAACTGGGCATGAGGGAGCAGCAACCACACCTGGGCAATGGATGGTTCATGTGCTAACTCACTGGAGGGTGAGGTGATATATTTCTATAGAGAAATAGATATATGACTATAGAGGGCCTGGCTCCAAAGTGACAAGGGCATTATACAGCTTCCTTTCTTTGTAAACTCTGCTTCTGATCTGCTCCCTGTCGTGTTGCAATCCCATTGGCACTGTAACTGCCACCCGATACCTGTTGTGGCCGTTGTGCGGAGAGGTCACCAAATCCTCTGTCCACTCTGTGAGGATACAGCAACACTTTGTAAAGTCCAGGAACTCACCACAACACCTCCAAAAACACTCCACAATACTCCTTAGCTTTGCAAAGAGATGGGGTGGCAGTGGCATAGTGGTATTGTTGCTGGACTGGTAATCCAGAGACCCAGGGCAATGATCTGGTGGACCCGGGTTCAAATCCCACTATAGCTGGTGATGGAATTTAAACGCAATAAAATATATGGAATTAAAAGTCTAATGATGATCATGAAACCATTGTCAATTTTCTTAAAAACCCATCTGGTTCACTAATGTCCTTCAGGGAAGAAAATCTGCCACCCTTACCCAGTCTGGCCTACATGTGACTCCAGAACCACAGCAATGTGGTTGATTCCATGCGAGCGGGCTGATTGCTTCGTAAACTGGTTGGCGCCTAGCGTGGTTCTTGTTTTTGGCCGCCCTCGCTATTCACCAGCCTCGATTTGCTCAAGTGAGAGTGCAACGAAGCCTGAGAATTGCTCCCTTAGAAATGTTTGGTTGATTCGTGCCCTTTATTTGTTAATAAGTTTTTAAATGAAGCTAAATGAAAATGGGTTATCATTTCCCCTTTCCTTCCTCTAATATTGCATTGTTGTTATGGAGAATTGGGGAAAGGGTAACAGGTTACTAATGGCAGCAAAGTGTGGCAAGAAAATAATCCATTAACCCCTCAACAGAATAACAGGGCACAATCGAATCCAGGGGTGGGTGAAAATGTTTTTTTTAAAGGATGACATATATGTTTAGTGGAATTAATTTTTTGAATGTTTTCCTTTGCTTTCACATTCCATTCCTAATTGCCCTTGAGAGTTGGGGTGAATGTGAGGGTGAGCCACCTTCTTGAACTGCTGCAGTCCATGTGGTGTAGGTTGATTGATCTATGCTGACTACATGGTTGATAGCGTAATGTTTGGGCCAATTAGAAAGCCAGGAATAAGTCTTGCATTCTCAATGTTACAGACACAAAATACATTTTACAAAGAAAGGTATATGAACTTGGCATGGATGTACATCAATGTACCTGTTGTGCAAATGTGAATAGCTATGAGAGCATTAACTCTTGATAGGATTGGCCTATGAAAAATGATGGATTAGGCGGCACCGTGGCGCAGTGGTTAGCACTGCTCCGTCACGGTGCCGAGGACCCGGGTTCAATCCCAGCCCCGGATCACTGTCTGTGTACAGTTAGCACTTCTCTTCGTATCTGCGTGGGTCTTACCCCCACAACGCAAATGATGTGCAGGGAAATAAGCAAATTACTGCGGATGCTGGAATCTGAAACGAAAGAGAAAATGCTGGAAAATATCAGCAGGTCTGGCAGCATCTGTAGGGAGAGAAAAGAGCTAACAGTTTGAGTCCGATGACTCTTTGTCAAAGCAGGGATGTGCAGGGAAGGTGGACTGGCCAAGCTAAATTGTCCCTTAATTGGAAAAAAATAATTGGGTATTCTAAATTTATAAATAAAAATAAAAATGATGGACCTGCCAATGGTGTTTGCGAATGACCTAATGTATGTTGATCTGCATGGTATGTGTAAAAGGGCTTGATGTGGTATGTGTGGATTGTTTGATCTGAATATTATCCGCAGGCTATGCTTTGTTTGGTCTGTACAGTGTGTGGACATGAGCCTGGTCTGGCATATGAAGTTGTGTTTGATTTGTACTCCCTTGTTGATAGATGTAGGATGACATACATAGATGGAATTATGTATTCTGAGATTTTTCCAGAGTGTATGAGCTCAGAGTAAATCTGGAATGGCATATTGGCAGGGATGCTTTCCCATATATCTCAGAGTAAAAAAAATGTTAGAAGGAAAACATGTTGGGATTGAGTTTTCCTAATCTTCCAGGGAAGCTATTCCAGAAGGTCTTCAGAAACCCCATAAAAGTGGCAGTTTCAACATTTCTTTAGAGTTTCTGGGCGGGAGTTGGATGGCGCTGCTGCTCTAGTTGTAGCTGACAATCGGGAGACAACTCATGGCACCACCCCCTCCCCCTCCCCCGCACCCATCCCTGCTACCCTGGGAATGAATGCAGTTTCTATGTTTCACTGTCGAAAATAAATTCGCTGATTTCTATTGGCACTTTTCATTTTGGCTAATAGGTCAAGTTAGCAATGGTCCAACATATCATGTTTATCAGCAGTTTTAAAAAGTGATTGCGTTAACCATTATTATGTTGCCTGAGCTAACAGAACTGGGTGGCCTTCTTAAATACTGCCAAGTTCAATCACGTAATGTGTGCCTATTATTATTTGTCTTACTCTAGGAATTTCCGTTTTCTTCTTATCACTCTCCATCTATATACCTGAAGCACGAAAACAGCGTGTTACTAGCAGTAGAAGAATGCCACTGCTGGGAGCAACGTATTTCTACAACATAGAGAATGTCTGGCTTGTGTACCAGATTCTCAAGGGAGCTCATTAAAAAATCTAGTATTTCTTTTTATTTGCATGAAAAAACTTTTTATTTTTGAAGCCATTAAAAATTCCAGGACTCTAACACACACCAGCTTTCTCCTCAGCAGAGTGTCTGAAATTGTATAATCTTTCCTCAGTCTTGTCCTGGAGTGAACTGGGAAATATCTGATCCAATGCAAAAATATCAAAGAAATGTTTGAGGGCTAATGGCTAAAATATAGTAGGACTTTATAATGACATCAAACAATGACCTATGTTCCCTTCAGTTAAAAATTAACTTCACACGACTCAGGGCACCTATGAGATTTGGCAATGTGACCAAATAACTCTGTCCTGCTTTCATTTATATTTCTTAGTTACTGTCTGTCCTGTTTGAATTACGTGATGTGCACAGATTTATCTTCATTAATGTATAAGTAGCTGGTGAACTATGTGGTGATATGCATGTGCACAGTGATGTATATAATTATCTATTAATGTATATAGTTATCGATACAACCTCCAACCAGCAGGTGGTGTTAGAGGTCCACCATGTGGAGATATCGAGCAGTTGGTAGTAAGTCGTACTAGAGGACAGTCACACTAGGGCAGCACGGTAGCACAGTGGGAAGCACGGTAGCACAGTGGCCAGCATTGTGGCTTCACAGCACCAGGGTGCCAGGTTCGTAACACAGTCCAACAGGTTGAGTTTGTCAACCTACCAGTTGCTGGCAGTGAGAGACTCCTGGTCAGCCATGCTTGATGTGGAGTGGGGCCTACTCAAGCAATAAGCCCCTGGCGGCAGATCAGCGACCTGTTCCGGGAATTATGAGCTATGAAAACAGACAGAAGTCTGCCTGAGTATGCCAGTAGTTGCGGGAAAAGAATTGGAATTGGAATAGAATTAGGGAAGCTTCTGAATTCAAAATAGTGAATGCTGGAAATGGGGATCAAAAGCAAAAATGCTGTAATTTCCCAGAAGGTCAGCCAGCATCTGAAAGATAAAAAGAGTTAATTTTTCAGGTGGGATTTTTCCCCAAAGTTGAATCTGTTCCGAAATATTCTTGTCCAGATGTTGTTTGGCTTACTGTGTATTTTCCAGCAATTTTGTTTTTGTTTCTGATTTCCAACATTTTATCAATGCAGCCTTGTTCCTCTTCCCTTCCTGTTGGCCCATTTGCTCTTCACTGTTTATTTGAATATTTTGTGAAGAATTTCAATCGCTGCTGGAGAAGAAATTTGAACCCTCGTTCACTCCAGATGTGACTGAAGATACACCTTGAGAGGGGGGGGGGGGGGGGGGGGGGGGGGGGGAAGAAGATATTTATTGGAAAGGAAATTCCCAAGAAGGATTTACGACTGGTAGCTGCACAGTAAAATAATTTGGAATGTGCTTATACCAAAACTTGCATTGTTGAAAGTAATCCGCTTTAATCGGACACAACTCAGTGTTTGATATCAATTGCTGAAACAGAAAAGGATGGCTTTTTCTGGACACTACCATTTCCGCCCAAGTTGTAGAGGTGCACAGTTCCTTCCCAGACCAGTCTCCCTCAGATTTCCTGTCCTGACCCATTTCCATCAGCATAGCTCTGGGTGTGGCCCAAGATCCAAAATGACTGAGGAAACGCGAATATGAATTTAAATTAAGTCCCAACCTGTTGATACAGTTCACTTGGCTGTGGTATTTTTTTTAAATTCCATGTCAGGTGCTTGTTGAGATGCAAGTAGCAGACCATCCATAAAAACGTAGAAAATAGGAGCAGGAGCAGGCCATATGAGTCTGCTCCATCATTCAGAGAATCAAAGAATCCCTACAGTGCAGAAGGAGCTCTTTTGGCTTATCGAGTCTGCACTGACCCTCAGATAGAGCACTTTACCTAGGCCCACTCCTCCGCCCTATCTCCATAATCCCACCTAACATGGACACTATGGGGTAATTTTTATCATGGCCAATCCACCCAACCCGCTCAACTTTGGACTGTGGGAGGAAACTGGAGCACCCGGAGGAAAACCACGCAGACATGGGGAGAAAGTGCAAACTCCACACAGCAATTACCCAAGGCCGCAATGGAATCTAGGTCCCTGGCGCTGTGAGGCTGTAGTGCTAACCACTGTGCCACTGTGCCGCTGGCTGGTCATCCAATACAGTAATCTGTTCCTGCTTTCCCCCATTTCCTGTGATCCCTTTAGCCCCAAGAGCTATATCTAACTCTTCCTTGGAAAAATACATGTTTTGCCATCAACTGCTTTCTTTGGTATTGAATTCCATATGCTCACCACTCCCTGGGTGAAGAAATATCTCTGCATCTCTTCCTAAATGGTTTACCTCTTAACCTTAGTCTGTGACCCCTGGTTCTGGACTCACCTGCGATCGGGAATATCTTTCCAGCATTAATCCTGCTGTCGGCGTGCGGACCCTCCGCTTTCGCCATTATACGTAGTCTGACTTATCCCGATGCGCCGGACACGAAAACTTTCCAAAAAGTAACGGAATTGGTGAAAGAGCACTACGACCCAAAACGACCCCTCATTTTGCGTAGGTACAGATTCTACACAGCGAAGCGGGAAGACAGGGAGTCAGTCATGAATTTCTTGACCCGCCTGAGAAGGCTGGCGGAAAAATGTGAGTTCGGCCCGACGCTAAATGAAATGCTTCGGGACCGGTTAGTGTGTGGTATAAACGACCTCACACTACAGAAACGCCTGTTGGCGGAAACGGAGCTAGACTGCAGGCAGGCGTTACAGCTCGCACTGTCCCTAGAAAAGGCAGGAAGTGGGGCACAGGAACTACAGGGCACGCCAATGGAGGTAGATACCTGTGAGAGGGAATACCACAACGGGTCCTGCTACCAGATAGCCGCTCTCAGGAAAAACCTGAGGAATAGAGGGAAAAAGGAAAACCCCAGAACTGCCCCCAAGTCTGCCAGGACTAACTGGAGACAGAGGGAAGTACCGGCTGAGGCTCCCCCAACAGAGAAGGACCGTTTCTGGCACCAGACAGAGTGGGGTAACAACGACAGAAACCCTAGAAGGAGGTGGCAAAAGAGGAATAGCAGGTGGGGACGCAGGGAAGACACAACCTAGACGCCCCATCCTTCTCCAAAGGAGAACATAATATTACAACAAAGAAAGCAGAACCCATTAGGATTACCCCACGGGTGAACGAGCGGCCGACAATAATGGAAATAGACACGGGTGCGGCCGTATCAGTAATGGGAGTGGCAGCATTTGGAAAAATCAAAGATGGACTCCAGCCACTAACCCTAACAAAAACATTGACGAAACTTAAAACCTACACGGGGGAACCCCTGGAAGTTCTAGGCACGACTCATGTACCCGTGGAATATGAGAAACAATTGCTCAGATTACCGTTGACGATAGTAGAGGGCTCCGGACCGAGCTTAATTGGACGGAACTGGCTGAAAGACCTAAAATTAGATTGGATGAAGATTTTCCAGAGTGGAAGCGGGCAGTTGAGTGGAGTACTCCAAAAATACCCGGAGGTCTTCCAGGAAGGTTTGGGGGAAATCATAGCCGCCAAAGCAACTTTGCACGTGGACCCAGAAGCCCTTCCGAAATTTTGTAAGGCCAGGCCGGTACCTTTTGCATTAAGGAAGAAAGTAGATGACGAAATAGAAAGGTTACGGCGTGACGGCATTATCAGACCAGTACAGTTCTCGGAATGGGCAGCGCCGGTGGTACCAATTTTGAAGCCAGACGGCTTCTGTGGAGATTTCAAACAGACGGTAAACAAATACACACTGCTGGACAAATACCCAATCCCGAAAATAGACGACCTATATGCCAAATTGGCAGGTGGGCTTTTGTTCACAAAACTAGACATGATCCACGCCTACCTGCAGTTAAAACCGGACAAGGGCTCCCAGAAGTTCGCTACGATCAACACCCTGAAGGGCCTTTTTCGTTATACTAGGCTACCTTTTGGAGTGTCATCAGCCTGCGCTATATTCCAGCGTACGATGGAAAATATTCTGCAGGGACTACCGCAGGTGGCGATTTACTTCGACGATGTCTTAATCACGGGTAGGACGAACAGGGAACACTTAAGGAACCTGGAGGAGGTGCTCAGGCATTTCGCAAAGGCAGGCGTACGGCTAAAAAGGGAAAAATGTGTTTTTCTGGCCCCACAAGTGACGTACCTGAGATATAAAGTAGACGAGTCAGGCTTACATCCATTAGAAGACAGAGTAAGGGCAATAAAAGAAGCCCCAGCTCCCACCACGGTTCAGGAGTTACGATCATTTCTAGGGTTGGACGTCCACCGGGTAAACATGACAAGCACAGCATCGACAATTGAAAAGCTCACAACCTCGTTTGCAACACATGGACTTCCGGAGGTATTGGTGTCGGACAACGGAACGGCATTCACAAGTGGGGAATTTGGAAAATTCCTGAAGAAAAACGGAGTCCGTCACATCAAAACGGCCCCTTACCATCCAGCGACCAACAGCCTGGCAGAGAGAGCGGTCCAGACACTTAAAGCGGGACTCAAGAAGCAGCCGGCAGCGTCAATAGACACAAAGCTCTCCCGCTGACTGTTTGATTACAGGACCGTATTCCACAACGGGCATACCGCCAGCTGAACTCTTAATGGGAAGGCGGCTGCGAACGAGGCTGAGTCACCTTTTCCCAAATTTAACGGGGAAAGTGGAGAAACAACAGGAGGCCCAACGCAGGGGGCATGATAATAGTCGGCAGCAGAGACATTTCCAGGTTGGGGCACCGGTTTGGGTCAAGAATTATGGGAATGGACCAACGTGGGTCAAAGGCACGGTAGAGTCCCAAACAGGGCCCATATCCTATGAGGTTTCAATAGGAGGTAAGGTGCTGAAGAAATACCTAGACCAAATAAGGGCAGCGGAACCACACCTGGAGGCAGGCGAAGCAGGACCGCCTCAAGCTGGGATAGCCCAGACAGAAAGGATACCCACACCCCAGCCCCGAGCAATTTCTCCAGACCCCGTCATCCAATCATCAGAGTCGGAGATGGACACACTCGACGAGGCCGCCGCGACACCTCTCCCCGAGGAGGAGGAAGAACAACTTCCAAGGAGGTCGTCAAGGAAAAGACGGGCACCTATAAGGTACACCCCGCCCACTTCGGAGAACGACCCGGCGGACGACACAGAGGTGACAGACCCAGACATGAGGAGCAGGAAGAAGCTCAGAGGAATGCCAGCTGGCAGGAATTCCTCGGACCTTGTGGGGGAGGGGTGTAATGAACTCCAATTGGCATTATTGGTTGGCCAATTGGAGTATGAGCTCCCTCAATGATAGCTCATTGAGGGGGCCCATATAATCACCTGTGTAGGCTTTGTGAGCCAGTCTTAAGTTGACTGGACTGCTAGCAGCACTGTTTGTAGCTGCTCCTGTAATATCGTTATTGTAAATAAATATTGGTGTGGTGACGGAACTCCTGCCTCCCGTGGATTACTACAAACCCTATCTAGTCCAGCGAATATAATCCTGACTCCATCTCTCCTCCGATGTCAAACCCACCATCCCATGAGCCATTTTGAAAACCCTTCGCTGCACTCCCTCCATAGCAAGAACATATTTCCTCAGATAAGGAGGTCAAAACTGCACACAATATTCCAGATGTGGTCTCACCAAGGCCCTGTACTTGAATCCTCTCACCATGAAGGCAAACATACTATTTGCCTTCTGCACCTGCATGCTTACTTCCAGTGACTGGTGTATAAATTGGTGCATAAGGACACCCAAGTCTCATTGCACATTCCCCTCTCTCAATCTATAGCCATTTGGATAATAACCTGTGTTATGTATCAGAGTAGCACCATTGGCTGGTGCCATGTCACGTGTTATGCAATGACATCATCAAAGTGTTTCCTGGGCTTTTGTCGAGTTCATTTTGTAACTTATTTGAGCAGCATCTTGTAAAATAAACGACTCACACTGTGTTACATGAACTCGACATGTGCCACCTCTGATTCTCTCTCTTTGCGGCTATAACAAAGAATATAACAATCTGTCTTTGTGTTTTTGCAACCCAACCTCATATTTATCGACAAAGGCAAATGTAAAATTTGAAAGGGATTTGAGCATTTCAGGCTGACAGATATTTCCATTGTTGGAGAGATACCAAGTGAATAGCAAAGATGCTGGGGAGATCACCCCTCAACAAAGTTTAGATAGAGTGGCAATTGATGATGGTTGAGAACAAGTTGTCCGTTCTTGTCCTGGCTATTATCTCTGTGGAAAGACTTAATAACAGAGAAGGGAAATAAATACAACATGCAATAATTGAGTTAATAAATGCAAAAGACAAAGAACATAATGGGTGCAATCTAACGGAAAAGTTTCTAAGTGTTATTTCTGTGGGTTTTGCTGGCAGATTCTCGCTGGCTCTGCTGTCTAAAGAATAGTCACCTTTTTTGGGCCCTGGGGAGTTTCTCATTGGTTTAGCCCACACGTAGAAGTTTTGTCATCACTGGGTAGCAGAACTCAGTTATTGGACCACCATTTTGAAAGGTTTTCCCGATCTCTAAGTGAGCCAGTGGGTCCCCCATACCCCCTAACCCATGGGCAATGTCACCCCCCCCCCCCACACATGGGCATTACCCCTCCCCCCAAGTGAGGACACCCCACTATTGTGTCCTTGGGAGCCCATACCCCCTTACAGGCCCCCCCTTCTAGAACCCCCATCTGTCACCCTACCCAAACCTCCCAGAGGCCCCTTCTCACCTGTCTTACACCCCCCACCTTCCATACCCCCTCCATGAGCATTGCTCCCCTTGGCCCTGATATCTCATATCTCAACTTTGCAGTGCGTATTCAATGTACTGAATACAGGGCAGTGCTCCTGCTGACTTGGCAGTGCCACCAAGGCACCTTGTCAGTGCCAACTGGGTGGTGTCAAGGTGCCCGTGTTCCAGAGCCACGGGAAGGGCTATGGAGCCATCCTGCCCTATCCTGACCACCCAGGGCTTCCAATAGCCTGGGAGACCTCCGGGTGCCATTCCACCTGGTCCACGTTTGTGTGGACCTGTACTGAACAGCGCCTGGCAGGGGTCTACCTGGGGAGACCATTAGATGCCAGGAGGCAGGTATATCCAGGTGAGTAGGCCTTAGTTAATTTAAGGCCTACTTACGCGAGCATGACTTGGTCTCGCCTATTGTGGGCGGGTTCCTGATCTTGATGCTTTACGGAACTCGGGTAGACCCCACATTTACCGGCTGTGCTGCACTCCTGTTGGAGTGTGACATGGCCGGTAAATCTTGCCCAATAGGTTTAAGCAAATCTGATCCAAAATATGGAATTATAAATCTGAATTCAATCTTTAAACTCAGAGTCCCATGACATATTTTAGTCCATATTCTGGCTCACAAGCCAGCTGCCCCAGAGCCAGCATAGATGTTGGCTGAATAACTTTTTCTGCACTGTTAAAATTCTCAGATGCTCTGGCCCAGATTTGAATCCCAAGATCGTTGCGCAGAGCTGGGAGATCTTTTGGGTTGACAAAACTAACCTTTAAAAATGCCCACTTGGTGGTTAGGGTTTTTGGTCGGGGTTGCAGGGGTGGTGGGCTGAAATGGGAGGCAGGGTGGTTGACCCCAGAACAAGTGGGTGGAGGTTGCTGCCTGTGGAGGCAGGCCAGGCATAAGTCCTGTCTCTGTGCATTGGCACTGTGTTTGAATTTAAAGAGGAAAATATTGAAAATATTGCCCCCACCCCTCACCCACACACTCCCAATGCGCCATCCATGCAAACCGACGCCAATCATTACCCAACCCACTGCCATTGCCCCTCATACATCCTATTTCAGCCCATCGCCCCCATAGCCCCCTCATACCCCATTTGCCAATCCATGCACTACACCCACACCCTTTCCTTACCCCTCCATGTCAACTTGTCCAGTATCCTTGTACACTTCCTTGGAAGCTTTGGCATGTCGTTGACAGTTCTTTTACAACTGGTCAATTATTTTACAGCTTGACAGTTCCAATTAGTTTGCGTGTAAAAAATGCATCATCATACTTAATTTTAACAATCACCAAGGGTGCCATACCTCTCCCAAAGGTGTCCTGGGACCCGATCCAAAGGGGATGCCCCTGGTTATCCAAATAAATCCACTAAGTTAAGATTTCCTCTGATGTGTTTGATTCTGCAGGCAATGGATTTGACATCCTGGCCTTCGAAAATCCCTCTTCAGTGGAGGCAGCTGGTGAATGAAATGGCCAGCTACCTTCGTAAACCATGCAAGTGCAAACCCTGGCCAGACTCCAGTCCCATCCCTAGAAAGGTGGGAATAGCAGGGTTCGGGGGCTGGAGTCGGAATTTTTGGCCATTTTGTGAATTTTCACCATGATCGAGGGCATCTCCATTGTGCTGGAAATCTAGTGCTCTAATTCTGCCACCTTGTCGCTCACCTTTCTTTTCACGTTTGCAGTGTTTGAAACAGATTGAAACAGGCGCAGACAGATCAATAAATTAAGGCAGGATCCAGAGAATTTCTATTTCTGGTTAGGTCTGTTGGAAGCATGGGAACAGAACTACCTGTGATTAAAATAGCTTTGCACTGGGCAGCATGGTGGCCTAGCGGTTAGCACAACCGCCTCACGGCGCTGAGGTCCCAGGTTCAATCCCGGCCCTGGGTCACTGTCCGTGTGGAGTTTGCACATTCTCCCCGTGTCTGCGTGGGTTTCGCCCCCACAACCCAAAAACGTGCAAGCTAGGTGGATTGGCCATGCTAAATTGCCCCTTAATTGGAAAAATGATTGGGTACTCTAAATTTATAAAAAAAAAATAGCTTTGCACACCTTTTTGACCACTAGGGTTGTGATTGATCAGCAGCCCGCATCTGGTCCTCCTGAGGCAGCAGCACACAAACTTCATGTTGCTTCCTCGATTGAATGACTTCAGCAAGCAGCTATGCTGCTGGCTGGCTGCATACTCAATAGGGGACCAGACAGCATTTCTATTAAAAGCGAGTTGCACGAACAGAAGATAAACTGCTGATATTTTTCAGTATTACAATTAGGGAGAATGGAAATGGAGCACCAGGATGCTGGAGCCCTGAGTCATGGAATTCAACCAGGAATGTTTCCTCAAGGGGAACCAGGTGATCCTCAAGGAATGCCGTCCGAAGGGAATGAAAGCTGGCAGTCAGGGATTCAACTCCCTGAGTCTGGTCTGTAGAACCTGGCAGCAGTATCTAATGTCGGTGATCAAAGTCAGTGAAAGCACCTTCAAAGGATGGCTCATACCCACCTCAGCATCAACCTCTCGGGCTGATCAATACACCGCACCTTCATCATTCATTCATCAGAGGTCTCTGACACTCAGGACTCAGATCAAACCAAACCCTCACACACCTTCCAATGATGCCTGTCTCACACCCTCCCCTCTCTACATTCATATACCTCCAGCTGGTCTGCCGATACATCACCAAGTACAAGGCAACACAATCAGAACATTCTGCCCTCTCACCTGTGGGACAGGTTTACCCACAAAATAAAGGAGCAAAGCATCTGGCAGGACAAACCATAAGGCACAGGAGCAGAATTAGGCCACTTGGTCCATCGAGTCTGCACCGCCATTCAATCGTGGCTGATATTTTCTCATCCCCATTCTCCTGCCTTCTCCTCATAACCCCTGATCCCCTTATTAAGAACCTATCTATCTCTGCCTTAAAGACACTCAGTGAATTGGCCTCCACAGTCTTCTGCGGCAAAGAACTCCACAGATTCACCACCCTCTGGCTGAAGAAATTCCTCCTCATCTCTGTTTTAAAGGATCGTCCCTTTAGTCTGAGATGGTGTCCTCTGGTTCTAGTTTTTCCTACAAGTGGAAATATCCTCTCCACGTCCACTCTATCCAGGCCTCAAAGTATCTTGTGAGTTTCAATAAGATTCCCTCTCATCCTTCTAAACTCCAACGAGTACAGATCCAGAGTCCTCAAACATTCCTCATACGACAACTTCTTCATTCCAGGGATCGTTCTTGTGAACCTCCTCTGGACCCTTTCCAAGGCCAGCACATCCTTCCTTCAATATGGGGCCAACACTGCTCACAATGCTCCAAATGGGGTCTGACCAGAGTCTTATACAGCCTCAGAAGTATATCCTTGGTCTTGTATTCTAGCCCTCTTGACGTGAATGATAGCATTGCATTTGCCTTCTTAACTGCCAACTGAACCTGCACATTAACCTTAAGAGAATCGTGAACAAGGACTCCCAAGTCCCTTATGCTTCTGCTTTCCTAAGCATTTCCCCATTTAAAAAATAGTCTGTGCCTACATTCCTCCTTCCAAAGTGCATAACCTCACACTTTTCCACATTGTATTTCATTTGACACTTCTTTGCCAACTCTCCTAGCTTGTCCAAGTCCTTCTGCAGCACCCTTGCTTCCTTAATACTACCTGTCGCTCTACAGATCTTTGTATCTTCTGCAAACTTCTCTACCTCCTGCCAGTCAGCCAATCATCTATCCATGCCAGGATCTTACCCTGAAAACCATGAGCTCTTAACTTACTTAACAGTCTCCTATGCGGCACCTTGTCAAAGGCCTTCTGGAAATCTAAATAAATCACGTCCACTGGTTCTCCTTTGTCTAACTTCCTTGTTACCTCCTCAAAGAACTCTACCAGATTTGTCAGACACAACCTCCCTTTGACAAAGCCGTGCTGACTCAGTCCTATTTTACCATGCACTTCCAAGCACTTTGCGGTCACATCTTTAATAACAGACTCTAAAATCTTACCAATGACCGAAGTCAGGCTAACCGGCCTGTAATTTCCCATCTTCTGCCTCCCTCCCTTCTTAAACAGCGGTGTTACATTAGCCACCTTCTAGTCCTCTGGGACCCTTCCTGCCTCCAGTGATTCCTGAAAGATCATCACTAATGCCTCCACAATTTCCTCAGCTATCTCTTTTAGGACCCTGGGGTGTAGTCCATCCGGTCCAGGTGACTTATCCACTTTCAGACTTTTCAGTTTCCCCAGAACCTTCTCCTTAGTAATGGTCACTGCACTCACCTCTCAGCCCCCTGGTTCTCCTGGAGCTCTGGCATCCCACTGGTGTCTTCTGCCATGAAGACTGATGCAAAATAACTATTCAGTTTGTCTGCCATTTCTTTGTTGTGCGAGCTCTGGATGATGTGACCGCATGGACCTCTTGCGTTACACCCAAAGCCTCCCCCTCACTCCAATACTCCTTTTTATGATTTTAATTGCCCAAGAACTGCCACCCGCCCAGCCACAGCAGCATTAGGAACAAGGAAGTGAGAGAGCAACAGCACACCACCGATGAAGAAGAACCATCATTTGATCTGGCACACAGTCACCAACTTAGATACTGGTACACTCCCACACAAATGTTAGAGGTAAGTATAGAGTCGGGATCTGCACATTGTGAGTAGCTGGACCTGAGTACGATTGACGCATGCTGGAGGAAAGCATATTTGTGTGCTAGCTCATGAGGTCGTCGACACATTCAATGATGGCCTCAATGGGCAGCACACAGGAGAGGTCTGATGAGGAGGCAAATTGAGATGCCTGGTGCGTTGACAGGCCTGTCAGACAATCTCCTGTCAGTGGCAAAGAGCTTGCAGGAGCCTGGCACTAACCTGGCACTAGGCATCTACAGATCTTGGAATCCATCCTTTCCAGCTTGACGGAACTGTGATACGCCACCTTGTGGCTGCCAATTGTTTTCCACGCTTCCAGCTCAGCACAATCAAAACCCACCAAATGTCTCAGTACTTCAGTGGAAGCTCAGACGGAGACCATGCTAGCCATGCCACATGGGCTCAGGCTATTGCCAGCATTGCTGTCAACATCCGCGCTCAAAGGATCTTGTAGGCTTTTGCAGCTCAGTTATCTGTCCTCTAATGCATTGCATAAAGTGGTGAGGATTTGAGTACAGGAGCAGGGATGTCCTGCTGCAATTATACAGGGCCTTGGTGAGGCCACACCTGGAATAATGTGGGCAGTTTTGGGTTCCCTTCCTGAGGAAGGATGTTCTAGCAAGAGAGGGAGTGCAGCAAAGGTTTACCAGACTGATTCCTGGGGTCGCAGGACTGACGTACGATGAGAGATTGAATTGGTTAGGATTGTATTCGCAGGAGTTCAGAAGAATGAGGGAGGATCTCATAGAAACCTATAAAATTCTAACTGGACAGCCGGTTTAGCTCAGTAGGCTAGACAGCTGGTTTGTAATGCGGAACAAGGCCAACAGCGCGGATTCAATTCCCGTACCGGCATACACGAACAGGCGCCGGAATGTGGCGACTAGGGGCTTTTCACAGTAACTTCATAGTTGTGACAGTAAAAGATTGTTATTAAATGTAGGAAGGATGTTCCTGATGGTGGGTGTGTCCAGAACCAGGGGCACAGTCTGAGGATACAGGGTAGACCATTTAGAACAGATGTGAGGAGAAATGTCTTCACTCAGAGAGAGGTGAGCCTCTGGAATTCATTCCCATAGGAAATAGTTGAGTCCAAAACATTGAATGGTTTCAAGAAGCAGTTAAATAAAGCACTTAGGACGAAGGGGATCAAAGGATATAGGGGAAAGCGGGGTGAGGCTATTGAGTTGAATGATCAGTCATGATCATAATGAATGGCGGAGCGGGCTTGAAGGGCCGAACGGCCTCCTCCTGCTCCTATTTTTTTCTATGATTCTACGAGTGAAAATGTCTCTCTGAAGAATAACCCATCTAGGATAGCAGTATTCATGATATCACCACTGCCATTCCACCACTCCACTTGCTGTTGCCTGTGCGTCAGCTAGTCCAGACTGCTGCCAAGCATGCTGAGATACGGCTGAGATGCTGTCATCTGAACCTAGTCCATCAAGGCCAGAGTTACTCAAGGGCATTCTGCAAGGACACCTGCTGTTTACCCTTGCACCAGGAATGTTACAGCCACTTATGTAGACTCCATAGGAGCATTAGGACAGGCAAATGCACCTGCAAGACAGGTACTAAGGGAATATACAAGTGCGAATAGTTCATTTTTGTTTCTACAAATGGATGTGCTTTAGGGTAAAGATGTTAGAGAAAGGTGGTAGCTTTAACTGCAGGAACCTGACCAAGGGAATGTTGCAAGAGGGTGGTCTGTATCTGGCCCGTCAAGTCTACACCGACCCTCTGAAAGAGCATCGTACCTCGGGCCACACCCCCGACCCATCCCCGCAACCCCACCTAACCTTTTGGACAATAAGGGGAAATTTAGCATGTCCAATCCACCTAACCTGCACATCTTCGGACCGTGGGAGGAAACCGGAGCACCCGGAGGAAAGCCATAGAGACACTGGGAGAATGTTCAAACTCCACACAGACAGTGACCCAAGGCTGGAATTGAACCCAGGTCCCTGGCGCTGTGAGGCAGCAGTGCTAACCACTGTGCCACCATGCTGTCCAGATGGATAATGCGGTGAGAAATAATGGAGTTTGGTGGTACAGGGAACCTGTCAAAAGGGATAGAAAGTCTGGATACGTGCTCATGGACAACCAATTGAGAGCGATCTGGCCCCGATTATTCCTCCCTGCCTCCTCTTCGTACCCTTTCTCCTCCTCCTTCTCCTCACTCTGAAGTGGCCTCCAGAATCTAGGTCATAATGTTTGCACCCTTATGATGACAATGTCGTGGAGGACACATCAAATCATTAACAATATGGAGGCATGTTCCAGCAACACATGAGGTTTAGACATCGGAAGCATTGCTTCAGCACACTGATGATCTGCGCCATGATGTTTCTTGGTGACTAATCCGTAGCTCTGGTTATGTATGCCCATTGTCCTTGTTCAGTCGGGTGGAGCGGGGAAGGGGGGGGGGGGGGTTACCGAGCATGTCCTTCAGCAACCATACTGTGGTTCTTCTTGGAAGCATTAACATGGCAGCCATGGACCTGAGAATGAAGGCATTGCAGCTGTTGCCAGGATGGTGAGCAATGATGTCTTGTTGTGCTCGTACACCTATTACACAGTGATAGTATAGTAGCCCATGAGGATCCTGTAGCTCTCTGCGTTGACATGAGGGATCCCCAGAGCCAACTGCTTGCAGTCGATGGCTCCCTGCATAATTGGGTAGTTTGTGGAGCAGGCTCTTTTTCCCGGACCTCTTCCCCGCAGAAGAGTTAGATGTGGCTCTCTTTAACTTCGAAGATTGTCTTAGTACAAAATACTTTTATATAATTGGTAAACTTTTAACCACAAAGTACAAATACTTCCTGAAGTGATTACATTTTATTTAGACATTCTTACCAAAATTCTAATAAATTTGAAATAAACCCCCTGAGAAATCTATCTTAAATACAAATGCTGTTTAATGACAATCCCAAGCTCTTTTTGGAAATCTGAACACTATTTACAATCAATGAACATTAAACAATATGAGAAGCGGTTGGAAACACGACTCAAGCTTATGTAAACTTCAGAACATGTTACAACTTTGGCAAACTGACAAAGTTAAATAGAAATCTAACTCTGTTCAGTGAAAATGTTTTGACTTGGAAGCAGCAACAGTTCGAAATCAAGGTGATTATGGGAAGTGTTCCAGCCAGGCATCTCCACCACATCCCACAGCACCGGCCACCCCCAGCCTAAGGACGGCTGTGGTTGTGTCCCAGGAAGAAGATCTGGGGTTGTCATCTATGTGTGACAGTGTGTTTGCTGTTGGACGGCTGGAGGCAAGGCCTTGAATGGTGGTAGCAGCTGACACCCAAGGGGGGAGATTGGAGGCAGGTTTTGGAGGCCAATCAGGACAAAGTGGGGATAACATCTTGCAGGGTGCCGTCAAGGTGCACTGGAAACCCCTCCCTATTTGCGGTTATATTATAATGGCACCACTGAGCACCATGTTGTAATATGGGTTCATTTGTAGTGCCTCAATGATAAGATCTTGTGATTTTTTCTTTAAACATGAACCATTTATTGTTAATCTTTAACTATTTACATATCCCAGCCAACTGTCATGCACTGTGTTGCTCATCCCATGCAAGCTGCTTCTGGAGTTATCTCTCTGAGTCTATTACCATGTGACTCTATACATCATTCCAAGGGTTGTGCTATTTTATATTCACATGTTAACCTTGCTCTGCCGAGCACCTTTGCATTACAATGGCATACAGGTGCATACAACATAATATGACATCGCCCTTTATTCTCAAAAGAAAACTTTTCTCCCTTTCAAAGGAATACTACAATGCAATCTTTACTGGCTATTCCTTCTCCCCCATCTCAAGTCTCTGTCTTTATGAATTCAAATGGTCTTGAGGCTTGACAGTTCTTCCACATCTTGGTCTGCCTGCAGTTGGAGGAATAGTAATAGAACTCTGAGTTCTGATTCTTCGCTACCTTCATTTTATTCGCTTTTTGTGCTTCTTTGAGTTGTTTTTTCTTTATTTACAATCTGTCTGTGGGTTTCTCTCATTCTTCCTGAAGGGAATTTGCACCATGTTCATCCCTAGAGTGGGCTCAAATATTCTTTTTCCGTTGTGTCCACCGATTTCTTGCTGAACATACCCGTTTCCCAAATTGAACCTTTATTTTGACTACTTTCACCATCTCAGCCATGCGTCTGCCTTTTGTTTTGTTCCTGAACAAAACACAGGTTTGTCGGCGCGTGCGTTCGACGGCTTTGACCTTTCAATGCCTCCTTTGTTTCAATCAACTGTTTCTTCAGCCCCTCAATCTGTTTCTTGTAGCTTTACAGCTTCCTCCTGGGATATGGAACATTGCTGAACCTTCTCTACCAGCTGGTTCGTCAGTTTGCTCAGAATGACATTAAAAGCATCTTGCTTCTCTTTGTAATTTTCCAGTGGAACAAACATGTGAAGGTTTTTCAGCAAGGGCTGTCCTTTCCTTTGCAAAGCTCGCTTGCTTCATCTTGAGCCTCTCTGATTTAGCAGAGTCTCTCCGAGTTTCCTTTCCTGTGCTTCCATTCTGCTGTTTAAGACAGTCTTCACCCCTATTGTTGCTGAATGGTTACGCATTCCTTTTGCATTTGATCTTGAAGGGCAATTAACTGTTCTCTTAGTTGCCTATTTCCTTTTTGGCTTCTTGCCAACTCATGCTGGATTTCAGTGCACCATGTTGACGCTCCAAATAGTTCCAATGCAGCTTTTTCTGGAGCAATATTCAACATCTTTTTTAGCTCTTCAGGCTTTTCTGTGGCTACATATTTGTTCTACAAGGAGTATTTAAAGGTCACAACTTCTCTACATATCTTTTCTGCCCACTGGTTGGGTCTTCCCAACTCCCACTTTCATTTGCCAACTGTGAAACCGAGGGTCGTTATTTTCTCCTCATACCTTTGTCTCATTTTTTAAAAATTGTTTGTTCAAATCTTGAACAGCTTCAGTTTATCACACGTTTTCAAAGGTATGCACTCAGCTTGCATCTTTAACTTCAAATCGTCCAGTTCAGCTTTGATGTGAACATTTTCCTGGAGAACAGCTTAATTTATTCTTTGCATGTTCTGCTTCTTTTGAGTTACCTCAAATTTGGATTTCACTTGCCAGAACCTATTCCAGCAGCAGGTATCTGCCAAAATGTACAATCCTTCCCCCTTGCTATTCAGGTGCCTGAAGGGTGTTCTGCAATGGGTGCCCGCCAGGAATATTTGAAATAGAAAACCTGCTCCTGACCCTTCATTCTGCCAGGATCAATTATGGAAACTTATGGTTGGAACATTTTAGCATTTATGCTGGCCGTAATGGTTTTCAACTGTTCAGGCCCATTGCTCATATGCACAAGTACATTTTGATTATGAAGCAAGTAGAAAATATTTAATGCAGATGATTTGAGTTCTCCTGAACTCAGTCAAACCGAGGGTGAAACACTTTGTGGTTAGCACTGATGCCTCACAGCGCCAGGGACACGGGTTCAATTCTGGCCTTGGGTCACTGCCTGTGTGGGTTTCCTCCGGGTGGTCCTGTTTCTTCCCACAGTCCAAAGATGTGCAGGTTAGGTGGATTGGCTGTGCTAAATTGCGCCTTACTGTCTAAAAAGGTGTAGGGGTTAATGGGATAGGGCGGGGGAGTGAACTTGGGTGAAGTACTCTTTCACAGGGTTGGCGCAGGCTCGATGGGCTGAATGGCCTCCTTCTGCACTGTAGCGATTCTGTGATTCTCTGATTCTATGATATCAGCCTTCAGAGCTCAGGAAACCATTGCACTAATTTGATATAAAAACCATAAATGCTGGAAACATTCAGGAGGCATTTGACATAGTGCCACACAATCGACGTGCAAATAAAGTTAAACACTGTGTAATCAAAAGGACAGTAGCAGCATGGATACAGAACTGGTTCAGGAACAAAACGCAAAGGCGTTTTTCAGACTTTATTCCATTGCTGGATTCCCAGTCCACTACCAGGCACCCTCGTAACCATGCTGCCGTTCTGTTAATAGGGGAACAATATTTTAGATTTACGGCACCCGCTAATTTCAACGATGAAGACTCCTTTTATTTTCCTGGGTTCCAGTTTTTATTTTGAAAAGAGGAGGAAAGATATTTCGGTCAATGTCCTCCCGGCTAATCAGATCTTGTTATGTTGCAGGCTGTAAGGAGGTGGTTCATGCAGATTCCGTGGAGAGTCACCAAAACTCTATTTCTAAGTTTTGTATTATGGATGTTTGTCTGGGTTTGGTATTACCAAAAGTGTGTTTTATTATTTTTGTATACCTGAGGAGATAGAAGTTAGAAATTCAGTAAGCAAGCTAAATCTGTTGCACTGACCATATGCTACTGTTTAACCTTTGATTTTAATAAGTCTAATTCATAGCTTATAAGCTAAACAAAAGTACCACTAGATAGGGGTTGCTAGATGGATAGAATATCCCATTACACCGATTTTTACGACCTACAGATCTCGGAATGTGGCCAGTGCATTGGTTGCAGGTGGCACTTTTAAACTTGTGTCACTAACGTATCACATTGCCGTTTATTTTAGTTGAATGCGTTTTCATCTGCATTCCTGCACTTTCTCCATTATATTCACATTAACTTAATGCCTACATTACTTGAGATGGTTCTCTTTAGCTAAGTGCCCATCAACTTTAATTAGCAAGGTCACGTACATGCCCTATACAAAAAGAAAATGCTGATTTTAGAGGCCCTAAAATAGGAATTGCAATTAAGTGAGTTGCGAATAAATGGGTTATGACTGTCAAGTTTTGTGTGTCTGGCTGGCCGATGTCGCTGGCGTCTAGTGTGTGGGCTTCTCTTTTTCAGCCACACTGCTGGCTTTCTGCAATGCGAACAAAAGAGCCAAATGTGGTAGTCTCTCCGTGTCAATGCACAACATCTCCACTGCCAAGACCGCAGCTCTGCCCCCTTATGGAAATGCATGGAAACTGGGTTCCTCGTGGCCCCAAGCTTAAGTTTCTGAGGAACTCAGAAGAGATTTGACCCTTAGAAATGCGGTGTCCTGGCCCAATGCCATGTGCACACTCCTTGGCACTCATGAACCAAACTCACAACCATGGGCGAATAATAATAATAATAATATGAAAAAAAATGAAAATCGCTTATTGTCACAAGTAGATTTCAAATGAAGTTACTGTGAAAAGCCCCTAGTCGCCACATTCCGGCACCTGTTCAAGTACACAGAAGGAGAATTCAGAATGTCCAATTCACCAAACAGCATGTCTTTGGGACTTGTGGGAGGAAACTGGAGCAGACACAAGGAGAATGTGCAGACTCCACTCAGTCAGTGACCCAAGCCGGGAATCGAACCTGGGATCCTGGAGCCGTGAAGCAACAGTGTTAACCAGTTACAAAGCATGTCGATACCTTGGAAATGTTGAAAGCTTTGGTAGTGAAACCCTGGCAAAAATTCTGGAGCCCAAAGGTGGACTAATGTCGAAATATGCCACCTTTCTGGCAACTCCTGCAACCAGGCCGGAGCCAAATGTAAAGCTTTGCAATCCTTTTGCCTTTGGAGGCTCTCGATAAATTTTGCCCAGGCCTGTGCCTTGAAGAGGACGTTGCAGTTTTATTGCAAGGCATTAACACGGCATGGGAGGCAGCAGTTACGAGTGATAAGATCAACTTGCTTGGAATAGACAGTGGGCCATCTCTGGTAGTGGGCTGGACTAACATGTCCCACTGATGAGCCACTGCCCACCACAAGTCAGTCAGCCTCTGACAAGTAAAGTGCTGACCCAGCATGGTCCATTTGCTTCATTGGGTTATTGGAACTTACAGTCTCTGCTCAACACGTGGATAGAATTAATCAAAGCAGGCAAACAAACAAAACAAACAAAAGGAAAACAATTGTGCACCTTCTCAGACACTGTCTTCTTCTGCAGCAAATGCAGCAGAGGCTGCTATTGCAGAGTGGGGCTCTTGAGCCACACCAGATAATGTTTAATACAGAGCTGACAACCACAGCACAAACTATCATCTTGTGAGTCGGAAGGCTGAACCCTGTCAGGTTTCCATATGAATCTTTCTGATTGTCATTTCTTCACGAATATGTTGGAGTGTGCTCTGTAATGGAGAGGTTCCAGCAATGCCATAAACTGCAAAAGCGAAGGGCAAAGAAATTTGTTTAAGGAGCCCTTTGAACCTTGAGATACCATGTGCGTGGATCTGGTTGCAATGGGCAAATTTTGTAAGAGTCCCAAATCTGTCTCCGTGCCAGGCTGATCTCGAATCACCTGAATTGCTCTAGCCGGTGCAACCTGGAACTCGCCATCGCTGACCAAGGTCCAGATCCTTGCGAGGCTTTGCCAGGGTGCCATTGAAATTGAAATTGAAAATCGCTTATTGTCACGGGTAGGCTTCACTGAAGTTACTGTGAAAAGCCCCTAGTCGCCACATTCCGGCGCCTGTCCGGGGAGGCTGGTATGGGAATCGAACCGTGCTGCTGGCCTGCTTGGTCTGCTTTAAAAGCCAGTGATTTAGCCCAGTGAGCTAAACCAGCTCACTGGTTGTATTGGTCCACACAAACGTGTACCAGGCATAACAGCACCTCAGGGGGGTTTCATAGGGCATTAGAGATCTCTGGGCGGTTGGTAACAGGGCAGGGTGATATCCTAGCACTTCCCATGGCACCTGGGAACCTTGGCACTGCCAGCCTGGCACCTTTGCACTGCCAGCCTGATATCATGGCAATATCAGCCTGGTAGTGCTACCATGGCAGTGTCAAAGTGCCCAGCTGGCACTGCCAGGATGCCAGGCTGGTAGATTCAGGGTGCCCGGGTGCAAGGTTAGCACTGTCAGGCGATCAGGTCCAGAGGAGGAGCCTTGCCAATTGGAGGGGAAGGTTAAGGGGTTTCCCTGGAGCTTCAACGAGATAGAAGGTTGAGGGTGTGGGGGGGGGGGGGGGGGGGGGGGGGGGTGTTTGATAAAGCTGGGTTGACCAAAATAGGTGGGGGGAAGATTGGGGCTGCCGATCAAAATGGTGCCCCGATCTGCGAACAGCTGTTCCTGCTGACGAGATGAGCTCAATGAAGGTAATCCCTCCAGGTGCGGCCTCGGTGGGAGGAAACTCCCGAGACCCCCCAAAAATCCGCAAATGCCATTGAATAACGGAGTGTTCCTCTGCTTTGCAGCCATTGAGAAACAACCCGCTAAATGAGCCCAAAATCGGACTTAAACATTTGTCCGCTGAATTGCGCCCCATATGTTGGTTCTCTCCATATGAAGGATTAGTATATGCAACAGATTACAATCTGTATTATAGGATTGACTTGTTTCTAAAAGCTATGCTGTTTTTAATCGTAAACAAGGAGCAACATGACAATCACCAATGTTGTCCATGATTCTTTGTGTTAAAGGTTAATTGGCCTGGCAAAGTCCGGGAACTGATTAAATCGCTCAGTTGAGATCTGAGTCCCTAACCTTAGAATTCTAAATGGAAATAATTAACACTTGCAAACGGGTAGAAATATTACGTAGAAAATCTATGTTCCATGTGATCTTACAGATTAACTTTATACCTGTCATATACTGTGTTATACCTGGTGAACTGTAATGTTTTTGAACACTGACTTCTGAATCATTGGATTTATCATGTAGTTTTAAAAATCATTTTGAACTCTAACATGGAGCAGCCAGTTCAACTCTGTGACTTTGTCAACGTGTCTCTATACATTATTTACTCCTCCTCATATACTATTCAGCCCAAAGCTTTCAGTTATGGCACTATAGATTCACAAAATCCCTACAGTAATAATAATAATCTTTATTATTATCACAGCAGGCTTACATTAACACTGCAATGAAGTTACTGCAAACTCCTAGTCGCCACACTACGGCAGCTGTTCAGGTACACAGAGGGAGAATTCAGAATGTCTAATTCACCTAACAAGCACGTCTTTTGAGACTTGTGGGAGGAAAGCGGAGCACGTGGAGGAAATGCACGCAGACACGGGGAGAATGTGCAGACTCCACACAGACAGTAACCCAAACCGGGAATCAAACAAGGTCCCTGGCACTGTGAAGCAACAGTGCTAACATCTATGCTACCATGCTGCCCTCAAAGCAGAAGGAGGCTATTTGGCCCATCAAGTCTGCACCAACCTCCCGAAAGAGCACTCCACCCAGGCCCACTCCCCCGTCCACCCAGCCCTATGCCTGTAACCCAACCTAACCTGTACATCCCTAGACAGTAAGGGGCAATTTGGTATGGCCAATCCGCCTAACCTGCATATCTTTGGACTGTGGGAGAAAACTGGAGCACCCAGAGGAAACTCACGCAGACACGGGAGAAATTGCAAATTCCACACAGTCAGCAAAGACCAGAATCGGACCTGGGTTGCTAGCGCTGTGAAGCAGTCGTGCTACCCACTGTGCCACCACACTGCCTAATCAAAAGAATTGGTCTTTATTACAAGCTGAGGTGTTACCTGTTGTCATGATTCGTGGTGCCGACTTATGACGGTCCTGAAAATTGGCAAGGAGAAAATGCACTTTAACAAATGAATCATGTCTGTACCATTCAACCATGCTACCTGCATTCTCAAACAATGGGGTTCTAAAGTGAACATTAATACTTAATAGTTTCAAACGGTGTATGATGTTCTTGATTCACTTTCCCTGAATAATTTAGCCATCTACGATTGCGAGATTTGAATTCTGCTCTTGGATTTGTATTGGAAAATTAAAACAGGTTTTCTGTCCCTATCATATTTTCCATGTGTAGAGAGCACCCAAAAGCCATTTGAGGAGTCAATATGATGATGATAGGATTCACGATCTTTAATCTTCAACAGTATTAGCCCTTATATTCAAATCTGGAAATATCTTTCATAATACATTCCTGACCATCAGTCGACAACATGTTACTCTCCGCCAGAGAAAATAAAAGCAGCAGAATAGAAGCGCAGCATATGAACAGCTGTTTAAGCAATTTTTAAAAATTTGCTACAGTGTTTTTGTTTTTAAGGAGGCAAAGGCACTCAGACACTTCCTGTTGAATTCCCTTCTCTCCATTCTGACATAATATTGGCCCAAATGTTATCACACTTCTATTCTCATTGTTTCTGGATCAAATGAGATCAAACCTGTCTTAAGAGCAACTTTACTTGGCAAATCACGGTGACCTAATGAAGAATATATTGTTAATGACCCCAATCCTTGAAAAGTTATGTGAATGACCTTGCATTGTTGTCTTTCAGTGCACTGTAAAGGGACGCTCCCTGCCTTTCTCACAGGATATTTCATGAGATGAAGCAATTAGTCTGATGCTGTTACAGCTGAGCTGACGTGAGGGAACATTTATTAAGTGGGAAGCGCTCTCCTGTGTTTGTGCTAAATTATGTGGACAAAAGAATAGACAGAAGGAAATCATATTTAAATGAATGCCTAATTATCGTCACAGACATTATAGCCAAGGGTCAGTAATTATATTACTTGTTTTACCGAGATAATTCCTAAACAAATCACCAAGACATACCTTTTCTTTCGTTCATCGTTGTTAGTAGAACAAAATCATTTCAAGCGGGTGATCCTTGTGCAAAACTAATCACCTTGGCCTATGAAATATCTAGATATTTGCACTAACTATGGTTGCAGTGTCAATGTTACACTGTGGGAAATGATGGAAGTGAAGTTTATTACTGAAGCCTATTAAAGTTCCAGAAAACTACAGTTATTCCAAACCATTAGACATAGAGAAACCTTCACCACATTCAATCAATTCAAAATCGACTCCAGAGGTGAGGTGAGAGCGACTGCCCTTGATATCAAGGTAGCATTTGACCAAATGTGACATCAAGGCGCACTAGCTAAACTGGAGTCAATGGGAATCAGGGGAAAAACTCTCCACTGGTTGGAGTCATACCTGGCACAAAGCAAGATGGTTGTGGTCATTGGAGGTCAATCATCTCAGCTCCAGGCCATCAGTGCAGGAGTTCCTCAGGGTAGTGTCCTAGGCCCAACCATCTTCAGCTGCTTCATCAATGACCCCCTTCCATTATAAGGTCAGAAGTGGAGATGTTTGTGGTTGACTGCACAATGTTCAGCACCATTCATGACTCCTCAGATACTGAAGAAGTCCATGTCCAAATGTAGCAAGACCTGGACAATATGCAGACTTGGGCTGACAAGTGGCAAGTTACATTTGCGCTCTACAAGTGCCAGGCAATGACCATCCCCTACAAGAGAGAATCTATCCAACTCAGACATGGTTTAAAAATAGGACTGTACCAGCATCTCCTTCCTCCTGTACACACAATGGAGAGCCAAGGCCTCTGACTCTTCAGGAATTCACCATTAGATCAAGCCTTTAGTGGACAATATTTACCAGACCTTTACTCTGAGCCATTCTGCTCAAGCTCATGCCATGTTACCCAGTGCCCCTAACATTTCTAGCAATACCTTCCAGCTGTGTTTTGGTGGTTGGATCATCAAATTCAGCATCCTGCCCTCTGGGGAGCGGTCAATGTGGAATTGTCTTGCCTTTGCCTCCTTGAGCCCATTGATTCACCACCTGTGGAGCTGTCCTAGTCTTTTGGATGGATGTAAAAGAAAATAGCACCTTATGAAGAAGAGAAGGGGATCCACCGGCGTAGTGGTCAGCATCTATTGCTCAGCTAATGCTACTGACACAGATAATGTAGCCATTTATTACATTGCTATTTGTAGGGCCTTGTTGTGTGAAAATTGGCTGCTGTGTTTCCCTCCATCACCACATACACAACATCCAAACATCCAGGGGATAGACACAGCTCCGGAGACATATCCACGGCCGGAGGGTGGGTGAGTGCCACGGGAGGTGGGGGGGGGGGGGGGGGGGGAATGTTAGCCAGTGCTGGCTTTGCTCATTGTAACCTTATTTTTCATAAGGGGCCTTAAATGTATAGGCCCTCTATCTGTACATGGATATAGAACCAAATGTCGAATAACTGCAAAGGTCTATTTTATCTGCCTTCAACAGTATAGTGGACACTGTACTGAAGGTTCATTATAAGTGTGCACGTCCATCTCCATAAATTGGATGTTTGATTCTCCCTTTTGTACCCAAAAGTGGTGGATGCCGTGCCATTATATTTCTAGTGAGAAGTCTTACAACTCCAGGTTAAAGTCCAACAGGTTTGTTTTGAATCACTAGCTTTCGGAGCACAGCTCCTTCCTCAGGTGAATTCCCCTGAGGAAGGAGCAGTGCTCTGAAAGCTAGTGATTCAAAACAAACCTGTTGGACTTTAACCTGGTGTATTAAGACTTCTTACTGTGCTCACCCCAGTCCAACACCGGCATCTCCATATCATTATATTGTTAAGCTATCCGCACATAAGAAATTGTAGAGATACACAAGTACCCTTACCAAATCCCACCAATAAGCTGAACCTCAACTTCAGAATGGCACACCCTACACCCTGCTATTCTAGTCTGATATTAAAAAAAAATTCCACACAACACAATTCAGCTAGATTAAATCTCACGGTTACAAATTCAACTCTTTAGGCTGTATTTGTTCCAGTGGACTTCAAAGTGAAATTCTGCTTTGTAGTACCAATTTGGCCCACTTCCTTTTCCTCTGACCTGATGTCACCACCCCCCTTCACAGCACTGAACTTTCCATTCCGAGCTGGCCAAACTCCAGGCCATATCTTAGTGCATCCATTTGTTCCCCTGAAATTTTACAGACTTATAGCCAGTAGGTGTAGGAGACATGAAATCTTGCTTTGTTTGTGATGATATGTGAATTATCATCTGTATGTATAATGTGGTGAAAACTGTGTGTAGACATTGGTGCATGTATGGGTGTATTGGTATTCTAGCATCTGACCACAGGTGGCGTGACATAGACATAGGCATAGACATAGGGCGGAATTCTCCCAAAGGGAGACAAAGTGCAGACGCCGGAGTGAAACCCGGAGTGTTTCACTCCGGCGTTGGAGGCCACTCCTCGCCCCCTATTCTCCCCCCCACGGGAGACTAGGAGCGGCGGCGCGTCAATCTCACGCGCCGGGTCTTGACGCTTGCGTCAAAGCGGCGCGGCCGGCGATGCCTAAATGACGTCACCCGCGCATGCGCAGGTTGGCCAGCGCCAATCTGTACATGCGTGGTTGCCGTCTTCCCCTCCGCTGTCCCGCAAGTCATGCCGGATTGATCTTGCGGGGCGGCAGAGGGAAAAGAGTGCGTCTTTCAGAGACGCTGGCTGGTTGATCGGTGGGCACCGATCATGGGCCAGACCCCTCCTGAGCACGCCCCTGGTGCTCGATCCTCCCTCCTCCCCCCTCAGGCCCCACACGCAGCGGTCGCGCGATATTTTCGCCGGCAGCAACCAGGTGTGGTTGGCGCCGGCGTGAAACGGTCGGATTTGGCAGGCCGCTCGGCCCATCTGGGCCGGAGAATCGCCGCTCGGCTGGAGCGGCGATTCTCCGAGTGGCCTGTCGCAAAACGCGACACGGCATTTTGGGGGGGGGTGGGAGAATCGCGTGGGGGTGCCAGGGCGGCGTGGCGTGATTTGCCCGGCACTCCACCAATTCTCCCACCCGGCCTGGGGGTCGGAGAATCGCGCCCATAGAATTTACAGTGCAGAAAGAGGCCATTCAGCCCATCGAGTCTGCACCGACCCATGTAAAGATCACCCTACCTAAACCCACACAACCACCCTATCCCCGTAACCCGGTAAGTCCATCTAACATTTTTGTGCACAAAGGGGAATTTAACATGGCCAATCCACCTAACCTGCACATCTTTGGACTGTGGGAGGAAACTGAAGCACCCGGCGGAAACCCACACAGACATGGGGAGAACGTGCAGACTCCGCACAGACAGTGACCCAAGCCGGGAATCGATCCTGGGACCCTGGAGCTGTGAAGCAACTGTGCTATCCACTGTGCTACCATGCTGCCCTTGACAACGGGAGAATGTTACTGGAACACAGCCACATGTGAGGCAGAACGTATTCTAGCATCTGACCACTGGTAGTGTTACAACAGGAAAATGTTACTGGAAGACAGCCACATGGTAGACAGAGTCTGGACAGCTGACACAGAGTCCAGTCGCATATCGAGCAGCTCCTGAGTCAACAATAATTAGTAATAGTTCATTATAGTTGTTTGTATTTAGCCGTCATATCTGTAATTGTAGCAGACATCATAGAAACCTTGTAGTGTTTTAGTTAGTTAATAAACAGTTTCGTTCATTTACAAAGTCATATGTTCTCTGATCACTTAAACTACAAAGACTCGTCATCCATGCACACAGAGAACATTAGATGTTGCAACTCAGAATTATTTTAGTTAGATGAGTTTACAACCATCTATAAACAATTATTTTAGTTCCTGTTTTTATGATTTGAGTTCAGATTCCCGTTCCTTGAAAGACATTTATTGCCTTTGAATACTGATTTCACGCAAAAAGGGAGGAACTATTTCAATGGTCGTACTACAGTTGTGAGGGTTAAGGCTGCATTGTGCAGCATTAATACATGTTTGCATATTTCAAAGTATATTTTACATGACAATAAGGGCTGAAATTTACTTCATTTTGCTGCCCATTAATGAAGATTTTGGGTGCAGCATTATCTGGGACAGAATGGTCAACTGCCTCAATACTGCCCCAAAATAGTTGAACCAAAATAATCCCCAATTAAGTCTGTAGTAAGTCCCACTGGCATTAATGTTAGTAAATGAGATGGATGGGCAAGACATTTTTGTAGCAATGTCTTTTGCTACTCTTCCTATGCCTACATGGATTAGCATCCCCACTGCTCAACGGATCAGCAACCACTGCTGGAAGCTGGCATTTGTTGACATTACAGTGAAGACATTAAAAGCTTTAACTGTGATGCTGTTCTGTTGGAGTAGCATGACTATACACTGTTAGGCATGGAATGATACTTGAGTCAGGTGCCCAAGGATCTTAGCAAGGAATCAAATATACCTTCATGAAAAGCCCTTGTCCCTCTAGATGGTAGTGTTTGTGGATTTGGGAGGTGCTGTTTTGGTGAGCAGACTGGTATGGCATTCCCCATGATAACACTGCATAGCATTATCATCGGGGAGGAGGATTATCACAAGATCTAACAAAGAAGAGTTGGGTGGCAGTTAATAAGAATGCAGTTCACTGGATGATACATCCGACTCTCATGCTCTGGGCCACAACATGTATGGAAGAATTCTGCTTCCCCAGCAACCATATGGCAGCTCTGTCATAGATTGCAGGAGGATCTGCAGCCACTCTAATCCACCTGCATTGTTCTACTTGTGGCTATGAAGCGGAACACCTTCTATGGTACCAGCTCATTTCAGGCAACCACTATAATATCAATCAAGCTGTAGAATGAGCATGTATTAATCGTGTTATAATGCAGAGCTGCCAAATTCATCACCTTTGGTATCACAGCAAACCAGTATTTGTTGCACCTCTAATTGCCCTTGCGAAGGTGGTGGTGAGTTGCCTTCTTGAACCGCTGGAGTTCATATAATGTAGGTGCACCCACAGTGCTGTTAGGGAGGAATGGCAATACATTGCCATGTCAGAATGATAATTGGCCGAGAGGGGAACTTATACATGGTGTTTCCATGTATCTGCAGCCCTTGTCCCTCTAGATGGTAGTGTTTGTGGATTTGGGAGGTGCTGTCTTGGTGAGCAGTCTTGGTGAGTTCCTGCACTGCACTACGTGTGGTCTGGCCAGTGATCCTGTGAAACAATCCTTTAAAAAGATGCTGTGATACCAAAGATACCACGGCTGCTACTGTGCATTGGTGTTAGAGGGAATAAATGTTTGTGCATGGGGTGTCAATCAACTGAACTATTTTGTCCTGGATGGTATCAAGCTTATTGAGTGTTGTTGGAGCTGCACTCTGATGTGACCATCAATTCACTCGAGACACGATAGGAAGTAAACAGTGGTTTTAATAGACTTACAACTGAGCCTGCCTGCGACCAGAAGAACTGAGGGCAGGCTCACAAGGCTGCAGCACTTTATACTTCTGGTAGTGGGAGGGACCATGGGCAGAGCCATGGGCGGAGCCGAGGGTGGAGCCCTGTACAAGCTCCTCATCTCCCCCTGTAGGCAGAGCCGCGCAACGGCTCACAGACAGAGCCCACAAGGACACAATACAATACAGTGTGAATTACATGATGTACATTCACCACATTCACCCCTGTAAAAAAATCAAGTCCGGAAGGGGTGACGGGTCTACAGGTTGAGCCGGTCCGGTGGCCAAGCCGTCCTTTGGGATCGGCGGAGCACCGGGGTTGCAGCCTCTTCAGGTGGCTGGGTGGTGACGGGCGGTGTGGATATGAGGGTGGACTCCGGGGGTGTTTCGGTCCGAGCTCCGTTCCTGACCGGTGCGACGGGCGAAGGAGGGTGCAGGAAACCTATAGGCGTGGGGGCGCAGGGCATGGGGGGTCAGGTGGGGTGTAGTGTGAGGGGTACCTCGGCGGTGGTGGTGGATCCTGCAGGCGCCAGGTCCCGGAGGGAAACGGTGTCCTGACGGCCGTCGGGGTGTTCAATAAAGGCGTAGTGTGGGTTCGAGTGTAGCAGTAGTACCCTTTCTACTAGTGGGTCCGTTTTATGTGTCCGGACGTGCTTCCGGAGAACCGGGCCCGGTGTCCTCAACCAAGATGGGAGCAAAACCTCCGTGGTAGTGACCCAGGTCAGGATGTACGAAGCTCTCAGTGCTCCCGGAGTCGAAGAGGCACGGTGTCTTGTATCCATTGACTTGAACGGACATCATCGAGTTCCTGATGTGCTTCGGACGCCACTGGTCCAAAGTGACTGCGTTGAGTTGCGGGTAGTCGGCGGCTCGATCAGCAGTGATGGAGTTGCCCCGTGATGACTGTCCGCGGAGGTCGTAGTCGCCGAGGTGAACATCGGGTGATGGCAAAGATGGCGGCCCCCGTCGATCGCACGTGGCAGGCGATGAAGAAGATGGCGTCCAAGATGGCCGCCCCCATGGGTCGCACGTGGCGGGCGGCGAGGAAGATGGCACCCAAGATGGCGGCCCCATGACTCGCACATGGCCGGCCGCGTGGGGAAGGATTGCCAAGATGGCGGCCCCCATGAGTCGCACATGTCTGGTGGGGGCGGAGTCAGTAGACACGCTGCAACGTTGCGGGGCCTGCGAGCCTGCGAGTTGAGGGAGCGATTGCTCTGGACTGCGGGGGAGTTAGAAGGTTTTGATCTCGCCAGGTATACTTTGGCATAATGTCCTTTTTGACCGCAGCTGCTGCAGGTCGCATTGCGGGCTGGGCAGTGCTGCCGTGGGTGTTGGGGCTGGCCACAAAAATGGCACGCTAGCGCTCCATAGTGGGTGGGTGGCTGCGCGGCGCAGGCCTGGGGCAGTCGCTGGTCGGGGGTTCACAATGGGATCTCTTGGTCTGCAGGGAATGAGTTGAGACTTTGAAACGCGGCCTCCATTGAGGTTGCTAGCGCTACCGTGTCCTCCAAGTTCTGGGCCCCTTTTTTGAGTAGTCGCTGGCGTACATAGTTAGACCGGACCCCCGCAACGTACACATCACGGACAGCGAGTTCCATATGCTGGGAGGCAGTTATAGCCTGAAAGTTACATTCCCGAGCAAGGGCTTTTAAGTCACGCAGGAAGTCCTCTAGCGACTCTGTGGGGCGCTGGCGGCGGGTAGCGAAAATGTGCCGCGCGTAGACCTCGTTTACCGGCCGCACGTATAATCGGTCAAGCATAGCCAGGGCCTCGGTATATGGGTCGGTACAGTAGAGTTGCGTAGAGATGCGATGGCTCACCCGTGCGTGCAGTAGGCTGAGTTTCTGCTCCTCTGTAGTCTTGGAGGTAGTCGATGCAGCCAGGTCGGCCTTGAAACATCGAAGCCAGTGTAGAAAGATTTCCTTCGCCTCTGCAGCCTGCGGGTCGAGTTCTAGTCGATCAGGTTTGAGGGCTGATTCCATAGTAGTTTTCTTAAATCTATTAAATTGATGTGACCATCAATTCACTCGAGACACGATAGGAAGTAAACAGTGGTTTTAATAGACTTACAACTGAGCCAGCCTGCGACCAGAAGAACTGAGGGCAGGCTCACAAGGCTGCAGCACTTATGCTTCCAGTAGTGGGAGGGGCCATGGGCAGAGCCCTGTACAAGCTCCTCATCTCCCCCTATGGGCAGAGCTGCGCAACGGCTCACAGACAGAGCCCACAAGGACACAATTCTATACAGTGTGAATTACATGAAGTACATTCACCACACACTCATTCTGATTTCTGCCTTGTTGATGGCGGACAGGCTTTGGGGAATCAGGGGGTGAGTTACGTGCCACAGGATTCTGAGCCTCTGGCATGCCCTTGTGGCTACAGTATTTATACGGTTAGTCCAGTTCAGTTTCTGGTCAATGGTAACCCCCTAGATTTTGATAGTGGGGGATTCAGTGAATATCAATGGGCGATGGTTAGATCCTCTATTGTCGGAGATGGTAATTTATTGGTCCTTGTGTGGCATGAATGTAACTTGCCACTTGTCAGCCCAAGCCTGCATTATGTCTGGGCCATGCTGCATTTGGACATGGACTGCTCCAGTATCTGAGGAGCCACAAATGGTGCTGAACATTGTGCAGACATCACTGAACATCCCCATTCTATCCTTAGGATTGGAAGGAGGAATTGATAAAGCAGCTGAAGATGGTTGGGCCTGTGAAACTCCTGCAGTGATGTCCTGGAATTGAAACAACTAACTTCCAACAACCACATCATCCTTTGTGCTAGGTATGACTCCAACCAGCGGATATTTTTGCCCCTGATTCCCATTGACGCCAGTTCTGCTCTGGCTCCTTAGTCAAGTGTGGCCTTGATGTGAAGGGCAGTCACTCTAACCTCACCTGGATTTGTTCTGGGTGGTGTCCAGCTTCTTGAGTGCTGTTGGAGCTGCAATCATCCAGGCAAGTGGAGAATATTCCATCACACTCCTGACTTAGATGATGGACAGAGTATGGGGTGTTCTGAGGTGAGTTACTCAACCCCAAGATTTCCAGCTTCTGACTGCTCTTGTAGTCATAGTATTTGCGGTTTGCTATGGTATGGAGCATCGCTGTGGATGGGGAGGGGGGGTGGGGGGAGCAGATGGTTGAGCTATGCCCAATGCTATCTATTTTTTTGAGCCCGAAGTAACTTCTTCTCTCAGAAGGTCCCAACAACACAGAAGGAATAGAAGGACATGTTGATATGGTTAGATGAAGAGGGATGGGAGGAAACTCACATGGAGCATAAGAATTGACAGAGACCATTTGGGTTGAATGGGTTTGTTCTCCACTGTAAATTCTATGTCATTCTATATTCAATCAATGGTTGGTATTGAAACAGCTACAATTGACCTCAGCCAGCATCCCCACTGCTCAACGGATCAGCAACCACTGCTGGAAGCTGGCATTTGTTGACATTAAAGTGAAGACATTAAAAGCTTTAACTGTGATACCGTTCTGTTGGAATAGCATGACTATACACTGTTAGGCATGGAATGATACTTGAGTCAGGTGCCCAAGGATCTTAGCAAGGAATCAAATATACCTTCATGAAAAGAACTAGTGGCAGAAATAGGAGGCGATATATAAATGCAGTGACTATGGGCTAACATGAATTTGGACCTTACTCCACATGGGGATACAACTCTCTAACATCAGGGAGCTGAGGTGCAGGTTGGTATGGGCAAAGCTTAAGGACCACAAGTGCGTAAGAAGTTACTGTGGATTTTAACAACTCCAAACCAGGCTGCACCAGGTTTAATTGGAGCTATTTGGAAGAATTCTAGCCCAGTCACTGATCTCCCAGTGACACAGTGCGTAACATTCCTGTCACTGAACCAGAAGCTCCGGGTTCGTGTCCCACCCAACGACTTGATGGCCAAGGAGGGTACACTCATAACACAGTCAAACAGGTTAAGTGTGTCAACCTTCAAATCCTTCCAACATGCCAATGGCTGGTGTAAGAGTGGGAGAGACCCCTGATCACCATGCTTGATGTGGAGTAGTGTCCCTCAAGCTATAATCCCTTGGCAACAGACCAGAGAGCTGTTCCTGGAATTATTAGCTGTGGAAACAGACAAAAGTCTGCTTTAGTTCACCACCAGGTGTGGAATGAGAATTGGAATGAAACTGATCTCCCTCTTCTATCCTCATTAGTGAGACAGCCTAGCTGGACACCAATCAACAGAACCTGGGAGAACTGTCTACCTGTCTCATTCATTTCCTCCATTATTGTGTCGACAAAGAAGCGAGGTGGTTTTCAGCTCCCATTAAAAGAGAATAAAGTACATATCCAAAAGAAAGTGCATCTTTTACACAGAAAAATGATTTAATCAATAAAGAAGTATAAAATACATACTGTTGAAAAACATTTTGAATTGAAAATAGAAACTGTAACTAAGAATAATTAAAACCCCACAGCTTAAATTCTACTTTCCGAAAGCAGGAAATTAAATAACATTTATCCTTGTATGTAGTTTAAGTTGTGGTCTAATTTCAACCAATGGCTGCACAGGGACAAAATGTATGTGAAATGGAAATAATTAATGCAGTCTTCCAACTCAACTGTTATTTTCAAAACTTGACCAGAAATACTTTCTTAAATTAAAAGTTCAATTGTATATAGGCTCTGGTTGCATGACCATTTTCAGATTTATATCATGATTTGCAAAATAAGATAGTTTTCATCCATGGTTTTGAATTTGCCCAAAGTATCTGGTATGGTCCAAATACTCAACTGGAAATGTTTACATTAGCAGGGATTCAACCTGCCAAAAGTGATTAAATTGAAAATGGTCAGATCTAATATCTCCAGCTGTAACCCACTCTGCTTCCAGGAAGGCAACCTTATTCTTGGAATGAAACATTAAAAACAGGTTAAGTAAAGTTGAAGCGATTTTGTTTAGTTGGCCTTTTGCAAACAGAGCTGGGAGAATAGGCATAGCTGATTAATGTACAGAAAGGACAAACATTTTCAGTGTCAGGTTTCTGTGCTACACATGTAGATTTGATCGAGAGCAGCTAAATGATTAATGGCCCATGATTTCTGGTCAGGGTTGGGACCCCGTGTCCAATTCTGCTCAGACTACCCTCTTACCTGCATGCATTAAAAAGGCTCCGACTTCTGATCCATGATCCTGCAGCACTCTCTCAGCGCAGGAATCCTCGCGAGCAGCTAAGAGAATTGGTACAGAAGATATATTTCCCTTTTTACGCCAATGGCTGCCACATTCGTATAAATGTTTAAAGGCCCTCATTGTGTTAATGAATGAGTGGATTGATGAGTGTGTAAGTGGGTAGATAGGTGAGGTAAGTGGGAAGGTTGACATTTGGGTAGTGTGACAGAGTAGGGTAATAGGTGGGTGAGATGGGTAGGGTGGGGGAAGTAGCAGGTGTTCAGGAAATAGGCAGTGGGGTCAGGAGAGCGTGTCAGGTTGGAGGCTAGTCAAGTCAAGTCGTGGGGGAGTTGGGTGGTGAGGGATAGTCAGGTTGGATCAAAGGGTGCAGTACAGTGGTGTGGCAAGTCGAGTTGGGTTGTAGTGAAGTTGATGGGGTCAGAAGGATGGAGTTGAGAGGTTGGGGGTTGTTGTCGGGATGTCAGTTGTATAGTTATCCAGGGGTTAGATCAGGATTTTTCTGCCTAATGTTTCCTGATGGAATTATCCAGATTAGTAAGTCAGAACTCTCCATAGCCTTCAACTCTCACTTAGAATTGGACTTTTTCGGATGGTCACGGGGAGCAAGACATTACCCTTTGGAAGCTCAAACTTCCTGGGCAATTCCCATAGAATCATTGTGTCTGGAATTTTCTGGGTCCCAAACTGCATCATTGATGATCTAGAGACCAGTGGATTTGGGCCATTAATTATTTTTCAGTAGGATTTGAGCTTTTCAAAATATCAATATTTATTGAGATTTTATAAAGGTAATCAATGAGTCAGCAGTCAGTACAGAGCAACATTGGGCTCTGATTGGTGACCTCCCCTTTAGAGCAGGGAAACAGTGTGCCAGATGTTGAGAGGTGGTGGAGACTTAGAGCAGCTCAGACGGGTCTCCTGAATGTCTGGTGTGAACTTTCTGAACCTTCATTGAGTAAAGCAGCAGCCAGGTTTTCGACACTTTGCCGGCAGCCTGAGGCAAAAGTATTACATCAGGGTCCAAGCCTGCAAAGCCTTCAGAGAAGGAAGGAGGAGGTGCTGGCTGCCAGTTATCGAGAGGAGCAGCTACTTTCGACCTCCAGTCCCGGGCTGGGTGGGCGAGAAAGCAACCAACCAAACAAACAAACAACCAAAGAAAGAACCAAACCCAGCCAGGGGATGCCAAATAAAGCCAGCACCCAATGGCAGCCAACCAGGAGCAGATGTGGTTGTCAAGGTTCAAGGCCCGGCTACCTGAGCGAGGATGTGAGCAGTCGGGAGGTGTGAGGACCAGGCAGGCGCCGGCGTCATGGTTTTCGGGCAGTAGCGGGGCAACTCGACTAGAGGCCAGTGCCGAGAGGGCTGGGCATCAACTGGGCCGGTAAGGGCAAGAGCAGTGGTCTCATAATAAAGAGACCAGAGAACATGGGTAATATGTAAAATTTGAGGAAAGAGTTTGAGATTCAAGGTCGAAAGCAGTTTAAAAGTCTTCATGAATCCCATTTTCTGAGTGTGAAGAGAAATGGTAGACTGAAAGGAGAAATTGGTTGCTTTTCAGAAAACTCTAAAGTGCCTATTGTTATGTTTGCAAATTATTCCTGGAGCTCAGTAAAGGGAAGCAATCATTTGTCGACCGGTGGTCTAACTGGAGAAATGTTGGAACAGATATTGTGGATCGTGAAATGTCCAAAAGCCATATTAAGTCTGTGTTTGCGTTCATGCAAAGATGTAAATTATCTGGAAGAATTGATTCTGCGTTGTCGGCTCAGTTTGAAAAGGATTGTTCTTAAGGGAGGAAAGTGCTGAGACATGTTGTTGCCAAAGTCAAACTGTTGTCTTCTTTGGGACTTGCTTTAAGAGGACATGCCGATTCATCAGTGTCAAGTCAAAGGGGTAATTTTTTAGCCTGCCTTGAATATCTCAGTGAATTTGATGCGCTCCTCAAAGAACATTTAAAAAGTAATCAATATTGTGGCTCAGGGAAGACCAACTTTTGAATGCACAGAATCTACGGTGACTTCATCACTATAATGGCCGGAGAAACCAATTTACTAATGAAATAAAAGATTCCAAATACTGTTCCATAATAGTTGATTCAACACCAGTTGTGAGCCATGTGGCCCAATTAACATTAATTTTAAGATATGTGACCAGGGGCTGGATTCTCCCCTACCCGGCGTGACGGAGGGTGCCGGCATAGGGGAGTGGCGCCAACCACTCAGGGGTCACGCCTCCCCAAAGGAATTCTCCCCACCTTTGGGGGCCAGCCCCGCGCCGGAGCAGTTTGCACCAGAAGACTGGCGCAAACACCCGGCGCAGTCGGAAGCGGGGCTGGCCGAAAGGCTTTCGGCGGTCGGCGCATGCGCCGGCAGTGACGTCAGCGGCAGCTGGCCGCTGACGTCACTGCCGGCGCATGCGCGATGCGGGGTTCTCCTCCGCGTCCGCCATGGCGGAGGCCGTGGCGGCGCGGAAGGAGAAAGAGTGCCCCCACGGCACTGCCCCGCGGAGTGAGCGGGGGGCCCCGATCGCGGGCCAGGCCTCCGTGAGGGCACCCCCCCGGGTCCGATCGCCCCCCGCCCCCCCAGGACCCCGGGGGCCTGCTCGCGCCGCTGAGCCCGCCGTTCCAGAGGTGGTTTAAACCTCGGCGGCGGGAGAAGGCCTCCCAGCGGCGGGACTTCGGCCCATCCGGGCCGGAGATTTGAGGTAAGTTTAAAAAAAATGAAATCCCGCCGGCGCCAGCTGTTTTCACAGGCTGCCGGCGGGATTTGCACAACGCCGGTTTATGACCGGCGGGAGAATTCAAAAACCTGCGGGAGCGGAAATAACGCCGCTTCCCGCCTATTCTCCGACCCTGCGTGGGGTCGGAGAATTTCGCCCCTGAGGTGGTGAAGTTGTAGAGCAAATTCTCTGTTTGTCTAGCACATTTGAGCATCTGGAGGCAACTCTTCTGGAAATCATTGCAAATTTAGGTTTGGACATCAAAAATTGTTGTGGCCAGAGTTTCCATCAGGCTGCAAATATAGCAGGGAAACTTTCAGGCCTAAGAGCAGGACTGAACAATGCAAGCCCCTGTGCATTATTCATCCCATGTTCCAGTCACTCCTTGAATTGAATCTGCAATGCAGCAGCTGAATTGTGTGAGGCAGCCGTACAATCTTTTGACTTCTTCAAAACTTGTATGCCTTTTTTTGGTTTCCATGCATTGGTGGAATATGCTGCAATCACACTAGGGGCAGGCACATTACATAGAATTACATAGAATTTACAGTGCAGAAGGAGGCCATTTGGCCCATCAAGTCTGCACCGGCTCCTGGAAAGAGCACCCGACCCAAGGTTAACACCTCCACCCTATCCCCATAACCCAGTAACCCCACACAACACTAAGGGCAATTTTGGACACTAAGGGCAATTTATCACGGCCAATCCACCTAACCTGCACATCTTTGGACTGTGGGAGGAAACCGGAGCACCCGGAGGAAACCCACGCACACACGGGGAGGATTTGCAGACTCCGCACAGACAGTGACCCAAGCCGGAATCGAACCTGGGACCCTGGAGCTGTGAAACGATTGTGCTATCAACAATGCTACCGTGCTGCTCTTAATAGAAAGCATTTGACGGGAAAAATAATTTGTGACCGCTTGTGTCGATGTTGTTCTGGCTTTGAGACTGAGCTTTGTCAATATAAAGAAATGCTCTTCAGACATAGCCAGATCAAAATAAGAGAAAACATGGGCGGCATTCTCCCCTACCCGGCGTGACGGAGGGTCCCGGAGTAGGGGAGTGGCGCCAACCACTCAGGGGTCACGCCTTTCGGCTAGCCCCGCGCCGGAGCGGTTGCCACCAGAAGACCGGCGCAAAAAACCGGCGCCCCTGTAGCGGGGCTGGCCGAAAGGCTTTCGCCGGTCCGCGCATGCGCCGGCAGTGACGTCAGTGGCAGCCACGGGCCAGGCCACCGTGGGGGCATCCCCCGGGGTTTGATCGCCCCCCGCCCCCCCAGGACCCCGGGGGCCTGCTCACGCCGTTGATCCCGCCGTTCCAGAGGTGGTTTAAACCTCGGCGGCGGGAGAGACCTCCCAGCGGCGGGACTTCAGCCCATCTGGGCCGGAGAATAATTAAGCCTCAATAAACAATGGCATCCCGCCGGCGCCAGCCGTTCTCCGAGGCGGGCGGCGGGATTTGAAGAACGCCGTTTTATGGCGGGTGGGAGAATTTTGAACATGGCAGGAGCGGGATTATCGGCGCCCCCGGGCGATTCTCCGACCCTGCATGGGGTTGGAGAATTTCACCCCAGGTGTGAAAGCTGAAGCAAACTACTTAGTAGAGAAGTTTGAAAAGTACAATTTTGCAGTTTTTATTGTTTTGTGGAACCCTTTACTTCAAATAATTAATGCCATGGCAAAGTGCTGCAAAATATTGAAATAACTTTATTGAATACTTCACAATTGTTAGCCTCCGTTAGACGTTTTGTCATGGAAGTCTGAAATTACTATACTTCAGTGGAAGCAAAGGTACTCACAATAACAAAGAATACAAGTCTCTCTGATGATGAGAAGCAAACAAGACACAGGAAGTTATTTTTTGATGAAACTAGAGACAATGAAATCACTTTCAAAGGGAACGAGAGATTCATCATTGAGACTGTCAGTGTAATTTGTGACACAATAATGGTGCAGTTGCAGAGTAGAAGTGAATCTCTAAAGAAAACTGTTGAATTATTTTGCATGCTTTTAGTTTGGATGAGAATGCTAAGAGCTGATGCAATAATATATTAATTGAATTTCAACAGGAGGACATAGACACAAATCTTTGCAGATGGAGAGAAACAATTCATTAATTTCATTGATAATTATGATCTCTGTGCTTTGTGATCACCAGCTGATTTGTACAGACATGTACGTGATGGTTTGCAGGCAACCTTTCCAAATGTGAAAACCATTCTGAAAATATTTTTAACCAAACCTGTCACAAATTCTTCCAATGAACATTCTATCTCTGTATTGAAAAGAGTGAAAAATTATTTGAGGACTACGGTGAGTCAGGAACATTTGACAAGTTCAGCAATACTGATAATTGAAAATGCATCCTGAAAACATTTTACCTACGATGATGTTATTGCTGATTTTGTGAAGAAAAAGTGCAGGAGAAAGACTATCTAAATTGCCAAGGATTGCAAACAATTGACGAAGCAAGAAAGTCTAAAAGAACTGCCTTTACCATCTAAATCCTGTTTTTCAAAAGAGAACATATGCTGGTCAGATATAATGGCTGATGGTCACAGCAGATAGTTATAACAGGTGAGTAACCACCATCTCCCATCATTCTCAATACTGGCCTTCAGAACGTATCTTCGCTTCTGGACAAAGAACTGAATCCTGTTAGACAGTTGCCAGCAAAACTGCTGATATTACAATTGGACTGAACATTCCACATCATTAGAGTATTTGCTCCTGCATTAGACTTTTTCTGGTGCATTCCATCCTGCACTGGCTGTGCTGTGCTGCAGTCATACCATTGGCTGATTTCTTCATTCCATTGCTCATCAGCCAGTTCATATTTGCTTGCCTCAAGACACACAGATTGCAATGTTGACCATCTTTACCATAATGCTGAAAACAGGTATGCTTGGATTTCAATGCATCAATTACAGACTTGTTTTCATAAGTTAAAGAAGACTAACACAGTGAAGCAGTGATTTTGGCTCTTTGTGGCTTGCATTGCGGATTTTAATTAATCAATTACAGGCTTGTTTTCATAATTTAAGGAGTGCTAAATATATTAAGCAGTGATTTTGTTTTTTTGTGGCTTGAATTATGTGAGCTCAGGGTGGTGGTCAGGAGAGCATTGATGTTATTAGGGGTTGGGCTTGATGTAATTGGATGTGGGACTTGACATCATTGGGGATGGGGCTTGATGTAATTTGGGACATAGAAACATAGAAAATGGAAGCAGGAGGAGGCCATTCGGCCCTTCGAATCTGCACCTTCATTCATTATGATCATGGTTGACCACCAAGTTCAATACCCTGATCCCGCCTTCCCCTGATATCCTTTAATCACTTTAGCCCCAAAAGCTATATCTAACTCCTTCTGGAAATTAGTGTTTTGGCCTCAACTGTTTTCTGTGGTAGCAAATTCCACAGGTTCACCACTCTCTGGGTGAAGACATTTCGCCTCACCTCAGTCCTAAAAGGTTCACCCCTTATCCTCAAAATATTCTTTCTGAATCTACCCTTTCTAATCCTGTTCGAATTTTGTAAGTTTCTATGAAATCCTCTCTAACTCTTCTAAACCCCAATGAATAAATTCCTAACCGAATTAGTATCTCCTCATATGACAGTCCCGCCATCCCAGGAATCAGCCTGGTGAACCTTCGCTGCACTCCCTCCATAGCAAGAACATCCTTCCTCAGATAAGGACACCAGAACTGCACACAATAGGGACGGACCTTGATGTCATTTGGGGTGGACCGCTAGATCATCAGAGGGCAGGGCATAATGTGGGGGCTCTGCAAAGAGGGAGAACATGGGGTCCCAAAAGTGCAACTCTGCTTCTGAGTCCTGGACTTGGAAGCAAAAGTCATAAATTCAAAGCCCACATTTTAATTTGTGAAAATGAATCCAATATACCTGGTAGCTGTGTCGGCACCAGGAAAAGAAATGAGCAGGAAAGCCACCTGATTGTGGATTATTATACCGTGAGACAATACAGGTGACGAGGCCTACTTGGTCGACTTTTAGTTTCAGCTGAAGGGGCAATGAATTACCTTCAAGAAGGCAGTCCACAATCACCTTTACAGGACATAAAGAAATGAGAAATAATTATGACCATACCAATGTTGCCTATACTTTGCTAAAATAACCCAACATATACATTTAAAAAAAAAAATTTAGAGTAGCCAATTATTTTTTCCAATTAAGGAGCAATTTAGCATGGCTAATCCACCTAACCTGCACGTCTTTGGGCTGTGGGGGTGAAACCCACGCAGACACGGGGAGAATGTGCAAACTCCACACGGACAGTGACCCGGGATTTGAACCCGGGTCCTCAGCGCCGTAGGCAGCAATGCTAACCACTGTGCCACCGTGCTGGCCTCCCAACATATACATAAATGGAACGTAATAAATTAGTGCCAGGATAAATTGTAATCTTAATTGTCAGGTTATTGAAAGACTTGTATTCCATGATGTGTACTCCACAGGGCTGTGAGAAACCCTACTGTCTGTACAGTGATCCACAGTCTGAGGACAAAGCTAGATCTGGTTAGACATGGCGCAGCAGAAAGCCTGAGCTTCAATTTTGTGCTGAATTAGTTGTTCTCAAATGGAATGGAAGTAGAAATGTTCCCAGAGCACAGATAGGGGCGGGATTCTCCGGCGCCCAGCCACGGCCAGGATTCTCCCTTCTGGGGGATAAGCCCCCACGCTAGTGGGAAAACCGGTGGCAACCACTCCGCCGTCAACAGCCCCCGAAAGTAAGGAGTTCTCCGAACTTTCGGGGGCTAGGTGGATGCCGGAGGGGTTGGCACCACTCCAGCCGGCGGCGAAGGGATGGTGCGAGTTCGTGCATGCGCGGAATGGCCGGCGTGATCTTGCGCATGCGCGGACTGGCCGGCGTATTTCCGCGCATGCGCGGGGGTTCTCTTCTCTGTGCCGGCCCCCGGGCAATATGGCGGAGCCCGACAGGGGCTCGGCGGGGAGGAAAGAAGTTCCCCCACGGAACACGCCGGCCCACAGATGGGTAGGCCCCGATCACGGGCCAGGCCACCGTGCCCCCCCCCGCCCCACCCTCGGGTCCGTCCCCCCTCCGCCTCCCCCTCGGCCCCGCCCCCCGCCTCCCCCCTCCTCCCCCTCGGCCCCCCCCTCCTCCCCCTCGGCCCCGCCCCCCCTCCTCCCCCTCGGCCCCGCCCCCCTCCTCCCCCTCGGCCCCGCCCCCCCTCCTCCCCCTCAGCCCCGCCCCCCCTCCTTCCCCTCGGCCCCGCCCCCCCTCCTCCCCCTCGGCCCCGCCCCCCCCAAGGGCGCCGAAGTTCAGCTTGCCCGGGGCGCCAGCAACCCTAGGGCCGGCGCTGGCCTTAAATATAAGGTCCTCACACAATTGCGTAGCTGCCAACACTGCCGAGGCTCAATCATGAAGAATCGTCTATTGGGCGGGGTCGTGGCTGCGGAACTATGACTCATAGAGAATTAACTCTTCAGGAGAGGAAGAGAGAAGAAAGGAAGAAATTGTTTGGGTGGAATGACTGAATTAATATGAACTGAATGGTTGAATTTGTCATGTATGATAGTTCTGCTCCTAGGTGTGTGTTTTAACCAAGATTACTAAACAGTTTCTGTCATCTCAGGATAAACTCCCAGGCTCCTTGATCCTAATGTTACAGCTCTATCTCTTGGCAATACTCATGTTGAGTGCTGCACCCACTGGAGTACAGAATCGACAAACTTCCGCTTATATTTGGAACAAAATTAAAAGTCCGATGAATGCCTGAGTTACCATGATCTTTACACACTCAATTACCATAGCCATATTCGCAAGGTACTAAGGAGAAATTAACATTTGCTAAACCAATGAAGAATCTTTCGTGTTGCTTGAAGTGCTTGAACTGCTGTAGATGTGTGTGTCTTATACAAACAACACGGCACACTCCAATGGTTGCAATTCAGATTTTATTCAAGCCCCTGAGACCACTGGTTTTCCTCAGAATATCATGCTTCTTATCAGATGAAAAACAATATCATAGCTTCAGGTGCTGTAATACTGCAGAAAATCTTCATCCAGGATCAGGAATTGATATGTCTGATAAAAAGTAATACTAATTATTAGATGTAATCTTGAGTTCATCTTGAGATCTAGAGTGGGCACTACTGTTGTGTTCAGTATTAGTCCATTTATCTTAATCAGTTAATTTAATCCCAACCCAGTCCTTTGCTCGGAAATAAAGCATGTGAATTGTTGTGAACTTCAGAGTGGCTAAGAAACTTATACTTGCAAAGAAGTACACATTGAATTCTGTATACACCTCCCGCTGCCTCAGAATGGCAGTCAGCATTATCAGAGACCCCTCCACCCAGGCATTGCTTCTTCCAGACCCTTCCATAAGGCAGAAGGTACAGAAGTCTGAAGACCCGCAGATCCAGACATAGGAACAGCTTCTTCCCCACAGCTACAAGACTCCTCAACGACTCCCCCTCGGACTGATCTGTTCCCTATAAGAACACTATTCACGACACTCTCTGCTGCTCTTGCTCATGTATTTGCTTTGTTTGGCCTCTTGTTCTGCACTGTAACCAATCACTGTTTGTCGATGTGCCATTTGTCAATGTTCTCTGTTGATTATTCTTTTGTCTACTATGTACGTACTGTGTGCGTTCCCTCAGCTGCAGAAAAATACTTTTCACTGCACTTCGGTACATGTGACATCAAATCAAATCAAATCAAAGTAAAGTAACAACATCAAAATAAAGTGATTGAAACAATGAGTATTCCAGCCATGCTTAGCAAAACCATATTGTTTTGTTGAGAATGTCTGTCAAAGACATATTCCATGTTTTCTTGCTCATGCTTTCTTATGGCTTTAACTTACAGTTGTAATTAATTCCAACTGCAGCTCCCATGTTCCCTCCACCCCTCAAGAGTTTTGACACGGTGCACTAAAAGTTATTTAAATTTGTGATGTTAGCAATGGCAGAGCCTGGCCTGCAACATATCATAGTGCAGTTTTCATCAGTTGCACAGCTAAACATAATAAATACAGCTCAAATATCACTCAGTGTCACATCATGTTCAAGACGTCTGCATCACATTATGAACAAAATAGCTACAAATTAATTTTAGATTTATCATAATTACAAAAAACAACGCAATTTATCAGAATTATTTGGCACTTTATTGGAGCCTACTTTTCTTCCTTTCAAATCCTTTGAGATGTCTGCACAGTGCTATAAGGAGTTTTCTCTATTTTAGAAAGAAAAACAAATCTTATTGTACGCCAGTCGGCTTCAATAACTGCATTCTCACCTCTGTCATTCCTAACAATGGCCACCACAACATTTACCGGACGCAATTGCGCTGAAAATCCAAGTGTATGTTCATAATTTCTAAAACTAAGAATTTTTTGCATTGCCTTGTATTTATTTTTGTTACATGAGTGAATTGCAAGTGTTTCACTGTAAGCAGAAAATCCTTTGACATCATTTCACTCTGTCGTTGGACCTCATTCTAAAAGAAACAATCTTATTCTGTATTGAAAATCGGACCTTGAAGTAGATCTTAAAGCAAGTGTTCAATTTAAACTAACATATGTAACAGCAGGAGAAGACCCTGCGACTCATTGAACCTGCTCCACATTCAATATTATCATGGCCGATGTTGGCGTCAACTCCACTTTCTCACCCGCTCTCCATATCCCTTGATTCCCTGAGATATCTGTCAATCTCAGCAAATATATTCAGTGATGGCACATCCACAACACTGTGGGGTAGAGAATTCCAAACATCCATAACCTTTTGAGTGAAGACTTTCTCCTCATCTCAGCCTTTATACTGAGACTACACTCCTTTTAGATTTTCCAGCCTGGGGAACTATTGGCCCATAGCTCCCTGCAGGATTCCTGACTTAAGTCGCTAGTGTGCCGCAAATGTACGTCATGACGACCCGGAAATGCGGGCTCACAGGCATGCACGCTAAAAGCACAAACCCCCGGCCTTTTTTTGTCTGCTTGCAGCCCTGCGCTGCTGAATGAAAAATCCAGCTGCAGCGCTAACATGGGGCCTCTTACCCGGATTTTTTGCTGAGCTTTTACACCTTTTTATTTACACATAAATATTTCAGTCGAGCAGAGGCAAGATACAACCGGAGACATTTTTTTGGTTTATGATAATCTTTATTGTCACAAGTAGGCTTGCTAATGCAACACTGCAATGAAGTTACCGTGAAAAGCCCCTGGTCGCCACATTCCGGCAGCTGTTCAGGTCCACGGAGGGAGAATTCCGATGTCCAAATTACCCAATAGCTTGGGTGGGATTCTCTGCTCCCGGAAAAAATCGGGAGGGCCGTCGTGAACTCGGCCGAGTTTCACGATGGCCTCGGAGGCTGCTCCTCGCCCCCTATTCTCCCCTCCCGGCAGGGCAAGGAGCGCGCTCCGTAACTCTCGGCTGCGGGGGCGTCGCGCCAAGAATGACGCGGCCGGTGCGCCTAATGTCCGGCTCCAACCCGCGCATGCGCGGCTGACCTCATGACGCTGACGGCACGAACCCGCGCATGCGCGGTGGCCGTCTTTCCCCTCAGCCGCCCCGCAAGACGTGGCGGCTTGATCTTGCGGGGCGGCGGAGGGGAAATAGTGCGTCTGATTTGGACGCCTGACCCGACGATCGGTGGGCACCGATCGCGGGCCTGATCCCTCCCGAGCACAGTCGTGGTGCTCTTTCCTTGCTAGGCCACCTACAAGCTCCAAACGGGCTTCTCACTCCCGTTTCACGACGGCAGCAACCAGGTGCGTTTGCCGCCGTCGTGAAACGGTCGTGAACGTCAGGCCGCTCGGCCCATCCGGGTCGCCGTGAAAAACGGCGAGCGGCGATTCATCCCAGCGGGGGGTGGGGGGGGGGGGGGGGGGGTGGAGAAGAATCACGGGAGGCACCAGGGGGGCGTGAAATTTGTCGGGGGGCCCTCCCGCGATTCTCCCACCCGGCGTGGGGAGCGGAGAATCGCGCCCCATGTCTTTCGGGACTTGTGGGAGGAAGTCGGAGTACCCGGAGGAAAACGACACAGACACAGGGAGAAAATGCAGACTCCGCACAGACAGTGACCCAAGCCGGAATCGAACCTGGGACTCTGGCACTGTGAAGTAGGTAAATGTTTTATATTATTCGTTATTTAGTGTTTACAAATATGTTTAAAATTCAATGCAAATAAAACGAAAGGAGGATATATTTTTATTTTCCTCAAACTTTTGTTTGTCATGAGAATGTTAATTCCGTTAAAAGGATACTTTACTGTATAAAGTCCGTTTGAAGTCACAGAAGGTGAAAGAATTATTTTTTAAAAAAACTTTGGTTTGTCATGAGGATGTTAATTCCATTAAAGGAACTATAATGGATAGAATACAGTGATCACTCATTGGAAGGTATGATTGACCACCTAAAATACTCTGTCCTAGGTTCTGTGGGTCCTTGCGTAGGCAATGAGCCCAGTCCTAGAGCTGGATCTTCAATCATTCACTTGGCAGGAGATTCCAAACGTTGGCATCAGCCCTTGAACTCTAGGTTGGGGGTATTCCTTTCTCAGGCTTTTGTCCCAGACCTCCTCTTGCCGTCAGGTGTTCTCGAAGTATTGTGACCCTCCAATCGGGAAGTTCCTCCAAGTACATTTCTTCTGAGCAAAGGTCTCCCAGGCATTGACGTCTATGATCCATTTCTTGAGGTAAGCCTACAAGGGTCTTTGAAGAGCTTCCTTTGTCCTTCTCTTGTTCAGGATCCTTCCTTGAGCTGGGTGAAAAAACTTTGCTGTGGCCGTCGGGACTCTGTCATCCTATTCATATGGGTGGCCCAGCGGAGTTGGTTTTGGATGACCATGGCCTCGATACTGGTTCTATTAGCTCTTTCAAGGACACTAATGTCAGCAAGCCTGTTCTCCCAACTGACTCGGAGCTAAAGTACATTTGGATTTTGCAATGCATTTTAAGCTGAGTTGTTTACCAGTCTCCCTGATGTAATGTTCATCTTTAGAAGTCTCAGTGATTACTTCAAATGCTTTAACAAAGTTTAAAGCCTTAGTTGATATATGTAAATCTCATGTAAGCAAATGTCTGACAGGTATTGCAGCGAACCAATCACCCATCCCTAAGAGCGTACTGCCAAATGACACCCCAAAATGATGTCAGAGGAGACGTGTGCCAGGACACTGCGCTTCAGCAGCTGCTGCTTTCGGATGTTGAGCTTGTCAATTATCAAATGTCAAAACCCTCCCCTCCCCCTTCCTCCTCTATCCTCACTCTCTTTACCCCATCTTCTGTCCCTCCCCTTCCTCTCCTCTTCCCTCCCTCCCCTCCCTCCCCTTTACAAATAGATGGGACTGTTGTGTTTAAGTGAGAAAATATATTTTATTGTCAGAAATTTGGAAAAGTTGAGGCAGTTTAATGTCATTGTTCAGCTGATAAAGTTAAAGATTAAGTTAAATGTTAACTGGTTTCAAAGTTTAATATTTATAAAATAATTTTCGTTAATAAATGTTTTACATGAAACTTTAAAGCTTCAACAAATGCCTGGCTGGAACATCAGAACACAACATTTAGTTGAGATGATTATAAATGAATAAGATAATTGCAGTAAACAAGGCAGAAACATATTTATCATAGTGACACACTAGTTAGCACTGCTGCCTCACAACACCAGGGACCCTATTCAATTCGGACCTTAGGTAACTCTGTGGTGTTTGTACACTCCCCCTGTATCTGCATGGGGTTCCTGGAACTATGGAATAGAACCATAGAATCCCTACAGTGCTGAAGGAGGGCATTCAGCCCATCAAGTCTGCACTGACCCTCTGAAAAAGTACCTCATCTGGGTCCACTCACCTGCCCTATTCTCAAAACCTAACCTGTACATCCCTGGACACTAAGGGGCAACATAGCAAGGTTAATCCACCTCACCTGCACATCTTTGGATTGTGGGAGGAAACCGGAGCACCCAGAGGAAACCGACGCAGATATGGGGAGAACATACAAAGGCCACACAGAGAGTCACCCCAAGGCCGGAATTGAACCAGGGTCCATGGCACTATGAGGCAGCAATGCTAACCATTGTGCTACCGTGCGGCCGCTGTTTTGTCTGCGTGTTTTGGTTTCCTCACACAGTCCAATGATGTACAGGTTGATGCGACCATCAACACGAGACGGAGAGTTGAAGTGAACTGTGGCTTTAATCAGCTAGAAATGTGCCTGCCTGCGACTGCTCTGCACTGAGAGGCGCCTGCAGGGCAGCAGTTGTATATACCTCCCCTCAAGGGGGCGGAGCCCACAAGGGCACCAACATGATACAACGTGGTGTAATACAATACAATGGTCCATAGGTGGAGCTCACAAGGGCAACAACATAGTACAATGCAATACAGTGGTGAATGGCTGTCATAATACATTCACCACACACTTTAGGTGGATTGGCCTTGTTAAATTGCCCTGTAGTGTCCAAAGGTTAGGTGTGGTTATGGGGATAGTGCTGGGGATGGGCCTGGTAGGGTGCTCTTTCGGAGGGTCAGTGCAGACCTCATGGGCTGAATTGCTTTCTTCTGACCTGCAGGGATTCAATTAACACTAATAGAAAAAAATTAAATGTTACAAGGCCAGCGACAGCACAAAGCCCTGGGCACTTTTAAAATCTATGACCATAATGTAAATTAAAACATACAAACATTTTTAAGCAACCACAAGTAAAATTATGTAATAATATAATGCAGATTTAATAGTTTCACAGATTTAGAATAAATAACCAAACCTATATTCACTTATAAATCATCACCTTTAATCATTAAAAAATAAAATTTAAAATTACTTTAAAAAGAAAATTTAAAATTACTTTAAAAGAAAGAGCAAATAAAAACTGTTTAAGTAAAATGCCTACATACCTTTGAAAACACTATTGTTTTCTATCTAAATCTATTGTTTAAATGCCTGCCCTCAGTGGGCGTTCCCAATGTGCTCCGAACTCTGAATCAGCTTCAGTTCATTCACTAAAACCGTTCTTTTGTCTTTTGCAGATACCAGTAGAGCATGGTCAGCAAGAAGCCCAGCAGCTCTCCAAGCCACTGGTGCGCATCTCAGGATGAGGGGTTTGGGAAGAACCGTCAGAGTGTTCACCCGTACACTCCACCAGCTCGAAGACACGCACATCGTTGGTGTGTAGCTCGCAGTTAGAATCGGGGTCATTTTCTGGATAACACCTCACAGGCATGTCCCCACAGCAGTCGGAGGCAGGGCCAACCCAGGCGTCCAGCAGTCAGAGGCTGCTGGAGAAAAATCACGTGGTCAGTCTCAGGCAGATTATCAGCCTCAGGAAGCAGCTGCCAGCTCACGAATGGTGAGGTGGAAAGGGAGGCAGCGGAAGGCTGGGCAGAACTTCAACAGCACTCATCAGAGTACACTGCATGATGGAGGAGTCCCTCCACGCTAGTCTGTCATGGCTCCGACATGTGATGCCTCAAGGCCACCATGGGAAGTTTGGTCACCACCATTGAAACCTTGCTCCAGAAAGACCTGCCAGATTTGCACTCAGTCTGCACTCCATGGCCATGGTGGCTACCAAGAGATGCAGGCCAAATGGGCACAAGGCACTGTGATCTCCCTCAAGGTGCCCATCTCCTGTTGGAGTCATGACAGAGCACTCTGACACCCACTTGGAGGTCTCTTTCAGCTATTAGCGTATTATGGGCACCCCTCCCACGTCGCACTTCTTTCATGGCATGGATGGGTTCATGCCGTCCCTCAGCATCCCTCAGAGCTACCTACACCTCCACATCTTCCTCTTCTGAGGACGACTCCTCTTCCTCCAGTCATAGTGTTCCCCCTCCCCCAGCCGTCTCCCGGGGCTTACTTCATAGTCCAGCCATGGTTGCACTTTGGACATTTAGTGAAGTGGCTGCATAAATCCTGCAGCACAGTGCTGTCCAGATAGGCAGTGGTGTGTGGCACAGGGGGCGGCGGGGAGCCAATGAACAGTACTCATCTGAGACAGTGACACTGTAGGGTCCATGAGTCCAGCATCATGGTGCTATCCATGAAGACCAGCCCGGCATGGTGATGAAGGACAGGAACCAGTCTGCCCCAGCAGTGTTGTTCAGTGCATTAGGAGCAGTGCAGCACTATGGCAGGTAATCTTTATTGCACTCACCTCAAAGTCTCTGGTAAACTGAAGACTTCCTTGTGCATGCCACTCTTTATCAATCGGGTTTGATGCTGACATGGAGCGCGATTCTCCGATGCCCGCGACGGGCCGGAGAATCGGCGCAACCGCGCCACGCCGCCCCGACGTCGGCGAGCGATTCTCCGAGGTGCAGAGAATTGGTGGCATTAGCGCTGGCACGTTTGACGTGGCGCCAATCGCGGGCCGCTGTACGCCGATTCACCGGCCTGAATGGGCCAAGTGGCTGCGCGGAAAAATCAGAGTCCCGCCGGCGCCGTCTACACCTGGTCGATGCCGGCGGGAACTCTGCGCGAAGGGTCGGGGGTTGGCCTGTGGGGGGGAGGGGGCTCCATCCCCGGGCGGGGGGCCTCCGATGGGGTCTGGCCCACGATCGGGCTCCCCCCCTCACCGGGCTTACCTTGTTGCGCGGCCCTGAATCCCCACGCCATGTTGCATAGGGGCCGGCGTGCTGAAGAAGTCCCCCGTGCATGCGCAGGTTGGCGTGGCATGACATGGCGTGGAAGGGAGGTTGGAGCAGCATGAACCTCTCCAGCGCCGTGCTGGCCCCCTAAGAAGGCCAGAATCGGTAGTCCCAGCGCCTGTTTTGCGTCGGCGCGAACACTTAGTCTCCATTTTGGAGAATCGCGCCCATGGTTTCCCACTGGTGTGGTGCAAGATCGAAGGCCTGATGGGATGCCAGCAGCTAGCTGTTATGATGAGCATTCATTATATGCAAACAAATGCAAATTGCACTTGTAGCACCTGCCAGCGGGAAGAGCAACCCGTCATTATCCCGCCATTGGAGGAATTGACGGCTTCTGACTTGGCCATTAGATCTAAATGGTTTACTTCTAATTGTGCCACTAGTTCATCTCTCTCATTACGAATGTTCCCTGCATTCAGTTACGGCGGGCGGGAATTTCCGCGTAACATGCTGTGTGTTTCCTGATAGTTGAGGCGGCCCGCCATTGGGCAATGTCGGGATCTCCTGTTCACACTGTTGCCAACTGTGTTTCCTGTTGAATGCACCCCTCGCTGCCAGGAAAGCCATGGCGTGGCTGTGCCATCGGCAGAGCCAGAAGATTCTGCTGGCATGAACGACCAGAATTTTCCGGCCATTGACTTACATTTTATTATTTTTTACTACTACCCTGCACTCTCCCCTTGTGCTTACTCTTTAACTGTTCAAATCTCCCATAATGTTAACCCGCCCCCACAACTATTTAGCCCTCACTACAGTCCCATTTATACAACTCACCGGGACACAGGTCCCACCGAAGACTGTCCCAATGGTACAGCTCTCTCTTTCCCCAGTACTTGTGCCAGTGTCCAATGAACCAAAATCATTTTTCCCATGTCAATCTCTAAGTCATGCATTCAACTCTCTAATTTAAAAAAAATTCCAATTCAGGGGCAATTTAGTGTGGCCAATCCACCTACTCTACATCTTTGGGTTGTGGGGTGAAGCCCATGCAGACACGGGGAGAATGTGCAAACACCACACGGACAGTGACCCGGGGCCGGGATCGAACTCTGGTCCTCGACATCGTGAGGCAGCAGTGCTAACCACTATGCCACCGTGTCGTCCCCAACTCTCCAGTTTTAATTAGTCTATGCCAATTTGCTTGTGGGTCACTCAGAAATCCAGAGATTATTAATTTAGTGTTTCGCTTTTTAATTATTCCCACCTGCTTGTATGCCTGCAGAAGAACCTCCTCGAGCTATCGATATCAATGGTTACCATGTGATCCTTTCCTACCCACTTCAAGTTCCTCTCTGGTCTGGAGGAGGTAAGCCTAACCCAGACAGTGGGAAGACAGCACAGCCTTTGGGTCCTACTCGGCAGCTGCAGAGGGCTACATCTATTCGTCTAACTACACCGTCCCTTACTCATAGATATTATCATAGAATTTACAGTGCAGAAGGAGGCCATTTGGCCCATCGAGTCTGCACCTGCTCTTGGAAAGAGCACCCTACCAAGGTTAACACCTCCACCCTATCCCCATAACCCAGTAACCCCACCCAACACTAAGGGCAGTTTTGGACACTACGGGCAATTTAGCATGGCCAATCCACCTTACCTGCACATCTTTGGACTGTGGGAGGAAACCGGAGCACCCGGACGAAACCCACGCACACATGGGGAGGATGTGCAGACTCCGCACAGACAGTGACTCAAGCCGGAATTGAACCTGGGACCCTGGAGCTGTGAAGCAATTGTGCTATCCACAATGCTACCGTACTCCAAATACATTCCTTTTTACTCCCCTAATTTGAATGGCTCTATGCACTGTATTCCGCAGTCGGTTTGCTTATCCATCCGCCAGTCCCTACTCTCTTTCACAATAGTAGCTGTGAGTACCTCAAACCTGTTGGACAATTGGTGGGCTCTACTATTGATATCTTCTGGGTTATCACGCCTGCCTCACTTGCAGTCACATCCTCCTGTCCCTATCCACTGACAAAATTAGAAGTATCTAGCCTAAGTGGTGCGACTATCTCTTGGGGAGAAAAGTGCCTGGGAAACTTTGCCCTGTCCAGATGCATCACTGTGTCAGATGCTCAGACTCCAGCTCATCAATTTGGTGCTAAAGTTTCTCAAGCTGCAGACACTTAAAATGTAGTTGGCATTGGTCACATTGGTGTCCACTGGCTCCCACATGCTACAGCTGCAACACATTGCTTGCCCTACCTTCACTATTGCATTTTACTTAACTAACTAGGTTCCAAGTTTAGAATATAAATCAACTGCTAATTGCAGTTATATTAAATAATTTAATCAAGTAATCTATAAATTTACTGCAATACCTATATCTCCTCAGTACTGGTTTAAATTACTTCCCCCATTTAGAGGGATAAAATCTTAAAGCTCATCAAGGAAGAAGAAAGAGATATCAGGAAGGGAATTGGTGGACTTTGAAGAAGAGTTTTAGAGGAGAAAGAGATGGGGCACGATTCTCCGCAAATGCGGAGAGTCGTAAAGGCTGCCGTGAAACTGGTCGTGTTTCACGGCAGCCTCCGCGCCCCCTCCCAGGACCCGATTCTCCCCCCGGGCGGGGCTAGCAGCGGGGGCCCCGTGAAGCACGGCATCGCGGGCTTAGCGACTGTCGCTAAGTCCGCGCGCCAAACGTCACGCCGGCTGACGCGCACGATGACGTCAGCCGCGCATGCGCGGATTGGACGGCTCCAACCCACGCATGCGCGGATGACATCATCACGCAGACGCGTCAAACCCACGCATGCGCGGGCCGTCATGCCTCTCAGCCGCCCCGCGGGGCGGCAGAAGAACAAATAGTGCGCGGGTATCGGACCCGCTGCCC